>NC_064846.1:134784918-135409918 GCF_024166365.1 Elephas maximus indicus
GCCCCCCACCCCTCCCCGAAACATGTTGGCTTTGGATGGTAGGAAATGGTTTTGTCCCTGGTGCCTGGTGCCTCCATTGCTCATTCCTGGCCTCTTCCTTATTCCAGTTGTCATCAAACAGAGTAAGGAAAGGCCACAGCGCCTGAAAATCTGACCCCATGAGGCAGAACCAACGGTCCCCACAGAGGAGAGACACAGCACTGAAGCAAAGGACTGGAGAAAAATTATTCCTGTCTCCCTCGGATGAAATTGAGTTAGCGCTGGCCACATTAATGCCCATTTAGAGTGCGGAAGGGACTGAGACCCAGGCATGGCCAGGACAAGGGTAGGGAAGGCGAGGCCAGAGCAGGCCCCCCCGCCCCCGCCGCCGCCCTGTGCCTCAGCGCTCTTAGCCTTCCTTAGGCTCCTCCTCAACCTTGGCCCACTGGTCTCCCATCCAACCCACCATCTGCCCCTGATTTGCACCAGGTATGAGGGCCAGCTGAGTGCTAGCTTTTTCTCCAATTTGCCCTCAGGTAGGCAAGGCTCCTCTCTGGGACCACACGGCGCCGTCCTCACTGGCTCAGTTCCAGAGAAATCTGGTGGAGAACGAGTAAGGGCTGAGGGGAAGAGGGGGGCCCGGTTCGAAAGGCTGCCCAGCAGGACTCTAGCTCAGCCAGGAGGCCCTGGGAGAGGTGGGGAGGACAAGAGAGGGGAGGGGAGAGGGCCCTTTCTGTGTGGTATTTGCACGTTGGCGGGAGCGTGCTGCTTCCAGGTTCCCAGCAATAACAAGGCCCATTTGCTACTGCAGGTTCATTAATGAGGCCTGCGGGAGTGAGGATTGGCTTGTCCACTGTGTTAACTGGACTGCAGGAAAAACAGAAACGTCAGGAAAGGGAGAGCACTTTTCAGGTTAGTGCTCAACTTTCACTAGCCCACAGCTGCCTTGGCCAGCGTGGCGTGGGGTGGCAGTGGGTGGGGGGTAAGCTCATTCTATGGACTCCCCTGTCCCCTATTTCTTTTCCTTTTCAATTAATACTGGGCCATTTTTTTGTGTGCTTGAGTCAGTATTAGACATTCTCCCCAAAGAGATGACCACAAGATACTTTTTAAGCTAGCTCAGGCAGGGGGGCTGAGGTGGCTGCCCTACCTGCCTACCTGCCTGCCTGCGGAAAAGTCAGAAAATTGAGCTTCTCCTCCCCTACCCATATGGACCCCTGGTGGCGGCAGGGGTTAAGAGCTCGACTGCTGACTAAAAGGTCAGCAGTTTGAATCCCCTAGCTGCTCCTTGGAAACCCTATGGGGCAGTTCTACTCTGTCTGTAGGGTTGCTATGAGTCAGAATCAACTGGACAGCAAGGGATTTGGTTTTTGGTCCCCCCCTACCCCCTGCCCACGCTCCAAGCTCTAACCTGCTTTAGTTCTGCCCATTCCCCACTCTGGGCAACCATTCTGCCTCAGTTGTGGAAAAAGAGACCCCTGGGTCTACGGGACACGTAGCAGCCTGCAACAGTCCTTGTACAATTGTGCTCCCAGAAGCCCTGGCTTTGGAACCTGTTGTCCTCCCTTCCTGTCCTCTGAGGTGGCTTGAATTCACAGCCAGCACTCCTGTTTATTGGGCAAACACGCATTGAAAACAGCCCAGTGCCAGGAGGCTTAGGGCCTGGCACCAGGCCAGGGGTGCTGGCAGCCACCTCCAAGGGATGGGAGGAAAGAGTATCCCTTTGGGTGTTACTGAAGGCCCACCTTCTTCCCCCCTTCACCAACAGAAGGTGGGCAAGGGCGAGGGTAGGGGAAGATGGGGAGCTGAGATTGTTCTATTCTGCAACTTGTCAGGAGTCCTGGAAGAGGTTACTTGGGGAAGTTGGATGACGTTATCGACCAAATTGGGGTTTGGGGATTATCTGTGGATTTCATTTATCTGTGTTTTCCCTGGTCTCTCTTGTTGTAGGTAATTAAGAGCTGATTGCTGGTAATTAAGAGTTGTTGACTAAGGCAGAAGGATCCAAAAAGGAGAGTCCAGTGTTTTGTCTTCCTCTGGACAGACTTCTGACCTTCCCCTGCCGGCCTCCTCCCCATGTGTGTGCCTCCTGCAGGGACGGGGATCCCAGAGAAAGAACTGGAGGTTGTCAACTGGAGTATTTATGTGTTAGCTACTGTCTGACTGAATTCCCTTCCATTATTCCCAAGCCTTGAGTAAAGTCTGGTGTAGTGAGTTTAAGTTCTGCTCTCCTGACACTCAGGTGTGCTAAGATGTAGCTTTTCTTTATTTCTCCCAAACTGCAGGCTTAACTGGGCTCTCGAGCCCCTGTTTCTGCTGATGGTGGACAACTTAAACTTGCCAACTCATGGTAACAGTCACTTCTGTTTTAAATCATAGTCGCTTTTAGGCAAATGCTGCCTCTTCAGAATTCTCTCCTGCCCTTTCTCTTTAGGGCATGAACTGGGTCTGGTGGTTGGCGGGGGGGGGGGGGGGTCCTACACTCTCCCGGCATCAGGGGAAGTGGATGTGGCCTGTATTTCCTGGTCCTACCCACTAGGTTGGCTGGCCTTGGATGAGTTGTGGCTTGTCCCCCCTGAACCCGAGCATTAACCCCTGATGTCCCAGGTTAGCCATGGCCTCCAGTTCAGAGAACCTGCACATGATCTCCTCTGCATGCCCACGATAGACCCCTTTACCTGACATGTTCTCTCAGCCCTTCTGGGTGCTGGGGGACTTGGGTGCTCTTGGTTGCTCTCCTCATGCTGGGCTGTGGTCTCCATGACCTTGGGCCACCCCTGTGGCCACTGCTGAGGCTCCTCATTTAGCCATGGTTGCTCTACTTTCGTGGCTCCACGCTGAATGTGGACCTTCTTTCTCTGCATGCCAGCTTCCTTGCCACCTCCTGTGCAGTGGGGCTCCATCCCCTCTCCTCTCCACCCCTGGAAACCTCTCTGGGATTTCTGTGCCTCTCCTGTTCCTGCACCATAAGAGACTCCGTCAGCCTGGAGGTGGGAAGTTGGGACCTGTCCTGGGGCCCTAGTCAACATGTAGACCCTTCCACTAGCCAGCTAACCCTGTCAAGCTGGTGGAACTTTCCTTTCCTTCCCCTGTGATAGAAAAATTGCTCTCATTACCCCCCATTCTAGATATGGTATAGAATCAACATTCCAAGTCCAAGGTACCTAAAAAGCCAAGTTTTCAGAATTGGAGAGCACCCTTTTTATCTCCAGCACCTGGTGCTTGCCTTTGGGAGTCTTGGCTTTTGGAAACAGCCGGTCTGCTATAGATTTATGGAGATCTTCCTGGGACCTCAAACACCTTTTTTGTTTGTTTGTTTCTAGTAGATTATCATTTATTGGACGTGCCTGGGTGGTGCAAACGGTTAAGCACTCAAGTATTAACTGAAAGGTTGGCAGTTTGAGTCAAAGGCTTGGCGACCTGCTTCCAAAAGGTCACAGCCTTGACAACTCTATGGAGCACAATTCTACTCTGCAACACATGGGGTCGCCATAAGTTGGAATTAGCTCCAAGGAAGCTGGTTTGGTTTTGGTTTTTTACCATTTATTGAGCACTTCCAATGTGTCAGGGACTTTGCATGGGTTAACGTATGCCATCCCTACAACTGCCCTATTATTATTTCCATTTTGCCTATGAGGAAACTGAGACAGAGGGTTAAAGAACTTGCTGGAACAGTTGCCCCTGGTGTCCCGGCTTACTTTCTCTCAGCATCACCTCTAGTTCCAGCTGTGGCTGTGGCGGACAGTTCCACGCAGGCTTCAACTCAGCTTACGCTGACAGCATCTCACTCAAAGCTTGCACTGTGCTTCTGTGTCTTTCTCTTTCTGCCCTGGGGCTTCTCTGTTGCTGCAGATGAGGGAAGGAGGGGGGAGCCTGCTTGTCAGCAAGCTCGTGCATCCTGGAAGGGAGGCTCACTCACTCCTGTGCCTGGAGGTTGGTGCTGGTTGTCAGCTGAGCCCTTAGCTCGGGCTCTTGGCCAAACACCTACACATCACCTCTGCATGCGGCCTGGGCTTCCTCACAGCATGGCGGCTGGGTTCCAAAGGTGAGTACCAAAGAAAGAGAGCCAGGTGGAAGCTGCATGCATTTTATGACCTAGCACACATGGTGTCACTTTCATCATAGTCTATTGGGTGGAGCCATTCACTAACTCACCCAGGTTCAAGGGGACAGGAAAAAGATACTACCTCTTGATGGGAGGGATAGGGTTCTGGAAATATTATTATGGCTGTATTTAAAAAATATAATCTGTCACAGCAGAAGTGTTCAGGGAAAGAGTGCAAAAGTCATTGTTTAAACATGTTGAAAACACAAATTCCAGAAGATCAGCCCAAGGAACATCCAATGCGCCTTTAGGCCTCAACACAGTAGAGGGGCTGCCCACCTGCCTTGATCTGAGAGATGCCAGGACAGCATTCACCCCAGATATTGCAACACAGGAAATGCCTTTTCTCTAGGTTAATCTTTGCTGTGATCCAGGGAAGACGAAGACCTTTGAGTTGCTATCAAAGACGTTCTGGTAGGTGTATTCTCATAGGTGTTTTCTCCGAGGTTCTGCAATAATAGCACACCATCTTGCAACTCCAGGTCTCGCAGTGGAGACCAAAGCAGTCCGTTGCAATCCAGTGGGAAGAGTGTTCTGACAAATGTGAGCATGGGCTTCTGGGAGAGCACATGGGAAGGGCACTTTCCCCAACAGGGGAGTAGGATTGGATTGGGGTGTTTCCCAGAGGAAGTGACATCTGAACTGGGTGGTGAATGACAAGTAGGGTTTGACTAGAACAGGAAGGGGAGACAGGTGTCTCTGTAGAGGTAACATCATGTACAAAGGCAGGAAAGGCAAAGAATGGGGTCAGGGGGACAGGATCATTGTGGAGGTGGTGAAGGGGAGAGAAAGTGGACAGAGTCTGGAGCCACCTTTGCTAGGCCTGCCAAGGAGTTGGGGTAGAGGGATTGATTGATTTTCTCTCTCCTCTCTTCAGGGCATCAGAAAACTTCCTGGTTTTCTGGAGGGAAGGCAGTTAAGAATACATACTCCGTGGGCATGAGAAAGAGAGGGAGAAATGAGGAGGAGAAGAAACAGAGGATTCTTAAGACAAAGAAGGACTTTTTTGTAATATGGCCTAAAGCTGGCCTGGGTACCTTGGGCACATCTGAGAACGTTTGCTTTGGGGACCTTCTCTTCCCTGCTATGTCCTGTAATTACTCATTCATTCATTGATTCCATCAACACAAACTTACTGTTTATACTGTACTTCCCTGGGCTGACTTCCATTTCCCATGCATGTTTTCTTACTTTAACAAATAGATACCAGGACACAGCCTAAGAAATAAGTGAACATAAGGGATAATGAAACAGAATATTTGAGGTCTACAGTCCAGCTTGTCTGCTGGCACATACCCTCTTACCTCCCCTCCTTCCCCAGCCTATCCTCTCTTATTTAGCTAGTCAGTCGGAGAGCTTACTCTGTGCCAGGAACAGGACATGGTGGTTCACGGTCTCTGTATTAATTAGGATTGGGTTTGGCTGAGAGTAACAGGAAAACCCCAAGGAACAGTGGCATGAACAAGCTAGAATTTGATTTTTCATATTCATGTTTAGGCAGTGCAGGTTTAGACAGTCCAGGGCAACTCTGGCATTGCACAGGGTCAGAGACCCAGGCTCCTTCCGTGTTGTTACCCTGCCATACATGGCTTCTGTGGTGGTGAAAAAACATGTCCACACATTCTTTGACAGTCCCCCCAACTAGTGGAGTCCCTGACAATGGACCAGGCTTTGTGACTCTCTTCTAGTGAATTGAATGAGGCAGAAGTGACGCTGCGTGGCTTCCAGGGTTAGCTCATAAAGGCGATATGGCTTCTACCTGACTCTCTCAGGACACAAGTCTTTGGACCCTGAGGCACCATGTAAGAAGTTTGGCTGCCCTGCAGCCATTATGTTGGAGTGAGATGCCCGAGGTATCCCAGCTATTCCACCCCTGTCTCTCAGATGTTTGAGACATCCCAGCTGAAGCATCAGACACGTGAGCGAGGAAGTCTTTGGATGATTCCAGCCCCAGCCACCATCTGACTACAAACATGAAAGAGCAAGAACTGCCTGGCTGAGCCCAGTCCACCCCCAGAGCCATAAGAAAACTAATAAAATGATTGTCGTTTTAAGTTACTAAGTTTGGGGGTGATTTGTTCTGCAGCAGTAGATAACTGATTCAACTCCTGTTCCCAAACTCACTTTGTGGCCCAAGATGGCTTCTGGAGCTTGAAGTTTGGTTGCGCCCCTGGGGACAGCAGCACAGAGGTTTAAAATGCAGACTGGCCTGGAAAATCCAAGGCATGGATTACAATATATATAGCAAATATGATGAATGTCTGGCTAGTCTGTTCCAGGGGCCACATATTTCTGCCTCTTCTGGTGCCTGCCAAGCCCACCGCCCCACTTGGGGACAACCTCCCCGAGGGCAGAGGGCTCCTCAGAGCATGTGATGGGCTCTCTGAGGTCCTGGGGGCACTACCATGCCTGCTGCCTGGGTTGGCAGCTGCTCCCCAGGGCCCCATCTCTGCATTAGCTTCTTGCTCACAGGCAGCAGGTGACTTGGCACATGTGGTTGACACGGGGCTGCTCAATTTCCTGCCTCACCTCTCCTCTGGCCTCCAGACTTGCAACCGAGTCTTCCTATTTGTGGGGGGCTGAGGGCACTGCGGCTTCACACTGGCTTTTTCAGGCCCATCCCCCTTCCCAGGGATAATGTTTGGGGTGGCAGGGGAGGAGGGGCCGTGGGAGCCGCACTAGACCGGAGACCTAGGCTGTTATCCAGGCTTTGCCACTAATTGGCCACCAGACTTGGCAAATCCCTTTACCTCTGTCACAGTTTTCTCATCTACAAAGGTTTAACAGGTTGTGACTTGGTAGTTTTGTAGTATTTATTGAATGTCCATACTATCATGGGGCTAGGCTCTTGGGAGAGTCTGAAAGAAATTGTATCAATTAGTGATTTTGCAGTTGTAAACACAACTCAAACCAATTTTAGCAAAAGGGAGAATTTATTGGCTTATGTTACTGAACGGTCTGGGAGAAACCTACTTCAGGTGTGGCTTGATCTAGGAACTAAATGATGCCACCAGCACCCATATTTGCTCTGTTTCTTCTGGATGGGCTTCAGTGGTTGCACACTGTGGTTGTCCCCTGCCTCCCCCAACACCCCTTTCCAAATCTCTAGAAGCTCCAGCATCCCTTCCCCAACTCTACTGCACCTATTCTACTCTAAGCCTTGTATTTTCCCACAACCAAACCTAGTCCAGAAGAGAGACTCTGTGTCCCAGCATTCTCTGCCAAAGTCCTGATGTTCACTGTGATTAGACCAAATTGGTTATGTGTGTCCTCCCTTTAGGATTAAGCCAATCAAGTTGATCCCTGGAATTGGGGGTGGAGTCAACCCTGGGCTCCCCAAACCAAAGTGCTAGCCAGGAAAAGAAGGAAATGGATTCTGGTGGTGGGTATGTATATGTGTGTGTGTGTAGGGAGGTGCTATCCTCAAAGATCGTACTCAGCAGATTTATATCCAAGACATCGAGAGCTTGACTCTAATGAGCCTTCCTACAGTGCAGTGGGGTTCAGCAAAGGGAACTCTCCATGTGAGTTCAGTGGTCAGGGAGGGCTTCTCAGAAGAGGCAGAACTTGGATGCTGAGCAGAATTTGCCCGGGGAGGAGAATGGGGGTAGGGCAGACAAGGACTCTTATGTATAACCTGCAGCCTACAACTTTTCCCAGCCTGAGAATTACACTGACTGAGGTTTGAACAGATTGTAACTGGAAGTAGAAGAGGAAGCTTGCACTGGTTTCAAGAGCTACCAGGAACCCCATCTTTCCTTGCCCCTTCTTGAGTGTCCCCAGTCCTCAGCACCATCCCATCCTGGGGACTCTCTTCTCTTCCTTTTGACCCTGTAGCTGAGGCCCTAACCCCAGGGGCTTCCCCACCAAAGTCCTCCGAAAAGCTGAGAGTCATTTTCATCCTGAATGCCCTTCTCTTTACTTGCTCTGAACTGTCTTTAAGAGTTAAACCCCGGCCCTTACTCCGCAGTGGATGTTTTTGCGGGAGGTGAAGCCAGCCAGATTCAGCTGTTTTTGAGAGAAGATGGAATTTTCCCCGATGTAAAAATAATGGTGCCCAATTCTTGTGGGAGGTGGACTGGGCTGGCGCTGGCACTGCAGGCTTTTCTTTCCCTCAGAAATAGCCCCACAATGGCCTCATTTTCTAAAACTTGCAACTCAGCGAGTACTTAGCCTTTAGCAAGTAGAATCCACTTTGCTGAAGTTGAAAAGAGATTCATTTTTCAACGTAGGCAGCCACTCAAGTCATGGAAACCGAGGAGTTTTCCCCAACACTTGTCCTCCGACCTTTGGGTTAAGGCGTTGAGCTACCAACAGAGTTGTGGTCAACGACAGAGACCTTGACAGAAAGTCCATGCCTTCGGCTTTCTCTGCGTTTGATGAGGGCCTCACGGAACACAAAATGGGGTGCCCAGGGTAGTGGGGGTAGATGGCTCCGGCAAACAGTGGGTTTGGTGCCTGGGCCCTTGTGGGTGCTGTGGTAGAGGCACGGGAGGAGCCTGAGAAGCCAGGGACAGCCCGAGAAGATTGGGGACACTCAGGGATGGGCACGATGGCAGGGGGGAGCATGTTTCTCATTGGCCATGGACAAGCTCGTCTGAAGCTGCTGGTGTGAGCAGGTTTTAATAGCCTTAACCTTTAAATACAATCCCTGACCCCTTACCCCAAGATCTCAGACAGGGCCTCACACTGATGGCTGATATCTCTCACACTAAAAATCCTCAGAGGAGTGCCATGTCAAATTTTTGGAAACGGATAGTGGTGGTGGTAGCACAGCACAGTGAAAGGAATTCATGTCACTGAATTGTACGCTTAAAAATAGTTAAAATGGCAAACTTTTTGTTATATATATTTTACCACAGTAAAATAAAATGCACAGAGGAGGCCCAGGCTGCCTCTTTGCCCCATCCTGGAAGAAGCTAGAAGGGTCCCTGAGCCCTCATTTTTAATGGAGTAATAAAAGTGATACAAGTTAGCCTGTTTGGGGTGGGGCGGGGAGGAAAAGGGTGGTAGGGGCTTCTGGAGTGTGGTCTGATTGTTAGCTGCTCTCTTTGCAATGGGAACCGGAAAGATAATCTTTCTGGAACCTTTAAGGCTCCAGTTAGAATCTCCCTTCTTTGACAAGGGTTTTCCTTCCATTGTTGTATAGTCTTGGCCCTTCCCTCCCCTGGCTCCTGGGGGGTGTATTGGTGGGGAACATGTGCCAAGGGTCCTGAGGGGCCACCTGGGGGTGGTTCCCAGGTTTTGGCAACCATCATGGGGGCAGAGGAGGGGAAGGCTGCAGGGCCTCCTAGAGACATCCTTGAGGTTTGGGGTCTCACAACTGAAAGTTTAGTGGTTCTAACCTACCGAGCCGCTTCGCAGGAGAAAACAACTGGTAGTCTGCTTCAGTAAAGATTACAGCCTAGGAAACCCTATGGGGTAGTTCTACTCTGTCACATGGGGTCGCTATGAGTCGGCATCCCCCCAGCGGCAGCTAACAACAACAACAACCCTTCCTGGTGGGATGCAAAGTCAATCACCAAGCCCAGTAACCAAGCAAGACCCACACACTCCCCAGAGTTACTGGGACCTCATTTCCAAAGAGCCCATTCAGACCCTGCACTCCTCCCTCCCTGTGCCCTCCCTCTTCCCCCCAGCACCAGCAGCGCTGGCTGCCCTGCCACTTCCTTGTTTACCCAGCAGTCTGCTGAGGGGTGCACGGCTGGGAGGCTGTCCCCGTCTGCTGCAGGAATACATCTCCTGGCAAATTAGCTGCAGGATTTGAAATCCATTTTCATTCTGCCCATTATTAATTATTGTTATTTCTGCTGTTCATTACCAGCTTGTTTCCTTAATCAACTCCCTGGAACAAAAGCTCTTCAAAGCATTTCCCTCCCCATAGAGATGTCCACAAGGCCACCCCAATGTCCCAGCCCTAAGCACCCCTACCAGGGCAGGAGATGGGGAGCTCCTCAGGGCCCACAAAAGGGCTTTCCTGCTGGTTTCTCGAGATGGAGAAGGCATCCAAAAAAACCAAACCTGTTGCCTGGAGTCAGTTCCGACTCATGGCAACCCCATGTGTTACAGGGTAGAACTGCTCCATGGGGTTGTCAATGGCTGTGATCTTACAGAAGCAGATTGCCAGGCCTTTTTTTGTGTGTGTGGTGCCACTGGGTAGATTCAAGCTGCCAACCTTTTGGTTGTAGTTGACCAGATACTGTTTGTGCCACCCAGGGCTACTGGAGAAGGCGTGGGGCAGGTTAAATATGGCCTGGCAAGTCTCCTTAAGCCTGCTGAGGTGCTCCCACCCAGCCCTTCTCAAGCCCCTCCTCTGTCTAACCCTCCATATCAAGCCAGCTGTCCTGTTCCCAGCAGCCTCTAGTCCAGTGCCACCACCCTGCCCAGAGCTGCTGAACTGGGAAATTCAGTCTTACTTTTAATTTTGTACTTAAAAAAAAAAAACCCAGATATAACATACATAAAGTACACTAATCTCAAGTGTACAGGGCTGTGAAGTTTTGCATATGTATAGACCCATGAATCACCCAGATCAAGATAAGAAACATTTCCAGTACCTACCCTAGAAACTTCCCTTGTGCCACCTCCCAGTTGATATTCGCCTAAAGAGGACCATGATTTCGACCTCTAACAGCATAGTTTTGTTTGTCTGGTTTTGAGCCTGAAAACAAATGGAATCTTACAATATGTACTCCTGTGTGTCTGGCTTCTTTTGGTCAACACTGTGAGATTCATCCATGTTGTTATATGTAGCAGTGAGTTTTTCTTGTTTCACTGCTGTGTAATATTCCATTGTATGACTATACAGGTTAGTCCCCAACTCACCATGTATTTGAGTTACAACATTGGTACTTACAACCATGTTTCTTTCTTTTTTTTTTTTTGCAACATTTTATGGTTAGTAATATGTACTACATACAGTGTTGCAGTACACAATTTGCTGATGTTATCATTCTCAAATGTTTGCTCACAGATGTTCCGTGTTTTGATTTATAAAGATAAGGATAATAAAAGACAATAGTAATAAAAACTAAAAAAAAAAAAAAAATGAAGTATTCATCTTACATCAGCACCGACTTACAACGGAGCAGCCAGAATGGAATCCATCGTAAGTTGGGGACTATCTGTACCATGATTAGTTTATTCTTCTGTTGGTGGGCATTTGGGTTGTTCCAGTTTGGGGCTGCTTTGAGTAAAGCTGCCATGGATATTCAAGTGTATGACTTTCGTGGACATGAGCACTCATTTCTCTTGGCTATGTAATTTGAGATGAAATTGCTGGCTCATTGAAATGCAAATAAAGCCAATCTTGGTTTTTAAAAGAGCAAGCCAGCAGAGGACAAGGCTTAGGTTAAATGTCTAAAAGGTAAATGATGACATTTCAGCCATCAGATAATTTTGTTTATGTGTGTGTGGTAGATCATTACAATAAGAACCCCCAGTGAATTAAATCTCCCAGCATCCACATCCATGTGTAGTCCCCTCCCATACTGATTTTGGGTTTAGCCATGTGACTTGCTTTGGCCAATAGGACATCAGCAAACATGATGCAAGAGAGATTTGATAAATACTTAAGCACTGAGGCTTGCTTACTTCATCTGCTGCCCTCACCTTGTGAAGAAGCCTGGTCTAGTTTCTTTCAGAATAAAAGACCACATGGATAGGACCTCAGCATAACCTAGCCTATGTAGTAATTGGTACCAGAAGTGGGTTCCGGCCACAACAAAAACACTAAAATACGTGGTATTGGCTTAGGGTGGTAGGTAACAAGGAAGCTGGAAGGATAGGGACCCATGTTAGGCAGTGGCTAAACATTTGATACAAATGGGACTGAGTCTTGCTGGTGTCAGTGCTGGCCTGGAAGGTAGGGCACAGCACTGCCCCTGCGACCTTCCCCATCCACATACCTTCCTGCTACCACTGTCTTTTGCTCAGATTCCATTACAGGTAGTCCCTGATTTAATGATGGGGTTCTGTTCCAGTTCTGACATAAGTCGAATACCTCATTTTCTTTTTTTTAGTTTTCATTATCATTGCCTTTTATTATCAGTGGAGCCCTGGTGATGCAGTGGTTAAGAGCTTGGCTGTTAGCCAAAAGGTTGGCAGTTCAAATCCACCTTGGAAACCCTATGGGGCAGTTCTACTCTGTCCTACAGGGTCGCTTACTATGAGTTAGAATTGACTCGATGGCAATGGGTTTGGGTTTTGTCTTTTTTTCAATTATCAGTATCTTTATAAATCAGATCTTTATTTGTCTTTGGGGGTTGGCATGAGAATGATAACACCAGCAAATTATGCTCTGAAACATTGTATGTAGTACATATTACTAACGATAAGATGTAGAAAAGAAAGGTCTTAAGTGTGATTTGTCGTAACTCGAATACGTCGTAAATCGACTACCTGTACTTTCTTCCCATTTGACAGTTTCCACACAAATTGTTCAGTGACATTGGTTACATTTATCACAATGTGTCAGCATTCTCTTTAATTGTGTTCTGTTTGTTCCCTTTCCAGTACTCTAGTTTCCCTGTCCCCTTATCTTCTCATTTTTGCTTTTAAGTAATTGTTGAACTTCTGGTCTCATACTGATGGTTTTTAAGTAGGGCACCAATTTTACAGGTAATATCCTTTATTTTGTGTGCCACTCTGCTATTTTGTTAAAAGGTAATCTCATGGGATAGAGTTGGCTCTAGTTTTAAAGAGTGTCTCAGGGTGATAGTTTTAGGGAGTCTTCTGTTCTCTGCTGTTCCAGTTGTCTGGCTTTTTAAAGAGGAATTTGAGTTCTGGTCCATATTTTTCTCCCATTCTATCCAGGACCAACTATTATGACCCCAGTCAGAACAGTCTGTGGTGGTAGCTGGGCACCGTCTGCTTCTTCTGGTCTCAAGGTAGATAAGGTTGTGGCTTACGTAGACTTGTTTCTTCTCTGAGCTTTCAGTTACCTTCTTACTGTTTTGTTCCTGGCAAGTAGTGACCTTTAATTGTGTCTTAGATGGCCTCTCTCAGCTTTTATGACCCCAGATGCTACTCACTTCACTAGAATGCAGATCACGGTTTTTGTGAACTGTGTTATGTCAATTGACTGAGTTGTCCCATAAGACTATGGTTCTAAGCCTTCAAACTCAGAAAACCAATCCTGGAAGGTAACACCAATACCTTCTAACTCCAGTCTGAAAGGAGCAAGACAAGGGGAAACATTTGGAGGTGGTGGCACAAGTGTAAATCCCAAAGCGAATTTCAGAAAAAGACCTTTACAGCTATTCCCTCTCATGAGCCAACTGGGCTACTGAAGCATTGGGTATGGATCTGGGTTACAAAACTGGATTGTAGTTTTTACACTTATTGTTAGTTGTTTACGCCATGATGGTGTATTAGATAAAGATAGATATCTGTCGTCGAGTCAACTCCAGCTCTTGGCAACTGGAGCTCAACAGAAAATGTTGCCCAGTCCTGTCATTTTCACCATCACTGGCATGTTCGAATCCACTGTTGAGGCTATTTTGCCAGCTCACTGAGTGTCTCCCAAGCCCTCCTTAGCCTACTACTTCACCAAACATGATGTCCTCCTCCAGCGATTGATGCCTCCTGATGATGTGTTCAAAGCAAGCCAGTCAATGTTCTGTTGTGATCCACAAGGTTTTCATTGGCTAATTTTTAGAAGTAGATTGCCAGGCCTTTCTTCCTAGTCTGTGTTAGTCTAGAAGTACCTTGAAACCTGTCCACCATAGGTAACCCTGTTGGTATTTGATACAAGTGGCATAGTTTCCAGCATTACAGCAACACACAAGCCAACACAGTATGACAAACTGGCAGATGGGTGGTGGATGATGGTGTATTATGCCCCCCAATTCCTGTGAACATTGACCTCCCAAGTTACCAGCTGACCCCCAAAGTTCCCCTTCTAACCCTACTACGACCAACCAGTGTGCCCTTTCAGGCATCACTTGGACTTTGTGAGCTCTGCTTCTGTGTTTCGACTGTTAAATAGGGACAATAATACCGGCCCTGCCTTTCTCATGGAGTGCTTGTGAGCTGATGGCATCATGCCTGTGAAAGCAATCTGAGCCGTGTTAAACAAGGTACAAGTGTCGAGCAATAGAGTGTGATTATCTACAGAAACTGCCATCATCAGGAATGGTTTCCCTTTTTGGGCAATGGGTCTTGAGTTTTTCAAGGTCATTTTGCTTTATAGCCTCTTGCCTTAGCAGTCCACATAAATTTGGTGTGTTCAGGAGTAGCAGTGGTCTCTGGAAGGTTTGTCTCATTATCTCTTGTTATATTTCAAGCCTACAGAGCTATTGACAATGGTGATTGTGTTTATGAGGCTCTTGGCTCATTTCAGGAAGTATCCTCTCCCACTGAAACTGGATCATATCAGTATATGCCACCAAAGCTGCCTTTACATTAGACTCCCTCTCGGGCTCAATTGGACTCCTAGTCAACATCATTAACACACCAGGCTGCTAACCAAAAGGTTGGTGGCTTTAGTCCACGCAGAGGTGCCTTGGAAGAAAGCCTTGGTGGTCTACTTCCAAAAAATCAGCCATTGAAAATCCTATGGAGAACAATTCTACTCAGACACACATGAGGTCACCATGGATCAGGATTGACTCGATGGCAACTGGTTTAGTTGTTTTTTCGTTGGGTTAAACCAGGGGCGGGTTCTTAATCCACAGTCCGTGGATAGGCTTCTGGAGGCTTCATGCTTGCGTGCAAACTGTGTAAGAAAATGCATGTCTGTGGGCATACTGTACATGAACACAAGCACCTATGTTTCTGGGAAGAAGAGACCACAGGTTTCATCAGACCCATGAAAGGGCTCAGGGTACCAAAAGACTAAAAACCTCTAAACTTTTCAGAGCTAGGCTGTAGCTTTGAGGTTGGGATTTCAAGACATCAGGAAGAAGTTACCGGTGTTAAGAACTGTTTCAAAAAGAAAACTGCCTGAGGCTTCTGGATCTGCTGCAGCTAAACCCACAGACACACAGGACTCATCAGCAGGTGTGTGTGAAGCTATGCCCCTGTTAGAATGGGTGTTTTTCTAGCCTGGTGGATTGGGGTGTGGGTACTTTGTAGCAGGTTGTCAGTATGTTTTGGTAAAAAGGTAGCTCAAGGGACAGGTGGAAGGTGCTAGCACTCCTGTGTTATGTTTGAAAGTGGACACATCCAGTAGACACTGCAGAAAAAACCAAACCAAACAAAAACGCTGTTGCTTTCTAGTTGGTTCTGATTCACAGTGACCTCACTTACAGAGTAGAACTGCTCCATAGGATTTTCTTGGCTGTGATCTTTATGGAAACAGGATCACCAGGCCTTTCTTCCACGGTGTCACTAGCTGGGTTCAAACCTCTAACCTTTAGGTTAGTATGAGTGCAAACCATTTGCTTTGTCCAGGGACCTTCACAGACACCTTAAAGAGAGGGTTATTTTATTCCCTTTTTTCTTTCTTTAAAAGACTAGATTTTCCCTTCCCGTTTTAAGGTACGAACACCAACCTTGCTTTAAAGGCAGGGAAGTTGAGCATCCAGGGTTAAATGGGGAATTTTGACTCAATATCCTATTGCCGTAGAGTCAATTCTAACTCATAACAACCCTATAGGACAGAGTAGAACTGCCCCATAGAGTTTCCAAGGCATGCCTGGTGGATTCAAACTGCCAACCTTGTGGTTAGCACCTACAGCACTTAAGCACTATGCCACCAGGGTTTCCTTTGATTCAACAGACCTTGAAAAACAAACAGCTCCAATGGAACTCTTCCAATAATGGCTGCTCTTTTATTTTACTTTATTTTTTAAGTGATGCCAGTGATGGAAGGGGAGGTGTGGATCTAGACATATGATTTCTCAGTACACGTTTTGCTGAGAATTATCTATCAGGAGCGACCCACACCTAATCCTTTATAAAGAGGACTAGATTGAGGGACTGTTGTCCTTGGCACAGTTTGGAGTCCCTGTTCACAGTGTGGGCATGGGAGTGTAGAAACAGGAGAAGGGAATTTTTGTGCTGCAGCCGTTTTCCGGGTTGAATAACATTAGGGAGATTGCTCCGATCAAGTGTGCATAACTGATCCTGCAGGGAGATGCTTCTTTGTGATTGTTTTTGAGTAGAAAGAATTTTATCCCGAGATGAATAGCGCTTCCCTATTCAGAAACTGCTCCGCCCCTCCCCCACTGTGTGTGTGTGGGGCGGGGGTTGGAAATGGGGGCGGCATTTCTGGTTGTCACAATGACATGGGGGGGTGCTACTGGCATTTAGTGGGCAGGGGGCCAAGGACACTTAACATCCTACAATGGGGGAGACTGTCCCACACAATGGAGATTTGTCCAGGCCCAAATACCAATAGTGCTCTCATTGAGGAACACGGCTAGTAGCTGCAAAGAAGTTCCAGGTGTCCTTTATAAAGAACCAGTTGGTTCATTAGAGACTAAGGATCATTTTTCAAGGTGACCCAAGGGACTGGGGCGGGCACTATTCAGAGTAAGAGAGCTGGTGAACTCCTCAAAAGCCCTGCAGTTTGAGGAGGTTGGGGGAGGGGATGCCCACAGCGCCACTGTAGGTTGCTGCTGGAGCCACTTGGAGGGCAGGGCACGGGTCAGAGGGGAGGGGAGGGTGGCAGTACCGGTAACCCTTCCAACCCTGTTACCTCACATGAAGAGTGAGAAAGAAGACCCAGAGGTGGAAATGAACTGGTGGTTCACTGTGAGGTTGGAACCCCCGAGGGAGACAGCTGGAAAGCTGGAGAAGGATGGTTGCCCAAGACAGGAGATTTGGGGGGGGACAGAATCAGTCAAGGGGCTGCCCCAGAGTAGAACCAGAGGGAACCCTCCAGAAGTCAGGCAGGCCTTGTCTAAACAGAAAATTCCCTGCTGTTGACCTGATTCTGCTTTGCCAGGCTCCTGTAATTCTTAAGGGGAGGGGCCTGGCTCCTGGTTCAGCTGGTACCCTAGAGGGGGGCCAGCGCATGAGGAGCACTTGTCAAAGCTGAGAACACCACTGGCGTGGCCTCTTCCACAGCAAGCTGTGGGAGCCGCCTCCAGAAAGTAGATTTCTCCTGAGCCAGCAGTGTGTGGGAGGAACTGGGGTACCCGGAGGGTTTCAATGGTCAGCCACCCCATACAAGAGGGTCTTGCATGCCCCATTCAGCCCTTGTTGTGTGCTGCCTGACCATCCTGTGTCCTACAGCTCTGTGGCTGGGCCAGGCCAGGGTACTTTAAAAGTAGGTATTGGGGTCAGCATTTAGCTGATGTTTTGTCTTCTGCTAATCAGTGGTTTGCAAGATAAAGCCGTGAGATGACAGTGGCAGGGAAAGGACAGAGCCAGTATGCTCCTCTGCCTGGGAGGGGGGAGGGAGGGCTTAGGTCTCACATGCGCTGAGGGGAGGGACTGGGGCCCAGCCGGTGACGTTTTTACAAAACAAATAAGTACAGGGCAGAGCTGGTGACCTCAGTGTGATGGAAAAAGATGGTCAGCTGCATGTCTGCCAGAAATGGTGTGTTCCTCAGCCCACCTGTTCAGAAGCGGAAAGGGAGATGTTGACTAATAAAATCACAGCAAACTGGTATGAAGTGTTTACTGCATGCCTGGCACGGTTCTGAGCACTTTATGTGGGTTATCGAAGTTAATCATCAAAACCATTCCATGTGGAGGGCTCTGTCACGGTTCCCGTTTTAGAGGTGAGGAAACTGAGGCAGAGGCAAATTTACTCTTCCCAGGCTATACAGCTAAGAAGTGGTGGAGATCTCATGGGACAACTAGGTCAACTGGCATAGCTTAGTTCATAAAGATAAGAACTCAGTTCATAAACATCCTAGTTTGCTGAGTAGCATCTGGGGTCTTAAAGCTTGTGAGCGGCCATCTAAGATACAACTATTGGTCCTTTCCTATCTGGAGCAAAAGAGAATAAAGCAAACCAAAGACTCAAGGAAGAAATCAGTCCACAGGACTAATGGTCCACGTGAACCACAGCCTCCTGTAGCCTGAGACTAGAAGAACTAGATGGTGTCCAGCTACCACTAACAACGGCTCTGACCAGGGACACAGTAGAAGGTCCTGGACCGAATGAGACAAAAATGTAGAACAAAATTCAAATTCATAAAAAAAGACAAGACTGGACTGGGAGAGCCTAGAGGAACCCCTGAGACTATCACCCTAAGACACCCTTTTAACCTGGAACTGAAGCCGCTCCCAGAGGTCATCTTTCAGCCAAATAATAGATTGGTCTAAAAAATAAACAATAACACCTGTAAGGAATGTGTTCCTTTAAACAATGAACTATAGGAGACCAAACAGTCAACATTTACCCAAAAGCAAAGATGAGAAGGCAAGGAAGATCAGGAAAACTGGAGGAATGGAAACAGGGCAGGCAGGGTGGAAATGGGGAGAGTGCTGACACATTGCAGGGATAGCAACCAATGTCATAGAACAATTTGCGTATGAATTGTTGAATGGAAATCTAATTTGCTGTGTAAACTTTCACCTAAAACACAATAAAACATTTAAAAAAAAAAAAAAAGAAAGAAGTGGCAGAGAATGGATTTGAACTCCAGCAGCCTGGCCCCAGAGCTTATGTAGTGAGCACTCAGACTTGCTGCCAACCAAAATCAAAACCAAGCCCGCTGCCATCAAGTCGATTCTGACTCATAGCGACCCTATAGGACAGAGTAGAGCTGCTCCATAGGGTTTCCAAGGAGCGGCTGGTGGATTCGAACTGCTGACCTTTTGTTTAACAGCTGTAGCATGCTGTAGCTCTCAACCACTTCGCAAACCAGGGCTGCCCCTCTAAATTGGTCCTGCGAAGTGGGACTTTTGTATGCTTGTGTGAGTGTGTGTGCACGAGTAAATGTGTGTTTTGTCCTGTGTTCTAGTTATCTATTGCTGCATGAATCACCTCAAAACATAGTGACGTAAAACAAGAGCTTTTATTTTACTGTAATTGCTTACTGTTCTGGGGGTTGACTGCCGCAGCTAGGTCCTCGTCTCTCTGGGGGCCTCGTGCCTTTGCCATCAGACAGTGCCTGGGGCTGAAGTCCTGTGGAAGGCTTCCTCACTAACATGTCTGTTTGTTGATGCTGGCTGTCAGCTGGAACGTCTCCATGTGGCTTCTCCATGTGACCTGGGCGTCCCCACAGCATGGCAGCTGGGTTCTAAGAGAGCTCTCTCTCCTGAGAGAGAAAGTCTTGGAAGTCACATAGGGACCATTGTCCCAAGTCCACCCAGATTCAAGGGGAGAGACTGTAGACCCCTGTGGAATGGCAGAGCTTTTTGTGGCCCTCTTGGAAAATGCAATCTGCAGTGGCGACTTTTCTTTTTCTTCCTTTTATTTTTTCATCCTTTAAAAGGCTTCAATGCTGCGTGAATTAAGCCCAAATTCATTCTGGAGTCATTTCCACTGGTGACAAGATGCTAAATGAGTAGGGACCCCAAGCCTTGCTTAGTAACCTCCATTTTGCCTCTCTTACAGTTTTCTTTTTTGCTGAAGATTTGGCTGAAGATAATTAAAAAACGGCATCAACAGGGAACTGCCAGAAATTCAAGCCAGATTCAGAAGAGGATGTGGAAAGAGTGATATCGTTGCTGATGTCAGATGCATCTTGGCTGAAAGCAGAGAATACCAGAAAGACGTGTACCTCTATTTTATTGACTCTGCAAAGGCATTCAACTGTGTGGATCATAAAAAATTTTAGATAACACATGATAAATGGGGAAAAGATTGAAGTTGTCAAAGATTTCATTTTACTTGGACCCACAGTCAACGCCCATGGAAGCAGCAGTCAAAAAACCAAAAGACTCATTGCATTGGGCAAATCTGCTGCAAAAGACCTCTTTAAAGTCTTGCAAAGCAAAGATATCACGTTGAGGACTAATGTGCACAAGACCCAAGCCATGGTGTTTTCAATGGCCTCATACACATGTGAAAACTAGACAATGAATAAGGAAGACTGAAGAATAATTGATGCCTTTGAATTGTGGAGGAGACCCTGGTGGCGTAGTGGTTAAGAGCTATGGCTGCTAACCAACAGGTCAGCAGCTTGATTCTACCAGGTGCTCCTTGGAAACCGTATGGGGCAATTCTATTCTGTCCTATAGGGTCGCTATGAGTCAGAATCTACTAGATGGCAACAGGTTTGGCTTTTTTTTGGTCTTGAATTTTGGTGTTGGTGAAGAATATTGAATATGCCATGGACTACCAGAAGAACGAGCAAACCTGTCTTGGAAGAAGTACAGCCAGAATGCTCTTTAGAAGAGAGGATGGCGAGACTTTGACATGTTATGAGGAGGGACCAGTCCCTGGAGAAGAACATCATGCTTGGTGTAGCAGAGGGTCAGTGAAAAAAAAGACCCTCAATGAAATGGATTTTCATAGGGTGCAACAATGGGCTCAAGCATAGCAATGATTTTGAGGAATGGAACAGGACCGGGCAGTGTTTTCCTTCTGTTGTACCTAGGGCAGCTATGAGTTGGAACCAACTCGACGGTACCAACAACAACAACAAATAGTTTCCTTGCTAGGAGCCAGGCACTGAACTGGGAGTTGGGGATACACAACTTCCTAGGGAAGACAGACTAGGAAACTGCCTTGGTCATCTAGTGCTGCTATAACAGAAATACTACAAGTGGATGGCTTTAACGAAGAAAAATTTATTTCTTCACAGTAAGGTAGGCTAAAGCCCAAATTCAGGGCTTCAGCTCCAGGGGAAGGCTTTCTCTCTGTCCGCCTTCTCATCAATCTTCCCCTGGACTAGGAGCTTCTCTGTGCAGGGTCCTGGGGTCCAAAGGACAGCTGTGCTCCTGGTGCTTCTTTCTTGGTGGTATGAGGTCCCCAACTCTGTGCTTGCTTCCTTTTCCTTTTATCTCTTCAGAGATAAAAGGTGGTACAAGCCACACCCCAGGGAAACTCCCTTTACATTGGATCTGGGAGGTGACCTGGGTAAGGGTGGTATTACAATCCCACCCTAATCCTCTTACCAGAAAATTGCAATCACAAAATGGAGGACAACCACACAATACTGGGAATCATGGCCTAACAAAGTTGACACATATTTTGGGGGGACACAATTCAATCCATGACAGAAACACATCACTTCTCAACCAATTGTGTGTATGTGCTTTAAAGCAACTATCTACCATGAGAAGAGGATTCCCCCAAACCCCATGTCCTGAAGAATTTTCAGTTTTCATAAAAGTACTTGAAGGTGGCCCTGAGCACAGGTAAGGAGACTGTGGGATTTTTCCGGCATTGAAAGCCCTATCCATGCATAATATTCTCCCTCCTTTTTTTTTTCCCTTGTGCAGGCCTGGCCTTGCCTTTCTCTATTCTTGGTCCTCCCTCCCCACCCCCCACCCCCCACCCCCCACCTCCCCCCACCCCACCCCCGCCTCTTTTAAGGAAGTCGTCCTCAGGTTAGGTCACCAAAGCCAGCACTGGCTCCCAGAAGGCCTCTTCCTACATGTAGTTACCTGGAAGCGGTGGAGCCCTGGGGTGGGGGCAGTCCCTTCTCCCTCATCCTGTCTGGGCAGCAGATAAAGGCTGCTTTGATCAGATTTACTGGTGGTCACCTAGGAGACCCTGGAGGTGCTGTGAGGGGTCAGTCAGGTCGGTCTCAGGAGGCTGGGACAGGCAGGCTTCCTCAGAAATGTGGGTGCAAACTATCTGCTAGTCTGGGGGTGGGGGAGGCAGTAGGCAGCAGGTAGCCCCTGGCCTGGTCCAAGAGGGGTTCCTGCCTATGGACGCCTCTCAGGCCTTGTCTGACTTGAGAACAAGCTCCCAGAGGATGTCCTAGGCCTGGCCCCTGTGCGTGTGCAGTTCAAGGTCCTCTCTGTCAACACTCAGAGGCTGGAGCCCTCGCTGGAGCGGAAAAGTACCCCCATGGCTGCCACCTGAAGCCCAGCCCACTGCTCGGCACCCTCCCTCAGCCCTGGCCTTTGTTTCTACCGCATAGGAATCCAGGGCCCGCCTGGCCCGATGCATTTTTTATTTTGCTATATTCTTTCCATTGCCCTGACATGAATAATTTAAACTGACACAGAAAGAAAGGGCACCCCTTGCCACAAGAGGGAGGCTGTCAACTCCCCCCAACGTGCGCGCATGCACACCCTCCCGACGCCCCCGTTTGTTTTTGCTTCCTGCGCTTTATCTCTGCCTTGTTCCGTTTCTTCTGTCTGCCTCCTGAACCCTTCTCTAGGGTTCTCTGCCTCTCTCTTACACACACACACACACACACACACACACACCACACACACACACACACACACACACACACACGCATCCCCCCTGCTCCCTAAGCCTCATGGGCCAGAGTGGCAGGGTGTGTGACATTTGTGGGTCTGTCTCTGGGATACAGTTGCCCTCTCTTAGAGTGACTGTCAGTGTCTGCATTTCTCTTTCGGTTTCTCATTTCCCTTCTTTCCTTTGACTCTCTCTGCTCTTTGCATATGTCAGGGAAAGCTCTGCTTCAGGTGTGAAATGGCCTTATTTTACCATCAGCAGGCGGCATGCATCGAACTCTCTGGGGATTAAGTGGGGAAGAGAGAAGACAGGGCCAGAGAGGATTCGTTATCCTTCCCTGTGGATTTTCAAAAAATAGAGGGTCAAGTTTGGGGTTCACAGACCTCAGGGGCTGTTGTCTGTCACAAGGGTGTTCTGTTGCCGGTCAGGTCAGTTGAGCTATGTCTGTCTCCTAGTGTTGTCTGGAGCGCAGCCCTGGTCTTGCTCAGTCTTGAACCAGGAAGCAGGCTTTCTTTGTCAGGAGAGGGCATAGCCAGGACTTCCTGAAGGTTCTGGCCTCCAGCAGTGTTCAGTAAAAATATAATGACAGCCACACATGTAATTTTCAAATGCTCTGGTAACCACATTAGAAAAGTAAAAAGAAACTGCTGAAATGAATTTTAAGAGTATATTTTATTTCACCCCGTTTATCAAAAATATTATCATTTCAACATGTAATCAATAAAAAGTTATTAATGAGATCTTTTACATTCCTTTTTGGGAACTCAGTCTTTGAAATTGGCATGTATTTTGCTCTTACCACCATCATGGTTTGGATTGGGCACGTTTCAAGTGCTCAGTAGACACACGTGGCTAGTGGCTACCATACTGGATAGTGCAGGCTTAGCCTAACCAAGCCTGGGGCCCAGAACCTCAATGTCGGCTGCCTAAATGGCAGCGAGAGTAGGAAATCCTCCATATGTGTGTATACTGGGAAGAATCTGAGGTGACTGAGGGAAGTTCTAGGAACCATTATTCTCCCATCATCACTATTAGCAGTAATCATCATTAAAGCGCTGGCAGAGCCCACATCCGGCCCTGTTGCTGCCTGCTTTCAGTTCAAGTAGCGTTCCGTGTGGGGTAGTTGTTGATCCAGATTGGCTGTTTGGGGGAGCTGAGGGTGCAGTTTCCAGATACTTTTGGCTTGCCTCCCAGCTGGGGCCTCACCTCCTAGGTGCATGCTCCTCCCCCTAGCATTAGGTTCCAGACACCCCTCCGGCCTTCCCCTTCTATATATAGTGCTCTGTGGTGACAGCTGGTCATCCGATGACTCATCAGTCACTGTGGGCGTCTCTGGATGGAACCCTGAACATTTATTCATAGGGTGTTTTTGGCAGCTTCTGAACTCCTCCTAGTAAGGCCTAGATTTTGGGGGTTGTCTTAGAAAACCACATTGAGATAGGAAGGTTTCGTTAATCAATGATTCCCTAGCGGAAGGCCTCTGGGTGTCTAGCAAATCCAGCAGGGCTTTGGGAAACTGGCTCTGGGTGAGCCTGTGAACAGGCATCAGTTCTCAGGCTGAGGACTTGAGTAGCCCCCTGGACATACAGTTCCCCCTCCCCCCCCGCCCCAGAACCTACAGGCCCCATCTTCTTTCAGCAGCATGTCAAGGACTAAACACTGACTTTGGAGCTATGTTTAGGCTGCTCTGCTCACCAGCTATGCCATTCTGGGCAAGTCCCTTCTCTTGCTGAGCTTCCCTTTCTTCCTCTGTGCAGTAAGCTTCCTACCAATGTGGCTGTCTCTTTCTGAGGATTAGATGAGGTGACATCTGCAATGCGTCTACCCACAATAACCTTTATGATCGACCAGCCACCAAGCTGTGGTTCCTCTGTGACTTAGGTCTGTTTCCCCGGAAGCAGAGCCTGAGACGAGGATGTGTGTGGAAGGGATTTACTATGGAAGTGATCCCAGGAGACACCAATAAGGGAATGGGGAAAGCAGTAAGGAAAGCAGAGGAAGCCAATTTCAAACAAAGTCCCTCAGGGGTAGCTAGCCTCAGCCTGATCCCGCAGGGGAGCTCTGGAGAGTGAGTTACATATCAGTGTCTGTCCAGGCTCCAGGCAAGGGAGCTGAGCTGGCATACTTCTTCACCCATCCCTCAGCCCACTGGCTACCCTGGGCATGAGGATAGAAAATTCCAGATAATTCTGGCTGTCTGAGGGTGAAGGCAAAGGGGCTCCAGTAACTTGAGGGCAGGCCTCCAAAGAGGTACAGGTGCAGGCTGTTAGAAGCAAAAAGGGGACTTCGAAGCTCTGAGAGGAGGGACATGAGGACATGTGGGTGGTGCATCAACAGTGTCCCCCACACCCTCCTTGCTCACAGTGCCTCTTACACTGGTGGGGCCAAGGTAGCATCTTTTCGAGGAAAGGACTGGTCTCAGCCAAGGATGTTGGAGTCAGGAGAAGCGCTGCCTCACATTTCCCTTCACGTCAGGCCAAACCAAACTTCTGGGGGTACCCAGATGCTGGTCAAGAGGTCAGCAGGGCCAGGGCACAGACCCTGCCCCTCTTAGAGCTGGGGGCGGGGGTGCGTAGCAGATTCTGGGCTTCCACAAATGCCGTTGCAAATGCTGCCAAAAACTCAGGAGGAGCGTATAAAGGCCTGGGGTTTTTTTTTTTTGGGGGGGGTCCCTTCTGCAGAGTGGCTTTCTTCCTACCTTCCATCTCCCGGGCCCTGGCTTGCCAAGTCTCTTGTCAAGGTCACCCTACTCCACCAGGTCTCTTTAGTTCTCTCTCCGGATCCATGTCCAGTCCTCATTTCTCTCTTTGCCATCCTCTGACTTCCAACCCCTTTCCTGCATCTATCGGGCTTGGCTTCTTCTCTGCCTTTCTGGACTTTTAGCAACTTGGCCTGAAGGCTTCTGGGTACATCTTTGTGCAGGCTTCCAGTCCCTTTCACAAACCATCAATGCTTCTGTTCCCTATACCAGGACAGGGGCTGTGGCGTCTGGAGTCCAGGACATCATCTGCCCTAGTTTTCCAGTCAACAGCAGGTGATGCCTTTTCTGCTGTCAGGAATTCAGAGTTTGAATGACTTTACCACTGCTGTGTTCTTGGTGCAGCTGGGTTTCTAGTTATCACTGGGTTAGGAATTTGACTTCCTGGCTTTTCTGTCCCAGTAGAATTCTCTCTCCTCTCCCTTCCCTCCCCTCCCCTCCCCTCCTCCCTTTCCCTCCCTCTCCCCTCCTCTTTCCTCCTCCTCCCCTCTCTTCCCCCTTCCTTTTGCCTGCTGTCATCTACTCTCCCCTTCCTCTCCCTTCTACTCCCTTTACCTCTCCGCTTCCCCCTTCTCTTCCTCTCTCCTCCCCTCCCCCTCCTTCCTCTCCTCTCTGCTCCCCTTCCCTCCCTTCCCCCTCCACTCCCCCTCCCTTCCCCCTTTCTTTCCTCTCCCTTTCCCCCCTCCTCTGTCTCTCCTCCTTTGCCTCTTCCGTTACCCTCTTCCTCCCCCCTTTCCCTTCCCCCCTCCTCTCCTCCCTGTTCCTCACTTCCCCCATTCTTCCCTCCCTCCCCCATTCTCCCCTCCCTTCCCCTCCCCCATTCTCCCTACAAAGACACTGTTTTGCTGTCCTGGGGCGGCAGTGACCCAGGCACAACACCCTAGGGGCTGCTGCTGTGTGGGAGGAGCCCAGAAAGTCTGCCGGCAAACCACACTTCAGGTGAGCTGCTGCCCTGGGGAGCTCCAGCTGGAACCACGCCAGCAACAAGGGCCCAGGGCCCAGCCAAGCTCCTTCATTCCTGCACCAGGCACTGTGATTTTTTTTAACTTAAAAAAAAAAAAAGACAACCCAGGGCATCTACTTGATACTCAGTAGCAGCTGAATTGGAAAAGGATGTTTAAAGTGTTATTAAGAGAAACACTGTATGAAAAAGTTACCGAAATCCTATTTAGCTATTTGAAATTCAGAGTATTATACTGTCTTAGTAAAAACCCTTTTTCTCCAGTTGCTCACTTATTTTTCCTCCAGTCACTCCAGCTTCTTGAGGGCTTTTTTTTTTGCAGCAGGAGCCCTGGTGGTGCAGCGGTTAAGAGCCCAGCTACCAACGAAAAGGTGGGCAGTTGGAATCTACCAGCGGGTCCTTGGAAATCCTATGGAGGAGTTCTACTCTGTCCTACAGGGTCGCTATGAGTCAGAAATGACTCAATGGCAACAGACTTTTTTTTTTTTTGGTAGCGTCACTCCCAGCTCACCACAGACCTGCTGTTCTCTGGGCAGTGTCTAGTGGGTAAAGCGTTAGCTGAGGGACTAACTGAGCCTGTCCTATTGGAGTCTCGCAGAGGTTTCCAGGACCGGGAGCCATCTGCCAGCCCTGACACCGAACTGTACAAGTGTCAAGAGTGTTTTCTCAGCTAGTGTGACCAGTGGACCACCCTCAGCAAAGCCCTCCCCTCAACAAGGGTGCTTGTTTCTGCCAGCGCTTCCTTCCCAAAGACCTTGACTAAGCAGGAGAAACCCCCCACCAACTGTTGAGTGATAACCTCAGGTGGGCCAGGCTCTCTCCTTGCTGAGCTCAGCTGGTTAGCATGTGACAGTGACGTTGATACTGAGGGGGGTGCCCGCACGTCTGCGCAGTTCACTTCCCACGAAGGGAAAACTGCCTGGGCACCAATAGCCCCACCTTGCCTGCTGCCTGGTGACAATTTTGCAGATGTTTTCCATTAGTCACAAAGGGGAGGGGTGGCTGGGGGCAGGGTGGTCAGTGCGGACAGTTCTTGCCAACTATTGCTGTTGTTAGCTAGCTGCCATCTAGTTTGCTTGACTCATGATGACACCACGCACAATGAAATTGGACCGTTGTGATCATAGAGTTTTCATTGGCTGATTTTGTGAAGTAGATAGCCAGGCCTTTCCTCCTAGTCTGTCTTAGTTTGGAAGCTCTGCTGAAATCTGTTCAGCATCAGAGCAACAC
Source organism: Elephas maximus indicus (assembly GCF_024166365.1). NCBI lineage: Eukaryota > Metazoa > Chordata > Mammalia > Proboscidea > Elephantidae > Elephas > Elephas maximus. The sequence continues at coordinate 134,812,178 of NC_064846.1, forward strand.
ACCAGTCTCCAGTGAAAAATTGGTAATAGCTGCGCATGAGGTGCACTGGCCAGAAATTGAACCCAGGTCTCCTGCATGGAAGGCAAGAATTCCATCACTGAACCGCCACTGCAAACCTATAGGCGCTGGGAATAAAACCCCAAATGCATTTCTGTCTAAGGCACTTTGCTAAGTGCTGCACTGGGGTGATGTTGGGTGAAAATCCACGTATAACACAAAAATATACAATTTCTATGTTCTTGACACTTGAATTCCCTGTTTGAGAAGATCCTTTGCTCAAGGAGGCTTCCCTGCCCCCTGGGGCAGATGCTGTTGGAGCCCTGCCCACAGCCCCTTGGCTCCAGAGCCACCCGAGGGTTCCTTCTGCCCCTGTGGGCACCCTTTGCCTAGGCTGTCTCTGGCTACTTGAATGGGCAGGGTCCATACGGAGGGCAACCTACGTAAATGCCCACACCAGTGACTGGTAGGAGTTGGTAGGTAAATGCCCCAGCTTCTTCACTCTTTGGGTGGGACAATCTGAGGTGTGCTCCCCACTGTCAAACAGAGGTGTCCCTTGGGGCTGAGCTCCATTTGCCCACAGCACTAGCCTGCAATTCATACACCCCTGGCTTCCTTCCCAGCTCTCTCTCATATCCTCACTCCCCTACTGGTGCTTTCGGGAACCACCTCCCAAAGAAACTTTTCACTCAAAACCTTGCTTGTAGGGGAGTAAGACACTTCCCTTCTACATGAAGTCTTCCTGTTCTTTCTAAGGAATCCCTGGGTGGTGTAAACAGTTAACACTTTCAGCTGCTAACCAAAAGGTTGGTGGTTCAAGTCTATCCAGAGGCACCTCAGAAGAAAGGCCTGGCAATCTGCTTCTGAAAAATCAGCCGTTGAAAACACTATGGAGCATGGTTCTACTCTGACACACATGGGGTCACCATGAGTCAGAGTTGACTTGATGACTACTGGTTTTGTATAACCATCACCTGGCATGTAGCAGGAGCTTGATAAATGACCGTTGAGTGAATGGAGACTAACAAACATGCAATAGGGGTGCTCCAGTTACTATTTCCACATAAGAAATTACTCCATAATTTAGCAGCTTAAAATAACCATGTTACTATGCTCACAGTTCCTGAGAGTCTGGAATTTGGACAGGGCATGGCTGTGGTGGCTTGTGTCTCTGCTCGCCTATGTCTGGGGGCTCAGTTGGGAATACTTGAAAGGATGGGGGCTGAAATTATCCGGAGGCTCCTTCATTCACATGTCTGACACCTGGACTGGAGGACTCAAAGCCTGGGCTCAGCTGGGATTGTCAATCAGAGCACCTCCCTGTGACCTCTTCATGTGGATTGGGCTTCCTCACAGCATGGCTGCCTCAGGGTAGTCAGAGTTCTTACATGACAACCACTCAGGGCTCCAAGAGCAAGTGTTTCAGCAAAAAAGGCAGAAGCTGAGCGGGCTTTTATGATCCAGGCTCCTTGTACTCTCACTTGAAGCAGTCACAAGCCCATGCAGATTCAAGGGGAGGAGAAACACACCCCATTCCCATTGGGGGGAGTGTCGAACACAGGAAGCCCTGCTTCCTAAGGACTTTTCACTCTCCCTTCAACAGAGTTTATTTTGCACACCTACCACGTGTCCAGCCCTAGGTTGGGGAATGTGTAGGGATTTAGTGGTGAACAAAATAGACATTGTCTCTGCCCTCATGCAGCCTGCATTCTATAGAGAAGACAGCCATTAAACAAACACTCAAACGAATGCATAATTACAAATTGTGATGAGTGCTATCACAGGGGAAAATGGAGCCCTGAGAAAGAACCCCCCCCAAAAAAACCTAGTTGCCATAGAGTCCATGGCAACCCCATGTGTGTGAGAGGAGAACTATGCTCCATAGGGTTTTCAATGGCTGATTTTTCAACATCAATTGCCAGGCCTTTCTTCCGAAGTTCCTCTGGGTGGACTGGAACCTCTTACCTTTTGGTTTGCAACTGAGTGCATTAACTGTCCACACCACCCAGGGACAATGGTTATACAGTGTCAATCAAAGTAAAAATTCCTACCTTCCGGGAACTTACAGTCTAGGGGCTGCTGTTGTAACTGTAGCTTGCAAAAGCCTACATGTTGCTTTTTAACAATAATGAGTAGATTTTTTTCAAAAACCACTTCCAGATGGCGTGGGGGGAGGGGCGCTTCCTGAGCGAGTTGCCAAGGGAAGCTCCCGAGGTAGGTGGATTAGATAACATAGACCTGCAGCTCTCTATTATTTGCTAGCTGTCAACCACTGCCGTCCCCCAAATCATCCACAGACTAGCTGCGTCGTCGCCCTTGGGGGGAGTAACTAAGGAGGCCTTGGAAGGCCCATCCTCAAGATAGAAAGACAGGTAGATGGCTCCTCGCAGGCCCTGACAATGAGAGGTGTCAGCCTCTTGGAGGAAGATGGCAGGGGCTTGTTGAAGGCAGAAAGTAGAGGGACTTGGGCCAAGCTGAGGCTGCTGCCTAGGACTTCAGCTTCCTGATCTGACCCAGGATCGCAGGTTTGGAATCACGAGGGCCTCTCTGTGTATGGCTATGCCTATGACCTGGAGTCTGGACGTCAGAAACCAGCATGCTTTTATGCTGCTTCCATTTTCTGTGATTTCCCCCCCTTTTGTTCCTCCTGCATTCTTTAGCAAAGCTTATTTTAACAATGTCCGCCTGTCTCCACTCTGCTAAAGTGAAACAAAGAAAGGCGCTCTATCCTTCCTAAAAGCAGTCACAAAGGGCCTTTTTCCGGGGGGTAGCCCACAGTATTGAGGAGCAGTTGGCGAGAGGAAGGGAAATTCCAGGAGGAAAGCTTGGGTGTCCGGCCTCTCTTGTCCACCTGGAGGTTTTCCTTTCTGGAAACTTGCTTCTGTTCTTGCCTCGAAGGTTTGAGGGCCTGTAAGGAATAGAGGCTGTGTAACGAAACTGTTAAGTAAGGCCCAGCTCCCCCAGGGGCTGGCAATGGAAGCTGAATTAGCACTGGGGGTCTGAGAACATGGCTGGACCTTGAAACTTCAGAAACCACCCTCCCCTATGGTCTTCGCTCTGATCACCCTTGGAATTGCCACACTGGTCTCATGTGTGCATTGTGTTTTTCTGCCCCATCCTGAGGGGGGCTCCTATGCTTCCTAAATTATTGAGTTGTTACTGTTGTTGTTAGCTGCTCTTGAGTTGGCCCCTGACTCACAGCAACCCCATGTACAATGGAATGAAACACTGTCTGATCCTATGCCATGCCCATGATCGGTTGTGGATCAAACCAGTGTGATCCATAGGGTTTTCACTGGCTGATTTTTGGCAGCAGATTGCCAGGCCTTTCTTCCTAGTCTCTCTTAGTCTGGCAGCTCTGCTGAAACCTGCTCAGCATCATAGTAACATGAAAGCCTCCACCGAAGATGGTTGGTGGCTGTGCTTGAGGTGCATCAGCCGAGAATTGAACGAGGGTCCCCTGCGTGGAAGGTGAGAATTCTACCACTGAACCGCCCAGTGCCTGAGCATTCAGCTAGGTCAGATACTTAGTGAGTAATGTGCCAGGCACATTTCTAGGTGCTGATACAGCTGGGAACAAAACAGATGAAGCCTCTGCCCTCATGGAGCCCACCTTTTAATAAATAGTTTGGGAATGGGCAGAGAAAATTAAACAGAGAAACATGAGTCTAGATCATTTGGCTTACAATTTATGATTTATTATTCTTCAGCTTGATGTCCCCTCTAGCAATGATTTCTTTTCTGGTTAATATCTCTTCTCCCCAAACACATGCTATCTTTAAACCTTACCACGGGTGGGTGCCCTTAAGAGTGTTTCGGCCCCAGGATGTCCAGGTCCAAGAGAACTCAACCCAAGCTCCCTCTCCAGATTGACTAAGGCCTACCGTCTGAGGGCCAGAAGGGCCACTTTCCAGTTGCAGCTATTTCTTTGCTGAGTGATTGACAGAACAGGCAACGCCATCTTCAGGGGTCATCCCTGCCCCTGCCCCTGATCCCATGACTTCTACAGGATAATGTCAGAGACCTTCCTGGGTGACCCACAAGAGACCTGCACTTACTGTAGTGGCAAGGGTAGGTTGCTTCATTTCCAGGAGTTTCCTTATGATTCTAAAAACACAGTAATTTGCAGGGGTGGGGGTGGAGGTGGTGGTAGAAGAGAACACTCCCAAGATAAAAATTTAGGGGAACATTGCAGTTAATGTTGTCGTTAGGTGCCGTCGAGTTGGTTCTGACTCATAGCGACTCCATGTACAACAGAAGGAAACCTTGCTTGGTCCTGCACCATCCTCACAATCATTGTTATGCTTGAGCCCATTGTTGCAGCCAGTGTGTCAATCCATCTTGTTGAGGGTCTTCTTCTCTTTCACTGACCCTCTGCTTAACTAAGCACGATGTCCTTCTCCAGGGACTGATCCCTCCTGACAACATGTCCAAAGTATGTAAGACGCAGTCTCGCCATCCTTGCTTCTAAGGAGCATTCTGGTTGTGGTTCTTCTAAGACAGATTTATTCGTTCTCTTGGCAGTCCATGGTATATTCAATATTCTTCCCCAACACCACAATTCAAAGGCGTCAACTCTTCTTCGGTCTTCCTTATTCATTGTCCAGCTTACACATGCATATGATGCGACTGAAAATACCATGGCTTGGGTCAGGCGCACCTTAGTCTTCAGGGTGACATCTTTGCTCTTCAACACTTTGAAGAGGTCCTTTGCAGCAGATTTGCCCAGTGCGATGTGTCTTTTGATTTCTTGACTGCTGCTTCCATGGCTGTTGATTGTGAATCCAAGTAAAATGAAATCCTTGACAACTTTAATCTTTTCTCCATTTATCATGATGTTGCTCATCGGTCCAGCTGTGAGGATTTTTGTTTTCTTTATGTTGAGGTGTAACCCATCCTGAAGGCTGTGGTCTTTGATCTTCATTAGTAAGTGTTTCAAGTCCTCTTCACTTTCAACAAGCGAGGTTGTGTCATCTGCGTAATACAGGTTGTTAATGAGTCTTCCACCAATCCTGATGCTGTTTTCTTCTTCATATAGTCCAGCTTCTCCGATTATTTGCTCGGCATACAGATTGAATAGGTACGGTGAAAGGATACAACCCTGATGCATGCCTTTCCTGATTAATGAGGGGCTCTGAAAAAAAAATTTTTTTTTCTGAAACAGCACAAACCAGAAGAGCAGATGAAGACACTTCTTTTTTTTTTTTTTTTGACACTTCTTGTTAGAATGGTGGGGCACTTCCTCTGCCTTGTGGTTAATTCCAGTTGCTTCTCTCCTTCAGCTTCCCAACTTCCCCTGGTAAGCCTGTCTGGATTAACCTGTCACACTCTGTCAGTCCCGATGCAGGCAGCTGTCTGTGTCCAGGTCCTGATGGCATTATAGTATCTCCAACTTCTGACTTGTAGTAGTTATCTTTCATCCTTAAATTAGACCAGAAGCTCCACCAAGATGGGGGCCAGGATTTATCTCTTTGACGTATTTCCCGTCTTCTAGCGTGTAGTTTATGATATTCACAGGGCATGCCCTCTAAAAGTTGGCAAGTTCTTAGCCAAACCATCTGGAACTCCCCAAGTAACAGCTGAGTAGCCCTTCTTGCCCTTTCCCCTTCTTCATCAACATCATCTGTCCCCTTGCAAAGAGCAAATTGCTGCCCTGTGCCTTCAGAGTGGAGGTAGGTGCGCACAGGCGTAGTGGAGATAAGGTGGGAATTGGGAAGGGGGAAGGGTTGAGGATCTCTTATAGACCAGATACATTTTACATGTTATTCTTATTTGTGAGCCCTCGCTATGAGTTGGAATTGACTTGATGAGGGCAATGGGGTTTTTTTTTTTTATCTCATTTGTGATGTGAACTCTGTTTTCTAGGAATTGCCTTCTGTCTTGGTTACCTAGCACTACCCTAAACACAAATGCCACAAGTGGGTGGCATTAAAGAACAAGAATTTATTGTTTTACAGTTATGGAAACTAGAAGCCCAATCAGGGCATTGGCTGTAGGGGAGGATCGTTCCTCGTTAGTAGCCCTGGGCATTCCTTGGCTTGTGGAGGGATCTTAACCTGGCTTCTGTCTTCCCCCCATAGTGTGTGTCTGTTTGTGTCTATCTGCTCTTTTTATGAGACTCCATTCAAAAGGGATTAGGGTTAGGAGCCACCACACCCAGTATATCCTCATTAACATAACAAAATAAAATCCTTGTTTTTGCAAACAAGGTCACATGCACAGGTACAAGGATGAGGGCTTCTACATATATTTTGGGAGGACACAATTCAATCCATAATACTTTTCCTTTCTCTGTCTTCCCTCTCCCATGGAACTACCTGCAGCCTTTCGCTTCCCACAAGCCGTGGAGCAGGAGAGCATCGCTGGGAAGCAACCTGCCCCACACCCATTGTGGGGGTTTTTGAGGAGGCACAGTCAACTCCCTGGGCCTTAGGGGTCACACAGATCAGGGGTTTCCAAGGCCCTCCCAATTCTTACAATTTTGTTATTGTAGTTGCACTTTTAGTCTGACTCCTGCAGATGGTTTTATGGCCCATAGGAGGCCATCCTCCCAATCACTAGAATGGCTACAATTAAAACAGACTGACGAATGCCACATGACAAGGGTCTGGAGGAAGCAGGACTCTCATACATTGCCGGTGGGAGTGTAATGGTACAGCCACTTTGGAAAACAGTCTAATGAAGGTAAACATGCCCCTAGCTATGACCCAGCAATTCCATTCTTGGGCACTGTATTAGCTTCCTGGGGCTGCTGTGACAAGTAATGCAAACTGGGGGGGTTTATGAGAACAGAATTTTTTGGTCTTGGAGTTCTGGAAGTTAGTAGGCTAAATTCAGGGTGTCAGCAGAGCCATGCTCTCTCCAAAGGCTTTAGGGGAAGATCCTTTCTTGTCTCTCTTAGCTTCTAGTAGTTCCCAGTATTTCTTGGCTTGCAATGGCAGCATAACACCATGGTCATACGACCATCCTCCCTCTCTGTGTCTCTTCTCCTCTCTTATAAAGACAGCACTCAGATTGGGTTAGGACCTACTCTACTCGGTGTTAACTGATAACATCTTCAAAGACCCTATTTCTAAACAAGGTTATGTTCACCAGGGGTTAGGACTTCAACATACATTTTGGGGACACCGTTCCATCCATAACAGGCATTTACGCAAGAGAAACAAAAACCTATGTCCACACAAAGACTTGTACACAAATGTTCTTAGCTGCTTTATGCATAATAACCCCAAACTGGAAACAACCAGATGTTTATCAACTGACAAGTAGATAAACAAACTGTGGCACGCCCATATAAGGGAATACTACTCAGCCGTATAAAGGCATGAGTGACCGACCGATACTGGCAACAACATGGATGAGTCTAACACACATTATGTTGGACAAAAGGGGACATACTGTGTGATTTCATGTATATAAACTTCTAGAACAGGCAAAACTAATTTATGGCAGTGGTTTTCAACCAGGGGTAAATTCCCCACCCCACCACTCACCAGAGGTCATTCGTCAATGTCTGAAGACAATTTTGGCTGTCACAATTGGGTGGGGGTGCTACTGGCATCTATTGGGCAGAGGCCAGGGATGCTGCCATACATTGTACAATGCATAGGACAGCCCCACACAGCCAAGAATCATCTGGCCCAAAATGGCAATAGTGCTGCAGATGAGAAACCCTGGTCTGTGGCGATAGAAGTCAGAACAGCGATTACCTCTTGGGAAGTGCTGGCTGGAAGGGGCACAAGGGAACTTTCTGGGATGATGGAAATCTTCTGTATCTGTGCTGTCCGTTGCAATAGCTGCTAGCCACACACAGCTACTCAAGTTAAAAAAAAAGTTAAAGACGCTGACAAATTTGGTCTCTTTGTTGCACTAGCTACGTTGCAAGTGCTCAGTCTCCATTTCCAATTTTGCAGAAAGTTCTATTGGACAACACTGCTCTATTTCTTGGCCTGGGAGGTGTAAAAAGCCATTGAGATGTATGTAGATTTCAAATTTGCACCTTTTATTGCATGTAAATTATACCTCAATACATAAAATACGGTGGGATAAAAAATGAGTCCTTCCTTCAGGCAAGGAGTGGGGGCATTGGTGAAATCAGCCTCAAGAGCAGGCGTGCCTTCTGTCCTCCAGACTGCCCATGACCTGGGTGAAGCATCCAGAAGCTGGGCTAGACTGTGAGCAGGGAGGGGCTGCTGATATTGGTCAGAGGTGCCTCTCTAGGGGCAGAAACCTCCAGGGCCATTTACCCCACCAGAAAGTCAAGGATTGCTCTGGCTTCTAATGGCTTTGCAAGTAGAGTGGGTCAAGTAGACCTGAGCAAGGAAAAGCTTCCATTTCTACCTCTTTTGCCAGGTCGCCTCCCCCACCCATGCCGGCAGGCTCTCCCGGCAGAAATTGCTCCATTCCCCCTCATCCCGCTACCTCTCTCTCCCTCTTCTGGTGTGAGGGTTTTACAATAACAGCACTGTAACCACTTTGAGAAGACCAATAAAAAGGCGGTGACAAAAGAATAGCAAGCCGGCTGGAAATTGCACACAGCAGCACAGGCTGGGCCTTTTGCTGCTGCGTGTTTAATAGTGCTCCCGGGCTGCGGGCTGCAAAGATGCATGTGTTTATTTGGGCAACGCGCTGTCGCTTAAATAATGAAGCTCACATAAGCATTCAGATGCACGCAGAGAGCCCTTACTCCCACTGCCACTCAAGCCTTTTGGCCCAACTGAGGCCAGTAAACGGAGGTGCTTCTCTGCATGGAGCACAGTGCAGGTCAGACCTGTAAAGGCTGCTGCCTGGTGGTGTGTGATGCTGAGGGAGGAGCATATATATTCATTTATCCATTCACTCATGCACTCATTCATTCACTCCTCAACAACAACGATGGGCCACCTATTATGTCCTGAGCCTCTTGTAGCACGGAGTCATAAAGGACACCCATCTAGCCTGCACAGATGCTAGAAAACTCCCCAGGCAACTTTTGTCCAAGGTCAGCACCAGTGCTGGGCCCTGTCCCATTTCCTCTCCACTGGGTCACACAACCACCATGGCCACTGTCCCTTGGGGTCCTTCATGCTCACCAAGTCTGGCTCCAGCTCACTTACCAGCTCCCTCATTCCTTCTGCTCCAAAGAGAAGCCCAAACTGCTTTATATGTTTATTAACTCCCTACTTCAAAAGACTAAATTCAGATTCACAGAAATGTTGCATAAATATTACAAAAAATTCTGATATACCCTTCACCCAGGTTCTCTACAGGTTAATGTTTTACCAATTTGCTTTATTCTTCTCTCTCTCTAGATAGATAGATAGAGATATGTGTATATGTGTGTGTGTGTATGTGTGTGTGAAATATGCAAAGACCTGGAGTTAGAAAACCAAAAGGGAAGAACACACTCGGCATTTCTCAAGCTGAAAGAAGTGAAGAAAAAATTCAAGCCTTGGGTTGCAATATTGAAGGGTCCTATGGGCAAAATATTGAACAATGCAGGAAGCATCAAAAGGAGATGGAAGGAATACATAGTCACTGTACCAAAAAGAATTGGTCAACGTTCAATCATTTCAGGAGGTAGCATATGATCAAGAACCGATGGTACTGAAGGAAGAAGCCCAAGCTGCACTGAAGACATTGGTGAAAAACAAGGCTCCAGGAATTGACTGAAAACCAATTGAGATGTTTCAACAAATGGATGCAGTACTGGAGGAGCTCACTTATCTATGCCACGAAATTTGGAAGACAGCTACCTGGCCAACCGACTGCAAGAGATCCATATTTTTGCCCATTCCAAAGAAAGGTGATTCAACAGAATGAGGAAACTATTGAACAATATCATTAATATTACATGCAAGTGAAATTTTGCTGAAGATAATTTAAAAATGGTTGCAGCAGTACCTTATCAGGGAACTGCCAGAAATGCAAGCCGGATTCAGAAGAGGACGTAGAATGAGGAATATCATTGCTGATGTCAGATGGATCTTGGCTGAGAGCAGAGAATACCAGAAAGATGTTTACCTGTGTTTTATTGACTATGCAAAGGCATTTGACAGTGTGGATCATAACAAATCATGGATAACACTGCGAAGAGTGGGAATTCCAGAATACTTAATTTTGGTCATGAGGAACATGTACATAGAAAAGAAAGGCAGTCCAACACAATGTGGAAATTACTGAACAATATCATTAATATCACACACAAGTAAAATTTTGATGAAGATAATTTAAAAATGGTTGCAGCAGTATATCAACAGGGAGCCGCCGAAATTCAAGCAGGATTCAGAAGAGGACGTAGAACAAGTGATATCATTACTGATGTCAGAAGGATGTTTCCCTGTGTTTCATTGACTAGGCAAAGGCATTCAACTGTGTGGGTCAGAACAAACTATGGATAACATTGCGAAGAACGGGAACCCCAGACACTTAATTGTACTCTTGAGGAACCTGTAATAGACCGAGAGGCAGCCCTTTGAACAGGACAAGGGGGTACTGTGTGGTTTAAAATCAGGAAAGGTGTGCGTCAGGGTTGTATCCTCTCACCATACTTATTTGATCCGTATGCTGAGCAAATAATCTGAGAAGCTGGACTATATGAAGAAGAAGAGGGTTTGAAGCACTTACTGATGAAGATCAAAGACTACAGCCTTCAGTATGGGTCACAAAATGGAGGACAATGACACAATACTGGGAATTACAGCCTAACCAAGTTGGCACATATTTTGGGGGGACACAATTCAATCCATGACAACTATGGACTGCCAGAAGAATGAACAAAGTTGTCTTGGAAGAAGTACAGCCAGAGTGCTCCTTGGAAGAGAGGATGGTGAAGCTTCATCTCTGTACTTTGGACATGTAATCAGGAGGGACCGGTCCCTGGAGAAGGACATCACGTTTGGTAAAGCAGAGAGTCAGTGAAAGAGAGAAAGACCCTCAACAAGATGGATTGACACAGTGGCTTCGAAGAAAGGCTAAAACATAACAATAATTGTGAGGATGGCACAGGACTGAGCAATGTTTCATTCTGTTGTACATAGGGCACCTAACAACAACAATATATATATTGTCAGCCGCCGTCAAGCCGACTCTAACTCATGGTGACCTTATGTACAACAGAATGAAACATCCAATCCTGCATTATCCTCACAGTTGCCAGCATGTTTGAGTTCATCGTTTCAACTATTGTGCCAATTCATCTCACTGAGGGTCTCCCTCCCTCTCTCTGGCCCTCTAGTTCACCAAACATGATCCCTCCTGATGATGTGCCCAAAGCAAGTGAGTCAGACGATGTTCTGTTGTGGTCCATCAGGTTTTCATTAGCTAATTTTTGGAAGTAGCTCATCAGGCCCGGCCTTCTAGTCAGTCTTAGCCTGGAAGCTTTGCTAAAACCTGTCCTCCATGGGCGACCTTGCTGGTATTTGAAACACTGGTGGCATAGCTTCCACCATCACAGCAACATGCAAGCCACCACAGTAAGACAAACTGACAGGTGGGTGGTGGATATATAATATGATATGATACCATACAATAGGCTACGATATGATACAATCCAATTATATATATATATATCTGAGCTCTTTTAGAGTAACTTGTAGGCATGATGCCTTTTTACCTCGGAATACTTTTAAAAAAAATACAGAATACTTTAGTATCTATTTATTTAAAAACAAAAATGTTCTCTTGCATAACCACTGTACAATGATTGAAATCAGGAAATTAACATTACTAAGCACTGGGGAGCCCTGGTGGCCCAGTGGCTAAAGCAATTAACTGCTAACCGAAAGGTCAGCAGTTCAAAACCACCAGCGGCTCCGCGGGAGACAGATGTGGCAGTCACTGTCCTTAGAGATTTACGGCCTTGGAAACCCTATGGGGTCACTATGAGTCAGAATTGACTCGATGGCAATGGATTTGGTTTTGTTTGGTTATAATACTATAATCTATAGGCATTCAGATTTCTTCAATTGTCCCACTCTTGTCCTTTATAGCAAAAAAAAAATTTTTTTTCTGGTCCAAGATCCAATTCAGGATCACATATTGCATTTTGTTGTCACATCTCTTTAGTCTCTTTTAATCTGAAACAGTTCCTCAGTCTTTATTTGAATTTCTTGACCTTGATATTTGTAAACTCTACAGGCCAGTTATGTTGTCAACTGTCCCTTGACTTGGGTTTGTCTGGTTTTCCCTCATGAGTGGATTCAGGTTATGCGTTTTTGGCAAGAATCCCATGGCAGTGATGTTGTGTCCTTCTCAGTGCATGACACCAGGAGGCACAGGATGCTCGTTTGTTAACTTCACCATTCGCTTAAGGTGAAGTCTGCCAGGTTTCACCAATGTAAAGGAACTAGTCTTCCTTTTGTACTGAATAGGTACCTTGTGGGCAACCAATAAACCAGTCAATTATGACTCATGGTGACTGATGTGTCTCAGGGTAGAACTGTGCTCCATAGAGTTTTCAGTGGCTGATTTTTTAGAAGTAGGTCACCAGGCCTTTCTTCCAAGGGGTCTCTGGATGTATTCAAACTGCCAACCTTTCGGTTAGTAACCAAGTGCCTAACCATTTGTGTCAAAGCCCTTACTATTTTGAGGATTTTGTTCACTAGTAAAGGTCCCTGGGTGATGCAAGTGATTTGTTCTTGATTACTAAACGTAAAGGTTGGTGGTTCGAACTCACCCAACAGTGCTGTGGAAGAAAGGCCCGGTGATCTGTTTCCGTAAAGATTACAGCCAAGAAAATCCTATGGGGAAGCTCTACTTTGTAACACACGAGTCATCATGAGTCAGAATTAACTTGACAGCACTGGTTTGGTTTTTTGGTTCACCAGAAGTGATGGGTAACACAGCGTAGGCGAAACGGTCCCTCGCCTACATTTCTAATTCTCTTTCCATGAGATGGAACAAGAAGCTTTTCTAGGACTTCACAGTTTTATTAGTGAGGGCAGAGCTTCTGGAATTTGGACCCCTTTTGCAAACTCCAGGGTCCTTGTCTCAAACTCTCATCCCCAAGAGCCTCTCCTCCCAACACAGGACTCAGAATATCAATCTCACCAGAATAGCAGGGGCTTTCCGACCTGCCAGGTGACACTCTTCCAGGCGAACCCCACCCTGAAGTAATCCCCTTTAGGCATTTCCTTCGAATTACCTTCTCTCATCTCATTCTCCTAGCTCCCTAGAGGGCCGGTAAACCAGGTATTAGCATCACCAGGCTACAGATGAGGAGCCTGAGGCCGGGAGAGGTTAAACCACAGCAGACACACCTCACTGGGGTTTTCTGAACTTGCTTGGTGATCCCTAGCCCACGCTAGAATCAGGATTTGCCTTTCCTTGAAACCATTGAACGGTGTGCTGTAGTGCCATAAACATTTAATTTCCAAAATGGTAGGCATTGTCACCTGAGAGTGTATCATTTTTGATGAAGTGGAAAGGAATACCTTGACATTTCTGGCTGTGATTTCAAGTATCCTCATGTAACAGCTCTAGTTGTCATCCCCCAGGCACAAAGACACTCAGAAAGAGGGCAGAGAATAAAAAGAAAGAGGCCAAATGAAGACAACATAGACAACGGCAGGGCTCAATATGGATGAAAGCAAGGCCAATACATATTTTTTTTTTAATGGCCAAACTATATGGGTCATTGTTGTGGTGGTGGTCGAGTTGATTCCAACTCATAGCGATCCCATGTGTGCAGAGGAGAACTGCCCCCACAGGGTTTCCAAGGCTGGAAATCTTTATGGAAGCGGACTGCCACATCTTTCTCCCATGGAGTGGCTGGTGGGTTCAAATCAAAGAACTTTCGGTTAGCAGCTGAGTGCTTTAACCACCGCACCATCAGGGTTCCTAAACTATCTCTAAAAAAAAAGAAACAAAACCAAAACCTGTTGCCACCGAGTTGATTCCAACTCATAGTGACCCTATAGGGTCTCTAAATCAAAGGGCTGCTAAATCAAAGATCCCAGTATCATACTATCTGTCAACAAAGCCCCCAAACAGTTTAAAATGAGTATTTTGGTCACCATACTCCCTGCATGGCGACATACATGCAATGTATGTCATGTGGGTACTTGTGTGTGTCGTGCACACACATTTGGCTCTGTGTTCAGAGGCGGAGAGAGATTTACACACCCTGTGCGGTGTAAAAATACATGAATCATATGGGAATCCATTTAAACTATTGATATTGTCAGTGAAACCAACGTGGCACAATAATTTCACGGCATCTTTGAGCTCTATTTTGAAGCTGGAGCAGGGAAACAGACTCTTCTGAAGTGCCGCCCGTAATACCAGAACCAGCAACATGCTACAATCAGCCAGAACGCGCAGAAAGTACCCTTGAACTAATGCCGAAAACCTGACGGAGACATACTTCATAGTTAATCTGGTTACTTGGGGTTTATTTCACAGTCAGAAGTTCTTATGATGGAAGGGGCTCCCGCTGGCTTCTCCCAGACACAGGACTGAATTAATGAATGAATGAATTCAACTTACCAGAGCACATTTAAACTGCTTACGGAAACAAAATCTGGTCATTTTTCTTCCTTCCGTTTTCTTTTAAAAGATAAATATGAGCCTCATATGGATGCTGTAAGAGTCATTAATCCTTGGTAACTGACTGTTTTATCTTTTGATTAAAAAAAGGCAGAATGACTGACAGCGTGCTTGCAATGGAGGCTCATTAACAAGCCAGGTTCAGATGTGGCCTGGCAAATAAACACCCAGCCTTCCATTAACCAGGCAGTCCCCAGACACTAACACCTTGTGCTCCCGGGCTTAAAATGCAAGGGACAGGTAAACCTGCCTTGTCGTGCTGAAGCAGCAGAAAGTGGTCAAGTTTTTTTCAAAACAAGCGCTTTCTGCGCTCCTACCTGGTTGTCAAATTTTAATGGGTGCTTGTTAACAGGGACTCTGAAATATTGTGATGTATTTGACCATCAGCAGCTTTCCGGCCTGCTGTTGGGGCTGAGTGTGGTGTATTTTAATAGGCACCTTAACAACTCAGGGCTCGGGCTCCTTAAGGTGGTCCTGGAGATCTCCAACACTTGCACTGGGTGCAGGGAAACGTGGGGCCTCCAGACCCCAGGAGCTTCCTAGGCCAGCGACAGCTCCGAGGGTGCAGGTGTGAGTCTCCCACAGGCAGTGTTTCTCCCTGCACCGTCTTCTCCGGATTCCTTAATATGACCAGCTAAACCCAGGAGAAGCTGGGGCTTAGCTCTGCCTGCCCTCTGAGCTGCCTCTGTTTAAAACACACCTCCTTTAAAGGTGGAAGGGGGCAGTAGGTCCCTAGGTGGTGCAAATGGTTCAGCTCTAGGCAGCTCATTGAAAGGTTGTGGTTCAAGTCTGCCCAGAGGCACCTCAGAAGAAAGGCCTGGTGATCTACTTCTGAAAAATCAGCCATTGAAAACCCTGTGGAGCACATGAGTTGGAATTGAATGGGAGGACTCGAGTGCAATGGGTTTCGTTTTTTTTCTCTTCCCCCTTTCCTCCTCCTTCTCCTTTCCCCTTTCCCCCCACCATCCGCTTCCCCTTCTCTTTCCCCCCTTTCCCCTTCCCTTTCCTCCTCCCCATTCTCTCCTCCTTTTTGCCTTCTCCCCACCCCCTCCTTTCCTTCCCCCTTCCTCTCCCCTCCCTTCCCTTTCACCCTCCCCTCCCTATTTTCCTCTTCTCCACTCCTGCTCCCTTTCTCCTCCTTTTCCTTCTCCCCCCTTCCTCCTCCTCCTCATCTTTCTCTTTCTCTTCCTCCTCTCCCTTTCCTCCCTAACACGCAGTCCAAGATTTAAGAGGATCCAAATATCGTATGTTGAGTGTTGCTAGTAAAATGCCACTTCTCTGCATGGCATTCGCAGTCAGACTCCAGCTTGCTTGCCTGCTTCGCCCAGTCTTTAGGCACTGGGTGTTCACTTGTGAAGTCAATCAAACCCCCCCCACCCCACCCCACCAACACCGGGGCGCAACATTAACAGCCCTGCTTGCTTGTTGTCAAGGAAGGACAGGAGAGCACTTCTTGGCCCTTTAATCTGTGGCTGGGTAACAAAGCTAGGAATTTCAGGGCTGCAGGGCAGGAGGACACAATTCAAGAGAGGAGGCAGCTACCGAGGGTGCACCCAGCAGCAGGCCCAGAGCCTGGGTCCCCAGAGAGTGACCCCAGCTCAGACCACAGTGCCAGATTCTAGGCCATTCCAAGCTGGGATCCCCCCCCCTCCCAGCCCAGTTAGTGGAGAAGACCAATTTTTAAAGAAGATCTCGAAATCAAGTTCTTGGAGGGAGACCTGAGTTTGCCTGGGCTTGGCAGAAGGTGTGTGTGTACACGTGCCTGCACATGTTGTGCGTTTGTGCCCGCGCACTTTCGGGTCCCTGGAGAGAAGGAATGAATGCTTTGGTGGGGGGAGGAGAGCGATGCACTGCCTAGAGCCGCCAGGCACCACTGGCGTTCAGAAGAGGCAGGAGTGCTTTGCCAGTGGAAAGCTTATTTTGCCCAGCAGGACCAAAAATCCAATTAAAGAAAGAATGAGGGAAATGCGAAGTCTGGACCGAGTGCTGGCACCTCCCCGGCCGGCTTCCTTGGCAGAGACCTCCGCAGAGGGACAGGTCCAATGACGGCTATGGGGATGGCCGCACTGAGAGTCTCCCACGCGACCTAGCCAAACACTGGGGCAGCGCCAGCAGCCGGGCCTTCCTACCCCTGCAGCCCAGCAGCGGCACTGCCTCCTACGAGGACCCACTGGTGGTCCTGGGTAGTGTGGAGCGCCGGGCCGCCTGCCCAAGGACAGCCCGTTCGCCTGGCAGCACTGCGAGCACCATACCAGCCCCAGCTCTCGGGGCCATTTGAGCCACCCACCCGCCCGAGCCTATTGACATCGGTGAGAATCGCACAGGCAGATTAAAGGCAGCATATGGCCCCCCAACTGGAAGCCAGCGGAGCTGAACCAACACTGGCAAATTGTGTTCAAACCGCATTGAGAATCCTGGCAGCTGCACCTGGCATGGGGAGCAGCCGGCGACCTGCATACAAAGGGAGTTTTATACACAGGGGGCTACAGCAGTAGCAGTGGCAGCGCTGCCACCCCCACCCCACCCCCGCCTGCCACCCGCTCCCTCCCGCCTCCTCCTCCTTCCAAATCTGGGCAATAGCGGTGGGAGGGAGGGAGCTATTTGCCCAGGTTTCTGAACCTGGAGAAAGGAGGCCATGAGGGCAGGCTCATATTTGCGGCTTCAAAGCCAGGACTCGCTTATTAGGGCCCCAGCCTGGTGCCCATGGGTCCCTCTCTCCAATTTAGCTGTGGCCTTTGCTGTGTTCCCCTAGTCTCAGGAATGCAGGGAAACCACAGGGGACAGCAGGAGGCCCGCAGCCTTCCTGGACTGACCCATAAGAAGAGGTGGCAGTTCCTCCATAGCACCTGTTGGAGAACCCAACTGAGAGAGCCTCCTAGAGTCTCCCAACACCAGGGTGACATGCAGGTTCCTGTCTCCCCTCATCTTCCTCCAACCTTGTCTTCTAAGTAAAAATCAGGAGGCAGAGGGGTCTTGTTTACCTTCTGAAGGAAAGGGAAAACATTATGTAACTGGCATATAGAAATAAACAATTAAGTGTAATGGAATTGGGTAGGGGGAGCCAGGAGACCAATTAACCTGCAATAAACCAACTGAACCAGGTGGGGGCAGTGTTCACAAAGTCAGCCTACAAAATGAACCTGGGTTCTATCACCTGGCTCATTTGATGGTGCTGCGGATCAGCTATGGACAATTGAACATGCTGAGTGGTGAAATCTAGCAAACCAAGGGGATGTAAATGATGGGTGTGGCAGTTTGGGGGGCTGCCCCAGGGAGCAGAAATGAGAGAACATCATCTCCTGGCTCCATACTCTCTCCAGTCTGTGAGAATCATAATTATTTTTTTCCTTAAAGGTGGTACATTTTGCAGGATGCTGCTCCCCTGTGAAGTCATTAAAGATGCTCCCTTGTTCCTGCTTCCCTCTGGTTGGCATTTGGTGGTGGGAGGGGGAGGTCCAGGGAGGAGAAAATCAAAACTCCATCAACAGCACAGCTCCTGCACTCTGGAGAGGCTGTGTAATGGGGCCATGTCTTGGTTTGCTTCCTGGAATCTGCAGGAATGCATCCTGAAGGTGGCTTATGACCCTCCCTGGCCACGGAAAGGGAGCCTTGAGGGATGGCTGTGATCTGCTGAATCTCCCCAGTGGCCTTGGGAGGATACAATAGTAGGTGGAGACTTTGGGATGGTTCCTGGGAAAAGGAGAGGGGGGCTCTCTCTCATCAGGACCAGGGGGCTGGGAGCTGCCATAAACAGACCCTTTGGATGAAGGGGGACTCGGACTTGCCGGCAATTGTGAGGATGATGCAGGACTGGGCAATGTTTCGTTCTGCTGTATGTAAGGCTGCCATCTGCCATGAGTTGGAATCAATTTGAGGGCAGCTATCTATCTATCTTGGATAAAGAGAGAGCTTTGGGGTTGTTAGATTTGGTGTCCGGACATGGGTTTAAAAGAAATCTTTGTGCCCTGTTACCCTGGCCTAGATCCCAGAAGTTTCCCTCTCTTGTGGCTTGGGAGAAACCACCATTTTGAAAAATGAGCCATGTTTGTTAAGCATCTTCTATGTGCCCTGGACTGGGGGGTACAAAGATTAGGGTATAGGATGCTCAGGGCAGGCCTGCAGGAGGGGTTAATCTAGTTGTTTTACTTATGAGGAAAGTGACTCTGCCAGGCTAAGAACTTGGCCAAAGTCACTCAAGTGGTGATGGATGGGGTTGACCCATGCTGTCCAAGCTCCTGGTGCATGCTCTTGCCTTGGGGAGGAGACAGGCTCTCCATTCTTGATTTTGTCTGTAACCTGGGGCAGGGCATTGTCACCTGTGAAAGGGAACAGAAAGCCTTTCTCCTCTGCCTGCTCTTCCCTGGGGCAGGGCAGGAGGGAAAACTGGTATGTGAGGGAAGGAGGTTGGTTTTTTGGCTTGTTCTCACCACTGGTCTCTCCTCCTTTAATCCCTGATTTTCAGTAGATCCATGAGGATGGGGCGGGGCCCAGGAATCAAGGTTTGCCTGTAAGGGGTAGATGGGCTGGGAAAGGCTAGAACTTCCACAAACCTGCTCAAGAACCTGGGGATGAGGGTTCTGTTTTTTGTCTCTGGGGGAAGACTTCATGCTAGAACGTTCCCTCTCTCTGGCCTTCATCTTTGGAAAGTGCACTCCTGCCTGGGAGTCCCTCTTCCACAGGGACTCTAGGCTTGGCCATGTGACTTGCCTTCAATGGCTAAAGTAGCTGCTAGTTTGGGCAACCAGCTTTCTTTTCTGTTTGGCAAATGAATGCACATGTGTGGTCCCACACATACTTTGTAGTTGCAATAGTAATTCATGGGTTGGGCAATGCAGACAAGCTGTGTTTCAGTAAGGGCCCTCAATTTGCTCACACCCCTTTGTATTCAGTCCCTTGTGTAGTTCCCTCCCACAGGGACTCTGGGCTTGGTCACGTGGCTCGCTTTTGGGACACTAGCAAACATGATGTGTAGAGGTTTTAAAAGTGCTTGTGCATTGGGGCTTGCCCTCTTTTGCTGCTCTTAGGAAAACTACAACTGCCAACATGTGTACAAGCCTGGGTTAGCCTACTGGAATATGTGACCCAGTCACCACTGTCACCCTGTTGACAACCAGCACCAACCCCCAAGCCTGAAGGAAGCCACCTTAGACCAATGAGTCCTCAGCTGAACTGCCAGCTGACTACAGCTTCAGGAGTGAACCCAGGTGAGTCCAGTAGAAGAAGTCCCCAGCTGAGCCTAGCCCAGATTGCAGACCTACAGACTCATGAGCTAATAAATAATTACTGTTTTAAGCTACTATGTTTCGGGGTGGTTTTTTACATATCCTACCACCCATCTGTTGGTTTGTCTTACTGTGGTGGCTTACATGTTGCTGCGATGCTGGAAGCTATGCCACCCATATTTCAAATACTAACAGGGTCACCCATGGTAGACAGGTTTCAGTGGAGCTTCCAGGCTATGACAGACTAGGAAGAAAGGCTTGGTGGTCTACTTCTGAAAACTAGCCAATGAAAACCTTATGGATCACAACAGAACATTGTCCGACTTGGTTACTTTTGGACATGTCAACAGGAGGGATCAGTCACTAGAAGAGGACATCATGTTTGGTGAAGTAGAGGGCCAGCAAGGGCGGGAGAGACCCTTGGTGAGATGGACTGGCACAGTAGTCACAACAAGGGACTTGAACATGTGATTTTGAAGATGACACAGGACCAAGCAACGTTTCATTCTGTTGTACATAAAGTTGCCATGAGTCGGCAGTCTATGGCATCTATGTATCTATGTATTGATTTATCTACCTATCATCTATCTTTTACATATCAAAGCGAACTGATTTACAAGCTGTGAGGTTTCCTCCCTGTCGCCCCCCACCTCCCCCTGCAACTGTCTCCAGTTATGAACCTGCCTCTGAGTGCAGAGCCAGGTGGGAGGTTTGGGCAGCGAGCTCTGGAGTAAGTCTCAGCCTGAGCTGAAAGAGAACATCCTTCCCTGGGCCTCAGCTGCGGCTGCGGCCACCCCCACAGCCAGCTCTCCACTTCAGACAGCTCCTCTGTGGAGCCTGTCCGCTTCGCAGGAGCAAATGCTGCTGCTCTTGGCAGAGGTGGCGGGTTATTAAACACAACACTGGCCTCCTGCCCTCAGACACACTAACCAATGCTCCTGTGGGAGCGGGGAGGAGCTGTCGGGAAGGATAGACGCACAGTGTCTCCACAGTGCAGGTTCTAGGCCGTAAGCTTGGCAGAGGGACGCACTTGGACTTGGTGTTTACAGAGCCACCAGCTGGGACCTGGCACCCGACCTTGGACATGGTGGCAAGCTGTGATAGCTGCTGCAGCAGCCCTATTGCCCTTGCCACTTCCTAGCTGTGTGACTTTGGACGAGTCACAAACTTTCTGGGTCTCAGTTTTTTCACCTGCTATATGAAGATAATCAGAGTGCTACATCTCAGGGTGAAGGGTTAGATAAGCCAGTGTGGATACACTTCCAGGAACCAGTTCCCGTCACGGTAACTTCAACTCGTGGCGACACTGTATGTGTCAGGGTAGAACTCTGTACCGTAGGGTTTTCAATGGCTGATTTTTGGGAAAGTAGATCGCCAGGCCTTTTTTCCAAGGAGCCTCTGGGTGGACTCAAACCTCCAACCTTTTGGTTAGCAGCCGATCGCTTTACACTAACAGATGCTTAATGTATGCAGCAGGCCAGGATTCCCCTTCCTGCACCCTCCCAACTACCGTCTCTTCTCATCCTTTGTGGGAACAGATCTTTAGAAAGAAAAGAGCCAGGGACTTTGTTGTTGTTGTTAGGTGCCGTCGAGTCAGTTCTGATTTATGGGAACCCTATGTACAACAGGAAGAAACACTGCCCGGTCCTGCACCATCCTCACAATCATTGTTATGCTTGAGCCCTTTGTTGCAGCCACCGTGTCAATCCATCTCATTGAGGGTCTTCCTCTTTTTCTCTGACTCTCTACTTCACCAAGCATGATGTCCTTCTCCAGGGATTGGTCCCTCCTGATAACATGTCCAAAGGCTGTGAGATGCAGTCTCGCCATCCTCGCTTCTTAAGGAGCATTCTGCCTGTAGTTCTTCCAAGACAGATTTGTTTGTTCTTCTGGCAGTCCGTGGTATATTCAATATTCTTCGCCAACACCACAATTTAAAGGCGTCAACTCTCCTTCGGTCTTCCTTATTCACTGTCCAGCTTGCACATGCATATGATGTGATTGAAAACACCATGGCTTGGGTCAGGCGCACCTTAGTCTTCAAGGTGAAGTCTTTGCTTTTCAACACTTTAAGGAGGTCTTTTGCAGCAGATTTGCCCAATGCAACGCATCTTTTGATTTCTTGACTGCGGCTTCCATGGCTGTTGATTGTGGATCCAAGTAAACTGAAATCCTTGACAACTTCAATATTTTCTCCATTTATCAATCATGATTTTGCTTATTGGTCCAGTTGTGAGGAGTTTTGTTTTCTTTATGTTGAGGCATAATTCACACTGAAGGCTGTAGTCTCCGATTTTCATCAGTAAGTGCTTCAAGCCCTCTTCACTTTTGGCAAGCAAGGTTGTGTCATTTGCATATTGCAGGTTGTTGATGAGTCTTCCTCCAGTCCTGATGCCCCGTTCTTCTTCATATAGTCCAGCTTCTCAGATTATTTGTTCAGCATACGGATTGAATAGGTATGGTGAAAGGATACAACCCTGACATGCACCTTTTCTGACTTTAAACCATGCAGTATCTCCTTGTTCTCTTTGAATGACTGTCTCTTTGGTCTAAGTACAGGTTCCTCTTTGTTAGCATCAGAAATTATACCCTGAGAGGCACCTTCAGTATTAGCAGGAGAAATACTCGTGTGTCTTTTAGATATTCACTTTGAAGACCTGTAGTTTTCTCCAGCCATGATGTTCAGTTTAGGATCCTAGGATGGGCAGAGAGTGTAGAAACAAATGCGGATTTTTTGGAGAGAGGAGGGAGGGAGCAAGGGAATTTTTGGATGCTGTGGCTGACTGTTATAATATTCATTTCCTTTATCTTCTTAAGCAGTAGAAGCCCCGATTTTTAGTTGGGCACATAGTCATCTAGAATCAAGACCACATTTCCCAGCCTCCCTTAACTAGCAAGGTACGGCCACATGACTAAATATTAGCCAATATGATGTCAGTGGAAGTGTCCTGAGGCATCTTCTAGGAATTTCCTTAAAAGACAGCTGAGTCATGCCCTCTTCCCTTTTTCTTTGTCTCTTCCAACCAGGGCTTCAAACCATTTCATTCTGTTCAACCCCCTGTTGAGAATTTGCACTTCCACCCCAGATATACTGAATCAGAATCTATAGTTTAACAAGATCCCCAGGTGATTCTTATGTACAATAAATTTTGAGAACCACTACTCTACTAGTGGTCCTCAGAATTGGTCTCTAACCAGCAGAATTAGCATCTCCTGGGAACTTGTTAGAAATGCAAATTCTCAGCAGGGGTTCCAATCAGGAATGAATCAGTTTGAAGCTGCTTCCAACATCCTTTCCTGCGGTCTGGGATGCAGGTATGATGGCTGGAGCTCTAGACACTATCTTGGGCAATGAGGACAAGGCCACATGCTAGGTATGGCAGAGCAATGAGCTGGATGAAATCTAAGTCCCTGTTCCAGTTACTTTTGGTGTGTAACAAACTACTCCAAACTTAGTGGCTTAAAAGAACAACTGTTTTATTCTGCTCATAGATTTTGTGGGTTAGGAATTTGGGCAGGGCTTGGCTGGGCAGTTCTTTTGTTCCTGGTGGTTTTGACTGAGGTCACTCTCAGTCACTCAGTGGTACTCAGCTGGCTGGAAGCGTGGTCTGGAAGATCCAAGACATCTTCCCTTGCATCTGGAGCCTGGAATGGGATGACTCAAAGATTAATACTGCCAACAAGAGTACCTACAAATGGCCTTTCCA
This sequence comes from Elephas maximus indicus, assembly GCF_024166365.1. NCBI lineage: Eukaryota > Metazoa > Chordata > Mammalia > Proboscidea > Elephantidae > Elephas > Elephas maximus. The sequence goes on from NC_064846.1 coordinate 134,835,630, forward strand.
TGTGGCTTGGCTTCCTCACAACACGGCAGCTTGAGGGTGGTTAGACGTCTTACAAGCTGGCTCAGAGCCTCAAGCAGGAATGTTCCATTGGACAAGGAGGAAACTACATGACCTTTCATGACCTACTCTCAAAAGTCTCACTGTATCACTGTGGCCAATCTCCATTGGCCTTCGAGGCAGGTTGAATGTGGTGGTGGTGGGCAGGAATGTTCTGGAGTCTTTACCAGCCAGAGGTTGAGATGAGACATGGCTACTAGGTCTCCACAGGCAAGGAATGTTCTCCTTAGCCTGGGCTCAGCTCAGGAGCCCAGATTCTACTGGTTCATGAGGTCCGCAGGGAATGAAGAGAGTGAGAGGAGCAGTTCACCACAGTCTTACCTTGAGGGCTCTGAAGCCAGACTGTCTGAGTTCAGTTCCTTACTCCACAGCCATGTGATATTGACCAGGTGACTTTACCCTGCCTGAGTTTCCTCATTTGTACAATGGGGATAGTACTGGGCCCTACTTCGTAGAGCTCTTGAGAGGATGAAGTGAGACAGTGGATGTCAAAGTGCTTAGCCTGGTGCCTTAGCCCTAGCAGTTCCAGATCCAGACAGAAGTGGGGAAAAGTCAGTGGGAGGGAAGTCTGGGTCTGCTCTTTGGACCTGCTAGCTAGCTGGTTCCTCAGGCCAAGGGAGAACACTCCTTACCTCTGGCGACCTGGTAGCCCTGTCTCATCTCAACCTCTGGCTAGTAAAGACTCCAGAACATTGCTGCCCACTACTACCACCACATTTACCCGCCTCAAAGTCCCCAGCCACCCGATCTTCAGCCCTGGGCCTCCAGAACCAGCCTTCTTCTCATGGCGAGGGCAGAAGTAGAAGAGGGCTAGCCCAGACTTGCCAACACATTTCCAACCCCTGCATGCATCACCTCTGCTACCATCCCATTGGCCCAGGCAAGTCACAGGTCAAAGTCAAGGGGTGGGGAAACATACTTGGTTTCTAGAGAGAGAAACTGAAAAGTCACATGTCAAAGATGTGGATGAATAATCCTAATACAGGGAGAGGAGAAGGAGTGGGGAACAATGATCCATCTACCACTCTATCCAAGAGCCTGTAAACTATTCATCAAAACCGTACGAAGTCTACAAGAACCAACCTCCTGAGTCCCTACATCAGTGGTTCCAAAAGGTGTGCGGTGGTGGTGGTGGTGGTGGAGATGGTGGTGTGCGTGTGTGATGAGTGGGGACAACGAGGGTCCTCACTCCAACTGTCCCTCCCCAACCCCAAAGAACCTCTGTCCGAACCCAACTACTTTGTAACTTGTTGCCTTGGGCTCCATACATATTTGTTGGTTGACTGATAAATACAAACTGACATTCACAAGGACCAAGTGAATCCCATTGGGGCTCAGACTGAATGGCATTGAGTCCAAGGATGACCTCTTTGCTGTGAGCAATGAAAAGACCCCACTTCCAGGTTCTAGCGCAGGAATGAGCTTCTGGCCCTCCTCTTTGCTTCCTTCCCGACAGCCTCAAGCTAGCCCATCTGGTGGCCGGCTGATTGCCCGGCAGTTTGCTCCTGTCTGACTGAGGCTCACCATTTTCCGTCCATCCCCTCCCCACCCAGGTGGGATGGCTGGGCCTGCACGAGGCTCCCTTCCTCCCACCCACCGAAGCTCCTGAGCTGTCTGCACTGCTGAAGTGTTTCTGGGCTTCCATGTGTCAGGCAGCCAATGGGGAGATATGTTTTCAGAGGTTGTTATCTGTGTCAAGACGCTGGGGGCTGGGGGTGACGGCAGGATGTGTGTAAGTCACGGTCGGCACCGAGAAGAGCGGATGATTTCGTCGGGGATAAGACACACGTGTCCGCCAGATGCTGGGGCTCTGCAACCAGGGTTGGGCGGGGCAGGGAGGGAGGGGCAGCGCTGCGTGGCGGAGCAGCTGCCTCTCAGCAGTCATTTTAGGACCTGCTTGCAAGATGCAGCCAGATGATTGCAGAAGAGCTGCAACGAACGGGGTGGGGGGCTTATCCTTCTGCTTCCCAAGGAGGACAGCCAAGAGGGGAGCCAGCGAGAGCAAGAATGTGGCCAGGTCCAAGGGTCAAAAGAGGGCTGCAAACCTTAATCCTGGGGGGTGAAGTTTTGCCTGTGAGGGATCTCATTTATTTTTATTCTTATTTTAAAATAATTCTTATTTCTTCCTGGTGAGCAAAGTAAATCATGATCTATTGTGCAAAATTTGGAACATACCAAAAAGTGTAACAAAAAATTAATATCCCCTATAATCACTCTTGGAAGCCCTGGTGGCATAGTGGTTAAGAACTACGGCTGCTAACCAAAAAGTCAGCAGTTCAAATCCACCAGGCGCTCCTTGGAAACTCTATGGGGCAGTTCTACTCTGTCCTATAGGGTCGCTATGAGTCTCGATCAACTCGATGGCAATAGGTTTATAATCACTGTCTGGAATCCCTGAGTGGTGCAAATGGTTAAGCGCTTGGCTACTAACTAAAAGGTTGGAGGTTTGAGTCCGCCCTGAGGCACCTCAGAAGAAAGGCCTGGTGATCTGCTTCCAAAAGGTCATGAAAACCCTATGGAGCATAGGTCTACTCTGACACAAATGGGGTCACCATGAGTCAGAGTGACTCAACAACAACTGTTTTGTTTTTTTTTTTAATAATCACTAGAAATAAGAGCCCTGGTGGTACAGTGATTAAGAGCTCAGCTGCTAACTGAAAGATTGGTAGTCTGGAAACCCTGTGGGGCAGTTCTACTCTGTCCCATAGAGTTGCTGTGAGTCCGAATCTACTGGATGGCAATGAGTTTGTTTGTTTTAATTTAGAGATAAGTGCTGTTAACATTTGGACACACCTCTTTCCAGCCTGTTGTTAATGTGTACATAGCATAGATAGGTAGGTAGATCAATAGCTGACTCTGAGTCATGGCAACCTCATCATGTACAACAGAACAAAATGTGCCATCCTCACAATTGCCGGCATGTTCATGTCCATTATTGTGGCCACTCTGCCAATCCATCTCACTGAGGGTCTCCCTCGCCCTTGCTGGCTCCCTGCTTCACCAAACATGATGTTCTCCTCTAGCAATTGATCCCTCCTGATGACGTATCCAAAGCAAGCAAGTTGGACAATGTTCTGTTGTGACCCATAGGGTTTTCATTGGCTGAGTTTTTGGAAGTAGATCTTCAGGCCTTTCCTCCTAGTCTGTCTTAGTCTGAAAGCTCCACTGAAACCTGTCCACCATGGGTGACCCTGCTGGTATTTAAATACCAGTAGCATAGTTTCCAGCATTACAGCAATATACAACCCACCACAGTACAAGAAACGGAAGATGGGTGGTGACATAGAATAGTGGTTAAGAATGTGGGAGAGAAATCTGGTTCCCTGGGTTCAGATCTCTGTTCTAAACATGGGGTCCTGGTGGTGCAGTGGTTAACAGATCGGCTGCTAACCAAAAGGTTGGGAGTTTGAATCCACCAGCCACTCCCTAGAAACACTATGGGGCTGTTCTACTCTGTCTTATAGGGTTGCTGAGTCAGAATTGACTTGACAGCAAAGGGTTTAGTTTGGTTTTGGGTTCAGATCTTTGTTCTCTAACATATTAGCTTTGTCCTTTTAGACAAGTTCTTTAACTTCTCTGTGCCTCAGCTTTCTGATTCTAAAAATGGGGATATGGATGTCGTTGTGTGCCGTTGAGTCGATTCCAAGCCATAGCGACCCTATAGGACAGTAGAACCGGGTTTCCTAGGCTGTAATCTTCACGGGAGTAGATCACCATGTCTTTTCTCTTCAGGAGCTGCTGGTAGGTTTGAACCACCGACCTTTCAGTTAGCAGCCAAGTGTTTAACCACTGTGCCACCAGGGCTCTTTGAGGATATGAATACCAAAAAAACCCAAACCCGTTGCTGTGAAGTCGATGCTGACTCCTAGCGACCCTATAGGACAGAATAGAACCAAATAGGGATGTAAGGATCCCTGGTAGTGCAATGGTTAAGCACTTGGCTGCTAACTGAAAGGTCGGTGGTTCAAACCTACTTAGCAGCTCCTTGGGGGAAAAGACCTGGCAATCTGCTCCTGTGAAGATTATAGCATAAGAAACCCTATGGGGCAGCTTTAAAACGACTCACAGCACCTACCATCACCACCACCAACAGTAGGCTTTGAAGGAACCCTTGTGGTGCAAACGGTTAAGCACTCAGCTGCTAACTGAAAGGTTGGAGGTTCGAACCTACCCAGTGGCTCTGAGGGAGAAAATCCTGGTGATCTGCTTCTGTAAAGATTAAAGATTATGCCTAGAAAACTCCATGGGGCAGTTCTACTCTGTCTCATGGGGTCACTATGAGTTGAAAGTGACTCGACGGCACCTACCAACAACAACAACAATAGAGATGTTGTAAGCATTAAACGAGATGATTCCTCTAAGTGCATACAACAGTGTCTGCACATAGTACGTGCTTAATTAATGCTAGCTAGTAAAAAAAAATTTTTTTAGTATTATATTTCCATAAATCAGAGTTTAGATCAAACCCTTTAAAAATTTTGAATCCTACTTGTTTTCTCACCTAATGTCTAAAAAAAAAAAATGTTCTACCATGGGCATTTTCCTGTATTTTTAAAAACTCTTAAGATTCTTTTAAAGCATGATTTTAAATGGCTTCAGAATTTTGCAGCCCTTAACACTTTTCTCATCGCTTGGCATTGATTCTTTTCTCTAGTTTCCATTCATGCCGATAACACTGCAATGAACATCGTTGTCACGGGCTCCTTTAATTTGTTAATTACATTTTTTTTCTTATTATGAAAGTAAAATATAGTTCTTGTAGGAAAAAATGAAATATACAGAAGATTATAAAGAGGAAAATAAATACTCTCATTCAAAGAGAGAGAGGGGAGACTTTTAAAAAAAATTTTATTGTGCTTTAAGTGAAAGTTTACAGATCAAGTCAGTCTCTCACACAAAAACATATATACCTTGCTACATACTCCCAATTGCTCTTCCCCCAATGAGACAGCCCGCTCCCTCCCTCGACTCACTCTTTTGAGACTTTTTTTTTTTTTTTTTTACAAATTAATCAATTTATTTATTGTGCTTTAGGTAAAAGTTTACAAATGAAGTCATTCTCTCATACAAAAAGTTATACACACCTTGCTGTGTACTCCTAGCTGCTCTCCTGTTAATGAGACAGCACAGTCCTCCTCTCCCTCCTGTATTCCCCGTGTCCATTCGGCGAGCTTCTGTCCCCCCTCTTCCTTCTCATCTCGCCACCAGACAGGAGTTGCCCACATAGTCTCAAGTGTCTACTTGAGCCAAGAAGCTCACGCCTCACCAGTGTCATTGTGTATCTTATAGTCCGGGCCAATCCCTGTCTGGAGAGTTGGCTTCAGGAATAATTCCAGTCTTGGGCTATCAAAGGGTCCGGGGACCATGACCGTCAGGGTCCCTCTGGTCTCAGTCAGAACATTAAGCCTGGTCTTTTTACAAGAATTTAAGATCTGCATCCCACCGATCTCCTGCTCCATCAGGGGTTCTCTGTTGTGTTCCCTGTCAAGGCAGTGATTGGTGGTAGTCAGGTACCGTCTAGTTCTTCTGGTCTCAGGCTGATGGAGTCTCTGGTTTCTGTGGCTTCTTCTTTCTCTTGGGCTCATCTTTACCATATCTTTGGTGTTCTTCACTCTCCTTTGCTCCAGGTAGGTTGAGATCAATTTATGCACCTTAGATGGTTGCTTGCTAGCTTTTAAGATCCCAGACACCAAGGAGAGACTCTTTTTAAAGAGCTGGAAGAGGGTGTGCTGGGCCAGTCTGCTGTCTCAGAGGCTCCACTCAGCGCCTGGCAGCATAAACAGTGCCAGAGTTAAATAACAACCTGAACAATATGAGAGATGTCACAGAGCTCTAAGTGATTAATTGCCAGCTAAGCACTACGGAGTTCTCTAACCAGCAGTGTTTGCTCCAAGTGACCAGCTGGGACATGGAGGCTCTTTAGGGTTTTTAAAGAACACTTTGTTCTGCTGTGTCACAGGTTTTCCGGAATCTTTACCAGCCAGGAAGCTTTCTTTCCTAAGGGCCTTTCAGACAAGGGGAGCTCTAAATACCCGCAAACAGGAAGACCCTAACACTCACCCCTCATCCTCTGGCCCTAGTCAATTTAGGGGCTGCCTTAGAGGTTACAGCCTGCCCTGGCCTCAGCCCATCTCCCAGGCCTCCTGCCGTGTCTCTGAAAGCCCTTAATAGTCCATGCTGCTCAGATAATTTCCTTCCCCCACTGAAAAAGGTTCTATGTCAGGCCTAAGAGGGACTTATCTAACCCAGAGTGGGTTCAGAGAGGAGGCACAACTTTGAAGAAAGAACTTTGAGCCTGTCAGGAGCTTCTGAAGGGATGTGTACTATGTAGCTTGGAGGAGTTCAGACAAAGGGGGTGTGACAGCTTCTGGCAGATTGTCTGCAAAGATGGCCCCAGTAATTCTTCCCATCCCTGTGTGTACATGCTGTTCTTCCCCTCAAAAAGGACAGTCTATTTCCCCTCCCTTTGAACTTGGGCTGGCCTTGTGACTTGCTTTGGCCAGTAAAATGCAGTTGAAATATTGCTGTGTGACTTCTGAGCCTAGGCTGAGTTTTTTACTCTTTTGAGCAGAATCACCATGTAAGAAATCCAAGCCATCCTGGTGCAGAGAGAAGCCAAGTAGAGTAGAACAGAGGCATCTCAGTCAACAACCAGCACCAACTACCAAAAATGCGAGTGAGGTCATCTTGGCCTTGCTGCCCCAGCTAAATCCCCAGCTGACTACAGCTGTATGAGTGACTCCAGCAGATGCCATGTGGAGCAGAAGAACCACTCAGCTGAGCCAAGCCAACCCACAGAATTGGGAGAAATAATAAATGGTTGTTGTTTTAAGCCACTAAGTTTTGGGGTACTTGTTAGGCAGCAATAGGTAACTGAAACATAGCTGTTTCCAATACTGGAAGGGCTATTGGTGGAATATAGTCCCTAGGTGGCACAAACGGTTAAGTGTTTGACCACTAACCTAAAGGTGGATGGTTTGAATCTACCCAGTGGCATCACGGGAGAAAGTCCTGGTGATCTGCTTCCATAATGATTACATTGAAGAAAACCCTGTGGAGCAGTTCTACTCTGTAACACACACGGTTGCCATGAGTTGGAATTGACTCGACACTAACAGGCTTGGTTTTTTGTTTTGGTTATTGGTGGAAGGGGGATGAGACTTGTTTTGCAGGTCCCAGGAAAGAAAAGCAAATGAGTAGCAACTTTTGGCTCAGTATAGATAGGAACTCTAAGACATTCAGAGCCACCTGAGAAGGGACCCCATGTGGCCTTGGTGCACTCCCTATGGGCATGAAAGAAAAGATGGAGGCTGCTTGTCAGCATTTGAAAGGGGCCCTGGGGGAGCAGCACACAGTCCTTCCCTAACTTCTTTGATTCTTTGCTCCTTTCCACATTTATTCCATATACTTCCTCCAAAGGGAACTCTGACTACCTGCCCCAAGCAGGGTTCTGGAAGGCAGAACCACCCTTCCTTCCTGTTCCATCTCCATGGCTATTGTCAGCCTAGGCGTCCTTCAAGGCACAGTTCAAGTGCCCCCTCCTTCAGAGAGCTTTTCATGTGACCTTGGCTTCTCTGGAACCTGTGGTCCTTACCATATCCTACAGTGCCTAGATTGCAAACTCTCTGGAGAGAGGGACCTTGTTTTATTTCTATATCTGCCCAATGTCTCACCAGTAGCAGTTGCTGTTGAGTTGATTCTGACTCATGGTGACCCCATGTGTGTCACAGTAGAATCGTGCTCCAGCGGGTTTTCAATGGCTGATTTTTCAGAAGTAGATTGGCACACCTTTCTTCCGAGGTGCCTCTAGGTGGACTTGGGCTGCCAACATTTTGGTTAGCAGCTGAGTACTTTAACTGTTTGCACCGCCCAGGGACTCCACCCCGTGCCTAGCACAGGGCTCATGGCCCAGGCATGATCCAAGGGTTTGGACTGAGTCAGGCAGATCACATACCTGGAGGCCAAGTCTTCCCTCTGGAGCCATACGAGGGCAGGATCTGCAGCTTTGAAGGGAACCAGCTTGGAATAAGGACGTGAGGACAGGGCAACCCTGTAAGGGACCTCCTGAACTCAGTAGCCAGTGGCTGGTCTGTCGCGCCTGTTCTTAATGTCCGTGGTCCCCTGGAGTGTTCAGGAGGGCCTCTGTCAAGTTTACTGTGGAGTTCAGTGAATCTTCCTTAGAGAAGCAGGATGTGTACACGTACACGTACACGTACACACACACACACACACACACACTCAGCACTCAAGCACGGAGACTGCCTCAGGGGAGACACTGTCTGCAGGAACCAGACTCCACAGCCTCCCTGGGGACTCATCATTGTGTCTCTCGTCAAAGTGTCACTTGTCAGGCTCGGCTCTAGCTCAGCGGAACTCACCCCCTCACTCGCGCCGAAGGAAGGGCCTCTAAGGGGAGTGGGCTCTGTGGAGTTTCCAGGCAGAAGCCGCCTGTCTTGTCCTTGGCAATTTGTTGACCTGGCCCCAGCAACCCTAATGAGCTGTGGGCATGAAGAACAGCCACCAAGGTGGTTATCAGAGGTGCCTCTCCAGGGCTCTGGGAGTAGCCCCGTCCTCAGCTGAGTGGCATCATTCATTCGGATTCTCTGCAGTTCCTGGAGAGTGGCAGGTTTGAGCAGGAATTGCCCTCCCCTTTTCATAAAAAGCAAAGAAAGAAAAAAAAAGGCTCTCAGGTCAGTCTGGCAGAGTCAGGGTGGGGATGGGAGTGGGAGCAGGTCATCAGAGGATGGGTGGCTGAGGGACTGGCCTTTAGCTATGCAGGGGCCTCAGACCTACTCCAAGAGGTCTCTCTGTGGAAGAGGAGTCCTGTAACCACTTTTGGTTCAGAAGCCTCTCATCCCAATTTAATAGGAGCCTTCCTTCTCTAGGCCATTTTCCTCCTCCTCCTGCTCTGAGCCAGAGCAGCAACCCTGGGGCCCATTCTTTACAAGCAGGCTTCCTGGGCATCTCCATCCCTCTTGTCCCTTGGGGGAGAAAGGCCCGGATCTCAGCACATGAAATGTAGTGGGCGTTCACCCAATGTCAGACCTGCGTTATAGAGAGTCACGGGAAAGAAACAGAGCAAACAAACACCGAGTGGCCCGGGCGGCAACATCCTGATCTGCTCCCCCCTGCAACCCTCACCCATCCTGATAGGTCCAGTCAGGCCAAACACCTAACTCCTGCCCCTTCCTTTTGATTCCTCTGGCCCCGACCTGCCCTCTGTACTCAGGGGTCTCTGGCCATAAAAGGGGACCCATTTCTCTGAGCTAGTGGTGCACGCTGCCAACGGTATGTTGGAGCCGAGCCAATTGTGCACGTCTCTTCCCACCTCTGTGTTCAGCGACGACAAGCTGGTAGCTTGGAATCAGCTACGGTAGGAGTATTTCATCTATGGAAATCGGCAAATGCTATCAACCGGGACCGTTTTTGTTTCTCCTCACCCAAGATCTGTTTGTTAAGCATTTACCAGCACACCACTGGTTAGACTCCACAGTGGTCAGTTGAGACGGACACAGCGGATGACTGTGCCCTGTCCCCAAGTCTGAAATGAGGTCAAAACCCCCCATGGGGCCAAGACTGCGGCTTTGCAGAGAACATGTGCAGTGCCAGGTGCCAGGTCAAGCAGGCCTTGGGGGGCTACCTTGCTCCTCTTCCTCCCCTCACCACCCAGAAACTTCTTCAGAGGCAGCCCAGCATGACTGGTCACCTAAGTAGTTCTCAGGCCTTCAAACCCCCTGACCACAGACATCATCTTTCAGCCTCTTGAGCTGAGAGCCCAGATCAACTTGAAAGCCAAGGAAAACACCACCTTTTCCCTTGGGCTGGGACAGAACGTTAAGGTGCAGCAGAGAGGGGCATCGGATGTCAGGGGCTCCAGATTGTCAGGGAATGGTCACAGTGGCTGTGGAAATTAAGGTTTCTTAAGAACGCAGGCATTTGCCTAAGACTGATCAGCTGGTGACCAAGGTCCCTAAATTAGAATCCAAATCTCTTGGCTCCTAACCCAGTGCTTGCTTAAGCCACTGTGAGAGGCAGGTTTCCTGGCACAGGTAAATCCTGGCATTGGTGTGTGTGTGTGTGTGTGTGTGCCCTCAAAGCCACAGAGACACAAACAGTGAGGCCTGGAGGACCCTCAAGCTCACCTGGTCCGGCCTCCTTCATTAGCATAGCTACTGTCTCCAGGCCCCCACCTGAGTCACTAGTGCAGGTTGAGAGCCTGAGTTTCAGAGTCAGACTCACCAGGCTTGATTTGGAACTCCATCAAGCCGGAGCCATGTGACCTTGGGCAAGTCATTTGTTCTCTCTGAGCCTCAATCCTCATCTGCAAAGGGAAGGTAACAATGGCGTCTACCTCATGGGCTGCTGGGAGGATAGACGAGGCAACGCATGGGAAATGTTTGACACAGGGATCAGTAAGGGAAAACCACCTTTGTGGGTTATGCCCTGTATCAAGGAGCCCAGGTGGTGCAAGTGGTTTGCAATTGGCTGTTAACTGAAAGCTTGGCCGTTCAAACCCACCCAGCAGCTCCTCAGATGAGAGGCCCGCTGATCTGCTTCTGTGAAAATTACAGCCAAGAAAACCTTATGGAGCAGTTCTACTCTGTACCTCATGGGGTTGCTATGAGTTGGGGGGGTCACCTCGATAGCAGCTAACAACAACATACCTGGATCAGCTGGGTCCTCCTGGAAGCAAATGCCAAGATGGAATTCGACTTGTAAGAGGTTTATTGGGGGAAATGCCTGTGGAAGATGAAGAGGGGAGGGAGTGGGAGGCAGCAGGCAGGGAGAATCTTCAGACCAGGATTCAGGTCTGACCCCTGTGAAAGATGAGGGGGAAGGAAGGACGTAAGGTAGGAAGAGCCTCAGGCTGCAGTGCAGCTCTGAGAAAGCCTCAGCCAGACTAACGGAGTTCCGCGGTCAAGACTGCCCAGAGAAGGGTCCGGAGCTAGCTAGAAATGGCCATGATCTGCCATTGGCTGAGCTCCCTGGGAAGTGCATGGCCTTGGTGTGAATGCTGAGGCAGAGCCTGAGGGCACCCACAGCTGGAGGCCGTTAAGTTATTGCACTTCTCGTGGAAGGTTCTCGCTTGGAGAGATTGCTGAGCAGTGCACCTCCATGGCCACCATGGTCCTCTCCAAACCTATCCCTCTTTGTAGCGTTCCCTCTTCAGGCAGTGGTGTCCAGTATTTTTGGGGTTATTACTGACAATTCCTGCTTCGTTATTCCTCCCCATCCAATGAGTCCTTAGATCCTGCTACTGCAACTTCAGAACTCCCCAGAAATGGTGCCCTGTTCTCCATCCCCACTGTCTGGATTTGTTCATGTTTCTAGCTGGTCTCCTTTCCTGAGCATTGATTGCCTCCTGCCCCTGAGTCTGTTCTCCACACCACTGCCTCGGTTATTTGCTTGAAAGTCCTTGCAAGCCTGCCAGCAAACAAGCAAACGAAAGCCCCTAAAGCTGAACAGGCCATTCTTTGGTTTAGGATAAAGCCTAAGACCCACAAGGCAAGCCCCTTTCCTCTGCCCCACCCCCCGCAGCCTCGTTTCTCACAGCTCCCCTTCTTGGACCCCTTACTCCAAGACTACATTTCTTTCCGCTCGTCACCATTTCATGTCTCTGTGTTTTTGCTCATGATGTTCTTCCGGAATAATCTCCTGACCTATCCACCTGGTAAACTCGTTCTGTCCTTTAAGGCTCACTGGAGATGTCACCTTCTTTGTGAAGCCTTTGCCAACCACAGCTCCCTCCTTGGTGCTCCCACCTACCCACTGGGTCCTCCTTTAAAGCATATGTCACTTGCTTGTTTAGCAATATTCTCCCCCTCTAGGTTGTGATTTTCAATCTCCTCCCCACACCCCGGGGCATTTAGTCAACAAATATTGACCGACATCACCCATTATGTGCCTGGTACTGTGCCAGGCACAGGGATGTGATGATGAGTGAGGGAGCTGGGCTTCTACCCTCAGGGGCAACCAGCCTGCAGAAGCCCAGCTATTAAACAGGCAATTGGAATAAACGGTGTAGTGCACAGTCCCAGGGAAGGTGGAGGGTGCCACAGGAGCACAGAGCAGGGATGTGACTTCTGTTCGGGGGTGGGGGTGTCAGGTAAGGCTTCCTGGAAGAAGTGACTTTAAAGTTGAGACTTAAAAGATGATCAGAGCTAATCCACAGCATGAATGAACCTTGAAAACGTCATGCTGAGCGAAATAAGTTAGTCACAAAAGGACAAATACTGTATGATCTCTTTCTTATATGAAATAAGCTAATACATAGAAACCAAAGCTTATTAGTAGTTACCAGAGGCAGGAGGGAGGGGGAAGAGGGAGTTTTTGCTTAGGGGACACTAAGTTTATGTTAATGGTGGTGGGACGATTTTGAAAAAGGATAGTGAGAATGGTTGTACAACTTGCAAGAATGTAGTCAATGCCACTGAATGTATTGAGATAACGCATGTTTTGTCATATATATTTCCACCACACACAGACAAAAAGTTGTTTGTTTTTTAAAAAGATGATTACAGTCAATTTGATTGGGGGGTGGAAGGATGGGGGGACAATAGCACCTGCAAAGACCTGGAGCAGAGAGAGGGTACAGGTGCTTTGTTGTTGCATGCTGTCGAGTCAATTCTGACTCATAGTGACCCCGTGTGACAGAGGAGAACTGCCCCACAGGGTTTCTAGGCTGTAATCTTTATGGAAAGGAGCCCTGGTGGCACGGTGGTTAAGCCCTTGGTTGCTAAGCGAAAGGTTGGTGGTTCAAACCCGCCAGCTGTTCTGTGGGATAAAGATGTGACGGTCTGCTCCCATAAATATTACAGCCTTGAAAACCCTATGGGGCAGTTCTACTCTGTTCTATAGGGTTGCTATGAGTCAGAATCGACTCAACGGCAACAGGTTTGGTTTTGGAATCTTTACAGAAAGGAGCCCTGGTGGTGCAATGGTTAAGTGCTCAGCTGCTAACTGAAAAGTCGGCGGTTGGAACCCACCAGAAGCACCGTGGGAGAAAAGACCTGGAGTTCTGCTCTTGTAAAGATTACAGCCTAGGAAACCCTATGGAGCAGTTCTCCTCTATCACATTGGGTCTCTATGAGTCAGAATCAACTTGACAGCACACAAGAGCACAATTTTTAGCAGCCCAACACTTAACTGTTGCACCATGAGGGCTCTTATGGATTACAGTCGGATGAGTTGTGAATGGAAGAAGAGGCAGTGGCGACAAAGCCATCAAGACTTTTGGCTGTGAAGGACCAGAAAAAGATGGCGGTAGCTAGAAAGGAATGGGAGAGAGATGGACATGTTAACGCTGATTGACAGGTGGGGTGGGGGTGCTGAGTCTGAAGACACGGGAGAACCCAAAAACCCATTGCCATTGAATTGATTCCGACTCACAGTGACTCTATAGGACAGAGTAGAGCTGCCCCTTAGGGTGTCGAAGGCTGTAATCTTTACAGAAGCAGACTGCCATATCTTTCTCCAGTGCAGCAGCTGGTAGTTTGAACCGCCAACATTTTGGTTAGTAGCTGAGTGCTTAACCACTGCACTACCAGGGCTCACTGGACACGGGAAAGGTGAGTGCTAATCTCTAGAGTTGCACTGTACAATACAGTAGCCATTATGCACATTTGGTTGTTTATGTTTAAATTCATTAAAATAAAATAAAAAATTCAGCTCCTTGGTTGGACTAAACCCTTTGCCATGCAGTTGATTCCTACACATAGTGACCTTATAGTACAGAGCAGAGCTGCCCCATAGGGTTTCCAAGGAGCGATTGGTGAATTCAAACTGCCGACCATTTGGTTAGCAGCCAATCGCTTAACCACTGCACCACCAGGGCTCCATTTGTATGGACTAGCTGCACTTTAAGTGCTCAATGGCCACGTGTGGCTAATGACTGCTATATTGGAAAGTGCAGCCATAGAACATTTCCATCAGTGCAAAATGATCTACTGCACAGAGCTGCTCTAGAGTTTGAGGGGATGGGGCCCAGAGCCCAAGAGTGGGAGTGGCCGTGTGATGGGCAGAGGGGGGCTTCTTGGAACTGGAGGGCTGGCGGAGAGGAAGGCATGGAATCTAGTCTGTGACTCCCATGGTGCCTGTGAAGCAGGAGGGTAGGGTAGGGTGTGGGGCTGCAGTCTGAGCTGAGTGGAGAACGTGGGAAGTAGCTGTGTCGGGTGGGAGAGCTGGGAGAGCGAGCTGACGGAGAAGATGTAACAGGATTAGGAGGGAGGGTGGCGGTGCCCATCAGCAAGGCTGAGTGATTTCCTCCCGCTGAGCTGGGCCTCTAGGGAGCAGGCCCAGAGAAGGGCCAAGCTGGAGTCACGCCGGGCTGACGTTTATCCAGGCAACTCTGGCAGCGGGGTAAGGGAGCTGAGGATCCTCGAAAATGTGGCAGAAGGGATGGAGCACAGAGCTGAGAGCCTCAGAAGAGGGATGCTTTGTGTATAGTATTAGGGGGTACATGGCGTGCTTAGGAAGCAGGGGCTGAGGGGAAGCTGGCGGAGGTGGACGACTCAGCTATCTACTGCTGGGTAGCAAACCACTCCAAAACATCAATAGTTATTTTGCTCACAAATCTGCTATTTGGGCAGTGCTCAGTGGGGACAGCTTGTCTCAACTCCACTCAGTGTCACTGGGCAGCTAGAAGGCTGACTCTACTTGGCATTGACTAACTAACTAACCAGTTGCCATTTAGTCAATTCCGACTCATGGCAATCCCGTGTGTGCAGAGTAGAACTGCTCCATAGGGTTTTCAAGGCTGTGACCTTCTGGAAGCAGATTGCCAAGCCCATCTTCCGAGGTGCCTGGGGGTGGGTTCGAGCTGCCAACCTTTCAGTTAGTAGTGGACCACTTAACTGTTGATACCACTCAGGGACTTCTAGGGTGGTTCAAAGGCTGAGGGCTAGAGTCATTCAGAGACTTGCTTTTTCACCTACCCAGTGGGGGATTAGCACCCCCCTCTCCCAAGTCCGATGAGTCCTGGTGGCACAGCGGTTAAGCACTTGGCTGCTAATCAAAAAGTTGGCAGTTTGAATCTGCCAGCTGCTCCTTGGAAACCCTATGGGGCAGTTCTACTTGATGGTGACGGGTTTGGTTTTGGTTAGTGGCTGGTGCAGCGCAAGTGGTCTGCAATCAACTGCTAATGTAAAGGTTGGTGGTTTGAACCCACCCAGCGGCTCCACAGAAGACAGGCCTGGCAAACTTTCTGTAACGGTTGTTGTTGTTAGTTGCCAGCAAGTGGATTCTGGCTCATGGGGACCTCAAGTATGCAGAGTAGAATTGCTCCATAGGGTTTTCAATGCTGTGACCTTTTCGGAAAATTGCCAGGCCTGCCTTCCAAGGCCCCTGTGGGTGGTTTCAAACCGCCAACCTTTTGGCTAGTAGTCGAGCACTTAGACTGTTTCCGCCACCAGGGGCTCCTCTGTAAAGATGACAGCCAAGAAAACCCTGTGAAGCAGTTCTACTTTGTAACACATGGGGTCACCATGAGTCGGAATTGAGTCAATGGCAATAGGTATGGTGGCTGGTGCTGACTGGCAGTTGGAACTTGGCCAAGGCTCTTGGCTGGAACATCTACGCTCTTCATGTGGCCTGGGCTTTCTTACAACATGGTGGCTGGGTTCCAAGCATGGAGGTCCCAAGAGAGAAACAGAGTCAGATGGAAGCCATAACACCTTTTATGGCCTCGACTAGGAAGCCCTCACATCACTTTCACCACATTCTATTCAAGGAAGCAGTCACAAAGCCTGAACCAGGTTCAAGTGGAGGGGAAACAGTCTCCTTTTGGAAGGTTCTGGAAGAGTATGGGGCACCAGAAATACTGCTGTAACCATTTTTGGAAAATGCAGTCCACCACAGAGCTCAAGGAGTAAGAAGCCAAGGCCTTATCCTCTCCCAGGAGAGGAGAGGAAGAGGTTGGGTCAAGTTCATATTCCTTCTTTAAGTATTTAATGAGCGCCCACTCTGTTCTAGGCTCTGTTTTAGGTGCTGGGGACACAGATCAGGATGGACAAAAATTCCGGTGCTTATGGAATTGACCAGGTGGTGGAGAAGACTGAAAATAAACATACTGGCGTTTGTTATGTGAGGTGATGTTAAATGCTATGCATAAATGCTGGTTCCAGGGCCGGACCATCCCAGGGGCCAGGCCGAGATGTTGTAGATAGGGTAGAGTGGGGAAGGTCTATAAACTGCTGGGAGGAATGGCCATTCTTTTATAGCATCCCTGGCGCCTAGCTTGTAGTAGAAAAAAAGCCCCTGGGCGTTGAGTCCTTGCCCAAGGTCTGGACCAGCAGTGCAGAAACCAGGCCACCAAAACAGAGATGCATTTGGTCCCTTACCTCCAAGGACCCGTCCAGCCTGTCCAGATTCCCAGCTAAACAGACAAGGGGATTCATCGAGAACGGTGCCCCTGAGATGTGTGTCTATGCACGTTGAGTTTCTGTTCCTACAGAAAGCTGAAGGGAGGAGGAGGAGCGGGTTTGAGCTGGAGACGGCCTAGGAAGGAAAAAACGTAGAGATTTAATTGGACTCAGCGAACCCTTCCAGGGCCAGCAGGCGTAAACCCTCGGAGGCGGCCCCCTGAGCCCGGCTTTCCTTGGACCCGGGCGGCGGAAGCGTGGTGGCGGGTGGGGGTGGGGGGAACAATCCAGGGCCCGCCCTCCCCCACCCCCCTGAGCCTCACTGACCAGGATGAAAAGCTACTGTAGTGTGAGGACAGGAGGGGATGGAGCGTCACGGGACACAGGGCGGTTTTTGGAGAAGGATGGAGGGTTGTCTGGAGAGGGGGGCGCGTGCCTAAGGGTCCGAGGAGGATCGGGAGAATGGAGTGTCCAGGGAGGGCGGGGGGAGGGTTATGCCCGGGGGCCGAAGCAGCGTGGAGGGCGCGGGGGATTGATGGGGCCCCCACAGCATCTCCGACCACAAAGGGCCTGGGAGCTTGGCACGGCGGTCTTAGCGAGCGGTATTGATCGAGGGGCGGGCGCAGCGAGCGCGCCGAGAGCGGCTCCATCCATTAGGGCCGCTGCTCGCCTCCAATTAGAAAAAAAATCATTACTCAGCAGCCAGCAGCGGCCTGCGCGCCGCCCGGGACCGCCTGCGAGCGAGAGAGCGAGCGAGGGAACCGCGGCGGCCCCCTCCCCCGCGCTCCCACCCCTAGCCCCCGGCTCCCCGCCTCCCCCGGCCCTAATGACAACTATTAGAACTGCCTCCCCGCACCCACCGCCCGGCGAGCACAAAAGCGCGAGATTCATTTGGTAATCGGGGTAATTACAGCGGGGCGCGGGGGCGCACGCGGCTATGGCGGGCGCGCCGGCGGAATGCTAAGGGCCCGGGCGCGCCGCCCGCTCCCGCGCCCGAACGACGCCCGGGGCCCCGGCTCCCCGCGCCTGGCCCTTCCCCCGCCAGGCACGGGCGGGGTGACCGGGCGCTCTGGGCCGGGCCCACAGCCGCCCCTGGCTGCGCCCTCGGCCCGCTCCAGCCAGGCCTCGGCCTCGCGGCCTGCGGCGCTACGGTCATGATTTGCCACGTCCGGGAGCCAGAGAGCCCCTCCGAGGTCCGGACGCATAATAAATACGGTGTGTAATGTATTTACTCTGCTGCACCCAGTTAATTTACACACCCGCGCAGCGCTCTGCGCCCTCCCCCGCTCGCGCCCCGGCCTGTCGTTCCTATTTACAGGCGCGAGGCGCAGTCCCTCGAGAGGGCTTTTTTTTTTTTTTTTTTTGAGAGCTTTAGGATGGATGCAACGTGTCATTAAACCTGAAAGGAGCTGTTACTTATCAGTAATGGTGTTTTCCACAAGCCTTTCTCCTCACCTGCGCGGGCACAGGTACCACCTGAGTGGTGGGTGGGGGCGGGGGTGCCCGAAGGCCCGGGTTGGGGGGTGGTAAACTCTACGTGGGTTTAGCAGGAGGTGGCTAAGTGGAGACCACAACAGGGCATCGCTGGAGCTCCCCAACACTACGGGAAGATGGGGGCCATGGCCCCTTCTCCACCGCCTAGAGGCAGCCTCGCTTTCGGAAGGCACCTTGTTGCCCCCCGGGGAGGGGGGAGGTGTCTCCCTCCGGAGCTGCCTAGAACATGTGTTAGGGGACTTGCCGGGATAGACCCCTCAGAAAGTCTTCCCCCCTCCGTAGCCTGCAAAAAAAAAAAAAAAAATGCAGCCTCTTGGTGCGTCATTCTTGCAGCAGAAAGACCCTGTGTGGCTCCGACACTCCCAGCAGCAGCCCTTATCTGGGGCGATTTCCCATCTGCCTCTCTGGGAAGTGGAATTGTCTTCGTGCACAGGACTTATCTTGTTGGGAAGCAGAGCTGTGCGCTGGAGGCAGGCCCAGCGAATGGAATGCTCAGTCGGCCTTGTGTGTTCTTAATGACCCATAACAGAGTCCTCAGAGGTGAAAAACAAAACCCTACACCCCCTTAACCCTTCCGTGCCCATCCTGGTCTGGGAGATTTCTTAACCCTGCTATGGTGTTGTGCAGTCTCTTCTTGATTTCATTCAGGAACTGTCCATGCGGCCTCAGCCCCACCAGGCCAAAATTTTAGCCTGGCCCCTACCACTGGAGGGGCGCAATGATCTTAGCCTGGGGGCAGCCGGGTAGGGGCTTGAAGTAGGGAAGTGCAAAACCCTGAGAGTGGGAGCACAATTTTGAGTCTGTATGCATTTTTCTGAGGGGAGTGTTCTCAGACCCCAAAGGTTAGGAAACACCTACCAGCCATTTGACCTTGCTCAGGTCTTACCTCTGAGCCCACCTTCATTATGAAGAAGAATGGAGGCTGCCCCCCGGGCGGTTGTTACGATTAAAACAATGAGGTAATGCTTTAATATTTGTAAACTGGAAGGGGTTCCACAAAGATAAATTATTAATGATGATAAGGAAGGTTTTGTGGGTGTGCGTGCATGTGTGTGTGTGTGTGTGGTGTGTTTGTATGCATGTATTTGTAAGTTGGTAGTGCAGGGGAAAGGAGCCCTGGTGGCACAGTGGGTAAGTGCTCAGCTGCTAACGGAAAGGTTGGCGGTTCAAGCACAGCTAGAGGACCCACCCAGCTGGGGAGCAGGAGAAAGACCTGATGATCTGCTCCCATAAAGATTAAGCCAAAAAAAAAAACAAAACCCGTTGGCATCAAGTCAATTCCAACTCAAAGTGACCCAATCGGACGGAGTAGAACTGCCCCATAGGGTTTGCAGCCAAGCTCTTAACCGCTTTGCTACCAGAGTTCCCCCATAAAGATTACAGCCTAGAAAACACTCCGGGGCAGTTCTACTCTGCAACACACAGGGTCTCTACGAGTCAGAATCGACTGACAGCAGCTAACAACAATGACAGTGCAGGGGAAATGGGGGATC
The DNA here is from genome assembly GCF_024166365.1 of Elephas maximus indicus. Classification (NCBI taxonomy): domain Eukaryota; kingdom Metazoa; phylum Chordata; class Mammalia; order Proboscidea; family Elephantidae; genus Elephas; species Elephas maximus. Next base: position 134,855,032 of record NC_064846.1, read on the forward strand.
ACTGGGATTATATTCTCCATTCTTGGGAAGCCTCTGTCCTGAACTCTACCTCAGGGCCCAGTGGGATTGATCTGGAATGTTGCCCTTCCCTTTGAGATTCAGTTAGCTGGCTTGGAGTGGGGGAGGGGAACAGCAAGGTCTTACTGCTCAAGCCACTCTGGTCCTCAAGGGACTCATTCCCTCTGACTCATAGTAGTTGGCTGCAAGGAATAGGTGCTCAGTACATCTTTGTGGAAAAATCACACCAATGGCTGGGTGGCTAAGTGGTTGCGGGCCAGCTGTGCATCCTTTCTTGCAAATAGAAAAGGACTCCGAACCCTTTCCAACTTGAATGTATTTGCCTCTGGGGGTTGAGGCCCTTCAGCCCCCAGATCCTTTCTGATTTGGTGAAGCTCGCAGACCCAACTCAGCAGAATTCAGGGTATTAAGCATCCCTGTAGAGATGGGGACAGATGAGGCGATGGTTAATTCTCTTCGTTCACACACTAAGGAACTAAGCTCGGCCGAGGTCACGAGGCCAGGATTAGAGTCTGCTCTCCCGATCACCAGGCTGGCGCCCCTCCCTGATTCGCCCTCTTGCTTCAGCACAAAAGGACAGTGACAATCATGGGAGGACACTGCCCAGACCTCCCTTCAAGGAGAACCTGCCTGGAGAAGTGCTGTTAGCTGATAGCTGTGGTACCTTCAGGATCCCCCGAAGCGTTCCTGCCTATACCATGCTCTCCTCAAGTTGCCCCCAGCCAATGGTGGAGAGTGGCAGGTGTCCTAGAACTGGAATGTTCCTGCCTGATGTAGGACTTCTCTAATGGTCAGCCTTTGCTCTGGGGATCCCCATTTGTGTGGCTGAGACTTTCTCAGAGTGGCACTGCAGCCTGAGGCCCTTCCTCCCTGACTCTCCTTCCTTACCCCTCTCCTTTCACAGGGGACAGACCTGCATCTCATCTGAAGGCTCTCCCTGGCTACTCCTGCTCCCTCCTCCCCTCTCTGTTATTGTCCTTGTTGTGTGCCGTCTAGTCCATTCTGACTCATAGTGACCCTATAGAGCAGAGTAGACCCATAGGGTTTCCAAGGAGCAGCTGGTGGCATTGAACTGCTGACCTTTTGGTTAGCAGCTGTAGCTTTTAACCACTGTGCCACCAGGGCCCCATCATAGGCATTTTCTCAATACATCTCTTGAACTACCAATTCCATCCTGGTGTCTGCAACCTGGAGGACCCGAGCTGCCAAAGGGACCAACACTCAAACTCCCATGCTCCCCACCATTTTTAGGTAGAACCCTTGTTTGTGTGGGAGCAGGGACATGTAGAGTGTCAGGAGTGGAGCTAGGAACTCTCAGCTACTCTTTTGCTCCATTCTAGAAGGTTCCAGCCACCCGTCACTCTCCTGTACCCCTGTGGGGCTAGATGGCCAGTGGCTGCACTCTGGCGGTAATGCTTTTTGTGACTTGTATTTATTCTTCAGGTTGTTCCTGGACACTTTCACCCCAAGCAGTCATGCTAGGCCCCATCTCTACCCAGGGTCCCTGCTGTCAAAAAGGTTGACTCTACCCACCAGCTTGCCTGGCTGCTCTGGGAAGTCAGTCCCAAGGCCAGATTCCACTCTGAGATCCAGAACTCTTTCTGCGTGGCCACTCTGAGCCAAACGCCAATCCTATAGATGTGTACATTGAATCAAAGGCCATCTGGACCAGCTTCCAAAAATGTGTGATGAGGGAGCGAGTGAGAGGCTGGGAAGCCCTGGCCCTGAGACACAAAAACCAGTTGATCAAACCAGTTGCCATTGAGTTGATTCCGATACATGGCAACCCCATGTGTGCAGAATAGAACTGTATTCCATAGGTTTTCATGGCTGTGACCTTTTGGAAGCAGATGGCCAGGTCTTTCTTCTGTGATGCCATTGGGTGGATTTGAACCACCAACTTTTTGGTTAGCAACCAAGTGTTTAACTATTTGCCTTACCCAGGGATTCCCCTGGGTGATTTTGGCCACCCAAAGTCAGGTTGCTGTTCGGTGCCATCGAGTCGATTCTGACTCACGGCAGCCCCAGATGACAGAGTAGAATTGCCCCATAGGGTTTTCTAGGCTGTGGTGTAGTGGTTAAGTGCTACGGCTGCTAACCAAAAGGTCAGCAGTTCAAAGCCACCAGGCGCTCCTTGGAAACCCGATGGGGCAGTTCTACTCTGTCCTATAGGGTCGCTATGACAATTGAGTCGACAGCAATGGGTTTGGTTTTTTATGGGTAAACTTTACGGGAGCAGATCACCAGGTCTTTTTTCCTGCGGAGCCACTGGGTACGTTTGAACTGCCAACCTTTCGGTTAGCAGCCGAGTGCTTAACCTTTGCGCCACTGGAGCTCCTTCATAACCAGGTTGAAAGGAGGGAAATTGAGGAGAAAAAGCATTGGAAAACAAAGAAACTACTAGAGTCTCCGTCTGCTCCAGGAAAAGTAGTTCCCAGGCCAGAGACAGATGCAGCAGAGGGCTATTTTGTTAAGGCTAGGGCAGAGGTCATTAGCTTGGAGAATGTGTCCTATTTGACATAAGGAGGGTGGTAATTTGAGGCTGGAAAGCAAAGCCTCGTCCTCACTCTGCCTGGGTGATGCAATTACCAGATACGGTTCACTGGGGAGAAGGGTGGCCCTGGAGTAGGAAGGAGAGCGGTGGGGGCTGGGGAGGCAGGAGGGCTGATGTCCTGCCAGCTGTTAAGAACACTGGCCCAACCCTTCTCAAGAGGATATATCCGTAAACTCTCACTTTTTCCTGTCACCGGCAGCTCTGAAGGTGCACAGGACTGAGGCCCATGCCCAGAGGTGGCCTGGGCTGTAGAACTTCAGGGAGAGCCAATGCCATCCCTCTGTTGTTAGCTACTGTCCAGTTGGCTCCCGATTCATGGTGACCCCATGCATAACACAACGGGATCGGACCAGTGTGATCCATACGGTTTTCACTGGCTGATTTTCCGAAGTAGATGGCCAGCTCGCTCTTCCTAGTCCATCTCAGTCTGGAAGCTTCACTGAAATCTGTTCAACGTCACAGCAACATACAGGGAAGCTTCCACTGCCGCATGAGGTACACTGGCCAGGAATCAGACCCAGGTGTCCTGCAAGGAAAGCGAGAATTCTACCGCGGAACCACCACTCCCCTCGCCATCCCTCTACTGTAGGCTAATTGTTTTTTCCAGAGCAAAATTTTACTCGGTGGCACCAGGCTGCAGCCCTATGGGCAGGGGTTTCAGGGACAGTGCCTTTGGTCATAAGGGAGTCAGGGATACCTAGAAATCCTCCTCTGTCCCTGGGAAATAAGCCTGAAGCCTGCATCCTTCTAGGCCGGCAGCCAGGTTATCTGCTGCTGAGGGCCACTGGGCACTATGGTGGTGCCCAGCTCTGGTGTGAGAAGACCTGATCATGCCACTGTCTGCGTCCACTGCTGCCCAGCCCCAAACCTCGCTTACAGGTGGAAGGTTGTGAGGAATTAGCAAGACAAGCCTGTCAAAAGCCGGGAGAGTTGCCTCTGATTTGGCGAGTGCTGGCTCTGAGAGCTTCTTGGCCCGGATTAAATTCCTCCGGATAATAGGCCTTTCAGATTTCCTCCAGTTGCTCCCACCCGGTTTCACCACCTCAACTCTTCCCTCTGGCTGCACCCAACCTCTTTCAGTTCTTTGTTCTTTTCCTTCCTAGTCCCTCAGCCCCAAGCACTGATCTAACTCCTACCCATCCTTACACATTCAGCTTCAGCTCCAGGAAGCATGGGCAACCCCCATGGTAAACAAAGCCAAACGTTTTCTTTATCTGGAGGCTTTACTATGCTAATGTACATTGTGAAACTTCCCAAGGGGGGAAGGCCGCCAATCTTTTCCAGAAGTGTTGGGCCACAAAAGGCTTGTGCCTACCCTATCTATCAACCTGCTCCCAGAATGGGCTGAGGAGATGCTAAGTTTGGGAAATATTCCTCTTAAGAGAAGCAGAATCGGGTAGTGGTATAAGGTTCTCTCCCAGGCCTTGCTTTCTAGGTTGTTGCTGTTGGCTGCTGTCTAGTCAGCCCAGAGTCTTGGTGACCCCATGCGCAACAGAACAAAACGCTGCGCAGTCCTGTGCCATCCCCATGATTGGTTATGGATCAGACTGTTTTGATCCACAGGGTTTTTATTGGCTGATTTTTAGAAGTAAATTGCCAGGCCTTTCTACCTAGTCTGTCTTAGTCTGGAAGCTCTGCTGAAACCAGTTCAGCATCATAGCAACATGCAAGCCTCTGCTGTCAGAAGGGTGGTGGGTGTGCACGAGGTGCATTGGCCTGGAATCGAACCCCAGTCTCCCACATGGAAGGTGAGAGTTCTGCCATTGAACCACCACTGCCCCCAGAAGCCCCTCTTGGGGGAGGTTGAGTCCTTGTCCTGTGTCCTGACTTCCCTACTCCTGGATCCTATGGATAAACTTCCCCCTGGAAGGGAGAAACCAGAATAAGTAGTTCAGGACCTTTCGCACACAAATGCAGGGGGCAGATACAAATTTTGGGGACTAAAATTTATCACAGTTTTGGGGCCTAAGTTTTATCTAAATTTTAGGGCCTTCTGCAAGAAAAACAATGCAGAGTTGTGAATTACTACTGCTAGTGCCCTACGAGTCGGAATCGACTCTACGGCACTGGGTTGGGTTGGTAGGGCCCTACTAGGGCTTGGAAGGGGCCTCTGCAGATAATAGGCCCCGAACTTTAAGCTTTATTAGCTTCAAGATAAATCCACACCAGGGCAGGAGCTTAATTTTTGGCATATGTGTCGCTAAGACACATGTCCATACACTAAGTGTGGGTCAGGTGGGTGGTCTTGGGTGAGTCTCCTTTGACTCTTCCGTGTAGCTCTGCCAGGCCACGGCCTGCCTGCCTCTAGGCCCCCAGCCAGTCTGTGGTTTGTTTGGCTGGGCCAGGCCTCACACAGGTGAGTGGCCCCTGGCGTGTCCTTTTGGGACTTGTATATAGACTGGTGAAGGCAAAGCCATATTGGATGAGCAGATCTGTCTGCCCCTCCAGATTTACTTTCCACCCTTCTGTGCCCTGTTCTATGTTCAGGGGGCTGATGCTTGTGGACCGTATCACTTGAGCTGCCTTGCCCGCTGGCTTCCGGTTGAGTTTGGCCAGTGGAAGGAACCAACAGGAGATCTGGCAAACAGGAGGAGTCAGGTTCTTGGTACTGGTTTTCCCAGTGGGGCTGCAGTTTTGGCAGCGACTGCATTCCTCTACCCATAGTGGGTAGCCCTCACCTCCAGCCCTTTCCAGGTTCTGTGAACAGTCCCCACCCCTTGCCCCTTCAGTCCAAGGGATGGTAACAGCTTCCCTCCCTTGCTAGTCCCTGGGTACATCCCTATAACCTTGAGGTTTCCATAATCTGCCTACACCTCTGTAGCCTCTTTATTAAACTCTTTTCAATTAACTTTCTTTTTGAGTGTGCCATTGGTTTCCTGCTGGGGTCCTGACTCATATTGTCAGTGTGATCAGTGTCCTTGGTCAGTCCCTAAGTCATTCCACCAATCACTGGCAAGATCTCCTGTCTCTGAGTTCCCCGTTGCTCAATTTGAGTATGCAAACACTAGGCACCAATTGCTTGGGGATAACTTCCCACAGCAGTCTAGAGCCTGGACATGGCATTAGCCTTGGTGTGTGCTCCATGGCTCACACCAAAGTGGCAGTCAACACTAAACTACATGGGCAGGCTTATGTGTACGGGCTCCCCAATCCTGAGTGTCCCGATGAGGTTATGGGAGGAACATGACCCCCTTTCCCCAACTTTCTGCTTTTCTTTTCTGGGAGGTGGAGTGGGATTGTAACATTCTAGAATGTGATAGAACTGCTCAATGTACATGAAAATCTGCCACAAAAATTGTGGAACTTACATGATGGTTTCAGTGGTGTGCTGGTAAGTGCTTAACAACTGGCTCTATGCACGCGCGCGCGCACACGCGCGCACACACGCACAGACACACACACGCACAGCCCTGATTCATAAAAAAAAAAATAGCATCTGCCAATTTCCGTGTTGTAAATACTCCCACCACAGCTGGTCTCAAGCTACTCACGTGATGGTGCTGACCGTGGTGTTGGGAAGAGCGGTGCAATGACGCACCATTATATAGTATTTCCACCATACCAGAACAGAACAACCTCAAAAGCATAGATAATAATAAACTTCAGGAAAGTAATTAGGCAGTCATGAGTTTTGAGTATTTATTCCCTTTGTTTTTAATAAGATTTATTCAATTTTAAGTTTATATATTTTAATTTTTAATAATGGCTGTGTTTAACAACCAGCTTGCGCAATTCCTGAAAATTTAATGATTGACTCTCTCCAACCGGTACTAGCTGGCTCCGACACACCACGCAATGGTTCTATTTGTTCTGTGGCAATGGAAAAAAAAATGATCACAGTTTTCATCAAGATAGAAAACAAAAACAAAGAAAAACTACGAGTATTTCAATTGCGCCACCTTGTGGCACAACCTAGCACTACCAGCCCCCCCATAATCTGAACGCCCCCATTTTGGTCATGCCGTATCTAAATCTATAGTGACCAAGCATCCTAGTTTGCTTGGGACAAGTCCTGGTTTATGCCTATTACCCTGGCCTAACTGTTAATAGTGTCCCCTTTACATTCTCAAAAGTGTCCTGGTTTGAACAGTAGTCACCCTACTCTACCCCACTAGACTGTAACTTCCTTGAGGGGAGAGTCTATCTTGTTTATCATGGCATCCTTTGTGCCAAGGAGACATTCAGTCAATGTTTGCCGAATGAGCAGTGAAAGTCAGAGGGCTACGGGAAAATTTCCCCTGTCTGCTTGGTTCCATGGTTAACTGCTGGGACTTGGACATATTTTCCTTGCGCAGAGATTTTTATTGTAATGTGATTGGACCTGTAATCCCTGACCCCGCAGTCCTCAGTGCATAAAAAGCCGGGCTGATAGACGTCAGCGCCTCGTCTCCCGGGGAGCACTCGGCAGCCAGAGGGTGTTGGTCTGGCCATCTGGTGCAGGAACAGCCGAGCCGTGTGGGAGCCCAGCTGGCACGGGAATCCTTGGCCGTCCCCGGCAAACAGCATGGGGAGGAGAGCTGTGGGATCAATAGTAATTTCCTTCCGAAGAATGGCGATGGAGCGCGCTTGCCAGTGGCATTGGGCTTTCCCTGGCACAGAGATCTCGAAATGCACTTGGCCTTCTTAGCTAGGAAATGGACTTGTAGCAGAAAGCTGGACAGGGAAGGGAACAAGGACAGGACTTTCTTGGCTTGTGCCCAAGAGAGGTTGCCAGGTTGGCTGGAGAAGCAGGCTTTCTCTGTGCCTGCCTGTCATCAGCATCAGCCACGTAGACACTTTGAGGCACTGACAGGGAGGAAATCGTGGAAGCTGGAACATTCCCATGGGCCTGCCGGCACCTCCCAGGCAACATCCATCTACTCAGCACTTGGGGAGAGACTTCCATGTGCCAGGAGCAGGGTTCCAGGCTCCGGTGGTACAGGTGATCTCTGTGTTCACTGTCTAGAGACGAATGGTAGGGAGTTAGCTGGTATTTCTGATGCAGGGTGATACAAACTGACATCATGGTGTGTCTGAGGTGCTCAGGAAATGGCTAGAAGTGTGGGAAGGATGGGTCAGGCTTGAGCTGCAGTTAGAAGGATACACAGGAGTTTGGTTGACCGGTGTGGTGGATGCGTTGGTGAAACACCCAGATCCCCCCTCCAGAGTGTCACCCACTCACAGCCCAGCCCCTTACTGGGAATTGCCTTTAGCTGATGGGAGCTGAGCTGCCTTGCCCAAGGTAACACCCTCCTAGCTGGGAGGTGGGATGGAGGACAACTCGTATCTGATAACTGGTCTATGCTGGGGGGTGGGGGGGGTACAAAGGCCCACCCACTCACCTCTATGCCCTCATCTCCATGCCAGACACTTCTGCTCCAGGAGGCTCCTGGGCTCAGGCCTATTGAGACTGCATGGTAGTCAACTTCTCCCCTGCCCCTTCCTGCTTTCCTCCTTCCCTCACAAGTGTTCCTCCTGAGAGCACCCTCCAATTAACCCCTTGCACACTAATCTCCATCTCAGCATCCATTTCCCAGGCAACCAGACACAAGCCCGGGAGGGAGGGAGGGAGGGAGGGAGGGAGGAACAGTTCTCTGGGACAGAAACAGTAAGCAAATAGGCATGGAAGGTGGAGGAGAACAGCTGGGGAGTAAATGACCTTTCCTGGCGCGTGAGCCCCGGGTGCTGGGAACGTGAAGCCAGAGGGGAGGCTGGGCAGGCAGGGCCTTGTCACCACGCTGAAGGGTCAGGATGGCCTCCTGCCAGGGGTCCAAGTCTCGGATATGAACCTGGCTAATGGCAGACCACCGTGCAAGAGGAAGGAATAGTCTAAGGAAGTTCGGGGGAGGGAGGGAGAGCTGAGGAAAGGTGTAAGGAAAATTGGGAAGGGGCCTGAAGGCGTGGAAGGTATCAGGAAAGTCTGCATTCCAGTTTGTCTGAAGCAAAAGAAAGATAATCCTGGAAAGTCTCTTCTTAATCCCTAAATTTTGGTGGTCAGTGAGGATTCCTGGCATGAAGGTCTTGCATTCCAATGGTTATGACGACGGCGTAGCCTGAAAGCATTCATCTGAGCCGCCTTGGCAGACTTTTGGTACCTATTAACATAATTTATATGATCCTGCCACGGCCACATTTCCAAATCCCAGCCTCTGACTTTCTTAAATTGCTGCTGTGCCCGAGTTTGAGCTGGAAAAGTGAGGAAAAGCAAGTGCTTTGCAATAAGGTAGGATGGGTTGGAATCCCTCACTTACTAGATGTAGAACTTGGGATAAGTTTCTTAACTCTTCAGAGCCTGTTTCCTCATCTGTCAAATGCAGGTAATGAGATAACACACATAATAGCTTAGCACAGCACCCTGGTACCCAGTACAAACTCAATGTTGTTGTGTGCTTATTTGCATCCCTGCAATTTTTGCTTCATTTGCTCTAGTTTACACTCCTTGATCAGAAATGCTTGGCAACTATCTATTTGGTGTGTGGGTGGTGGGAGTGTTGGTGGTAGTAGGAGGGGCGGAATACAGAAGCAGACTCTTACATGGAGTCTGGGGGCAGTGCTGGTTCAGTGGTAGAATTCTCGCCTTATATGAGGGAGATTGGGGTTTGATTCCGGGCCGATGTACCACGTGTGCAGCTACCACCCGTCTGTCAGCGGAGGCTTGCATGCTGCTATGACTCTGAACAGGATTAGTGGAGCTTCCAAACTAAGACAGGCGGGGAAGCTAGGCCTGGTGACCTACTCCCAAAAATCAGCCAGTGAAAACCCTGTGGATCACAACAGTCCGATCGATCCCGTCCGATCACGGGGAGGGTGAAGAACTGGGCAGCGCTTCATGCCTTGTGCATGGGGTCACCATGAGTCAGGGGCTGACTCAACGGCAGCTAATAACAACAGCCGTGACAGAATTCATTCCTCTCTTCCAGCTGCTTCTATTTCCCAGAGGGAAGATTGAGGTCTGGCGAGGTGAATCGAGGTACCCACAGCTACCAAGTGACAGCATGAGGCCCCAGCCAGTTGTCCACAATGTCTGATGACATGATGTCCGGGTTGATGTCATTCCTGGAGGCTCACCCTTGCTGCTTCTGCAGCAGGTTCTCCCAGTCTCCCCAAAAGGTGTGAAAGAAGGAGGGCGGCTTTGGGGCGTGGGCAGGGCTGCCTCCTGGAGCCCCGAGCTGCCAGGCGCTGTTCCTGTTTGTTCCCAAGCTCTCCAGAAGGGCACCTCCCTCCTCCCCACTGATGTCAGCCAATGACGTCTGGGCCGTATTCAGGCCATGCTGTCATTTGTCCCATGCTCATTCAGCTGATTAAAAGTCATCAATTGTTTTTTAAGCCACCAGCAGGCGAGCCACCAGGCGCCATTTGTTGTTGCTCGGCCATGCTGTGAGATGCCGTTTAAACTCACTGAGCAAAGCTTTCGGAAACCAGAGGCCAAAAGCGTTTTGGAGGAAAGAAAATAGGAGGGAAGCGAGTGGGCACACATCTTGCCAGAAGGAACAATCGGTCTGGGCAGCTGAGGGGCTGGTTCCCCTTTTAGCAGCTCCCACGCGGTTCTTTTCAGGAGCCTTTCTCTTGGGGCCAGAGCCACAGGGAGCCCCCTTCCTCTCTCTCCGTGGTGAAATAATTACCGCTGTGACGAAAAAAAAAAAAAAAAAAACCTCAGTTCATTTGAGGACTTTTTTGCCCGGTCTCCCTACCTCCCAGTTATCCCCTTGCTTTTTGGCCAGGTTAATTTTCCTAAAACACTACGCAATACCGTCCCTGCTCGAACACCTTCATTGGCTCCCATTGCCTATGGAACGAAGAATCACACTTTCGCCAGGCATTCGCATTCTCCACGGTGTGACCCAGGTCAGCACTCTGACCTTCCTAGCCACTGCGCTTCAGCCAAGTCAGACCTTTTGGCCTCCTCCAGACATGGCCCGTTTGGCTGTCTTTGTTCCTGCTGTTCCTTCTATCTGAAATGGTGCACTGCCTCCCACCTCTGTCTCTCTGCATATTGAACCTGGAGAATCATTCGAAGACTGTTTTGGAACCTGTCTCGGTGCTGGTGCCTTTGCTGAGGCCACAAGCCCATATCCTCTTTCCCCCTTTCAACCGCATGTGCAGTAGATACTGTCAATGACTCACTCATATCTCCTTGCACCTACCGTTTCTGCGCACACAGCTGCCAGCACGCAGCTGCCAGCATCTGTGTCCCTGTGCCTGGGGGCTGTCTCTGACCACCTGAGCCCACTTTGCCCACACACGGTAGGCAGGAAGTGCCAGGGGCTTAACGAGCCCCACCCAGGAACAGCCCTAAACCAACGGTGGATAAATACCCCAGCTCCCTCCTCCCGTGGGTAGTATACTCTGGGGCAGTTGTTCTGTACTGACTCTCAGAGGTCCCCAGCAGGACTGAGCACCAGTTGCCCCCAGTGGTAACCTGCTCACGAACACACCCTTTTTGGGCTCCTTCCCTACCCTGCCTCACCTTCTAGTCCCCTCCCAAGTGAACCACCTGCACTTGAATTCTTGTCTCAGGGTCAGTTTCTGGGGACCCGAACTCATACAACATATCACTTAGTTTGTTCTGGCCCTTTGTCCTTATTTGTTCTATATTTGTCCAGTTGAGTCAGCCTTGGATCCCCTTTAGGTCCAGCATAGTGCCTGGTCCATAGTAGGTAACCCGTACTAAAAAAAAATAAAGCAGTTCATTGCGTTGATTCCAACTCATGGTGACCCCATGTGTGTCAGAGTAGGACTGTGCTCCATAGGGTTTTCAGTGGCTGAATTTTTGGAAGTAGATTGCTGGGTCTTTCTTCCGAGGCGCCTCTGGGTGGACTTGAACTGCCAGTCTCTTGGTTAGCAGCTGATCTCGTTAACCATTTGCACCAGGCAGAGGCTCCTGGCCCATAGTAGGTGCCTGGTAAGTTCCAAATGGCTTGAATCTGTATCAGAAAATCCTATAAATGACATAAGCAAACCCTATTTTTCTGTGGATTGCTCTCTCTGCTCACATATGCCAGGGGCTTTCCTGCCTCTGTACCTTTGCCCTACAGGGGCCTCCCTTTCTATGGAAATCTTCTTCATTCCGAGACTTAGCTCTGGCCTTAGCACGTCCCCCAAACTTCTGCCACCCTGCCCCCTCTCAGCCTATCCTGTTAGCTCCCTTCTTTGAGTTTCTATTGTCCTGGTTGGTGGAAATGGTTAAGCCTTCGGCTGCTGATAGGTTGGCTGTTGGAGTCCACCCAGAAGCACCGCAGAAGAAAGGCCTGGTGATCTACTTGTGAACAATCAGCCACTGAAAACCCTGCAGAGCACCATTCTGCTCTTACCAGCATGAGGTCATCATGAGACAGAACTGGCAACTGGCACTGCTAAGATAGTAGCCACTTGGCTTTTGCCCTTCCTCCTTATTTTGTGACACGCGTTAATTGTCTCTCTCCAATGGGCTCACGTATCGACAAGGGTAAGGCCCCCAATCCCAAGGGCTTCCTGTTAGTCACTCTTCTTCTCCATCCATGGGGGATCGGAAGGTCTGACTCCGTTTGAATCAGGGAAGGTCAGTGTCATTGGCAGGAGCGCCTGTTTTTCCAGCTATAGTGCAGAGTTTTCTGGAGCAGGAAACTTACGAGTAAATGCAAGGACAAGTTCTGTGTAGATGGGGCGAGGGGTGGGGGTGGGGGGTCACAGAGATGGGAAAGAGGGAGGGGATGGAGCAACCTGGTGGCCATGACCTGCTTCGGCTCCAGAAGATTTATAGCCTTATTCTTGAACTTGAGCGAGTTGTCATGAGTCCCACAGGGGGTCTCTCACCTGGGTTGCCTTCCTCGGTCCTGTCAGAACTAGGCTGGATTACGCAATGCAGAAAGCCAACAAACACAGGGGAAGAAACCTTACTTGGGTAGGGGATCGAAAGTGCTCCCCTGTGGGCCTCCCTCATCACTTCCAAGTTTTCTTATCAGATGGGGCAAGTGTGTCTTGTTTAGGCAAGAAGAACACCGTTGTTTTATCTTAGGACCAAAGTTAAAGGGACACCATCAAGCTCTCTTGGCCTGGAGTCACTCAAGCACCTGGAGAGAGCATTCTCTCCCTTAGAGACGCAGTTTCCATTTCCACCTTGCTCAAAACAAATCCAGGCGGCTGGCCTTGAGCTACACCATGGAAAAACAAACGCTGTGCCTGAGTTCTTCTCACATCTCTGCCGACTTTTCCAAACCACAAATTGGGACGTGCTGACGGACAAGTGCGGGTGTATTTATGGCAAGACAGCAGGATGAGTATTAGAGGTAGGAGGTATGGCCCTTGAGTCCATGGGGGTGGTGGTGTGAGTGCATTGTGGGTGCTGGGCCCGTTGGGGAAGGGCCACAGGAGGTGTCCCTCGGGCCCCAGTCATATGTTTCTCTGGCCTGAAGTCCAGAAGGAGTACCGGATGGGAAAGGCCTGGCTTCCTTAGTGTGGAGTTGCTGTTACCCTGGAAACAGCCCTTCTAGCCTACCGAGCCTAATAACATACCTAAAATTTTCAGGAGTTGTGAGTTTTGGAATGATTACATAAATGTGGCTTTGTGGGTGCAGAACTCTGCACTGGCAATATGCTGCCTCCGGAGTTAGGCCTCAGGAAGAAAAACACAGCAAGACAAAGGAGAAAATGCAGCCTGTGGTTTAGTAAGACTTCGGGGGTTGGAGAATTGTAGATGCCTTGTGGGAAACTTCCCATGCGTCTTTCTCCTTCTTAGATTGTAAGTCCTTGATGTGCTTAGTGCAGTTGAAACCAGGATACAGGTTTGGGTATTTCAGAAGGCCCTAGCGATAAACAAGGGTGCCACGTTTTCCAAACGGCTGCTGGCTGAGTTCCTGCAGGTTGGGTAGGAAAGCAGAAGTCATCATATTAGGAGATATTCAGTGATGCACTAAGTGTGTGGAATTTGTCCCCACCTAACACCCTTCCCTGGTTACCTTCTGCATTCATCCTGCCCTTGAGTCCCCAGGAGGTGTACCCCAGCCCAATTCAGCGCAGTCCAATCACAAAGTGAAAGCAAGAGCTGCTGGATTTCCTGAAGGCAGTGAAGATGATGATGCTGGAGAATTACTCACATCACACAAACAGAGTTGGCCCAGTTCTCAACAGAAGAGAAGATCCACAAGCATGAGACATGATGGGAGATCCCAAAAGAGAATTCCTAGAAGAACAAACCATCACCTGTCTGTCAGCTTGTTGTACTGTGGTGGCTTGTGTGTTACTGTGATGCTGGAAGCTATGCCATCAGTATTTCAAATACCAGCAGGGCCACCCATGGTGGACGGGTTTCAGTGGAGTTTCCAGACTAAGACAGACAAGGAAGAAAGACCTGGTGATCTACTTCCAAAAATTAGCCAATGAAAACCTTAGGGATCACAACAGAACATTGTCTGACTTGCTTGCTTTTGGACACTTCATCAGGAGGGATGGATTGCTGGAGGAGGGCATCATGGTGGGTGAAGTCGAGGGCCAGTGACGGTGAGGCAGACCCTCAGTGAGATGGTTTGACACAATAGTCACAACGATGGGCTCAAACATGCCAGCAACTGTGAGAATGGCACAGGACTGGGCAATGTTTCATTCTGTTGTACATAAGGTCGCCATGACTAGGAGCTGACTTGATGGCAGCTAGCTGTCTCTGTCTATCCATCCATCCATCCATCCATCCATCCATCCATCCATCCATCCATCCATCCATCCATCCATCCATCCACCCACCCACCCACCCACCCACCCACCCACCCATCCATCCAGCCATCATCTATCCATCTATCTATCATCTATCAATCTGTCTGTCATCTATCTATCAATCATCTATCTGTCTGTCTGTCTATCTTATTATCTATCTAGAAGAATAAAGAATTAAGAGAGGTCTTTGGGATAACTGATGAAGGTCTTGAAAATTTTTGCCAAAATATCCCTCTTTATGATGGTTTGTGAAAGTCAAGGGTGAATTGGAGGACGTTGTACTGCCATATGATTTTGTCAGGGAAAAGAAATGCTTTGAACCCCAACCAAACTTGTCAGTACTTTGTTAAAGCTAAGAATTAGTGCAGAGTTGCTCTTGGAAGCGCCATTTTGTCAAATTAAGAATAAAATAAACCTATTTTTTTTTTATTTAAATGTCCTCTTTCAAGATCAAGGTCTAGTTCAAACTTTCCCCACTATTTACTCTGAAAGCTTGGTCTCCATTTCAAGTGGTTTCACTTTAAGAGGTCTTTTCCTGCGTTGGCTGACCTCAGGCGACATGGTCTCCAGTATTTCCAGGAGCTGTTGGGCCTAGGGCTTTGTTTTCCTTTGGCGAAGGGGGAGGGTGAGGACTCAGGAGGATGGAGGGGTGGGGGCCACTTGTGCCCCGACACAGGATGGAGGGTGGCATTTAGGGCCTGAAGCTGAGAGCCGGTGTATGGGAGCTTGAGCAACTGCAGCTCAACTGCTTTGACATCTCAAACCAGTCATTGGAAAGGCTGCTCAAAAGTTGCCTGACCTTTCCCTCCCTAACACCTCCTCCTCTGCTTGCAGCCTTTCCTCCCCATCTTCGTAAACCTTGCTACCTCTTCCTTCCCTTTCGTGGGCCCACAGTCCTTGGAGTCCCCTTGACTTTTTTCTTTCTTTCGTACTCCGTATCTGATTTGTTCATAAACCCTGTTGGCCTCACGTTCAGAACAGCCCAAGATTCTCCTAGGTGGCCGCTGCTGCCAGCCTGGGCCCAGCTCCGGGTCCTCTGGCTGGATGAGGGTGGCAGCCTCCTTACGGGCCTCTCTGCTTCAACCCTGCCCCTGCAGTCCATGTTTAATCAAGAAGCCAGCAAGCCCCTGTCAGGTCATGGCATTGCTCTGCTGCAAACCCTGCAAAGTTTCCCATCTCGCTCAGAGTGAAAGCAGTTCGGCCTGTGACTCTGTTGTCCTGCAGCAGTGTCCTGGAGGCCTATATACACAGTCCCCTGTCGCTTGTCTGACCTCCGCCTCTGTTCCTTCCTGCTTGCTCCCTCCACTCCAGCCTCACTGCCCCCAAGCAGTTCCTGCCTGCTCCTGCCCCAGGACCTTTGCACTTGCTGTTTCCTTTGTCTGGAATGCTCTTCCTCCCAGCTAATGCCTGACTGGCTCTTTCCCTCCCTTCCTTCAGGTCTTTATGTAGATGTCAGCTTCTCCTCAAGGACTTCCTTGGCACCACTCCCATACACTCCCTATTTCCCCTCCTTGTTTTCTTGTCCTCCTTGGAATTCATTACCACCTCATACACTATATTGTTTATGTGGTTATCTTGTTTCTGGCCTTTCTCTTCCATCAGAATGGCTGCCTCCACCAGGCAGGATTTTTTTTTTAAATCTGTTTCCTGCTGTAGCTTCAGCATCTAGTTCAGTGCCTGTCACAGTAGACCCTCAATATTTCTTGAATGTATGAATTATATGGGGCTTGGGGCACACACTGGAATCCAGCCTTAGTGATCAAGTGAGGCCAGAGTGGGTGAAAGAATTATTGTTCCCACACGCCCTGGCCCCCAGCCCCCATTCCACCTCCCATAGTGACCAGGCCTCACCTCATCGCCCAGATGGGGCAGAGGTGTCAGGAAGGCCCTGCCCTGCCATGGCTGGAGGGCCCCCAGCAGAAGGTTCAATTGTAGACACCTGGGAGGCCCTCTGGGGGTTTTGAGAAATAACTGGGGGAACTTTTGCCAGGGGCTCAGCCAAGGGGTGGAGAAAAGACTTTGTGGAATGTGCTGTTGCTGCTAATGCTGTTTTGTTTACACACACTGGCAGGTAAGGCTAGCCAGGGCAGGCTCTTTTATACCCACCGTGGGCCCTAGAGCACAGCCCCTCACAGATGTGTGAGAGATGTTTTTGTTTGGTGAGAGGAAAAAGGACACAGTGGCAGGTGTCTACACTGGCGAATCCCGGTGAAGGAGGGAATGGGCAGTTTTACCTCAGTGAGTTCATAGAAGAGCTGGTTTCTCATCTCCCAAAGCCCTTCCCCTTTTGATCCCAGGCTCAGTTACCTGCTTCTTTTGAGAGCCATCTTGCCCAGGAAATGCCCTGCCTGCAGCGTGCAGGGAGGAAAAGGGAAGCTGTTTGCCTAGCCTACAGCAGAGACACTTACTTGCCTGCAGTGGTCTGCAACCCTGGCTGTGGGTTAGAATCATCCAGAGAGCTTTTAAAAAAATCCCCAGTCTTGATATATGCCGCAATGTGGATGGAGCTTGAAGACATCATGCTGAGCCAAATAAACCAATCACAGAAGGACAAATATTGTATGACATCACTTACATAAAAAGACAATTAAAAAGCAAATGCATAAAGATCAAAATTTATTAGTGGCTACCAGGGGTGGGAAGGAGGGGGAGAAGGAGGGTTAATGGTGATGGAGAAATTGCACTGATGAACGGCAGAGTTGCACAGCTGATTATTGTAATTGCTGTCAATAAGTTGTACACCTGTAAAAAGATGAATTGGCAAAAAAAATGTGTGATAGATATATTTACAATAATGACAAAAAAAGATTAGCTGCTGCGGCTGCTTATGTACAACCAAACACCTCATGGGATTTTGTCCTTTGGTCTGGAGGTTTAGGGTCATGGTTTCATGGGACATCCCAGTTAATTGGCTTAATAACATGTTTAGTGCTTCTGTTCAACCTCCTATTTTGTTGTGTAGTGTCTGGGGTCTTAAAAGCTTGCAAACGACCATTCAAGGCACAACAATTGGTCTGTATTCACCTGGAGCAACAGAGGAAGAAGGAGAGTCCGAAACAGGAAGAGGAAATGGAATGTGTGGCTAACTGCCTCCATGAACAACTGCCTCCTTTGCCATGAGACCAGAAGAACTGGATGATGCCTGGCTACCATTACTGAACATTTTAATCAAAGATTGCATAGAAGAACCCTGATGAAAGGGGGAAAACGTAGAATAGAATTTCAAATTCTCATGGACTCTAGACTTTCTGGAGCCATGGAGGGTAGATGAACCCCTGAAACTATTGCCCTGAGATAACTTCTAAACCTTAAACCAAAAATATCCCCTGAAGCCATCTTAAAACCAAGCAATAGTTTAGCTTAGCTAGTAAAAAGGTCTGCCTTGAGCATTATGATCTTTTAAGAATTATCTATATGGGCTCAAATTGACAAAAGCAACTTGAAAGGTTAAATGGGAACCTTAAGGGGCAGTGAGTTAATGAAAGAGGAACAACTCAGAAAAGGAGGCTGAGAATGGTTGCACAATTTCAAGAATGTACTCAATGTCACTAAATTGTACATGTAGAAACTGTTCAAAAAAAAAGAATGTTGACAGATTATGATAAATGTAACTAATGTCACTGAAAATTTGTGTGGAAATTGTCAAATGGGAACCTAACTTGCTGTGTAAGCTTTCACCAAAAACGAAATAAAATATTATAAAAAAAAAATTCCCAGGCCTGGGCCCCACCTTGCTCAAATTAAATCTGTATCTCTGAGGATGGGACCCACGTGAAGCCACAGTACAGCCAAGTCTATGCAGGGCTTCATTTCAGTTTGAACCCCTGCTGAAAATTTGCATTTCTACCTGTCATGGATTGAATTGTGTCCCCCCAAAATATGTGTCAGCTTGGTTAGGCCATGATTCTCAGTATTGTGTGGTTGTCCTTCATTTTGTAATTGTAATTTTATGTTAAAGAGGGTTAGGGTGGGATTGTAACACCCCTACTAAGGTCCCATCCCTGATCCAGTGTAAAGGGAGTTTCCCTGGGGTGTGGCCTACACCACCTTTTACCTTACAAAAGATAAAAGAAAAGGGAAGCAAGCAGAGAGGGGGGAACTCATACCACCAAGAAAGCAGTGCTGGGAGCAGAGTGTGTCCTTTGGACCCAGGGTTCCTGTGCAGAGAAGCTCCTAGTCCAGGGGACAATTGATAACAAAGACCTTCCTCCAGAGCCAACAGAGACAGAAAGCCTTCCCCTGGAGCTGACGCCCTGAATTTGGACTCCTAGCCTACTAGACTGTGAGAAAATAAATTTCTCTTTGTGAAAGCCATCCACTTGTGGTATTTCTGTTATAGCAGCACTAGATGATTAAGACACTATCCCAGATATACTGAATCAGAATCTACATTTTAACAAGATCCCCAGGTGATTCTTACGTATAATGAATTTTGAGAGCCACTGTTCTACTAGTGGAAGCCCTGGTGGTGCACTGGTTAAAAGCTCAGCTGCTAACCAAAAGGTGGGCAGTTTTAATCCACCAGCCACTCCTTGGAAACTCTATGGTGCAGTCTTACTCTGTCCCATAGTGTCACTATGAGTCAGAATCAACTTGATGGCCATTGGTTTTTTTCGTTTTGTTTTTTGCTTCTACTAGTGGTTCTCAGGATTGGTCCTTAACCACCAGCATTAGCATCTCCTGTGAACTTGTTAGAAATGTAAATTCTCAGCAGGGGTTCGAATCAGAATGAACCAGTTCAAAGCCCTGGGTCTGAGGTCCACAGTGGACTAGTTGAGAGATGTGCCCAAGAAGCTAACAATTGACCTTTGCCATCAGGTACCCTTGCCATGGCAAGTTCAATCTTATTAGCTTCCAAGTCCCATCTCCAGTCCTTCTGTTGCCCAAAAGTCTTTTTTTTCAGCTCATGATAATCCCATGTAATAAAGCAGAGCTGCCCCATAGGATTTTCTTGTCTATAGTCTTCATGGAAGTCTTTATGGAAGTAGATTGTCAGGTCTTTTTCCCACGAGGCTGGTGGGTGAGTTCGAACCACCAACCTTTCAGTTTGCGGCCAATTGCTTAATTATTTTCATCACCAGGGCTCCTTCCAATCGTCTATTTTTTTTAATTGTGCTTTAAGTGAAAGTTTACGGAGCAAATCAGTTTCTCATTAAACAATTAATAAACATATTGTTTTGTGACATTGGTTGCCAATCCCGGGACCTGTCAACACTCTCCCCAAGAAGGACCTCAGGTTCCCCATTTCCATTCATCCAGCTTTCCCGTCCCCTCCTACCTTTGTTAGTACTTTGGATTAATCTTTCCCTTGTGTCTTTGGTTTTCTTCATTCTCCCTTGCTCCAGATGCGGTGGGGCCACTAGACGTATCTTAGACGGCCGCTCACAAGCTTTTATGACCCCAGACACCACTCACCAAAGTAGGATGTACAACATTTTCTTTATATATGGTTATGTCGATTGAGCTAGATGTTCCCCGAGACCGCGGTCCCCAGCCCTCAGCCCAGTAACCCAGTCCCTTGGGGAGTCTGGTGTGTCTATGAAGCTTCTATGACTTTGCCTTGGTCACGTTGTCCTGATTTCCCCAGTACTGTGTACTGTCCTGCCCTTCACCAAAGTTACCACTTATCTACTATCTAATTAGTGTTTTCCCCTCCCCAACCCTCTTCTCCCTTTTAACCAGTGAAGATTGTTTCTTTCTGTGTGTAAGCCTTTTCATGAGTTTTTATACTAGTGGTCTCATACAGTATTTGTCCTTCTGTGATTGACTTATTTCACTCAGCATAATGCCCTCCAGATTCATCCACGTTATGAGATGCTTCACAGATTCATCATTGTTTTTTATCCTTGTGTAGTGTTCCATTGTGTGTATGTGCCATAGTTTCTTTATCCATTCATCTGTTGATGGGCACTTGGATGGTTTCCATCTTTTTGCAATTGTGAATAATGCTGCAATGAACATGGGTGTGCGCATGTCTATTCATGTGATGGCTCTTATTTCTCTAGGATATATTCCTAGGAGTTGGATTGCTGGATCATATGGTATTTCTAGCTTTTTAAGGCAGCGTCATATTGTTTTCCAAAATAGTTGTACCATTTTGCATTCCCACCAGCAGTGAATAAGACTTTCAATCTCCTCGAAGCCTCTCCAACATTTATTTTCTGTTTTTTTTGATTAGTGCCAGTAATGTTGGGGCAAGATGGCATCTCATTGTAGTTTCGGTTTGCATTTCTCTAATGGCTAGTGATCTTGAACACTTCCTCACGTGTCAGCTGCTTGAATGTCTTCTTTGGTGAAGTGTCTGTTCATATCCTTTGCCCATTTTTTAATTGGATTGTTTGTCTTTTTGTTGTAGAGATGTTGGATTTTCCTATAGATTTTAGATTTCAGAACTTTGTCGGATATGTCATAGCCACAGTGTTTTTTCCTAGCCTGTAGGTTCTCTTTTTACTCTTTTGGTGAAGTCTTTTGATGAGCATAAGTGTTTAATTATTAGAAGATCCCAGTTATCTAACTTATCTTCTGGAGTTTGTGTGTTGTTAGTTATGGTTTGTATCCTATTTATGCTGTATATTAGGGCCCATAGCATCGATCCTATTTTTTCTTCTATGGTATTTACAGTTTTTGGTTTTATGTTTAGGTCTTTGATCCATTTTGAATTAGTTTCTGTGTATGGTGTGTGGTATGGGTCCTGTTTCTTTCTTTTTTTTTTTTTTTTTACAGATGGACATCCAGTTTTGCAAGCATCATTTGTTAAAAAGACTGTCTTTTCCGTATTTAATGGTCTTTGGGCCTTTGTTGAAGATCAGGTGGCCACAGGTGGATAGACTTATATCTGGCTTCTCAGTTCTGCTCCATTGGTCAATGTATCTGTCATTGTACCAGCACCAGGCTGTTTTGACTACCGTAGCTGTATAGTAGGTTCTGAGGGCAGGTAGTACAAGACCTCCTATTTTGTTCTTCTTGAATAATGCTTTACCTATCTGGGGCCTCTTGCCTTTCCATATAAAGTTAATGATTAGTTTTTCCATCTCTAGAGAATGTTGTTGGTATTTGGATTGGAACTGCATTGTATTTGTAAATCGCTTTGGGTAGAATTGTCATTTTCACAATGTTGAGTCTACCTATTCATGAGCATGGCATGTTTTTTCATTTATGTAGGTCTCTTTTGGTTTCTTACAGTAGTGTTTTGTTGTTTTCTTTGTTTAGGTCTTTTATTTCCCTGGTTAGATTTATTCCGAAGTATTTTATTTTTTTAGGGGCTATTATAAATGGTATTGCTTTCCTGATTTCATAGTTCTCTTTATTGGTGTATAGGAATCCAACTAATTTTTGCGTATTTACCTTATATCCTGCTACTCTGCTGAGTCTTTCTGTTAGTTCCAATAGTTTTCTTGTGGAGTCTTTCAGGTTCTCTATGTATAGTATCACATCATTCATATCATCCACAAATAGGGATAGTTTTACTTCTTCCTTACCAGTTTGGATGTCCTCTATTTCTTTGTCTTGCCTTATTGCTCTAGCTAGGACTTTCAGCACAATGTTAAATAGAAATGATGATAAAGGGCATCCTTGTCTTGTTCCTGTTCTCAGGGAGAATGTTTTCAGCCTCTCTTCATTGAGATGATGTTGGTTGTTGGTTTTGTATAGCAAAAAAAAAAAAAAATCCATTGCCTTCGAGTCAGTTCCGACTCATAATGATCCTACAGGACAGAGTAGAACTGCCCCATAGGGTTTCCAAGGAGTGCCTGGTGGATTCGAACTGCCGACATTTTGGTTAGTAGCTGTAGCTCGCTGTAGCTTTTAACTACTGTGCCACCCAGGCTCCTGGTTTTCTCTAAAACAAACAAAGAAAAAAACCCCAAACCCATTGTCGTCAAGTCAATTCTGACTCATAGTGACCCTAAAGGGCAGAGTAGAACTGCCCCATAGGGTTTCCAAGGAGTGCCTGGTGGATTCAAACTGCTGACTTTTCAGTTAGCAGCTGTAGCTCTTAACCACTGTGCTACTAGGGCTTATAATAGATGCCCTAATTTATTATGTTGAGGAATTTCCCTTCTATTCCTATTTTATTGAGAGATTTTGTCAGGAATGGGTGTTGGACTTCATAAAATGCATTTTCTGCATTGCTTGAGATGATCATGAGATTCTTTTATTTACGTGGTAGATTACATTGATTGATTTTCTAATGCTGAACCATCCTTGCATACCTGGTATGAATCCTACTTGGTGGTGGAGTATTATTATTTTTTATATGCTGCTGAATTCTACTGGTTAAAATTTTGTTGAGAATTTTTGCATCTATATTCATGAGAGATATTGGTCTGTGATTTTCTTTTTTTGTGGTGTCTTTGCCTGGCTTTGGTATCAGGGTTATGCTGGGTCCATAGAATGAGTTCAGAAATAGTTTGAGTAGTACTAGCTTGAGCTCTCCTCTGAATGTTTGGTAGAATTCTCCAGTGAAGCCATCTGGGCCAGGGCTTTTTTGGAGGGGGAGAGTTTTTTTTTTTTGTTACCTTTTCAATCTCTTCTCTTGTTATGGGTCTGTTCAGATTTTCTACCTCAGTTTGCGTTAGTTTAGGTAGGTAGTATGTTTCTAGAAATTTGTCCATTTCCCCTAGGTTTTCTAATTTCTTCCAACAGTCTTTTGGATGCGGGGCCTGACTCCACTGGCCTCTTGCAAGCTTGCTGTGCTTGGAACTGTGCATTTGGTAATTAATCACTACTTCCTAGGCCTGGCATCTGACCCTTGCATTGTTATTTATCTCCCCTGCTGTTGACTGCTTTGAATCAAACCTTAAGTATATACTCCCTCATCTCACTTCAGTGGAGGAGATGGTGGTTCAGGGATAGAATTCTCGCCATCTCTTTGGAAGTCCCAGCTTCGATTCCCGGCCAATGCATCTCATGCGCAGCCACCATCTGTATGTCAGCGAAGGCTGTTGTGTTGCTAGGATGCTGTACAGGTTTCAGCGAAGCTTCCTGGCTAAGGTGGACTGGGGAGAAAGGCCTGACAATCTACTTCTGAAAATTAGCCAGTGAAAACCCTATGGATCATAACAATCTGATCCTCAATCGATCATGTGGATGGTGCAGGACTGGGTAGTGTTTTGTTCTGTTGTGCACGGGGTCGCCATGAGTCAGAGTCTACTTGATGGCAGCTACCAACAACATGTCACTTAACCTTGATTCCACTGGATACAGATGCAATATGCCAAAGAATTTCAAAATGCCATCTCCTCTGCTTCGGATCTAAGGGGATTGGAAGATGAAGACATTCCTTGTCCTCCCAGCCCTGGGGTTTCTGCTGGGAGAGATGAGAGGCGCCTATACAGAATTTGAATGCAAGGCAGCCTGAGCTAAGAATTCTGTAGGGGCACACCTGACTCCTGGGGGGAACTGGCTAGGGAGGCAGTCCTTCATTTTGGGGTTTTTGCTGGCTCCCTGGTTCTGTAGGGGAGGCCCAATTGCATTTGGAAGGCACAGGTTCCTAACATAGGGTAAGCCTGCAATAAGCATTTGTTGATTGACTGAAGAAGGCCCTGGAGGCAGCCGTGGCACTTCTAAAATGTGAACTTCTAGAGATGAGCGAATTGCCAGGGACTGTGGAGAGTGCCTAAGTTTGACCCACTTACTTCTACAGAGCAGGAACCAGATCCAGAGAGGAAGGAGGTGAGCTCTAGAAGGCCACCCAAGGAGTTCCTGATAGGACCAGGCCAGAAATCCAGGCACCCCTATGCCCCTTCCACAGCCCCTGGCTGCTTTCCCTCAAGGCAGGGCTGTTAAATAGATAGGGCCTGTGAACTTGAATGGGAAAAACATTTACATTGTTATTTTCACTAAGCTGTGACTGAAATTTAGCATTTCCTTTAATGGACGTAGGAAACAAACCACAGTAATATTGGCAATAGCTGGGACTTTGTCACCAACAGAAATCACAAATATTTTCATATTGTACCACAGTTAGTGCAGAAATCGCCAAATACTGTTTATACTCATCACTATTTTGAAATCACAGCAGTTATCTTGTTGCTTAATGCATAAAATAAGCATGAACTATTTTGATACTTATTTCAGTGTCATTGGTTTGACTTGTAATTCCGTGCTACTTTATCTTATGCGTTGAAAGCATTATTTTGAGAAGAGGTCCATAGGCTTCACTAGATGCCAAAGGGGTCCATGGCACAAAAAAGACAAGGACCTTGTTATGGGTTGAATTTTGTCCCTCCCCCAAAGATATGTTGAAGTTTTAACTTCGGTATCTGTGAATATGACCTTTTTTGGAAGTGGAGGCTTTGCAGATGGAACCAAGTTGAGGCCAGACCAGATTAGGGTGGGCCCTAATCCAATGACTGATATCCTTATACAAAAAACCCATTGCTGTCGAGTTGGCTCCAACTCATAGCAACTGTCTTAGTCATCCAGAGCTGCTATAACAGAAATACCACAAGTGTATGGATTTAACAAAGAGAAATTTATTTCTTCACGGTAAAATAGGCTAAAAGTCCAAATTCAGGGTGTCAACTCCAGGGGGAAGGCTTTCTCTCTCTGTTGGCCTTCTCTTCAGTCTTCCCCTGGACCAGGAGCTTCTCAGGTGCAGGGACCCCAGGTCCAAAGGATGCGTTCTGCTTCTGGTGCTGCTTTCTTGGTGGAGTGAGGTCCCCAACTCTCTGTTCCTTTCCCTTTCCTCTTTATCTCTTGAGAGATAAAAGGTGGTGCAGGCCATACCCCAGGGAAACTCCCCTTACATTGATCAGGTATGTGACCTGGGTAAGGGTGTTACAGTCCCACCGTAATCCTCTTAACATAAAATTACAATCACAAAATGGAGGACAACCACACAATACTGGGAATCATTGCATGACCAAGTCGACACATATTTTGGGGGGACACAATTCAATCCATGACAGCCACCCTATAGGACAGAGTGGAACTGTCCCATAGGGTTTCCAAGGAGGGGCTGGTGGATTCCAACTGCTGATCTTTTCGGTCAGCAGTCGTAGCTCTTAACCACTGCGGTATCCTTATAAGAAGAGGAAATTTGGACACAGAGACATAGACATGGAGGGGAGAAGGCCATGTGATGACAGAGGCAGAGATGGGAGTGATGTACCTACAAGCCAGCAAACACCAGCAGCTGGAAGAGGTAAGCAAGGATCCTTCTCAAGAGCCTCAGAGGGAGCATGGCCCTGCTAAGACCTTAATTTTGTACTTCTAGCCTCCAGAACTGCGAGACAATAAATTTCTGTTGTTTTAAGCTCTCAAGTTTGTGATCTTTTGTTATGGTGGCCCTAGGGAACTAACACAGACCCCTTCTCAAGGACTGGTCTCCATGAAGCACACAGGACAACTTTTGCTGTAGACTCAGTTTGATGAGATGGTTAGAGCTCAGCCTTGGTGACAGTAGGACTGGATTCCCTTCCCAGCTGCTGCTTAACCGCTCTGAACCTGAAGCTCCTTGTCCAAAGAATTGGGATAGTAATAATCCCCACCTGTTTTCAGGATGAGACCCCCCCCCCCGCCCCCTACATCTTGTGATTGGCACAGGGCTTGGCCCAGAGTAAGCATTCAATTCCTATTAGGGGTAGTGGTCAAACCCTAATGGATAGGCTTTCAGGGTATTGAGTTGGCAAGAACCACTTCTTTCTCTGGGCGAATTCCAGAATGAGAAAAAAATCTTTGCTAACTTGTCAAACTTCTTCAAACCTCAGCTCCCAAGTGTTATAAACTTTTGTCTGAGGCCAGAGGGCCTAAAATGATGTTTCCAATTTCATTAGCGTTTTCTTTTTGAAATCAAGGTTTAACTTCCGTATCATAAAGGATACTAATCTTTAATGTACAATTCAATAAACTTTTACATATGTATATATATATTTAAAAAAAAAACACACCAAATCCATTGCCACTGAGTTGATTACGACTCATAGTGGCCCTATAGGACACAGTTGAATTATACCATAGGGTTTCTAAGTAGCTTCTGGTGGATTTGAATTGCTGATGTTTTGGTTAGCAGCTGAGCTCTTAACCACTGTGCCACCAGGGCTCCAACATATGTATAGATTGATGTAATCACCACCCAGATCAAGAATAGGACATTGCCAGCCTTTGAGAAAGTTCCCCCTTGCCCATTCTCAGTCAATACCACTTGTACTTCCTTAACCGCTATGCTGACTTCTATCACGATTGATTAGTTTTACCTGTTCTTGAACTTTATGTAAATTGAATCAGAGAGTATGTACTCTTGTGCCTGGCTTTTTTCCGCTCAATATAGTGTCTGTGAGTTTCCTCTATGTTGTTGTGTGTATCAGTAGTTTATTCTTTTTCATTGCTGGATAGTATTCCATTGTGTGAATATACCATGATATATTTATCCATTCTCCTGTTGACGGACATTTGGGTTGTTTCCATCTTTTGGCCTTTGGGAATAAAGTTTCCATGAATGTTCATATACATGTCTTTGTGCAGACATAGGAACTCATTTCTCTTGAGTCTTCCTAGGAATGGAATTCTTAAATCTGAATATCGGTACATGTTTAGTTTTAGTTCCAATTACATTTCAACGATTTATTCTATAAAGAATGAGGCTTAGATAGGGAAGTAGATGGGGCAGTTGCTCCAGGAGTAAGGGTTTTCCCAAACTTGCCTTCACTAGGGTTGCCTTGATGATTTTCCAGATACAAGGCTGTAGGAACTTCAATGCTAAAATTTTTTTTTATTGATATTTGTATTATTGTGAATAGCCAGATTTTGTTTGCCAAGCATGGCTTCCTATTTTTTTTCAGGTGTACAATTTATTGATATCAATTACATTAATCGTATTGTATAACCATCACCCATAATGGTTGCCGAATTTCCCATCAGCATAAACAGAAATTCACTGCTTCCTAAACAATGACTCCCCATTTCCCTCTCCCTCCTGCCCTTGGTAACCACTAACGAACTTTGGTCTCTATGAATTTGCCTATTCTTGTTATTTCATATAAGTGAGATCATACAATATCTGCCTTTTGTGATTGACTTATTTCACTCAACATAATGTTTTCAAGGTTCATCCATGTTGTATCATGTATCAAGACTTGATTTCTCTTATGGCTGAGTGATATTCCATTGTATGCGTGTATCAGATTTTATTTATCCATTCAGCCATTGATGGACATTTCAGTTGTTTCCACCTTTTGGCTACTGTGAATAGTGCTGCAATGAACATTGGTGTACATGTGTCTGTTTGTGTCACTGTTTTCAAGTCTCTTGGGTATACAGTCAGGAGTGGAATTGCTGGGTCAGCCATAAGGGTGCAATGGTTAAGCACTTAGCTGGTAACTGAAAAGGTCAGCAGTTCAAACCCACCAGCAGCTCCTTGGAGGAAAAGACCTGGCAATCTGCTCCCAACAAGATTACAGCCTAGGAAATCCTATGGGGTAGTTCTACTCTGTCATATACGGTTGCTATGAGTTGGAATCAACTTGATGGGCACACAACAACAACATGGTAGTTCTATGGTTAACTCTTTGAAGAACCATCAAACTGTTTTCCACAGTGGCTGTACCATTTTGCATCCCTACCAGCAATGGATGAGGGTTCCAACTTCTCCACATGCTTGTCAACATTTACTATTTTCCTTTTTTTTTTTTAATCTTAGCCATCCTAGTGGGAGTGAAGTGGTATTTCATTGTGGTATGGCTTCCTGTTTTAATCGGTGAAAGGGTTGCAGTGCAGAAGTGGATGAGGGTGAGTTAGAAGAACGAAGATGGCAGGAAGGAACCTACCAATGCAGGTTGGAAGCTAGGCATGGGCTGCTGAGTCGCCTTTGGAGTGGATTGGACCAAGCTGAATTTGCTTGCAGTCCCTGGAGAGGGAGACAGAACAGCTCCCTCTCCCGGCTTCCTCCTCAGACAGCCCAGCCCAGCAGCAAAGCCCTCACAGTAACCACCCAGGGCTGCTCAACCTGGCCTCTGTCTCCACGTATGAATTTTTAATTAAGCAGGTGGCACATGTCACAGCTCAGTTGCCTTTTACTACTGTGGCTCCCGCCTCTCTTAACAAATAACTGCTTCACAGGAGGGAGGTTTTCTGTAAACCCCAACTCTGGTGCCTCCAATTAAGCGAATGCTTTACACCTGGCACCTTCTTAATCAGGGTGAACCTCAGGTGGTTGATGGCAGGTAGATTTATTCCTACGATTGTGGTTCCCAAAGTGTGGTCCCTGGACCAGCAGCCTCAGTATCACCTGGGAACTTCTAAAAATTCAAATTCTTGCCTTTACCCCAGACCTAGAGAACCAGACGCTCTGGAGGCAGGGCCCAGCAATAAGTCCTCCAGATGAGTCCTTTTTTTTCTTCAAATGCAAGTAGCTTTCATCATTTACAATAAGAAGTGGACAGTATACAATAGATGAGCAGTCCCCTGGCTCAAGAGCTGTCCAAACAGAAATGGCGACTCTTCCATGCACAACCCACTTTGTGTCGTGGATGAGGGACTTAAACGGGACAGCGACATGACACACCATCTGCCCTGGCTTCTGGAAACTGTTCTGGTGGATAGAAAGAGTGCTCCACACAAGCCCTGCACCTGACACCGTGAGTGAGGAACACTTCTGTTGGTCTCCCCCTGGCCAGGTAGGCCAGGTAGGTGGGCTGCCAGCTTAATGCTCCAGGAATAGGCTAAAGGTTGAGAACCACTGATCCACCCCAAACATGCTCATGTAATTGGTCTGGGAATTAGCCTGGCCATGGGGGTTTTTAAAGCTCCCCACATGATCCCAATGTGCCCCCAAGATCGAAAACCTTCCATCTAGGAGAAATCTCTTTTTTTTATTAACTCTATGCCCAAGTTTCTAAATTTCTCTGTGGCCCGGAGCCAAGGGACTGCTCCCTTTGCTTCCTGTAGTCCTGGTTTATAACTCTTTCCTGGACCATGGGATATATATGCCTGTGTTACAGTTTCCACCTCTGGAGGTTTATTGGCAGGCATTTGAGCCACTTTAGTACGTTCTGGTGTCGTGGCAGATACTGGTGCAACTGCCTAAAAAACAAGGAAGTTGGCCTGTGCCACATTTGAGTGTTGAGAGCCATTTGTACGGAGGGGATGCCTCCTGGAGGAGTGAAATTTTTGCATCTTTTGGCTTCTGTACAGCGAGATAAGGCTTGCAAAGATGTTTACTATTGCTTTGTGTTACTGGGAAGGTACGGTTACCGGCAATTGGAAATATTCAAGCAAATGAGGTTTTTTTTTTTTTGGTGAAAACAGTTTGTGACGCACTTCCTGGGCCATGGTACCCATACATCCTGTGTGAGTGGTGTGCTTCATGGAACATAGCGCCAATATGGCCCTCTCTAAATCAAACTGATAACAATTATGTGCTGCAAATGCAATGTTTATTTAGTATTTCATGCGCATTTCTGTGTATTTTTAGAAAGTTGAGTAAGATAATTTTATGGCTCAAGTGTAAGCAAGAAGCGTGATACGCCATGGGACCGATATGTCCTGCGTGTGTGGTGTGCTTCCTGGAACATGGGACTGATATGTCCTGCTTCCAATTGGCACCATATTTTTTCAAATAATAAAAAACTACCAACAATGATTCAGCATCAATTCCATTAGTGAGGAGAATCATGGACTCAACAACAACAAAAGTCCATGAAAGGGTTAACTAACCAGTTGCCATGGAGTCCATCTGGACTCATGGTGACCTCATGTGTGTCAGAGTAGAATTGTGCTCCATAGGGTTTTCAATGGCTGAATTTTAGGAAGTAGATCGCCAGGGCTTTCTTCTGAGTGCCTCTGGGTGGACCTGAACCTCCAACCCTTCGTTTAGCAGCCAGACACATTAACCATTTGCACCACCCAACGACTCTGTGCTAGCCCTTAGGATCAAATATGGGTAGACTATAATTTGCGAGGCCCAGTGCAAAATGAAAATTCAGGACTCCTTGTTCAAAGAGTAGGAAAAAGTACCCTTAAAGGTATTAAAATATAAAACTTTTTCCTTTCTTCCATGGTCTCACCCTCAACCTGTCATGGTGTTTTTTTTTACTGTCTAATGTCATATTCCCTTGGGTATGGAGATACTCATGGGATGAGTGCAGACTGTCACAGGAGCCTGGGGACCCATCTGGTGATTCCACATGTGTGGTCCACTAGCTGCTAGGTTCCCCCTTCCTTGCATGTCCTGGCTGGAGCAGGGATATCAATCTCCCCTTCCCACAGGCCTACTGACTGGACCCACTGTAAGGGGGTGACCCTTGAGGGATTGCAACCTCCCTTTTGGGATGTGCTTGGCACCTGGATGGGGGTGGACGAAGGGCTTGCCCCTGCCAAGTGGCCTGCTGGATGTCCTGTGGTGCTACCAGCCTGGGGTGAGGGTGGCTCTGCCATGCCCTACCCTGCCATCATGGGAGCTCCCATTCCACCTGAACAGGGACAGATTACCCAATAAGCAAGGTATGCATGGGGTTACTTGTGCTTACTTACTAATCTGTAGTGCACAATATCACCTGTTTGTTACCACATCTTTGAAACCCATGTGAAATAGTACACTACAGATTAGTAAGTAAACACAATTAAGCCAGTGCATACCTGCCTTACTGTAATCCTGTGCGTACCTTGCTTACTGGTTAATCTGCCCCTGCACTTGAACCCTCCCACCAGGGGTGGAGAGCAGCAATGGTTGTTGGGTAAGGGACGGGGATAAAGAGGCTGGGCAGGGCCAGGGCACCAAGGGGTGACGAACAGGCAGCCGAGAACCTGTTCCACAGAGCCCAGGAGGCAGTGGGAGGTGCGACCATGTATATCTTGAGCCTTCAAGTCCCCAGCTCATTCTCCATCATCCCATTGGACTTCACTTACAAATAGGGCTTCGAACTGGTTCTTCCAGTTCAGTCACAGCCGAGAAAGAGACACTGGAACAGATCTGAATTTTTAAAAAACTTGGGCTTACTGGAACAATAACTGGAACGGGAAAAATTATGGGTCGAATCCCTGCTAGAAACCTGATCTCCCTCTTAGAAAACAAAGGCAGTGTATGTGTTGCATAGCAACCAAATCTTTTACCCCTCAGATTTTGAGCAGAGCCAAAGATGGCGGCTGACCATACCGCTTTGAATGTGTGTCAATCTCCACGGTCCTACCAATAATCCAGCCTCATGCATCAGGATCCTGAAAGGGTTCACTATACCTCTCCCGAGTCCCCCACTCCAGGGCTTTGACTGTAATTTTTCCTGTTTTGGTTATCCTACTGGATCACCCAAATTGTAAAAATTTGGGTCTGTTCTGGTTTCACTTTGTCAGCCATGACAGAACCCCTTTGAATCAGTTCGAAGCCCTGCTTACAAAACAAAAACTCAAAGATAAAATTGTTCAACATTTCAAGATGGCTACTGCAGAGCATTAAATCCTCAGCACAGGGCCATTCTGAGTGTGGGGCCCTGGGTGACTGTCTGGTCAAACACCCATGGAACCAGCCCTGCCTAGTGACATTGATAATGCGCAAAAGGTGTAGTTTCGCAAGGCTTGCTCCTAACTAACTACTAATTAGTTGCCATTGAGTCAACTTCGACTCATGGTGACCCCATGTATGTTAGAGTAGAGCTGTGCTCCATAGCATTTTCAACAACTGATTTTTTGGAAGTAGGTCAGCAGGCCTTTTGTCTGAGGTGCCTCTGAGTAGGTTTGAACCACCAACCTTTCCATTAGTAGTCAAGCACTTAACCGTTTGCACCTCTCAGGTGCTCCTACTTGTTCCCAGAGGGGTTGACTATTTCCCCTCAGCATTTTGCCTCCAACTCAGAGTGCCATTCCTGCCATCTTGTGGAGGCAGGGGTCCAAGGGAATAGATTCAACTCCTGCCCGGACAAAAGTAGGACACAATGTAGCCATACTGATTTTCCTATAAAGATTGAACTTTTATTAAAGGGGTGACATACATTATTTAACTGAACACCATGTAGTAGTCTATGGTAGTGTGTATCCAAGAGGAACAAGATCGGGCAGGTCCTTGAGAAGGGACTATAAAAGCTTGTGGCATATGACTTGAGGGGTTTGAGGTCATGACTTAGTAAGTCTGTTTTTTTTTTTCCCTCGAGCTTTGGGATTGAACATAATCCCATCCCTTCTGTTTCTGTAATTGCTTTCATGGAAACTTGGCCATCTAAAGCCACTATATTTAAAATAGAACATCTTCAACTCTATTTTAATTATCCACTCACACCCTGAAAAACCAAAAACCCGTTGCTATTGAGTTGATTCTGACTCACAGTGACCCTATAAGGCAGAGTAGAACTGCCCCATAGGGTTTCCAAGGAGCGGCTGGTGGGTTCAAACTGCTGACCTTTTGCTTAGCAGCTGTAGCTCTTAACCACTGCACCACCAGGGCTCCACTCACACCCTAAAAACCCACTGCTGTTGAGTTGATTCCCACTCATAGCAGCCCCGTAGGTTTCCAAGGCTGTAAATCTTTATGGAAGCAGACTGCCATGTCTTTCTCCCCAGTTGCCGCTGGTGGATTAAACCACTGACCTTTCAGTTACCAGTTGATTGCTTGAACCACTGCACTACCAGAGCTCCTTCTCACACCCTACAAAAAACCCAGTGCCATACCCTAGTCACCCTTATTTTACAAAGAGCAACAGCTGACATCTACTCCTAGGAACTTTATCGGCTGCAGGCTGTCTCCACTCCCTTTTTCCTTCTTTGGTCAGAATGCCATTGGAGTGGGGATGGGGGATGAATAGCGAAATGCTACAGATTTCCAAGATGCCACATAAACCCGAGACAGCTGCCTTCCAGTGAGCAAAAGGATTTCCTTGGAAACGATGCTCTTAACTTCATTCAGTATCTCTTTCCCCACTCTTCTGCTGGCCTGGATAGAAAAGTTATTTTTGTATTGAATGGTTAATTATTATAAGTTAAGTAGTCAACACTCCCAGCTGGTGAAAACCTGCTTCAGGTCTTTTGGATTTTTAAAGGGTTTTTAACCACTTGTCCTCTAAACATTGAAATATACATTTGAATGAAACAGGATGGCTTTTTTTCCCCCTAAAAAAACAATAAGTTATACAGTAGTTTCTTCACACAAGTGCTTCCTTTTTTGGAGAACTCTGAGAAAAGAAAAGCCATTTGCTTCTGCTGGGGAGGAGGGCGGAGGCTTGACTGTATTGACCCCAGGGAGCCTCCTGCCATCTCTGCCTTTTGTTTTTAGCCGTCTTGGGTGGAGGGCTACTGCACATGGGGTTAATTGCCCAGTCGTAACTCCGGTCGTTAAAATTCAAGAGGTGTGCTCTGTAAGACACTTGAGGTAGATGAACTGTCCTGTAACATTTTATATATGGCGGTCCCCCCTCGCATTCCCACACTACTGTTAAAAACCTGTTGGCATAAGCCAATTAGTACTCGCTAAAGAGGCCAGGCTGTCTTTCTTAGAGCACCTTCTGCTGGGTGGCCCCATCAGCGTTGGGTCTGGTCTTGTGTTAACACTTGCATCCAGCCAGAAAGGTTTTTGGTTTTGTTTTTAATTAAAAAAGAAAGCTACCTCCCCCTTTCCCTGTATTCATAGATCCAACTTAAATGAAGATTTTATTGTTTTATTGTCATGTCTTTCTCCTTCCCAGCATCCTTCACACTCATAGTGGAGGGGTTCCTATTGAAGTTTCTCTTCTTTGGTTTAATAATTCACAGTGGTTGAACTTGAGGATTTGTCTTCATCTAAATATAAAACAAAAGCCAAAAAAAAAAAAAAGAAGCCCAGAAGATTTCTTCTTCTGGCAGAGATTCTTCAAACTGGTCAGCAAACCACCTCCTTGTTGGTTCTGTCACTTTGTGTACTCCACTTCCCTCATGTTGCCATCTTGTGAACATTTGGGAGCAAAATGGAAAATGACGAAACTTAATCTGCCAGGGCCATGGAGGCGCAGTCTTGGAGTCAGTCTTCCATCTGTGGGGAAGCTCTAATTTCACTGGCTGTGTTCTTTCCATGATTCAGGGCTGAAATCCACACATATCAGATTCTTAGCATTGAGAAATAAGCTTGCTGAGCCCACAGGTAAGGTAGTAAGGGAGCCATCACTTGGGTGATGTGGGACAAGAGTGGGGTCTAGAAACACCAGCCTGCTTTATTTAAATTGGAGCAAACATGGGATCCCAGATTCTTCTTTCACTTCTATCCGTTCTCCCCATTGCCGCTGACAGAAATTGCATAAGATCAGTTGACAGTGGTATTCTGGAGCTGGTTTATACAGACTTGTGAGAACCAATTGTACCTATCTCTTCCCAACTCTATGTTCAGTGACATCACATTGGTAGCTTGAAATCATGGAAATTGGCAAATGCTATAAATCAGGGCTTTTGGGGGGGGGTGGGGGGAGAGAGGGAAGCTGATTTACCGGCTCACCACTGTACAGTGACACTTGACATTCATTCTCACCTCCATCTGTGTGCCTTCCTGTAGAGCAGAAGCTGGAAAACCACTTTTTCCAGATTCCCTTGCAACTAGAGTTCTGGATGTGAAATTAGTGCTACCAATTAGATGTGCCGACTGTTCCATATTTGGCAGATGGAAGTGAGGTGGAGGTCATATTCCTTTTGCCTTTGGCTGGTTTTCAGAATGTAAGCTGGATTGTGGCAATGTGAAGTTTTCTGTGGCAGCATTCTGTCTCTAGTCTCTACCTTTGTGAGTGATGAGAAGGGGTGGTGGCAGCCAGGCTCCACATTCCAATCTCCTGAACTAGGTATCAGCAGCTTTTTGATCCTTATATCATAGCTTTGGCTATGTTCTCGAACTCAATAGTCCCAGTGGCACCTTCTGAGTCCCACTTTTCTGATTGTACTGAGGGAGTAGCTCCCCTGAAGGGTCAGTCCTATGTTGTTCTGACGACTCATTCCTGGAAGACCAGCATAGTGTCTATTCTATAGTTCTTGCAGTGATTTTGTTAACATCCAATCCCTGTATTAGATCCCTTTCTGCTAAAAATACTCAAAGTGGAGTCTGTTTCCTGCATTGAATTCTGACATTCCTCTGTCTCTGGATTTTGCTTCTGCCCTTCACCATGTTCTGCCCTCTGCTTCTCACATACCTCCAGACTCCATTGTCACTTGTAGATATTATAGCTTCTCCTTTATGACCCTTTTCAAATGCCAACTCCTTTTCAGCACACAAATAAATCATCTCCTTAATAGACTGTAAATTTCTCGAGGGCAAAGACAAGCGGTATGAGCCTTTCTCACAGAGTAACATACCAGAGGTGTTCAACAATCAAATGTGTAAGTGAATGGGTAAATTAATGCATTCAGGAATGATGCCAGAGCATTATTGCTCTTTGACCTCAAATTCCTGACTTGCTCTGCTCTGACTCTCCTGTTTAGTATTGTGTAGTGGAAAAAGTACCAGCCCTGGACTCAAACCCAACTCTGCACTTAACTCATTTTGTGTTATTGAAAATGTTACTCTCTAAGCAGTATTATCATCTGTAAAATGGGGCCAATGTTAATACCTACTTTTTAGCGTTATCGTAAGGATTAAAACCAGAGAAATTGAAGTTCTTGCCCCAACCACTTTTCCCTCACCAGGCCTAGTGTGGGACACAGGGACACACTGCCTTCAAAAGCAGGCCACCTTCTGGGTGAATCCTGGCTCTGGCACCCACTTGCTTTGAGTCCTGAGGCAAATTAATTCACTTTTCTGAATCTCCATTTTCTTATCTATAAAAGAAGAGGGGAAAAAAATAATTTTCTTAGTTACCTAGTGCTTTCATAACAAAAAAATATCACAAGTGGGTGTCTTTAAAAAGCAAAAAAATTATTTTTTCACAATTCAGGAGGCTGTAAGTCCAAATTCAGGGCATGGTTCTAGGGGGAGGTCCTTCTTTGCCTGTTTCAGTTTCTAGCAACCGGCAACCCTTGGCCTTCCTGGCCTTGTAGATGTATCTGCTGTGTTTGTATGAGTGTCTGTCTTCATATGGCATCTTCCCTCTGTGTGTTTCTCTGTGTCTATTCTGCTGTTTTTACAACTCAGAAATAATTAGGTTTAGGACCCACCCAACTCTGGTATGACCTCATTAACACAACAACAATAACAAAAACAACTCTATTTCCAAACAGGATCACACCCGCATAAACGGGGCCAGGACTTTAATACATATTTTGGGGGGGCATAATTCAATCCATAGCATTTCCTCACTCGGGTGCTGCAGGATTCAGTATGTTCATGTGTTTATATTATTTTATGTCCATAAGTGGTACATAATGTCCATAAATGATTTCATGATACGTAGAGGCTCTGACATATATTAGGGGTTCAGTGGTTGCGAATTCCCTGTCCACTGACCAAATTCATATCTGGGGAGATATGGAGCCTAGTTATTTAGAGAGAGGTTTTAGGACCCCGAGAGGTGTCTGTTATTCGTGTTGTTTTTCTTGAACGTCCCCCTCCCCACAAGACATCAGTGGTGGACCCATGCACAACAAAACGCTGCCCAGTCCTGCGTCATCCCCACGATTGGTTGTAGATCATATTATTGTGATCCATAGGGTTCTCATCGGTGATTTTCAGAAGTAGATCACCAGGCCTTTCTTCCTAGTCCATCTTAGCTGGAAGCTCCTCTGAAACCTGGTCAGCATCACAGCAACACACAGGCCTCCACTGACAGATGGGTGGTGGCCACACACGAGGTGCATTGGCTGGGAATTGAACCCGGGTCTCCTGCATGGAAGGGGAGAATTCTACCACTGAACCACCCCTGCCCTGGCAGAGCTGCAGTACCAGCTAATGTTCCACAAGAACTATCTTCTAAAGGAGCCCTGGAAAAGAGACTGGGCAGGCAACTTAAAGAAATGAGAAAGTTACAGAAAGGATCAGCGATAGTGACCGAGAGCAAGCACACTGCTTTTCCTCCTCGTGTTAATCCTCGGTGCAGCCTGACTGCCTCCATGATAGGAATGAGAACATTAGGGGACAGGCCTTTAAAACCTATAGGAGATCAGCTACTCCGTGAATATTATTGAAAACTCCACCTTGCCTACCTCAAGGGAGAATTTTTTTTTTTGCCATTGGATTGCGAACAACCTAGCACAGGTTCAGGATCCTATGTTTGTAATGAGGGACTTATCTGGTTCTTGTTGGACACAGTCTACCAGGAGCCAGAAATACCACAGCCAGGTTAGTGATGTTACCTCCTGTATTAGTTAAGAATATTTCGATTGCAAATGATGAGGAGAGCCTACTGAAACTTCTTAGGCCAAAAGGGGAATGCACAGGGCCTCATGAGTAAAAGGTAAACAAGTTGGGTGGTTTTCAAGAGTGGCCTGATTCAGGAGCCAGATGGTATCACCAACCAGTTCTTGTCTTTGTTCCCTTAGGGGGGCTCCCTCTCAAACTCTCTGTGGTTGCCCCTGCGAGCTTGCATTCCATCCCTCCTAGTTTTCAGATGGTGGTGCCTCTAAATCTATACCCAGTAGTACAAAATTCTGTGGAAGAGAAAAAGTTCTTCTCCTGCTAAATCCTTGGCAAACATTTCCTCTGTACCAGTTAGTTCACCTCTTTAAGCCTTGGATTTCTCATCTATAAAATAATAATGATGAGGGAAGGGGCTAGTTTCCCAATCAGAGCACTGTTGTCAGGGTCACATAAGAAAATACAGTACCTGACATGTAATAAATGTTTCATAAATGTTAGCTTTCGTTATTAGCAGTAATGACATCCAGGACTAGTTTTCATAAACAACGTTTATCTAATTATCAGCAGAAAGGAGAACTATAGGTTAATTATCCTGGACCCGAAGCCATTGTTTGTGGTAAGGATTCCCCAGCTTATACCTGGTGCTTGGCTTCTAATGCTGGCAACCAATCACCTCAGTCACCTTGGCGCACATTTTGTGTGAGTTGAGCTTGGAGGATTCATTAGGAAGTCACGCTATCAAGGATTAATGACTTTTTTTAAAAGATGATTTAGGTGGGTGTTTAGTTATAATTGTCTTAAATTAGAAAAAAAAAGAAAAACAACAACAACAAAAAACTCTTCTGGTAGAGATGATCGCAGCCCTGCTTGATGGCCCAGAACTACAGTGACACCTCAATCACTCAGTCACCTCTAAGTTACCCTGTCCCTGGGGGCTTCCCCGGCAACTCTCTGAGCAAGGGTGGAGTGGCCATCTTCTCAGAGCCTGGTGTGGATTCAGCTCAGTTTCCACGGGGGGATTCCAGTCCTACCCCCAGCTCTACCAAATGTTAAAACCAACATCTCCGTCCCACACTGGCCACACTGATAGTTGTCAGGAGTCAGAGAGAAGCAGCATTTATGGAGAAATCTCGAAGCATGTGCCCACTGTTTTCCTCTGGGGGGGTTCCCTCACTTTTCTTTGGTTCACTGACACCTTTGAGAAGAGAATAAAAACTATGGACCCACTCCCTGGGAAATACGCATACATGCATACAATTTTGGCAATAATGCTAAGGGGTTCCTAAACCAAAAACCAAACCTGAGTCAATTCCAATGCTTAGGGACCTTATGGGACATAGTAGAACTGCCCCATAGGGTTTCCAGGCTGTAATCCTTACAGAAGCAGACTGCCACATCTTTCTCCCATGGAGCAGCTGGTGGGTTCGAACCACCGACCTTTCAGTTAGCAGCCGAAATCACCTCAGTGTGAAACCCACTTTTGGTCCTCACGGAGTGGTTTTCCATGATCCATATATCTAAGGTTTTCATCAGCCTGTTTTGAAGGAGAGGGTCTGGGTTGTGCAAACAGTTAATACACTTGCTGCTAACCGAAAGATTGGCGGTTTGAGTCCACTCAGTGGCTCCTTGGAAGAGAGGTCTGGCAATCTACTTCCGAAAAATCAGCCATTAAAAACACTACAGAATGCAGTTCTACTCTGACATACACGTGGTTGTCACGAGTTGGAATCAACTTGATGAGAACTGGTTATTTTGAAAGACGTTATGAGAAAGTTCATGTCTTCATCAGGATTCTCCAGAGAATATGTTATGTGTGTATATATATATACATATATATGTATAAAACCAAACCCGTTTACCAGGTTGCTGAGTCAGAATCGACTCAGTGGCAATGGTTTTAGTTGGTTATATATATGTATATAAATATATATATAGAGAGAGAGAGAGAGAGAGATTTATTTATTTTACGGATTTGACTAATGTGGTTGTGGGAGTTAGCAAGTCCAAAATCCATAGGTCATTTGACAGGCTGGAAACTTGGGCAGGATGTCCATGCTACAGTCTTGAGGCAGACTTTCCTTCTTCTCTGAGAAACCTCAGTTATTGCCTTCAAGTGATTAGCTGAGGCTTACTCACATTAATGAGGGCAATCTCTTTTATTTCAAGGCAACTGATTGTAGGTGTTAATCATGTCTACAAAATACCTTCATAGGAACATCTAGGAGCCCTGGTGGTGCAGTGGTTAAGAGCTCAGCTGCTAATCAAAAGGTCGGCAGTTTGAATCCACCAGCCGCTCCTCGGAAAGCCTATGGGGCAGTTTTTACAGGGTTGCTACGAGTCGGAATTGACTCCATGGCAATGGGTTTGGTTTTTTGGTTTTCATTAATATCTAGACTAGTGTTTGACCAATAGCCTAGCTGAGGTGACACATCAAATTAACCATCACAGTCCGTATAGTTGTGAAGAGTTGTTGCTCACTGCTGTGTAGTAATCCATTGTGTGGGTAGGAACGTCTGGTGTCCCTTTGCTGTGTGCAACATGAGGGTGTTGCTCATTGTATTATATTTATGGTGCTCCATGGTGAAAACTCTCCTCCCTGATCTCATGTTAGGAATCATCGTGCTTCTCCTGAGCACCTGCTTTGCTTTTGTACCACTGACCCGTAAATCACGTAGTGTGGCTGGGCTTCCTTTTCTGCTTGGGCTGCTGGAAGACTCAACCTCCAGCTTGTGTTCCACCTCTAGCGAGTGCTGTGGATTTCACAGGTGGTATTTTGTGCAGCTACCTCACTCTTGGCCTCACTGTACTTTCCTATCCTTGCTTTTCCTTTACCTCATTTGTTCTTATTTACTTGTAATTTATTTTATGCTGTTCTATTTATTGTATGCATCTTTGTAAACCTTAAATACATCTTTGGAACAAGGCAGATATAAATCAATAAAAACGCATAATGGCTAATGGAAGCTCTGGACAGCTTTCTTCTTGTGAAAACAATTGTTCCTGGTTGTACAGGCCCGTTTCATGGGGATGTGGAGTGTAATCGGGGTGGGAGGTGAGAGAAGGATTGAGGGCTCTTCAGGCAGAGAAGTGAGCATGGCTAGGAAATCTACCCCTACCAGAAAAGAAAGAAGTACAGAGCGTTGAATTTAGATATTCTTTGTTCTCTTTTCCAGTCAAACACAATCATCACAACCCTCCCCTGCCCCCTTGGGAGAAAATATGTATTTTTAAAATAAAGTCACTTCAAAAGCTTGTTTTATAATGGAAGTTTCCCAATGTAACTGAAAGGAGATTGAACTGTACAACGAGTCCCCTGTATCCCTCACCCAGCCCCAGTAACCAGTAAACCATGGCCAGTCCCACTGTATCCATACGCCCTTCCTGTTTGAATGTTGTTCTTAGGTGCCATCGAGTCAGCTCTGACTCATAGCGACCCTATGCACAACAGAACGAAACGAAAGAGTGACCGGTCCTGCACCACCCTCATGATGGTGAGTAGTATGTAATGATATGTGAAATCATGCTGAAGCCTGAAAGAATAAGAATATAAACTTCCGGGTGTCCAAAAAATCAAAATAGGTGTTGACAGAGGATTGGATCCTCTCCTCCCGCTGGGTTGAAAAAGGTGGTATTAAGGTTATGGTCGGTTAATAGCATAGTAACCACCTGCTGCTAAGACTGGAAGTGATAGAAGAAGGAGGACAGCGGTTACTAGGATGGATCAGATGAATAGGGGTGTCTGATACTTAAGCCCATTGTTGCAGCCACTGTGTCAATCCGTCTCATTAAAGGTCTTCCTCTTTTTTTGCTGACCCTCTACTTTGCCAAGGATGATGTCCTTCTCCAGGGACTGATGCCTCCTGATAACATGTCCAAAGTATGTAAGACGCAGACTCGCCATCCTTGCTTCTAAGGAGCATTCTGGTTGTACTTCTTCCAAGACAGATTTGTTTGTTCTTCTGGCAGTCCATGGTAGAGTCAATATTCTTCGCCAACACCACAATTCAAAGGTGTCAATTTTTCTTCTGTCTTCCTTATTCATTGTCCGGCTTTCACATGTGTATGAAGTGATTGAGAACACCATGGCTTGGGTCAGGTGCACCCTAGTCCTCAAGGTGGCATTTTGGCTTTTTAACATTTTGAAGAGATACCTTACAGCTGATTTTTGGTTTAAACCTGCTTGAATAGTATTTAAAAATTTTAAATCAAAGTATAATATACAAAGCTATAAGTGCACACATCATCAGTAGACACGGAATACGTTGGCATACATTGGACATGCCTGTGTCACCGGCACCCAGGACAAGGACCTGAATGTGACCAGCTCCCTGGAAGCCCCCTTTGTGCCCAGTTACAGTTATTACTCTTCTTCCCCGCAAGGGTGACAGCTACTTTGTCTTCTAACATCACAGATCAGTTTTGCCTGGTTTTGATCTTTATATAAATGGAATCGTACAGTATGAATTCTTATGCCTGGCTTCTTATGCTTAACATTAGGTTGGTGAGATTCACCCACATTGCTCCATCAGTAGTTTGTTCCTTTTCACTGCTGAGTCATACTCCCTCGTATGCACGCACCACCGTTTGTTCATTCTCTATTGACCTGACGTTTGAGTAGTGCCAGTTTGGGGCCATTATGAATGGCTGTTATGAATACTGTAGCATGTGTCTTTGAGTGAACCTATGTGGGTGTAGCAATTCTTTGTTATTCTGAAGCAAATCTCAGGCACCACATCATTTCAACTATAATTATTTTAGCTTGCATCCCTGAAAGAGGACATAACCACAATACTGTTGAGGTGATGAACCATTTAGGATAAATACATAAGATATTAATAATAAAATTTATTCCTTAATATAATCAAATACCCAGTCAAGATTCTTGGAGCCAATAAAATGTAAGAGGAGGAACCCAGAAATGCTTGCTAATAAGTAGATTTTGGTTGATTCTGGATTAATTTGCAGGTAAACTTTCTATCATGGAAGGAGAGTGGCTTGGGGCTTACAGCAGCCCCTGCTAGGCTGGAGTGTGGCTCTCCATCCCTGCTTCCGCACTGCTCACCTGGGACAAAGTGCTCCTCTCTATAACATCTCTCAGTAGACACCGTGAGGCCCAATGAATCATTTAAACTGGAGGAAGAATTCACCACTCTCCCCACCCTGCTGTTTGAGAGAATCACTGAGCTAGAAGGCAGCCAGAGAAATATCTTGGAGAATATGCTTCATTTAGTAACATCCCTTCCTCGAAGATTGATTTTGTTTTTTTAAAAACTTTTAATTACGGAATTTTTCAAACATACTTAAAAGTTAAGAGAAGAGGAAATGAACCCCCACGTACCTGTTGTTGTTGTTAGTTGCCGTCGAGTCAGCTCCAACTCATAGTGACCCCACGTATAACAGAATGAAATGTTGCCTGGTCCTGTGCCACCTTCACAATCATTGGTGTACGCAAACCGAGCGCATATTTTGAGTGCCTTCCAACCTACAGGGCGCATCTTCCGGCACTAGATCAGACAATCCTCTGTTGTGATCTATAGAGTTTTCACTGGCTACTCTTCAGAAGGAAATCACTAGGCCTTTCTTTCTAGTTTGTTTTAGTCTGAAAGCTCTGCTGAAACCTGTCCACCATGGGTGACTCTGTTGGTATTGAAATATCGGTGGCATAGCTTCCAGCATCAGAGTAACACGTAAGCCACCACAAACTGACAAATTGACAGATGGGTAGTGAATATACCCGTTGCCCAGCTTCAATAATTTCCTTAAGCATTTTTGAAGAAACAAGCTGTGTTTCAAGATTTCTGATACATTACTTTTCCCCTCCCTTCAAATTCCACCGAAATGACAGAAAACATAAAAACAAACAAACAAATATGTGTGGGGGCTGGGAGAGCGAGTGTGGCCACAGATGAACCAAGATGGCCATGAATTGCTACTTACTAAACTGGGTGATGGGTTCATAGGGGAATTGATTATGATATTTTATCTGCTTTTGTATGTGCATGAAGTTTTCTATGATAAAATGTTATATAAAACTAAAAGCCTAGATGCAAAGCTGAGAAAGGTGCCCATTAAAAAAAAAAAAAAAAAAGCTGCCCAGAAATGTTGGGAGACAGGATCTTAAGAGCGGTGCTGAAAATCCTGAAGTTCCACATAGACAAATGAGATTCTCTCTGCCAAAGGTAAATTTTCTGGAAAAACCCTGGATTCTTCTCAAGACTAGAGACAGCAAGGGCTGGACCAGGGAGGATGGGTTGTAGGGTTATTGATAAGGCTGTAAGTTGGGGACATTGCCCATTCCTAGCTCTCAGAGGTCTGGGAAAACCAAATCAAACCAATTGCCGTGGAGTACATTTCAACTCATGGTGACACCACGTGTGTCAGGGTAGAACTGTGGTCCATAGGGTTTTCAATGGCTGATTTTCCAGAAGTAGATCACCAGGCCTTTCCTTCCAAGGTGCCTCTGGGCAGACTTGAACCTTCAATCTTTTGGGTAGCAGCCAAGCATAAGAACAACCTTCCAGTGTGAGGGTTCTAACCCAGGATACTCCCACAGGCTGTGGCTGGAGAAAAGGACATGGCCCCAGGTGGTGACCATTAGGGAAGGGAGTCCCTACCCTTGGAAGACAAGCTACCCAAACACTTGAAAGGAAAGGTGGCTTGATCCAAGCTCTTCCCACCAAAACAACCATGAGAGAGTGGGCTTCCATAGTCACAACTTGCTTTCACTGCCATGAGGGTAGGAATTTTTCACTTGAGTCAAAAAAATACACGCCAGCCTCCACTATAGATAAGCCTGGACCTTTATCTATAATAGGTACAGAGAGTAAAGAATTATCGAACATGTTTGAGGAAAACCAACATCATGAAAGAGAGGC
Source organism: Elephas maximus indicus (assembly GCF_024166365.1). Taxonomy (NCBI): domain Eukaryota; kingdom Metazoa; phylum Chordata; class Mammalia; order Proboscidea; family Elephantidae; genus Elephas; species Elephas maximus. The sequence goes on from NC_064846.1 coordinate 134,899,307, forward strand.
ACCAAACTAAACAAACGAAAGAACAAATCCCCACAGAATTCTCCCAGGTAGTAGAAGAGATATTTAAATTAAGTAAAAGTAATATCCTTAAATAAAGAGCTAACTGCTGTCAAAACAATAAGTCAGAGTTCTTGGAATTAAAAAAGTACAATTGCTATAAAGTAACAAGTTTATCTGATGGGCCGGGTAGCCGACTGAACATGGCTGATGTCTGAATTAATGGGCTTGATGACTGGGCTGAGAAATTCTCTCAAAAAGTGCAAAAATACAGGAGATTAAAAAAAAAAGTATGAGAAAAATTAAGAGACATGGAAGAGGGCCTGAAATTCAAATATCGATCTAATAGAAATTCTCAGACGCAAAAAACAAAAAAAGCAGAGATTGTAGGAGAGGAAATAAAGTAATAATAGAATAAACATTTTCCCTGAGCTGGAGAAAAACTTCAATCTTTAGATATAGATAGCAGACTAAATGCCAAACAAAAAGAATGATAAAAACCCATCCCTAAAGGCATCAAAATCTCTGAACTCCAGGGATGATGAAAAAAATTCCAACTCCTCCAGAAAGGTATAAAGTAGTAACCTGGCATTAAATACCTCGGCGGAAAAGCTAAAAGACGAAGGCAATATCTTCAAAATTCTGCGGGAAAATTATTTTGAGATTTGAATTCCATACCCAACAGTATCAACTGGGGTCCAGTCAGGAAAAGAGAAACCAGCAACTGTACCCTGTTGGAGCCAGAAGCAGGAATCTTCTCTCTGGTCTCCTCCTACCAGTGGTGGTTCAGTGGTAGGACACCTCCCATGTGGGAGTCGTGGGTTCCATTCCTGGCCGATGCACCTCATGCACAACTTCTACTCATCCGTTAGCGGAGGCTCGTGTGTTGCTATGATCCCGAATAGGTTTCAGCAGAGCTTGCAGACTAAGATTAGGAAGAAAGGCCTGGTGATCTACTTCCAAAAATCAGCCAATGAAAATCTTATGGATCACAATGGTCTGATACCATTGTGCACGGGGTTGCCATGAGTTGGTAGCTGGCTTGACAGCAGCTAACAACAACAGGAAGCCAACTGGGAAATGTAGCTTGCGGACTTCCAGCCCAGGAGTATAGAGCAGAGTCTAAAGGGAAGTAGTCAGAATCGACCGGACTATGACTGGTTTGGTTTTAGTCTGATTGGGCTGCCAAAAGAATGAACAAATTCGTCTTGGAGGAAGGACAGCCAGAATGGTTCTTAGAAGTGAGGAAGGTGAGATTTCCTCTTGCTTACTTTGGGCACATCATCAGGAGGGGCCAGTCGCAAGAAAAGTATATCATGTTCGGTAAAGTGGAGGGTCACTGCAAATGAAGGGAAACCTCCATGAGATGGACTGACATGGTTGCTGCAACAATGGGCTCAAACATACTAATGATTGTGAGGGTGGCGTAGGACAGGGCGATGCTTCGTTCTGTTTTACATAAGGTTGCCGTGGGTCAGAGCTGACTTGACAGCAGCTAACAACAACACCACACAGGGCTGAGAGACAAGTAACACTGGCACACCAGCTGATTAACATTCAAGTATGAGGGCAAATTAAACATGTTTTTGGATCTGAAAGGACTTGGGACATTTAACACTTCCTGAAAGAATTATTCAAGGTGTTCTCTAAGAAAACGAAAAGTGAATGAATCGAAGGAAGAGGAAGACAGAGAACTGTCAGACTCAGCAAAGACAGAGAAAAATGTCTTGTGTCTGTGGCATCCCATGTGAGGGAACAACTGTCATGGCATACAGGGGGATGGAACATCCCAATGAACTGTCTATTTTTTTCCTGTGGAGAAGCTTGGCAGGCAAGGGAGGGAAAGCAGGAGAGTGAATGTGTAGGAAGGTGGCAGAGGGTGGGACGGGGCAGAGGTATAGGGTCTTCCCTGGGAAACATTTTGATCCTGGCCCCAGAACCTTCTCTTATTCCCTTTTAGCGAAGAAGGATGGTCCCAGTGGTGTCTGAGGGACACCTCTGCTGGCAGCAGCCCCCCGGGGCCTCCTGTACCCTGATCTGCCCTCTGGCTGTCTGATATCTCTTTCTCAGTCATCCTCCCCGGCCCTGCCCTGTGCTCTCCCCCCATCGAAACCTGCTCTGGGCTGGCTGGATCTAGATCATTTGCCATTTAATCAGCACTTTTTCATAGGGGATAAAGGAGTAACCAAAGGAATGAAGCACCAACTTTAGATTTTCAAGTTATTTGTGGCCAGTGGAAGAGAGGGAGGGCTATTTCAGAACTTCTGAAATCGTTCCAGAGAGGCCACAATTTTTTACACCAACATTTGTAGGGAGGAGAATCATACAAAGTGAAGAGAGAAATGGAGGTTGCGGGAGAGCTGGCTGGGGAAGGATAAGGATGGACTTAACATTACAGGGTAGAGAAGTGGGCCTTCAGGATAATACCTGATGAAAATTATCTTAAACCATCAGCCCAGTTAATACAGATCAGGTTTTCCCAAATGTGACAGGTACTGGTAATTGTCTACCCATGCCCTTCCTCCTCTTTTTCCTTAGTAGCAGAACCCCAATTTTATGCATGATAGCAATGTGCCCAGCTAAAAGCTTCGATTTCTTAGCCTCCCTTGCCGCTAGGGACAATCAAATGACACTGACGGTCCAATGAAATGTAAGCCGGAGTTCTTGGGTGAGATTTCTGGGAAAGCTCCTTAGAAGAGAGGTCAATTCAATTTTGAGGCACCCTTCTGCCAGTCCCTTTTATCCTGTCTGGTATTCTGACGTGATGGCTGGAGTTCCAGTAGTCATCTTAAGAGCAGGGGGTGATGGTCACACTCTGAGAATGCAGGGGAAAAGGGCTGGATCCTTGGTGACCTTATGGAGTGGCCATACCAGCCCTCGGCTTATATTACAGAAGAGAAAAATAAACCCCTGTCTTGTTCAAGCCACCAGTTTCCAGGCCTGTGTTACTAGCAGTTGAACATAAAATCTAATTGTCAGGGCAATAAGTACTTTGATTTTCTGGTCCAAGAAACGTGTTCCCTGCCGTCTGACATAGCAGTCTGTAGGGTGGGGCCTGGCTGGAGAAAGAGCTGGCCAACAACAGGAGATGTGTCTGAGGCACTGATGGGAAGGAGGCAGCGGGAGACGCTTCACGATGATGACTCTGTAGCTGAGAAATTGGCAGGTGCGTTAGCCCCTCTGAGGATCTCGAAACAGAGGTGTTTGAAGCGGGGTGGGGATGCCATCCTGTGTCTTCTAAGAAGCACCTGAGGATAAAAGCTCTGGAAGCTGAGGTGTCTGTAAAAGTGACATGCCGAGAATCACTAAACGGCTGTGAAGGCTTCTCAGGTCCTTTATGTTCCCTCCGCGTGGAGCAGAAGGCTTCTCCGTCTAGGCAGACGTTGTCCTACCCTCAAGGGGTCAGTGTGAGTGGCGTTTGTCTGGTGGGGTGTCACCACTGGGGAGGGAGGGCTGTCGAGGCACGGAGCGTGTGGGCAAGGCTTTCAGCGGCGTCCTCTCCCCGGGCACGCACTCAACATACCAAATGAACCTGAAGCCGGGATTCGTACATGACAGCAGGGAGATAAGCAGGGAAGAAAAGGCGCACAAGGGGGATGATGAATATTCTATTTGTGACATTTTTCCTGTATTCAGTCAAATAGAAGAAAGTGTTCAAATAACGAGCAGTCACTTTGGTGGCTACTGTGGCAGTTCCTTGGTAACGCAGCATTTAACTTGCTCTCTTCTGAAGAGGGAAGGCCTTTCGTGGGGTGCTGGGGGCAGATGAGGGAGTGTGGGAGTGGGAACAGGGCAGAGATTCTGGGAGAACATTCCACGCCCCAGTCTGCCCCTGACTTTTGCCGTAGGGTGTCCCTGAGCCTTTCTAGTTCTGATCTTCCTTCCATGGAAAGAATGGAAAAGAAACTGCTCTCTGGTGGGTGGGAGGAGCCAAATAGGGCCCAAGAGGTTTATTAGTATTAAGGATGGATACAGGGATGCCCAGTCCTAGACCTACCTCCCCTGCCCTCGGGGCTTCTTTTTCTGCTGCCACACAGGTTCTGGGCTACTGCCAGGCACAGTGGTGAGAAGGCAGGAATGCTGGCTGGGGATTATGTTGGGGTGTTTGTCTCAGGCTGGGTTCTCCCAGGAGAACCTGAGACAAGGATTCAAGTGCAAGTAATTTATTTGGCAGAGGAATGGGTAGTGAGAGGGAAAGAAAGGAAGTCAACACAGAGTGTCTTAATGAGCAGATTACCCCTGTGAGCCACTGGGGCTCAATCCCACTGAGGACTTCTAAGAGACACGGTAGAGCATACTCAGGGGGCTGAGGAAGCTGGGGTATTTAGCCACCCACTTCTGTTCAAACCTGGTTGAGGGCTTCTCTTAGAAACATCAGCTCCCCAGCCCTTCTAATATGTAGCCCCAGCATGCGCCTGTGACCATGCAAAGCCCTCAGGCAGAGCTGCAGCTCTCTGCGGTAAGACAATTGTGGCAAGAGATTGGTGAGTGCCAATGGGTTATGGATGGGGCACTGGCCAGTACCAGTTGCTGTTGAGTTGATTCTGAGTCATGGTGACTCCATCTGTGTCAGAGTAGAACTGCTCCATAGGGTTTTCAGTGGCCGACTTTTTGGAAGTAGATCTTTCTTCCAAGGCACTGCTGGGTAGACTCGAACCTCCAACCTTTCAATTAGTAACTTAGAGCTTTAACCCTGTTTGTACCACTCAGGGACTCTGGGGCACTGAGAGTGGTTGCTGAGGTGTTTGTGCCATATGTGTGCCCAGGTGTGCATACATATGTGGGCTGAGTAAATGCTGTTAGAGAGGAACACTGTAACAGTCATCCACCCGTTTGCACTCAGATCCACCACTTTTTCTGCCTTGTTCTGGCTCACTGAAACTGCCTCTTCCTGGCTCCCTTATTCTCTGGCTTCCTGCTGTGTTTGGCCAATAGGAGACACTGATGGAAATCACGGGGCAGGAGGAGGAAAGAAGCCCCAGGGTATTTCTTCCCCATTCCCTGCATTGGGTGGAGTCTCTGTAGCAGCTGAGTCTCCTCCATTGCTTCAGCTACCACTGACCAGTCTCTCCCTCTGAGGTCCCAGCTTGTGCCAGGTGGCTCTGGCTTCTGGGCTGCAATTTTACCATCTCCTTTTGTCCTTCTAGCTTGACATGGGGTTGTGTGGCTTGGCTTGTCCTCTTGCATCGGTCTTTACCATGAGAAGTACTTTGTGCAGGTAGCTGCTGTCGCTCAGCCAGGGACCCAGAGTCAGACCTGATCCCAATCTGCAATGAAGGGCCAAGCCCAGGTAGACTAGCAGCCAGGAGTGGAGCTGCCCAGACAAGCCCAACTGAGATTAGTTGACCTAGAGATGCAAAAGCAAGAATTAATGAGTGTCGTTTTAAGCTGTGAAGTTTGAGGTGGATTATTGCACAGCAAAAGCTGACTGATACACTACCTGTCCCCAGCTTCCTCTACAACAAACACAACTGGATTGTCAGGGAAAGTGGAAGCATGAAAGAATCATCCAGGGCAGTGAGAGTTTGGGGAGAGGAAAAAGGAGATAACACTTTGTTGAGAGTGTTATGTGCCAAGCACCATGCAAGATGCTTTGTACGTGTTACCTTCTGGAATTCTTATGAAAACTTGTGAGATATGTACTGTTTTCACCATGTTAAAGATGAGGAAGCTGAGGTTGAGCAGTACTCATTCCCATCACCTTTGATGTCACAGAATCTTCCCTCTGCTTGCCCATTTGCAACTCTGATGTCCATTTCCTCATCGGTTCAGGGTCTGAGGCCACATCCATTCTCCGTATCCATGCCTCAAGAACTAGAGAGCATTTTCCTTGCCTCATCCTCTGGGGGTGGGGTATACTCACCAAACCTGGCTCTATTACAGTCTGTCCCAGAGAGCTGCCAGGGATACAGACATTTCTGAAAATCTTTGAATGAATTTATTTCACCAGGATGTGCTCATTGTCTTTTTTTGGACATTTTCCACAAGGGTCAGATAGGTCTACCAACTGCTAATTATATCCAGTGCGTGTCTGCACAACATCAAGACTGTAGCTTTGTTTGATCCTTAAAATTTATTGATGACTAAAATTAATCCATTTGACAAATAATTGCTGATCACCCACTATGAGGCAGGCACCAAGCTAGGAGCTAGGGATACAAAGATGTAGAGGCCATAGTTTAACTGAATTTGAACTTTACTAATATTTTTCTTTTGGTATGGCTACCTAAAATATTCTTATGGTTTTTAGGTTTTAGCTCCTCCTCTGTCCCCCCCCCCCCCCCCCCCCCCGCCAATATGTGTTGTAAATCCTAACCTTTATGCCTGTGGGTATAAGCCCGTTGGGGAAGGGGTTGTCTTTGCTATGCTAACGAGACAGGATTTGTATAGGGTGTGTCTTGAGTCTATCTCTTACAAGATATAAAAGGAGGAGATTAAACAAGCAGAGATGAGGGAAGATAGACACCATGGCACGTGGAGAACTCCAAGAAACCAAGGAACAAGGACTTTCCGCCAGAGCCGACAGAAAGAGAGCTGTTCTCTACAACTGGCACCCTGAATTCAGACTCCTAGCCTCCTACACTGTGAGAAAATAAATTTCTCTTTGTTAAAGCCACTTACTTGTGGTATTTTTATTATAGGAGCACTAGATAACCGAGACAGATATCTTTCCTGAAAGTTCTGCTTTATATGTAAGGATAATTGTTTGTTGCTGCTTCTTGTTTGTTTTCTCTTTTTCTTAAATTGGGGTGATTGGTGATTCAGTGGTAGAATTCTCGCCTTTCATGGCAGAGGCCCGGGTTCGATTCCCGGCCAATGTACCTTGTGTGCAGCCATCACCCATCTGTCAGTGGAGGCTCGTGTGTTGCTAGGATGCTGAACAGGTTTCAGTGGAGCTTTCAGACTAAGACGAACTAGGAAGAAAATCAGCCAATGAAAACCCTATGGATCAAAACAGCCTGATCCACAAATGATCATGGGGATGGTGCAAGACTGGGCAGCATTGTGTTCTGTTGTGCATGGGGTTGCCATGAGGCAGGGGCCGACTTGATGACAGCTAACAACAACAACAACAAACACATATGTAATGAAACATTTGCTATTTCAACAATTTTCACGTGTACATTTTAGTGACATTGATTATGTCCATCATGTTGTTCAACCATCACCGCTATCTGTTTCCAAATTTTTCCATTGCCCTTAACAGAAGCTCATTGTTTCCCCGAGTATTGAGTTCTCCTCTCCCTCTCCCTGCCACCCACCCCTGGTAACCACTAATAAACTTCGGTCTCTGTACACTTACGTAGTCTAGGTATTTCATACAAGTGGGATCATACATTATTTGTCCTTTTGTCCTTCACTTAGCATAATGTTTTCAAGGTTTCTCCATATTGTAGCATGTATCAGGACTTCATTTCTTTTTATTGTTGAGTACTATTCCATTGTATGTATGTCTGTTGTTTTTCAAATATATGATGAGGGAAGTTCTGTGAAGGCAGGCCTATCCTTATTTCAGTTAACTCTCCCAGGCTATCATCCAGTTCCATAATTTGGGGCTGGGGCACTTATGGGCATTACTGACATTGAAAACAACATCCTATTAAAAATTGCATTGATTAAGGGTAAGGGTTGCACAGCCGATTAATGTCATTGATATCAAAAAGTTGTACACCTACAAAAAGTTGAATTGGTAAATATTGTGTGATAGATATAGTAAAGCCTAGATTGCCTTGAATGGACTGTTGGTGGAATTATGGACATCAAAGAGAATTCTGGTGAGGACTCGGAGGAAACGAGGAGAGCTGTTACACTGGAGACAGTGCAGATGGTGAGAAGCAGCAGCAGAGAAATGGCAGCAACAGAACCAGGAGCAAGAGGGCTGAGTGCTTTTGTGCAGGTTTCCTGGTGGAATGGGGTACCTCCAGGAACTTATCAGTGGAGCTAAAGAGCTTTGGAACACTTGCCCCAGCAGGGCAGACGCAGGTGGTGAGGCCCAAGGGCCAAGAAGCCAAGGAACCAGGAAGCAGAAGCGACAAGAAACACAGGAAGCAGCGCTGCCTCAGGCTCAAAGGGTAGGCCACGACCTCTGGGGTCTCAAAGGGTGGGGTTGCCACTCAGATGGACTAGGAGAATGAGGACCCCATACCACCAAGAAACAAGAGCTGGGAGTGAGCACGTCCTTTGGACCCTGCTTCCCTGCACTGAGAAGCTCCTGGATCAGGGGAAGATTGATGACAAGGACCTTCCGCCAAAGCTGACAGAGAGAAAAAGACTTCCCCTCGAGCTGGCACCCTGAATTCAGACTTTAGCTTCCTAGACTGTGAGAGAATAAATTTCTGCTTGTTAAAGCCATCTACTTGTGGTATTTCTGTTATAGCAGCACTAGATAACTAAGACAGATATATTTACAGCAACCAAAAAAAGAGCAACTGTTGAGGCTGGTTATGTGCAATCCAAAACCTCATGGGATTTGGTTTGGAGGTTTAGGGTCATGGTTTCATGGGACACCCCAGTTACTGTATTTTTATTCAAATAACACCCACCTTCTACATTTGCTTGCCAACCGTGCCCTCCCTCCCATGAGGTATTTTCATAAGCATCGCTGTGCCAATTTTTTTTACATGTTGCTCTAAAAAATTAGCATAGTGCCTTCACAAAAATACCTCATGTGGGGATGGCATGGTTGGCAAGCAAATGTAGAAGGTGCGTGTTATTTTTGTGAAAATACGGTAATTGGCCTAATACTGTGTTTAGTGCTTTGGTCCTGCCTTCTCCTTCATTGCATAGTGCCTGGGGTCTTAACAGCTTGCAAGCAGCCATCCAAGGTACAACAATTGGTCTCTATTCACCTGGAGCAACAGAAGAAGGAGAGTCAGGAATAGAAGGAGGAAATGGAATATGTGGCTAATTGCCTCCATGAATAACAGCCACCTTTGCCATGAGACCAGAAGAAATGGATCGTGCCAGGTTACCTTTATCGAACATTTTGATTGAAGATTCTATAGCAGAATCCTGATCAAAATGGGGAAAATGAAGAACAGAATTCAAAATTCTCATGGAATCCAGACTTTTTGGAGCCATGGAGGCTGGATGAACCCCCAAAACTACTGCCCTGAGAAAATCTTTAAACTTTAAGCCTTCAACCAAAAAACATCCCCTGAAGTCTTCTTAAAACCAAACAATAGTTTAGCTTAATTAGTAAAGAATATCTGCCTTGAGCTTTGTGCTCTTTTAAGAACTATCTATATGGGATCAAATTGACAACAGACATTAGATAGGAAACTTAGGGGGCAGTGAGTACATGGTAATGGAAGAGGAACAATTCAGAAAAGGAGTATGAGAATGGTTGCACAACTCAAAGTATGTAATCAATGTCACTGAATCGTACATGTAGGAACTGTTGAATTGGTGAATGTTTTGCTATGCATATTCTCAACAACAACAACAATAACAACACCAAGATTAAATTAAAAAAAGAGAAAGAAAGAAAATGACATTCCATTGCCACCATGGAGTGATGTTCCCCAAAGCAGTGTTCCACAAACTGTGGTTTACCAAAGGCAGCCTCAGAATCACGTGGAAGAAATAAATCTAGAATTGTACCTTTAAAATCTAAGAACACAGGTTACAAAAGCGAAGGTATGCTGTTCCACTTATCTATTGCCGCAGGACAAACTACCCCGAAGCTTAGTGGTATTAAACAAGAGTTCGTGATTACTCGTGGTTCTGTGGGTTCACAAAGCTCACAGTTGGGTGGCTTTTGTCTGGGGTTTCTCATGCAGTTTCAGCTAGAGGGTAGTTGGAGCTGGAGTCATCAGAAGGCTTGACTGCGCTGGCTCGCTCTCTCCAGCAGAGTGGCCTGGCCTTCATTCAGGGTGGCTCAGGGGCCCCAGAGACAGGAAGAGGAAATCTCCAGTCCTCCTAAAAGTAAATTCTGCCACTGACAAGCTCATTTCTATGGGATTCTCCTGGTCAACGCAGTCACAGCCAGACCAAATTCAAGAGATGGTGGAATAGATGCCACCCCTCAAAGTTGGCTTAATAATTTGCAGGGCCCAGTGTGGAAAAAAAATTGTTCAAAAACCAGGGAAAAAGTACCATTATAGGTACTAAAATACAGAGCTTTTTTTCCTTTCTTCCATGGTCTTTCTCTTGATTTATGGTGTCTTTTTTTTTTTTAATTTCATGTTGCTTTAAGTAAAGAAAAATTAAAAATTTAAATTATTAGTATGAATTTTACCATTCATCTATATATTATGCAATGCCAGTTTTAAATGCAAATATAAAAGCATTTAAATCGTATGCAGAATCACTGAAATTACATTATTTATATTTCATAGCTTGTACATGCATATGTATTTTGTTATCAGAACAGTGGAAATTTTGCACACAACTCAACTGTTTGATGTCACTTCTTGATATACACACATTCTACCAACGCTCTTCCTTCAGCCACTGATGAGCAAGGGAGATGGACTATGGGTTACCCTATCTTTCCGTTTCCTTGTGTGTCATCATTTTCAGTGTAAATCGTTGGCTAATACAAAGAAGTAACATAAGTAAGAAAGAATATGATAGGATTCCTCAGTCATTTGTGTTTCTTCAAACACCATTGCCTTCTTTCTCCATCTGAAGCAAGTTCGGGTTCAAATAAAAAGCATGGCCTCTTGGGGCTGTCAGCTTCCTCAGTCACTTACCTTATACTCACTTTGATCCTCACTGAACTCCTAGGCATCATGGATCCACCGGAATTCTGTGTTCTTGGGGTATCGTAAATACCATATATGAATGGGGCAGCAAGGAACAATGGACGTGCAGGGCAAATGCATTCCCTCTACTCATGTGCACGCTCCATCGTCCCATTGGACTTCACTTACAAGGCACAAGTTCAAACATAAAATTATTAAGAATTTCAAGATGGCGACCGCAGAGCATTAAATCGAGCATGGACCCCTTCTGAGCACAGGGTCTTGTGTTACACACCCGTGGATCTGGCCCTGGGCTTGTATATACATAGTGGCATACTGGTAAATTAACACCAGATATCTGGAAAAAAAAAAAAAGCCCTAATTTGTAGTATTTGCCACCATGGCTGATTTCAAGCTATCAACATGATGTTACCGAATGAAAAGTTGACAAGAGATGCCCGTAATTGACCCTGGAGAGCTGGTATGAGCCAGTTCCAGAGCACAAAGGACTCCAGTACAAGGAGGGAAGGAACTGATGGCAGCCATCTTGGGAGATATAACCCTATTTAAAAAAAGATGATATATACACACACACACACACGTGTGTGTATATGTGTAGGCACAGCATTAAAAAGGCTGAAAGGATATATACTTAAATGTTAACAGTGATTATTTCTTGGTCATAGAACTAAAGATGATAATAATAAAATAATTATTTTTGCTTATCTGTAGTATCCACATTTTCGAAACTAGCTATGCATTCCTTTTGTAATACAAAATAAAAGTATGCACAAAATGCCTGGAAAAAGTTAGTACAATCTTTAAAGCATAGGTTTGGGTAGTGCAAGCTTGTAATCGTTGCTACATGCCATGAATAATTTACAAATTAAATTGATTTTAAAGCACAGCTAAAATAAATTTGCTAAGATGGGGCACAGTTATGTTCTTTCTTATCATTCACATTTGTACATTTTATAGTCAATGAAAAGTGACAGCAACTATTTAGAATTCCAGCAAAGAGCAACCATAACTATTTGTCACCTGCTCAGCATCTAAACAATGGCCCGACTGTTCACCTGCCTGGGCCGCAGCAGGAGCGAGGAGAACCAGAATCCACACTAAATAACCGAGTTTATGACCTCAGAGGCAGAAAGGAAGAAAGGATGGTCTCTTCAGAGAACTGATGAGAACAGGAAGGAGGAACTGAAATATGTCAGCGAGACACAAGGGGAGGGGAGAATGAAGGGGGGTGTCAGCATGTATCAAAATCTTGCACCAAGGCCATGAAATAGAGTTTCATAAAGATGAGGAGACAGGGAAACATTTCAGGCCAGGAGCTGAGGAAGGAGAAACAAAGCAATGAGGGTGGGAGGGAAGGGACTCAAAGAGCAATCCCCAGAGTGACTCCTGAGTAACTAGTTCTGTAATGAGTTTGTGTCCGTGTCCGCGTGAATGATGGACGATCATATGACAGGTGAAAGGAATTGCTAATTATCCTGAGGGTGGGGAGAGGGGCTGCGCTATTTGAATAATGAACTGTGGTCAACAAGAACTCTAGCTGGATATTGCTGGGTTCCTTCATCCAAAAGAAAGTTCTCTTGGTAAGCCCCTTAGTGGGGGAAGACTTCACTTCTTCTTTGTTTAAAAAAAAGGGAGGAGAGTTAAGAAAGAGTCGGTTTGAGGCATTCATGTTGCATTTTGTGAAACACCAGGGACCCAGCCCAGCTCCCCAAGCTCTAAGGCGCATCACCTGGAGGTCTTGCTACAGTGCAGTTTCTGATTCAGCAGGTCTGGGGCCTGCTGATTTTTGCATTTCTGACAAGCACCCTGATGATGCTGACTTTGCTGGTCCATGGACCACACTTAGTAGCTGGGCTCATAGAGGGGAGAGGGCTAGATAGGCCTGTTTTCCTACTCCATGGCTCAGATCTAATAGACCACAGTCCCCGTGGCAGTGTCCTCCCCAGCGGTGTTTGCTTTTGCAACAGGCTGGCTGTTGGTCAGGAGGAAGCAGCCGGGGATATTTCCCCACATCCCTTCTTCCTGTTTGGGTATTCAGTTTCTCTCCTGCCTGCTCTCAGCTTTGCCTCCCTCTGTCTTTCCTTCTCTGCACGCCTTCCTCTTTGCAACAGCCTAGTCATTATTGCAGGAGATTTATTTTTAGAGTCAAGGCCACAGAGTTGCAGATTCGGCAAGGCCTAAAACAAATCGACAAACGGAAAGTATTTGTCTTTGAAGCGGTGTGAATGAGGGGCCTGCTAGCTGGGCCTGTCAATAAGCTCTTATCTCAGCTTGTTTTCTGAGTCGCCCACGTGGGCTGGCTTTTTTCCCCCTCCCAAGATCGGAAAGTAGGTTGAAACACAAGAAGCAACTGAAATCTCATAATCGTTCCCCTGTGAGATCTTGCCAAATCCCACTGTTATCTGACCACCACGACAGATGTGGCGGGGTCCAGAGAAGGGGCAAATAGAAATACAAAGAAGTTGGTGCCGTGTCTTCGCCTCCAAATCCCAAGTTCAGGGTCAGGTCAACAAATAATGTTAGTAAAAATAACAAAGTATGAGGTAGTAAGGTTGGAGGTGGAAATTATGGAAGTGGGGACTTGGGGGGGGCATATAAGAAATTTTGCCCCCATGGTTCATAGTATTTGGGTAGTGCAATTGCAGGGTGCACGTGTCAGAACAGTGGCTCAGCTGACTCTACTTCATCCTCCCGGAGGCAGCTCCAAGGTCCCATCTCCTGGGGAGGTACCCAGGCTTTACCTGTGGTGAAGTGAGCCCCTGACTCCTTCCTCGAGGTTCTGGAGCTGTTTCCTCAGCTCTGTTGTTGTGCTCATGTTGAGTGGTAACTATCTTTTCCTGTCAGCGTCTCCAAAACCTGAGAGCCTCTTGGGGACTAGGTCAAAATCACTTTTCCATTCCCAGGGTCTTTTGTGTGCCAGGCACTGTGCCACATGCGTCTGAATACTGTTGCTGTTGGCTGCTGTTGAGGCGGCCCTGACTTGTGGCGACCCCATGCATGATGGAAAGACATGCTGCTTGGTCCTATGCCATCCCCATGATCAGTTGGGGATTGGACTGTTGTGATCCATAGGGTTTCACTGGCCGATTTTTCAGGAGTGGATTGCCAGGCCTTTCTTTTTAGTCCATTTTAGTCTAGAAGCTCCACTGAAACCTGTCCAGCATCCTAGCAACGTGCAAATCACTACTGACAGACAGGCGGTGGCTATACATGAGGTGCACTGGCTGGGAATTGAACCCAGGTCCTCTGCGTGGGAGGTGAGAATTCTACCACTGAACCACCATTGCCCTGGATCCTAATAATAGGAAAAGCAATTACAAGCCAGTGTTTATCAAGCGCTTATTTATTTATTTATTTATTTATTTATTTTACCATGTACCAGGTACTATGCTAAGTGTTTATACTCAGATTTAATTAGCTCCCTTCATTCTTGGAACAATGTATTCCAGTAAGTATTATATCTATTTTATATATGAGGAAACAGAGGCTGAGCTGGGTTTCGAATGAGTCCATTTTAATTTATGGAATCCTGATGGTGCTTGCTTTGGTCTGGGGACACAGAGATGAATCAGTGTGCCCTCCCTTCCCCAAAGTTCCCAACTCAAGCTCCTGAGATCCCTTATTTCAGATTGCTTTTCTTCCTGGGCCTAGCCTGGGAGTCCTGGAGGTCAGTGCTTGGGCAGGTGTGGGGCTGATAGGGGATTGGTGGCATATGTGGGAGGGGGCGGGAAGTAGTGTTCAAAGGTTTTCCTTTTTGTAGCCTGCTGCCTTGGAAGATCCCCACATGCCCACGCTCTACAGTTAATTTCCTCTGTTTGGTCTAAGGAGGTGACTACTCCTAAAATGAGATCATGACACAGATGGGAGCGCGCAGGCCTGTTCATTTGACAGGCGTTTCCTAAGCACCTACTCTGCTCCATGCCCAGCTCCAGGCGTGGGGATTCAGTTGTGAACAAAGCAGCAAAGATGCCTGTCCTCAGGATGTGTTCACTCTAGTGGGGGAGACAGGCAACAAACAAGTACCTGAATGAATATCTCACGTAACTTTACATAATTTCCCATGGAGAGAAGTGCAGTGGAGAAAAGTTAAGTCAGGTCAGGAGAGTGTGGGGGCGGATGTTATTTTAGACAAGGTGGTCAGGGAAGGCCTTTTGAGTAGAGACCTGGACAAGGTAAGGCAGAGGGAAAAGCAGTCAGATGGATGGAAAAGCAAGGGCAAGAGTCCTGAGGCAGGACCATGCTTGAAGTATTCAAGGAACAGCAAAAAGGCTGGTGTGGCTGCAACAGAGGGGACAGCGTGGAAAGAAATGGATATGGGGTCTTCTGGGTTATGTTGAGGAGTTTGAATGCTTTTCTTCAGTACCAAAACAAAACTAAACCCGTTGCCATTGAGTCGATTCCGACTCATAGTGACCGTACAGAACAGAGTAGAACCGCCCCATAGGATTTCCAAAGCTGTAAATCTTTATGGGAGCAGGCTACCACATCTTTCTTCCGTGGAGCAGCTGGTGGATTCAAACCACTGACCTTTTGGTTAGCAGCCAAGTGCTTACCCACTTCACCACCAGGGCTCCTTATGAGATTTCTTGAGTAGAAATCACAGTCTTTGGTAAACATCCCCCACCTAAAGAGTCAATAAAGAGTGCTGGTTCCAGCCTCTCCTCAGATCCTTGGAATCAGAAGGTGTGTGGGGAAGTGCATAGTAAGCTGCACTGGATTTCCTAGATGGAGGGTCCTGGATCGCACACTGAGGAGCTTGGCTCTGAGCCTTGATATCTGATGTAATAGTGATGACTGTTAGCCCTGCCCACAACCCCCAAGTCTCTCTGCTCCAGGGTGTTTTGTGATTGATTGTCTGCAGGGCAGGCCTGAAGTAGCAAGGGAGTTAACCAAAGACCACCAAAGACTGACCATCAAGGAGTTGATGGACAAATGCTGAGCTTCCTTGCCACCTGGTGGACCAATTTAGAGGAGTGTTCCACAGTCTCTCAGAGGGTACCCAGGAGAATTGAACTCCACTTGTCCACACTGGTAACTGGCTCATTGTTGCTGTTAGGTGCCGTTGAGTTGGTTCCCACTCATGGCAACCCTATGTACAACAGAACAAAACAACCGCCCAGTCCTGTGCCATCCTCACAATCATTGCTATATTTGAGCCCATTGTAGCAGCCACTGTGTCAATCCATTTTGTCAAGGTTCTTTCTCTTTTTTGCTGACCCTCTATTTTACCAAGCATGATGTCCTTCTCCAGGGACTGGTCCCTCCAGACAACATGTCTAAACTACACGTGATGAAGTATCACCATCCTTGTTTCCAAGGAGCACTCTGGCTGTATTTTTTCCAATACAGACTTATTCATTCCTCTGGCAGCCCATGGTGTATTCACTATCCTTCACCAACACTATAGTTCAAACTCATCAGTTCTTCTTTGGTCTTCCTTATTCACTGTCCAGCTTTCACATGCTTTACTGACTTTCCTCCTCTCTCTATCTCATTTATTCGTTTCCCTACCCAAATCCTCCTCTCGGGGTCTGCTTTTGGAGAACCCACATTAAGACACCTGGTCTGAATGATGAGCAAGAAGTCCCCATCTGGAAGTCCCTCTCTCACAAATCACTGCACAAACCAATTGTCCAGACATCTTTATAGATAGAAGATGGGACAGTAGATGGGGAAAGAGACAGAGATAGCAGTTGGGAGGGTCATAGGCCAACATGGCCTCTCCACAGTCCTGCAAGAGAAGGGCTGGCAGTGTAGCACCATACCGTCCTCTACAAGAACCACAGCAGCTCTTGGGAACATGGGCACAAAGAAGAGAGAAAATGGTTTGCAGAGAGAGAGTTGAACATAATGCCAGCTTCACGAGGGCAGGGACTTGGTCTGTTTTGTTCACTGCTCTAAAGCCAGGCCTGGGATCTAGTAGGTGTTCAGTAACATTTACTGAATGAATGAATGAATGAATGAACTGAAGAAAAATGGCCATTTCCTTGTCCAGTCCTTCCTGAATCTGCTTAGTCAACTTTTCTTTGAATTCTGGGAGATACCCGGCATCCATTTGGTTATCTCCATCCAACTTTTAAGCTAGTTTGTCACTTCCAACCAAAAAAAAAACTTTTTCTCAGACAATAGCATAGCATTGAAGACTGTGGCAGTGCCAATACTCTGTCCTCACCACACCCATTTCCTTGTCTTCTTGGGCTCACAGCTAAACTACATTTCCCAGCCTTTCTTGAAGTTAGGTTTGGGCCATGAGACTGAGTTCGAGCCAACGGAAAATAGGTAGAAGTGATGTTCCTGGACCATAAAATTCTCCTCAGGATCCTCCATATTCCCTTCCCATTCTCCTTTGATCTTGGAAGCCACACACTGAAGTTGGTAGTGATACTTTCCACAGGATGGAAGAAGCTTGGGTCTCTGAGTCACCATATGGCAGGCTGCCGGTGGAACACCTGGTTGGAATAAGCCTTTTGCATGTGACTTAAGCCATGGGGATTTGGGGGATGTTTGCTGCTGCTCTTTGCCTGTCTCGACTTACTGAAAGGCCTTGCATCTCAGGCATGGCTTGCTGACATGAAAGGCAGTGGGAGAAGATTCCTCGGGCAAAGGGGCAACCTCCAAACCGATAGTATCTTTAAGCCACTGTCCATGATGCAAAAATAGGAGGCCTCCACTCTTTACCTCACACTGCCAGGACTTTGCAAGGAGTCTTTGAAAATAAAAACAAACAAGAATTTCACCGCAGAACCTTTGACTATGCCAGTTACGGAGAAGCCAATAGAAACAGAGCCCCCCCAGAAGCGGGCAACTGCAGGGGCCCCAATTCCCCCACTTCATCAAATGACGATTTTCAATAGGGCAGAATTTACAGTTTTCTTTTTCACTGGTCCTTTCCCTTACACTGATGGTCACAATGCCAGAATCCTACATTATTCGGGAGGCTGTGCAGTGGTGGGGAAAGGCCTAGCCTGGCAGTTCGGAGCCTGGATTCTAGTTCCAGATCTGCGCGATGCGGGCGGGTCCTGTTCCCTCTCCCAGCCGGTTTCCTGGTTTGTAAAATGGGGGCGGAGGAATGTGTGGAACAATCTGTGAAGTGCCTTCCAGGGTTCAGAGTCAAAAATTCACCTTCCGCAGACCTCGAGGAAGTCGGATAGATGCATTTTCAAAATAAAATGACAACGGTGGGGTGAGCCCACAATCAGGTGGCCTGTGCTCCGTGATGAAAATCTCTAGGTTGTCTCTTTTGCCCCAGAGGCTGAGAAACAGACATCCAGACGCAGCGGGAAGATACGCAGGAAGCCTGGCTTTCCATTCCTGGGGGCCAGCCCGGTTGAAGGAAAGGATGGCTATAGGAGAAATAAGAAGGTTGGAGCCAAACATCGAGCTGCTGTGTCTGTGACCCAGACTGGCCATCGCTGTGGAAGGCCAAACTGGGGAGGCCTGGCGCAGGGCCAGAGCTGTCACCGTCTGGGCATCCGAGCCCAGGGAGCCCCCGAGGTCAGCTGTCTCCCCAGAGTGGAGAGCAGCCAATTCTCACTGTCTCAGCTGCCAGCTGCCGCCAGGTCACAGCAAAGAATACAAGGGACCCAAGACTGCCCGTGTGGCCCACATCCACCTCTCTGACTAAAGCCGAGGCCAGGAGGGGGCCTGACACACAGGACTTGTTATCAGCAAACTTTTGCAGTGGGGTTTAACCCTTTTTGGACCGCGGGCCCTTTGGCATTTGGTGAAGCTGATGGACCCCTTCTCAGAATAATGTACTTAAAAGTACAGCATAGGATTACAGAGGAGACCAAGTCTATGAGATACACATATCCAAATATTAAAAAACAGCTTTGCGATGTAGTCATATATGTGCTTCTTTGTGAACACATTAAATAACAAGATTCCATGGCAGTCTGAGTAACAACTATAATGTGGTTCCCGTGAAGCATGGACTCAGAGCTTTAGGGAGATTTGAAGCACCAGCAATGTGCTCTGAAGATAGCTGTGGCTTCTCCTGGTGGCGGAGTCACAGGCACCGCTAATGCCTCTATGGCTTGTTGCCTGTGTTCATAATGGAAGGAAGTGCTCAATTGCAGTTACAGCTTAGTAGAAATGAAGATGTGATGATTTTTTTTCCCCACCCAAGTTCATGGACCCTTGAGTACCCTTGGCACGGTAGGGAATGCCGCCTGGGGACTTGGCTGTGCTGAGGTGTGCCTGGGGACACAGGCAGGCCACAGGGCTGTTCTTTCCTCCTCTGTCAGGGGAGCAGGTGGGACTAGACCAGGGGTGGCTAACAGGAGCAAAGCGCTGCCTCCCCCCCTCCGCCCCCCACAGGCCTGTGGTAAGCATCGCTAATTGATCGGGCTGGCTCCCCACAGAGCCCAGAGACACCAGAGAACCCTTCTCAGCCCTGCAGTCAGGCCTCACTAAATGCTTGTAGCTGGCACCAAAATGAAACCGATTTGCCATTCTAGGACTGGAAGCTCTCTAAGGCCCATTTCCGCCCTGACGTGATATGATTACCCGTGATTAAAATATGGTCCCTGCCCTCAAGGAACTTATGAACTGGTGGGAATCTTAAAGGTCGGAGCAGAGCGGGGGGGCAGGGGTGCATCTCCATACAGTTCCTCACCGGGCATTCTGTCATTTCACAGTCAGGGCATCGATTTTACTTTTCGACTTGTAATTTCCACCTCCTGGATTCCATTATCACTCGCTCAATAGAGGACGATTCGCCATTTCTCTGGCCACTGCTCTGAGACTCATGCATTGCTGAGCACAAGCAGAAGACATTGCCTAAAACACATTACTACCTGGAAGCAATGATTGGGCTTTAACACAGCCAAGACCTTGATGGTTCTGTATATAAGCAATAATTCCACCTTCCTCCTTGCCCATCACGTGCACTTCCCAGAAGGGATTCAGAATTAACCCCATGTGTTCAAGCAGCAAACCTGGGATACCCTAGCCTCTCTCATCCGGCCTCTTTCCTTACGTGTGACACCCAGCGGCTGGAGGCTGCGGCTCCTGCCTTCTGTTTCAGATATGCTGCCATTGACAGATTCTTTGGAAAAGACCCAAATCTGTCCATCCAGAAATGCAGGAAGCATTCCTTTATTAACATGATGAGGAAGTATGATGCAGAAGCTTTAGGCCAGTAAGTCTCAAAGTGTGGGCCCCTGATCTGCAGCATCACCCTTAACTGAGAACTTGCTGAAATGCAAATTCTTGGGCCTCATTACAGACATAGGGACTCAGAGATTCTGGGGCTAGGGCCTAGCCATCTGTGTTATAACAAGCCCTCAAGGGCTTCTGATGGCTAAAGTTTGAGAAGCACTGCTTTAGGCGAGGAGGCATTGGTGGTTCAGTGGGAGAATTCTCCCCTTCCATGAGGGAGACCCAGGTTCGATTCCTGGCCAATGCACCTCATGGGCAGCCACCAGCCGTCTGCTAGTGGAGGCTTGTGTGTTGCTAGGATACTGAACAGGTTTCAGTGGAGCTTCCAGATTAAGGTGTCCTAGGAAGAAAGGACTGGTGCTCTACAACGGTCCCATCCCATTGTGCATGGGGTTCTCCATGAATTGGGGCTGACCTGGCAGCTTTAGTCTGAGTTATAATCCTTGGATGGAGACCCAACTCAACCATATATGGAGCTATAGATTCACCTCTTTGGCCCTCAGTCGCCTCCTCTGTAAAATGGGAGCAATTGTGCCTGCTTTGCTTGCCTCACAAGACTGAAACAGTGAATGTGCAGACAGTTTGCAAAGCCCAGTTCGAGGCCAGCTATTATCACCCAGACACTCAGTTGCAGTGCGTTTGTGGGTGGTGAGGAGAGTTAAGATTGAGGATGAGATTTCATTTTCAGTTGAGGGATTCGAGACCCACCCCGGGCCACAGGAACTTGGGGATAATTGTTTTCCACAGCCCTAAAACTACCGGTTTTAGCCTCACCTTTGTTTCTTTCAGGGCTTGCTTAGCTAGGTGATCTCACCACTCCCCACCCCCACTCGCTGGGGTTCTCTGGACTTGACTCTCCCACCGGAAAGTCGCAAGCCTTTGAATCCCCCTCAGGCCTTCCTCTAGCCACTCTTGTTAACAAAGTTTCTAATTCCAGGTCAATTAAAATTCTTGGGTCTGAGCCGCCTGGGGTGGAATTACAGGGCGGCAATCATGGCAGTGGGGACCTGGTGCCAAAACAAGCAGGGCTGTTCTCAGCCCCTGAGTCCCCCTCAGTGTGTGAAAACAAAGAATCTCCTGGCAGGTAATTGGGCAGATGGGAAGAGCTTACCTTCCTAGTTTAGCCGGCCAGGTGGTCTGTGTCAACCTCGGATCAAACCAAACAGGAGGCAGCAGAGGGACAAGCTGCCGAAGAGTCCCAGTGAGTGCAGGGGGCCAGCCTTCCTGCTGAACTGGGCGGGCCCTGTTTGTGCCCCTTTTCAGGCAGGGCCAGAATGAACACCCATTTCCATCTCATTCTCTAATGTCACCTGACACAGATCTGAGGCCCAGGCCAGGCTTCAAGAGCTCTACTTAGATAAACTGAGATAGACTTAGGGTACTGTTCTCTAGAGAAGCAAAACCAGTAAAGCATATAAATATGTATATAAATATGTATATAGAGAGATTTATATCAAGGAAATGGCTCACACAATTGTAGAGGCCGGAAACCCTGGTGGCATAGTAGTTAAGAGCTATGGCTGCTAACCATAAGGTCAGCAGTTTGAATCCGCCAGGCACTCCTTGGAAACTCTCTGGGGCAGTTCTACTCTGTCCTATAGGGTCGCTATGAGTCGGAATCGACTCGATGGCAGTGGGTTTGGGTTTTTTTTTTTCCTGGGATATCCCAAATCTGTGGATCAGGATAGAGGCTTCTCCCGATTCACGTGGCCACAGGGGCTGGCAAGCCCAAGATCAGCAGGTCGGAGAGCAGGGCTGCTGATCTCACAGGTTGTGAAGATCGACGAATCCCAAGACTGGCAGGCAAGACTGCAAGGCTTCTCCTGATTCACGTAGCTGCAGAGGCTGGAGAACCCAAGATCAGTAGGTCAAAGAGCAGGATCCCCTGCTCTTAGGCTATGAAGATTGATGAATCCCAGGATAGGCGGATAAGCTGATAGCTCAAGTCCCAAGAACTGGAGGTCAGATGAACAGGAGGCAGCCGCAGGATCCAGAGCGAGCAAAAAGCCAGAATGTCTGCTTATATTCAGATATAGGCTACATGCTCAAGGACACTCCCTTTCAACTGATTGGCTATTCACAGCAGATCCCACCATGGGAGTGATCACATATATAAACACTGAAAATCATGGCCCAGCCAAGATGACACATAATCTTAACCATCACAGGTACCATTTGATCTTCTCAAAAACCCTATGAAGTGGGTACCATTAGCATCACCATTTAACAGATGATCAAGTAGATACATCGAGAATTAAGTAACTTGCCCGAGTGACAGAGCTGGGATTTAAACCCAGCTCTCTGATTCCACAGCCCATGCTTGCAACTGTGACAGTAAATGGCCCTCCCTCCCTGGAGGGGGGTGGCTGTGGGAACATGAAGGAGCCAATGTCATCTAACCTACCAGAAGGATTTCACAATTTCTTAAGATCTAGAACATTTTCTTCTAAAGAGTCCTATTTTAAAAACATGTTCTGCTCCTGGAGAAGGACTTTTTAAGTTTGGGCATGTTGGAAGAAATAAGAAAAAAAAAAAAAAAACAAATTAACTGTAGCCCTGGTGGCACAGTGGTTAAGAGCTCAGGCTGCTAACCAAAAGGTTGGCAGTTCAAATCTACCAGCTGCTCCTTGGAAACCCTATGGGGCAGTTCTACTCTGTGCTATAGGGTCGCTATGAGTTGGAGTTGACTCAATGGCAATGGGTTTGGTTTTTGGTTTGTACGGATAATAAAAAATGCTTAACACAAAGAAAGAATCCCAAATCACATTCCAATCAAATTATAAAGACATACCAGGCTGCTGACAAAAAATATGGTTGATGACTAAGAAAGACCAAGGAAGAATTGACGCCTTTGAATTATGGTGTTGGCGAAGAACATTGAACCTACCATGGACTGCCAAAAGAATGAACAAATCTGTCTTGGAGGAAGTACAGCCAGAATGTTCCTTAGAAGCAAGGATGGCAAGACTTTGTCTCACATACTTTGGATGTGTTATCAGGAGTTATCAGTCCCTGGAGAAGGACATCATGCTTGGTAAAGCAGAGGGTCAGCAAAAAAGAGGAAGACCCTAAACGGGATGGATTGACCCAGTGGCTGCAACAATGGGCTCAAGCATAACAACCATTGTGAGGGTGGCGCAATGTTTCGTTCTGTTGTACATAGGGTCACTACGAGTTGGGACCGATTTGACGGCACCTAACAACAACAACAGTAACAACAGAGTTATTTTATAAAAGAGCTCATCTGAATTGATAGGAAAATATTATTAAATGAGCAAAACCACAGGTAACTCACAAAAAAGCAAATACAATCAATTAGAACAATTTTATGTGTTGTTGTTTTGTGTGACGTTGACTTGATTCTGTGCATAGCGACCCTATAGGACAGAGTAGAACTGCCCCATAGGGTTTCCAAGGCTGTAATCTTTATGGGAGCAGACTGCCACATCCTTTTCCCCGTGGAGTGGCTGGTGGGTTCCAACCTCTGACCTTTTCTTAGCCATCAAGTGCTTAACCACTGTACCACCAGGGCTCATTAATTTTATGTGTAGTTATCAAAAAAATTTAAAATAATGATATTCATTGCTTGAGGGATTGTAGCAAAACTACACTCATATATAGCTTGTAGTGGTTTAAAAAGGCTCAGTGACAATAATGTCTGTCCTCTTTGTTCTAGTGATCTTAATCCTGGGAATTTATTCAAATGAAGGAAAAAAAGTAGATAAATAAGCTGATATGACATGCTGTTCCCACACCTCAGGCACTGGAAGCCACCTAGCTACTCTGAAATCTAGTCCAAGGGGATGGAGGCCCAGGGCATTCTGGAGTCCCTTTTCCCATCTACCTAAGTCCCATTCTTGTGTATTGGTTTTATCTCAGGGTAATTATTGCCAGGAATGATCACTATCTTATAAAAAATATGGCCAACTGCCCCTGCTCTGGACTAGGCACTGGACTCTGTTATTTCTAATTCTTAGAACAAGCCTTTGAGGATTCAGGTAGGTATTACGATTCTCATTTTACAGGCACTGAGGTGTTCAGCAACCTCTCCCTTGCCCAATATCATACAGTGGTAAATTATGGAATCAGATCCAGGTCTTCACTTCCAAAGTCTGGGGCCCGTCTGAGAGGACCCCTGTCGTGGACTGAATTATGTCCCCCTAAAATATGTAAAATATGTGTCAACTTGGCTAGGCCATGATTCCCAGTATTGTGTAATTGTTCTCCATTTTGTGATCTGATGTAATTGTCCTCCATTTTGTGGTTTTTGTAATTATATGTTGTAAATCCTAAACATCTATATGTTAGTGAGGCAGGATTAGTGTAGCGTGTATCTTGAGTTGTGCCCTTACTAAAGGGCACGACTCAAGTCACACCCTTGCTTGAGCAAAACCTTTTATCTTACAAGAGATAAAAGGAGAGAGATGCTAGCAGATAGGAGAGGGACTTCACTACCACCAAGAAAGAAAAGCTGGGAGCAAAGTGCATCTTTTGGACCCAGAGTCCGTGGGCTGAGAACCTCCTAGACCCAGGGGAAAATTGATGCCAAGACACGTAGAGATCTCCAAGGAACTCCAGGCCCACAGATGTTGAAATGAGACAGGGACCTTTTCCCAGTGCCGACAGAGAAAGAAAGTCTTCCCTTGGAGCTGGTGCCCTGAATTAGGACTTCTAGCCTCCTAGACTGTAAGAGAACAAATTTCTGTTTGTTAAAGCCACCCACTTGTGATATTTCTGTTATAGCAACACTGGATAACTAAGCCAGCCCCCGAGAACCTATGAGGTGCAGCCTCACAGGCCTCCAGGGAATCACCAATCAGCTGCCAACAATGCCAAACTCATTCACGCGGTGCATACTGGTGCCTGTGCGTGCGTGTGTGTGTCTGTGTCTATCTCAACACCCCCCATACCTAGTCTCACCCACCACAACTACTGACAGGCTGACCTCATGGAAGACCAGCTGATGGGCCTTGAAGATTCAAGGATCAGGAACCAGGTGAGAGGAAGTCTGGTGCAAGAAACCCAGTAAGACTCTGGATTCACATAG
Organism: Elephas maximus indicus; assembly: GCF_024166365.1. Lineage (NCBI taxonomy): Eukaryota > Metazoa > Chordata > Mammalia > Proboscidea > Elephantidae > Elephas > Elephas maximus. The sequence goes on from NC_064846.1 coordinate 134,924,222, forward strand.
AACTGTGGTCACTTTTCTGGGGCAGATGCTGCCCTGTCCTGCCCAAATCCCCTTGGCACTCACCAATCTTGGACATACTCCGAGGGCATGAGAATGTCTTCGTTCTTGGCGGCAACACTCCTGGGAACTAGAGGAGCAATACCCCAGCTCCCTCACCCCGAGGTGGGGAAACATTCAGGCCTATTATTCTCAGTCTCTCAGAGGGGCCCAGTCGGAGTGACCCCAGTTTCTCATTTTAGTGACTTGCTTGGTAACAGATCCTCTGCTGCCTGTCTTCCCTGCCTCACTGCCCCATTCCCAGATAAATCACTTGGCCCCAAATCCTTGTCTCGAGGACTGCTTCTGGGAGAGCCCGGCCTAAGACACTTTCCCTTGGTCACTTTTTAGCTACATGACCTTGGGCAAGTCACTTAACCTCCTGTGCCTAGATTACGGATCTGACCAGGAAAGACTAACTAGAAGGAATAGTTATTATAGATTCTACTCCCACACACCCAGGGGATTCAACCTAAGCTCATCAGATCTCAGTAGCAATGGGGAATTTTTCGAACCAAACCAGACTACTTAGGGGTGTGAGCCTGGTGTATCTGGAAAATTTAGCCTGAAGCTGTGTCCCCTTTCCACCCCTGTCCCTGTCCCCAGGGCAACTTCCTGGGCAGTCTAGGTGATTGGTGAGAAGGGTGTGGGTATTAAGGGTGATCTCAAATGTTACCATGGCCAGAACCACCCAAATGAGGGTGACCTTTGAACTGGCCCTGCCTCGGCTTCTGCTGGGCTGTCTGGAACTCTCCACAACAAGGATGACAGGCCGGCGGGTTGGGGGGGAGGTGGGGAGCTGTGGCTAGAGCTCCAGCCCTGCAGATAGCCTCCCCTCTTCCTGGGCTCAGCTCTGCCTCCCTTGGCTGTGCTGGCACCAGACTGGCCTTGGGGCTGGGGCCAGGGTAGGGGATTTTGGGGCGTCTCTCGACACCTCTGTGTTTTCTTTATTTCCAAGCCCACTGCAGGCCTGGCTGCAGACTTGTTTGCTTTCAGTCCTATGTGCTTGCTCCTCGTACACACAGCTGACTGACTTCCTTCTCAGAGTGTCTGTGTGTGTGTTTGGGGGTGGGGGGTGCTCGTCTATAAATGAGAAAGAAGCAAATGAATGCTTCAGGCGGGTGGGCCTCTGTGTGACGTGTTCAGGCGGCCAGGCTGGCACCTGCCTTGAGGACTCTGGGCAAAGCCCTGGCCCTCGGAGAAGCAGGGTCGTCGGGCGAGTTGAGGAGGAGACAAGAGTGTCTCTGAGCCCTGACCTTGGCCTCCAGGCCTTTGGGTGACTCCCCTGGGTGTCTGGCTCGTTTTGGCAAGCCCCCATAGCTGCTGAGGCTGCCTGGGCTGCCCAGGGCCGCCTCCCGCCTCTTTGCCACATTCTTTTTCTCAGACAAACAGATTCCTTTGCTCACTGGAACAGCAGAGCTGGAGAAGCAGCTGTGAAAACAAATACACGGCAGCCGACTGGAGGGCTGCGGCTGTTTTCTGGGGTCTGCCTGGCCTGAGCACTCCCTCCCAGCCACAGTAGGTACCCTGGCTTGAACCCAGGAAGGGGAGGGTGGGTCTTGTCCCTTTGCTGCCTGGGAGTGGGCCAGCCCTGTTCCCTGCGTTTTCTTCACAATGGCAGTCTTCAGGCGGCTCTTGGCAGGACTGGTTCACTCTCCGAGCCCCCTGGCTGTGGCCATCTTCAGCCAAACCTGGAGAGAAAATATTTAGAGAAAGGGCCTCTCTTCCTTCCTAAGAGGAGCCTGTGCTTGGTGCATTGGGAGTGGCCCCAGGCTTCTCTCCTGAGAGAGACACCCTAAGCTGCCTCGGGTGTGGTGGTGGTGTTGCAAGAGGAGCAAGCAGAGGAACAAGAGAAAAAGCAGGCCATGGTAAGATTGTGGAGACTCCCTGAGTTTGAGACCATGTGGACAGCCTCTTCTATCTCTGATTATATTCTACAGTGAGGGGCAAACCATTTGCATATTGGAGCTGGGAACAACCTTGGAGATTGTCAAGCTCGCACCCCTCGTAGGTGGGGAAACTGAAGGCCAGATAGCCATGGTGGCCACAGCCCATCGGAACACCCTCTCTTCTCCGCTTCTTGGTGTGGAACACCCAGCTGTGGGTTTACACAGTGTGAGGTTGTAGGCCACGCCTCAAGGCTACAGCCAACAGCTCTCGGCTCTGCAATCCAGCCAAGAGGCAATTGTGAGGCCAGGCCTTGCCCCACTAGGAGCTGTGGACACTCAGTCTGGACCCCCTCTGCAGGGCCTGGGCCTTCCCATGTGGAACAGACAGCAAAAATGGAGCCTTTCAGCGCCTATCTGAAGAGGAGAGGGGAGTTTCCCTTGGTGAGTTCTGCGCTACCTTCTCAGCTCTCTTGGCCACATCTATGAGGCCCAGGGCACAAACGTAGCCTAGCTCAGGGTGGGAATGTCAGAGCCAGAAGGCCCTAGAGGCTACCTCATCCACAAAGGCACGCCTTTCATTGGAGGTGAGGGGTCAGGCCCAGAGAAAAGTGTGGTCTGTGCAGGGTACCCAGCCCAGCCTGGAACTTGCCTCTCCTGAACACTAGGCCTGTGCTCCCTCCCTGTACCACAGCACCATTACTGCTTGCTTTCCTCTCCTTGGGCTCCTCTTCCTCTCTGGTCTTCCAGATGCTAGTTCCAGGGCTCTCCTCAGAGGAGAGAGCTGGAGAAGCAAAGGCCTGCCTTCCTGGAGGGGTAGCTTCCACTTCTGCTGCTGGCTGCAAGGGCAGAGCGGGGTCTGTCCCCAGGCACAGCCTTGTGGCTCTGCTCTTTTTCAGAATGAGCCCAGGGAGAATTACTTGTTGCTTTCCCATCTCCTCACCTCCCAGGGACTGGGCGTGTTGAGGGTTGGGTTCTCTGAGAAACAGACTCTGAGATGCAAATTAGTGTTCAGGATGTTTATTAAGGAGAGCCCCTGGGAGCCACACCTGGGGAAGGGAGGGGAAGGAAGCAGAGGGAACACAGGAAAAGTTGAACTGCTGCAACAGGCTCGGCCAAGCCCCACCCCCACCACCTCTGGAGCTATGCTGGCCCAGCAGAGTAGTCCCCAGTTGATAGCCCTGCAGCGCTCTGTTGAGCAGTTGCTGGGTGTGGGTCATCCCCAGGAGGGCGTGGTCTTCAGGGAGGCGGCTTTCTGCAGTTGAGCCAACCTTGAGGGAGCTGAGGACTGAGGGCTGGGCAGCAAGCCTTTCTTTGAAGGAGGCCCTGGGTGGTGTAACACAGCGCCCACCAAAGGGGCAAAAACCCCACCTCAAACCAGTTGCCAGGGAGTCAATTCTGACTCAGGCTGACCTCATATGTTTCAGAGTGGAACTGTGCTCCATAGGACTTTCAAGGCTGTGACCTTTTGGAAGTAGATTGCCAGGCCTTTCTTCCAAGGCACCTTTGAGTGGATTTAAACCTCCAGCGTAACTGTTTGTGCCACCAATGATATCTTATGAATGTTTTGCAAGCAGGACCTTGATTGTCTGGTTCACCCTGCCTCCCCCGTCCTCCCCTTGGTACATGACACACAGTAGGTGCTCACTACTTAGTTGCGGGATGATGGAGTTAGCTGAGGTCCCAGCTGCAGGCTTCTCTAGGAATGGTGATCGGTTTCCAAGACATTGGCCCTTTCATAGATTCTTGGGGCGGAAGAGAGAGACTTCTTCATTTTACATGTAGCAGGGATCATTTTTGGAAGTATTTTCACATGGATTTCCAGTAGATCTCAGAGCTTCAGGGAAGAGCAGCTACTGCTTCTCAGGGAAGTCATTGCTTAGTTTTGGCCAAATTAAGGAGCCCTGGTGGCTCAGTGATTAAATGTTCGGCTGATAACCAAAAGGTGGGCAGTTCGAATCTATCAGCCACTCCTGGGAAACCCTATGGGGCAGTTCTACTCTCTCCTATAGGGTTGCTATGAGTCGGAATCAACTTGATGGCAATGGGTTTGGTTTTGTGTGTGTGTGTGTGTGTTTATGTGTGGTGCGATGGAGCCCTGGTAGCACAGTGGTTAAGATTTCAGCGGCTAACAAAAGCTGCTAGCCAAAAGGCCAGCAGTTGGAATCTACCAGGTGCTCCTTGGAAACCCTACAGGGCAGTTCTACTCTATCCTATAGGGTCACTCTGAGTCAGAATTGACTCAATGGCAACGGGTTTGGTTTTTGATTTTTGGTGGTGTAATGGTTAAGGGTCCAGCTACTCACCTAAAGTTCGGTGGTTCGAACCCACCAGTGGCTCTGCAGGAGAAAAGACCTGGTGATCTGCTTCCATAAAGATTACAGCATAGGAAATCACATGGGGCAGTTCTACTCTGTCATATAGGGTCACTATGAGTAGGAATCAACTAGAGGGCAATGGGTTTGGGATGAGTTGGAATCAACTAGAGGGTACACACGATAACAAGCTTTGTTCGAATCTAACAGGGAGAAAATTGGGTTGAAAGCCAGGCATTGTCCAGAGAGAAAGAAGGTTTCCCAAATTTCTTTGGTTCCTACCTAACATATCAAGAGGGAAGTCCTAACCAGATAGGAAGAGAATGGGGGAGAGCATGCTCCTGCTGGTTAGGGGGACCGTGGGAATATGGAGCCCGAGCTAGGGGAAGCAACCAGGAGTTCTGACGGCGGCACTGGGACCTGGCCTGAGGGAAGTACTTTCCAGAAGTGAGGGTATGTGTCAGGCAGTGGCGTGCTTGCTTCTGTTTGTATTTGGGGCTCTGAGAGGATACAGTTCCAGAGGCTGAACCCCACACTTGTCTGGTGGACACCACATGAAAGAAAATTTGGTGGTACAGAGTGGTTTCCAGAGCTGCCCTTGGTTCTTGGGGCCAACAATGGTACCCAGTGGTTCCCTTGGGCCCCTGAGAGGGGATGATGGAAGGTAGCTGTGTTGAGAGCCAGTGGGCCTAGGCCGGGGTCCAGATGGGGGATGTCACAGAGTCTCCAAGGATTCCATAGCACCAGTGAGAGCTAAGGGTAGGCAGAGTTGGGGGCAGGGGGAGGCGACTCCTGGCCAGACCAGGAGTTCTCCTCCCTCAGACTTCAGTTTGGCACCTCAGCAATCACCATTCCGGGGACAGCCAAGACCAACCACTCTGCTGCAGATATCTGGAAGCTTCTAGCCAAGGTAGGATCAGACCTCACACATCTTGACCTTGAATTTAGCCACCACTACTTTTTTTTTACTCGATGTGGCCCCCAGACCAGTGCCACTCCACAAACTGTCTGGCCCCTGTCCTCGATGAGATAAGTATAGGCATTGAGAGTGAGTGTTTAGAGACTTTTACCACCATTGGACAGAGTATTTGTATGTCTGTTCAATCTAATGATAAAAAATCTGGGCTTGCATTTTATATGTTGTGTTTCTTTTTCATTTCATTTTTCTAGCAAATAATTTTTTACTGTGTTTTACAAAAGTACTAGTCTCTGATGATTCGGAAATTAACGTAAGAGACAAAATTAAAACTGGTCCTATACCAGAGAGCATTTGAGAAACATTGCTGGATGCTGTGCCTTTTCAAATTAAGAGAAAAAAACCCATTGCCATCGAGTTGACGCTGAAAAATAGGAAAAAAATCTTAGGCTTGCCCCATGTGGGGCAAAACATTTGAGTACTCAAGTCTGAGCAGTTGGGCTAACTTGGAAGGTGTGGGCCATCGCCCCTTTATGGCCCCAAGTTTCCTAAACGCCCTGCCATGGGGAAGTGGGGGAGAGGAAGATCTTAGTGGGGGCCTTGCACCCCAGTTTTCTTACCTGCAGCTGGGTCACCTGCACCTGGGTAGGCAGTGCAGGCCCTCCTTGGCCTGGCTGCCGCCTGCCCAGAAGAAGCAGCCGATCTCTGAGGCAGGGTGAGATTTTGCCAGCCACCTGACCAGCAGGATGACATCGTCCTGGGCGTGAACAGCCCGGCCCCAGCAGCACCTGTCTTCTTTCCCCGTGGAACCTGGTGCGCTCTCCCGTCTTGCGGAGGAACAAGAAAATTTTTTTCTTCTAAATTTTATTTATTTTGTTGCAGTTGTTGAGATTAAACAAAACATACACCAATTCAACAATTTCTACATGTACAATTCAGTGACACTGATTACATTCTTTGAGTTGTGCCATCATTCTCACTCTCCTGAGTTGTTTCTCCCCCATTAACATCAACTCACTGCCCCCTAAGGTTCCTATTTAATCTTCGGAGTTGCTGTTGTCAATTTGATCCCACATAGATAGATCTTAAAAGAGCATAATGCTCAAGGCAGACCTTTTCTACTAGTTAAGCTAAGCTATTGCTTGGTTTTAAGATGACTTCAGGCCATGTTTTTGGTTTAAGGTTTAAAGATTATCTCAGGGCAATAGTTTCACGGGTTCATCTACCCTCCATGGTTCCAGAAAGTCTACAGTCCATGAGAATTTGAAGTTCTGTTCTGTATTTTCCCCCTTTTAATCAGGATTCTTCTAAGGAATCTTTGATCAAAATGTTCAGTAATGGTAGTCGGGCACCATCCAGTTCTTCTGGTCTCATGGCAAAGGAGGCAGTTGTTCATGGAGGCAATTAGCCACACATTCCATTTCCTCCTCCTAATCACGACTCTCCTTCTTCCTCTGTTGCTCCAGGTGAATAGAGACTAGTTATTGTGCCTTGGATGTCCCCTTGAAAGCTTTTAAGGCCCCAGGCACTATGCAAAGAACTAGGAGGTAGAACAGGAGCACTAAATAAGTTGTTAGGACAATTAACTGGGGTGTCCCACGAAACCAGGACCCTAAACCTCCAAACCAAGGAACAAAATCCCATGAAGTGTTTGGTTGTACATAAGCAGCCTCAGCAGCTAGTCTTTTTTTTTTTTTTGTCATTGTTGTAAATATATGTATCACACAACTTTTGCCAATTCAACTTTTTACAGATGTACAACTTATTGACGGCAATTACAATAATCAGCTGTGCAACCCTACCCTTAATCAATGCAATTTTTCCATGACTGTTAACCCCTCTTTTCCTCCTTCCTCCTGCCTCTGGTAGCCACTGACAAACTTTGGTCTCTATACATTTGCCTTTTCTTGTCTTTTTATATAAATGAGGTCATACAATGTTTGTCCTTTTGTGACTGATTTATTTCACTCAGCATAATGTTTTCCAACTCCATCCATACTGTAGCATGTATCAAGACTTCATTTCTCCTTCTGGCTGAGTAGTATTCCACTGTAGGTATGTACCACATTTTGTTTATCCCTTCACCTGCTGATGGGCATTTAGGTTTTTTCTACCTTTTGGCTATTGTGAATAGTGCTGCAGTGAACATTGGCATACATATCTCTTTTGGAGTCTCTGCTTTCAAGACCTTTGGGTATATACCTAGGAGTGGAATTGCTGGGTCATATGGTAGCTCTATTTTTCATTTTTTGAGGAAGCGCCACACTGTTTTCCACAACGGCTGTACCATTTTGCATTCTCACCAGCAATGGATAAGGGTTCCAGTTTCCCCACATGGAACAAGCAATTTCTTTTTATGAGCCTGCAAACCTCCGTCTCCAGCCTCCCAGCTGGCTGGGTGCCAGGGGCTGGGCCTAACACACAGGCTGACTCCACCACCCAGGCCTTGGCCCTGGCTGCTCTGAATTCTGGAGCGTCTGAGTCACCACGCCTGGGCCATCTCCATGAAAGAGTTCGGAAGAATAAAGGAGCAGCCTCTCCTAGGGGCCTGCTGATAGCAATCTATCACCATGTCTACATTTGGACCTGCTTTTTCTGCAATCCATGAATGCTTCTAATCCAGGATTGTGGGCCATTGTGTCAAATCTTCTGAAAGGCACTTCTTGGGCAGGGGAAAGAGTTCCGCAAAAGTTCTCTTCCTAGAGGCAGTGACAGTCACATGTGCTGTGTCAGCCTCTCTCTCCTCCCTGACAGGGCTGTTAGTTTATGTGCATGAGAAAGGAAGGAGGGAGAAGGAGGCTTCTCTGTCCTCAGGCAGGAGGCTCATTTGTAGGGAATCATAAGACCACCCGGCATTCACTGAGACGTGCTCAGGATGGAGACACACCCGTCCACCTGCAGGAACTGGGCGGCTGGAGGCGGCCCCATCAGATTAGGACCGAGACTGGCCCTGTGTTTAATGAGTGTGGCGCCTGGTGTGCGGCTAAACCCATGCTTGTTTAGACAGCCTTGCTGACTGTGCCACGTGTCCCCGCACCAGGCCGAGGCGGGGTGGCCCGAGGTGGCCTGCTCCTTTATTCTGTCAGAACCGGGCCCTGGCCTGCCCCAGTTGGGGTCAAAAGGGTCTTGACAAAGGCCCTCTGGGGCCCGAAGAGCCTTGTCGCCTGAGGGGCTGAGGCTAGCCAAGGGGGCTGGGGTGGTGGGGACACTGGGGGATGAGGTGACCAGACAATGGGCCCTACAGCCTGTGCCCCCCTACCCCCCTTGACCAGCTTCCCAGAGCTGAGCGCTGGCCACATTGCACCGGCCTCCCTAGGCTTTCATGTTTGATTGTTCTTCAGTGTGGCTGCAAAGAAAGGTCGTAAGAGCCATTCGGCAGCTGAGGGCACTGGCTGGGCCCTTGTTATCCAAACAGCGGGGGGCTGAGTGGCTTTCTGAAGAGGAGAAGCCCACTGAGTCCTGATTTCTCTGCTTTGGAGGGCCTTGGTCCTTGTTTGCCTCCAAGCAGGGTGCCCCAGGCCAAGGGCAGCGCCCCTCAACCCTGGCCCTTACTCCCCTAGTGTCCCTCCTCCTCCCCCAATATGTGTTCTCCCCTCAGTAGCCAGTGTGAACTTTAAAATTTTTATTTTATAGACTTTTGATTTTGAAATAATTTCAGAGTTGAGAATTTGCAAAAATAGTGCAGAGGTTTCCTGTATCCCCTTCACAGATTCCCAGAATGTTAACATTTTATCAATTTGCCTTACCTTTTTCTATCTCCTCTCTCACCCTCTCTCCACACAGACACAGACACACACACAGACACACACACACATTTCCCCCCCAGAAACCTCTGAGAATAAGTTGCAGACACAACACCGCTTTACTCCTAAATATTTCAGGGTGTATTTCCTATATACATACAAGGACATTCTCTTAAATAACCACCGTACAGCTAGCAAACCCAGGAAATTAACACTGAGCCAATACCGTAACCTGATCTGTAGATCTTATTCAAATTTCACCAGTAGTCCCACTAATGTCTTTTATAACAAAAGAAAAAATATTTTTTCCTGCCCCGAGACCTGATCCAGGATGGTGCACCGTATTCAGTCGTAGTATCTCTTTAATCGGGCGTATTTCCTTAGTCTGTTTTTGTCTTCAGTGATGTGAACACTTTTGAAAAAGCACAGGCTGGTTGTTTTGCAGCCTGCCCCTTAGTTTGGCTTTGTCTGATGTTTCCTCATGACCAGATTCAGGATATGCATTTTGGGCAAGAATCCCACTGAAGTGATGTGGGTCCTTCCCTGTGCATCATATCAGGGGCACCTGATGTCCATATGTCCCATTACTGCTGATGTTCACTTTGATTACTTGCTTAAGATGGTGTCAGCCAGCTTTCTCCATGTAAAGTTACTATTTCCCCCTTTGAAATCATAAAATATCTTGTGTCCTGAGCAATTTTTAAAAAGTAGAAATCCCATTAGGTCACCTCTCCTCCCTGATCCCAGTTAAAAATCCAAGCTCCTTGTCTTTGTCCACTAAGGCCCATGTGATCTGGCTCTGATAGCATCAGTTGTCATTCTTCTGGGGAAGTCCAGGCACACTGGTCTTTCTGCTATCTGTAGGGTGCATGCAGCTCATTCCTGCCTCAGGGCCTTTGCATGAGCTGTTCTCTCTGCTTGGAATACACTTCCGTTCAATCATCACCATGCCTGGCTTCTTCGTGTCCTTTAGACCTCAGCTTGCAGGTCACCTGAGGGGGGTCTTCCCTGCCCACCCACCTAAAGTGTCACCCCAGTCTCTCCACCATAGCATCCTGTTTTGGTTCTTAGCATAGGACAGACTGCCATTTGCCATCTCCTCATTTATTTGCTGGTTGTCTGTTTCCCCCAGAAGAATGTTGGCTCCATGGAAGCAGGGACCTAGGACAGGGCCTGGCCCACGACTGTGGAATGAATGTTGATTGAGAATTTGCTGAATGAACGATAGATTGCTCAGGAACATGTTACAAAGTACGGTCCTAACCTGGAAGTCTTGGAGTTCTGCCAGATTGTCTACGTTGGTTGTAGTGCAGCTCTGCTAGGCTCCTGCTCAAATAGGGGCTGACAGCAGCAGGGTAGCTAAGGGGTTCTTGCCTGGTGCCCTCAATGAGAAATAGAGGGAGCACTGAGAAGGTAAGGTGAAATGGAGTAGGGAGGTAGAAGTGTCCTTGAGCCCAGCTTTATAGATCCTTCCCATCCTCTTTCTTCCTTCTCTTCCTCCCTCCCTCCCTTCCTTCCTCCCTTTCTTCCTTCCCACCCTCATGCTCCCTCCTTCCCTCCTCTCCTCCCTCCATTCCTTCCTTTCTTCTTTCACACCCTTATCCTCCCTCATCCCTTCCCCATCTTCCTTCCTTTCTTTCCACACTTATCCTCCCTCCCTCCCTTCCTTCACCTTCAGGAACGGAGGGTGGGAATGGGGGAATCAGACATAAATACACTTGCATTCAAAGCACAAAGGCAGCGCTGAGGAAAGGTCTACAGCTGTTGCATGGAGGAGTGCAGGCTTGGCAGAGCTGAGGAGAGGCTTCCAGATGACCTGCTTCAGGGAACAGATGCAGGTGATTCAGGCAGTATCTTCAGGTGTCATCTTCCCCGTGCCCTGGCCAGAGGGTTCTCCCAGCCTTCGTATCTCCTGCTGCTTGGCAGGTAAAGGCACACAGTCGTGTGTATACACACAGATACACACAGACACAGACACACACACTGCAGGGGTGGCGCCTTCTGGGAGAATCAGCATTTGACATGTGACCGCAAGAAGAGGGCAATGCTGAACAGCAAGGGGGCTGCCGCCGTGTGAGATATGAGGATGGGGGTTTCCTAGCATATGTCCCCCAGTCATCTACCTGCAGGGAATCCCTGCATGGGATTGTGCTGCTGAGGACGCACCTGGACAAAGCCCTCCCTTGAGTCAATCACAACAACAATGGTCTGGGGTCTTCTCTCTTTCCTACATTCCTCCCTCGTACTCTCTTTCTCTCTCAGTGGGACCTTGGACTTTTAGCAAAAAGCCTCAGCAATTCTTTCACCATGCGGGTCTCTTAGAAAGTGTCTCAGCCCTCTCTTTGTGCTGTTGGGGGTCAGGGCTTCATTTAGAGAAATCCTCCCAGAAATGTCAGGGTCCACCTAGGAAATGCCCGCCAACCTTAATGACGTGGAATCCAGCCCTCTGAAGTGAAACCTAGAAGGAGAATCTCCAGGTGGTAGGATGGGGGGTGAGTAGTGCTGCATGTAGGCCCTGGGGCTGTGATTCTGGCCCCAGGTTCTTCTCCCATGCCCGTGTGTATGCCAAGTATAGAGGGGCAGCTCGCTCCCTCTGCCTGGACCTTCTCCCCCCTCGGACACTTGACACTACCAACCTGTGCCCCATTTAGCCCTTCATCCCCAGGTGTGGTCCAGGACCCTTGCGTTCTACTCAGGAGCCCACTGAAATGAGGTTAGAACTTTCCAGAAGCCTCAGTGGTAGTAGGTGACCCACATAAGCTGGCATGCAGGCTTGTGGGGCAGAGCAGGCGGCTGTTGCAATTATCTCCCACTATATAAAAAAAAAAAATTTTTTTTTTTTATATAACAAACCGTTCCAAAACTTAGTGGCTTGAAATAATGCCCATTTAAATTTTGCTCAAGAGTATACAGTTTGGGCAGGGCTCAGAAGGGCCAGCTCATCTCTGTTCCATTTGGTGTCAGTTGGGTGGCTCAAAGTTGGAGACTGAATTAGCTGACAGCCCACTCACCCTCAAGTCTGGCAGTTTAATGCTGGCTGTAGGCTGAGACCTTAGTTGGACTTGTCAATCAGAATGTCTATACATGGCCTTGCCAAATAGCTGCTTGGCTTCCTCACAACATGGTGGCTGGGTTCCAAGGTCAAGCATCCCAAGAGAGAGAGAGCCAAGTGGAAGCGGTATCGTCTTTTTTGACCTAAACTTGGAAGTCACACAGCATCACTTCTACCATATTCTATTTGTTAGAAGTAGTCACTGAGACTGGCCTATTTTCAAGAGGAGGGGAATTAGAACTTATCTCTTGATGGGAGGAATGGTCCAAGAAGTTTTAGACGTGTTTTAAAACCATCACAGTGGCTCACTTCCAATTCATAAGGAGTTGGGACCCTGCCCTTTCTAATACCTGATCTCTCTCTCTTGGAAAGGTCACCATCATACCACTTACCACCCAGCAGTGCCTACAGGAAAGCCAGACCAGGAGAGAGAGCCCTGCTTTTTCTGATCAACTCCAGACAAAGACTCAACAGTACTGTGTGCAGGGAAATAATTTGGTGGCCCTTCATACAGGGAAAAAACAGACTTACTCTCAGAACAGCATTTGGCTGCAAGTAACAGACCTAAAACATCAGTGACTTATACAAGTCAAGGGTTTATTCCTCTCTCATGCAGCAGACTGGGGGTAAGCAGTCTAAAGCTGACATGGAAGTTCTGCTCTATGAAGTCCTTAGGGGCTTCTATCCCATTGCTCTGCCCTGCCTAGTTTCTATTCTCAAGATTACCTCATGGTCCAAGACGATTGCCAAGCTCCAGTTAGCATGTCTGCATTCCAGCCATCAGAATGTAGGAAAGAATCAAGAAGCAGAGGGTGCCAACCATCTTTTAAGGTAGGCTCCCAGAACTGTCACATAATACTTCTGATCATATCTCATTGGCCAGAACTTATTCCCATGATCATGGTCACCCCTAGCTGCAAGGGAGGCTGGGAAATGTAGTCTTTATTCTGAATGGCCATGTGGGCAGGTAAAATTGCTGCTTCTTAGTTGATTCCCCTGAGAAAAGGGGAAAAGGATACCGGGAGGAAAGAAGCAGACTCTGCCAAACTTATTAATTGAAAATTCTTTTGTACGGATAGATTCACTCACTAATTTACTTCTCTTGGCTAAAGAAAAGTTAATGATCTAAAAAAAAATGGCAAAATGTTTTACATTTTTTGTAGTTCTTTTCCTCACATGAGTTTTCTTTGGCCATTTCTCAAGACAGACAATTTCGGGGAGTATCTTGAAGGTTTTACAAATTATATAATAAAATGAATCATTGTCTCTGGTAAGTAGGGAAGCTACACCACACTTTATTTGGTTTCAGAATTTCAGCTGATCACAGCTATATGTGTGTATTGCAAAAATACCCAAAGAGAGGGGTCAGTGCCAGCCAGGGGTGTTTTTGAAAATTCCATATAAGGATGTTGTTTACTTTGGTGGGAGCATGTGGAGACTTGAGTCAACTGGCATGGGCATTTCTATTTATTCCAGCGGTATTTTGGACCCTCTAATAGACTGGTGCTCTGGGCAACTGCCCAGCTGGCCTGCTCAGCTGACTCTGTGTCTGAGGACACTAGGAGGGATTTTACAATTTAGAGAAGATCTGGCCTCAGCCCAAAAGATATGACCTTGATCTTGCGGTCCTCAACAGGTAAACTGGGTCTCAGTATATTTCAGCAACCCACACTGCATATAGGATCAGTGTGTGTATGTGTGTGCGTGTGTGATCTCTTGCCTAAAACTTCTGTTTTTTCTTTTTATGGAGGGATTCTACCAGTGATAGTAAAATGGCCTGATGGGAAAGTGGTTCTTGGGAAGACATTCAGTTTTTTTCCCAGCAAAGGCAGGGTGAACAGAGTCTAGGTAGGGTCTGAACAATCACATGAGGTTATCTAGAACAGGGGGATTGCCATTATTAGAACGGGCAATTGGAGGTTGTTTTCATTTTAGCTGGTTAAGACGTAGCAGGATGTTTGCAGCTATGTTAGATGCTTTCAACTCTAATGACAGAAACCCTACTCAAAATGGCCTAGGCAAAGGAAGATGATTATCTCCTGTAACAAAGAAGCCTAAGGTAGGACAATTCCTGAACTGGTTAATTCCGTGTTCATTGCTGTCCTCAAAGATCCAGGTTCTTTCTACATTTCTGCTCTGCCATCTTTAGCACGTTGGAGCTGATCCTCCAGCTTGCCTCTTCATGTTCACAGGAGGGCTTCATTAGCTCCAGGTGTCATATCCCAGCCCAGGTCCAAAGGCTTGAGAGGGACTGTTCCTTCCATGTGTCATTTTGAAGGAACCCCAGCAGGAAATGGAATGGCCATGACTGGTTTGATTAATCAAGTTTCGCCCTCTGGAGTTGGGAGGGGGCCAGTCACCCTTGACCCACACGGCTGCCCTTTACTTGAACAAAATTGGGGTTCTGTTGGCAAGGAAGAAGGGGCCTGGGCAGGCCCCGTTTGAAGTGGAGGGCCAGGAATCTTTCTCTGGCTGAGGGGGTGGGGTGGAGTGGGATGGCAGTGACGGAGGGAGAGAGAGAGAATGCCACGTAGAATCATTGTCAGTCGATACCTTCTTAGAATAACAGTTCTCATCAGGCACTGGGTCTGACTTTAAGCTGACAAATGATTTTCCTTCACAATAAAAGTACAAACAGAATCCTAATTAATGAATTTGCCAATAGCTGTTGCCTATTTTATGGGCCTTAGCCCAGATTCAGGCTGTGGACAGGATGAGTGAGTGTGTGTGTGTGGATGAAGCTATAAATCACCCAGGGCCCAGGACAAGGGCAGTCTAGTTGAGATCTCTCTAAGCAGCCCTTCCTGAGGGAGCTCAGGCTTGCCACGGCCGCCATGACAGCTGTGACAACCACGACAGTCAGAGCTGTCACATGGCAGCATAGAATGTCCTCAGCTAGCTGCTGCTGCTTCTTGTGGCTGAAAGGACTAACATTCTTCTCAAGAGGCCATTGGCCCGATCTCCTGCCTCCCTGGGTGGGCGTTTTCCTTTGACATGTCTCCAGTGAGAGAGAGGTCATGGTCCCTTTAGCAATTGCTCTTGTTTTGAGGAAATGCCCAGGAGTGTTCATTCCAGTTGGTGGTGGGGATATGCTTGTGCCATTCGTTCAATAACCATGCATCTGACTATGTGCTGGGCACTAGGTTGGGGGCAATAGGGACAATGGTAGACGAGGCCATCCAGGCTCTATTCTCAGGGGCTCATCGGTCTCACCAGGGTGCTGGTCAGAGGGACCACCATGGAGGAAGAACATTCTGCCAGCTCTTTGCTTTTCATGGAAGTCCACAGAAGGGAGAGATATGGCAAGGCCCACTCTCAGGATATGAAAATGGGAGTTTTGACAAGACTGTAAGACATTAGATGTCAGATAGTAGATTGAGATGAGATAGCCCACCCTGAAAGATTTGCTAAAATTAGGTGTGGCATGGGTCACCTGCATTTTGAAAAAGCACCCCAGGTAGTTCTGCTATGATCACCCTTCCTTCCTGCCTCTGTCCCTGCCCCCTGGCTACACACACACTGCCTCACTAATAATCACCAAATTACAGGAAAATAACTAATGACCTCTCACATCCTTGAAGACAGTTGATCGTCTCTCCTTTCTCCAGCCTTCTCGACCTCAGTTCCTTTCATCTGCCTGCACAGGCCTGTTTTCCAACTACTGTTAATGATTAATAATTTGTTTAGCATTAACTGAGCTTTCCAATTTTTTGGGTCCATATTTTCCCAGCCATTTGCTACAATTCTTCAAAAGCAATTCTTTGCCTGCCCATGACATCAATAAATTAATTTCCTTTATTTTTGGCCTTGATGTGGCTGAGAAAGCCTGACGTTCTGTTTGTAATACCCGGCCATTCAGTATTTCTCTTGTTTTTCCAGAGATGAGATAAACCGTGTGAGCTGGCACTCAGTGGGGCAGCCCCTAGGTGAACCCCCAAAAGTGAACTCACTTGGGTGATATTTTCTCATCTTCAGGATCAGGCGCCACTGAATGGATGGATTTCCCATCTCTGTCTACATTCATGCTATTTAAATGCTTCATTTCCTTTAGAATCTTAGAATTACTATCACTCAGCTCTACTGACTTACAAGAGTAGGGGTTTCATGTTCTTTTGTAGCTTTGTTTTTCATGACAAGTAATTACTCAGGGAGTTAAATATGGCCATCACTACTGTGGTTCTTTTAAGAGTTCTCTCTGTCTTCATTTCCTCTTGCTACAGTGGGCTCTTGGGGCTGGAAGCTTCTGAGTCCCATCAATGCCCTGCAGGCATCATGGTCCCATGTCTTCTTGGCTGGTTCCTTTGGCAAAGTGGGTATCTGTGATCTGCCACTTTATAACTGTTACTTATCTTCTCTGAGACTGTTTCCTCATCATCTTTAAAATGGTTCTTGTGAGGTGGAACATGATAATACTTGCAAGTATCTGGAAATGTGCCCGGCACATAACATTGTTGCTGTTGGGTACCATCGGGTCAATTTTTGACTCATAGCGACCCCATGTGATAGAGTAGAACTGCCTCATAGGGTTTTCTAGGCTGTAATCTTTATGGGAGCAGATCACCAGGTCTTTCTCCCTTGGCTGAGTTTGAACTGCCAACCTTTTAGTTAGCAGCTGAGCACCTTTGTGCCACCAGGGCTCCTTAGCACATACTCCCCGTTGCAGTGGAGTTGACACCAACTCATAGTGACCCTATAGGGCAGATTAAAAAGTGCCCCATAGGGTTTCCAAAGCTGTAATCTTTATGGAAGCAGACTGCCATATTTTTCTCCTGTGGAGCAACTCTTGGGTTCAAATCACTGACCTTTCTGTTAGCAACCAAGCACTTAACCACTGTGCCACCAGGGCTCCTTTGGCACATAATAATAATAAAAAACCCATTGCTGTCAAGTCAATTCTGACTCATAGTGACCCTATAGGATAGAATAGAACTGCCCCATAGGATTTCCAAGGAGCAGCTGGTGGATTCAAATTGCCTATCTTTTGGTTAGCAGGCGAGCTTTTAACCACTGTGCCACCAGGGTTCATAATAGGGACCGAAAATAGCATTTCCATTTCTATTTCTGTACGTAGCTACCTGATTTCCAACTGCCAGAATTTGTGTCTTCTTGCTTGAGGGCTTTCTTTGACCGTCAGAGCCCTCTCTGCCTATGTACACAGTAACCGGGAAGTGCCAAGGGATGAATGAGCCACGGGAACATTCCTCAAAAAGGGGTGTGTAAATACCTCAGCTCCATAACCCTCAGGTGGAAGAACTCTGAGGTGCATGTCCTGCATTGGCTCCTGGAGATCCCCAGGAGAAATGAGCTCCAGTTGCCCATAGTAGTAGCTTGCTTGAAAACTCATCCTTTAATGGCTTCCTTCCAGAGCTTTGAACCTGTTCGGTCTGGTTCAACCCGTTGCTGAAAGTTTGCATCTCTAACAAGTTCCCTGCTGGAAATTTACATTTCCAACAAGTTCCCAGGAAGTTATATGTAAGAATCACTGTGATTCTTACATATAACTTCCTGGGAACTTGATAGAAATGTGAATTCTCAGCAGGAGGGTTGAAACAGAAGGAACCCCTTGGAAGCCCTGCTTCCTTCTCTTCCCTGTCTCACTTCTCAGTGTTTCCAGAGATCAGCTCCCTATAATCTACGGGCACACAAATCCTTGTCTTAGAGTCTGCTTCTGGGGAAATACAAACTAAGGCGTCTTCTCTAGCTGTTTTCCCAAATTCTGGTACTCATCTCCAAATTGTCTTCTAGACATCCTGTGCTCATATGAAACTCAACACATATAAAATTATGCTTACTCATTTCCCCATCAAACTAACCCATTCTCCTGTCTTGCCCCCCATCACTTAGTAGCCACCCCATTTCCCCCCAGTTATTCAGGGCAGAAACACGAAAGTTATTCCACCACATCAGTCGCTATCGGTGAGCAATATCTATTGAACACCTTTAGCATGAGCGCTTCTCTCTACTGACCTCCAAGCCGAGACTATCTTTGCTTAGCGATACTTCTCCCTTAGGCCCTGCCCTCCTCACCGCACACGCAGACTACTGGCCTCCCTACCACTGGCACCTTCCAGAACAGAGTTCTTATGGCTCTTTATCACTTCCTGTGTTTGATCAAAACCCATCCATGGCTCCCTACTGGCTGCTGAATAAAGTTGGAGCTCCACAGCAGGATAGGGAAGGCCCCTGTACCTCCCTGGTCTCAGCAGTAACCCCCTGACCTCGTCCAACTGCTTCATCCATCACTGCTCCCTAGAGTCACTGGAGCTCCCATGGGCACATCTTTGTTCTATGAAATTCTACCCATACCTTTGGATTGAGCTTAAATCCCACTTCCTCCGTTAAGGCCCTCCACTGACTCAGCCTTATTCATTTATTTAATAACGTACTGTCCCAGGCACCAAACTACTTACCAGTGGGAATATGTTGATGAACAAAATAGTTATGGTCTCTGCCCTCATGTGGAGGAGGAAACAGGAATCAAATAATCACAGAGATGTGAAATTAAAACTATATTAAGGGCTATGAAAAATAAAAAAGGTGTTATCAGAGGGCCAATCAAGGGAGAAGCTAACTTAGGTGGCTACCAGATGTCTGTCAGTTTGTCGTACTGTGGTGGCTTATGTGTTGCTGTGACACTGGAAGCTACGCCACCAGTATTTCAAATACCAGCAGGGCCACCCCGGGTGGACAGGTTTCTGTAGAGCTTCCAGACTAAACCAGACTAGGAAAAGAGGCCTGGCCTGGCCATCTACTTCCAAAAATTAGCCAGTGAAAACCCTATTGATCACACCAAACTATTGTCCAATATAATGCTGGAAGACGAGCCCCCTAGACTGAAAGGTATTCAAAATACACAGTGGTCGAAACAATGGACTTGAACCTACCAATGATCATGTAGATGGCACAGGACTGGGCGACGTTTCATTCCATTGTGCATGGGATGCCATGAGTCAGAGCCGACTTGACGGCAATTAACAAGGTAGTGGAGGTTTAGATGAGGTCCTCCTGAGACATGAAGTTCGAGTGGGAATTAGCTAAAATAACAGTTGAAAATAGCTCAGGCTGACAAAATCTTTCCTGAGAAGGCTATAAACTTTTGAGGCACTAAAAAGCTAGTATGGCTAGAATTTCGTAAACAAACCAATAGTGTAGAAGGAGGTGGGGCTGGAATTGTTGTCAAGGGCCAGACTACTCAAGGTCTCATAGATTTCAAGTGGATCACATTAACCGAGGGAGGTACCTGGTGAAAGATTGTATTCTCATGACTTCCCATGCATCAATCTGCTTCATTTATAAATTATATAATACACTATTTATATATTATGAGCATAATAATATGTGTACCAAAAAAAAAAAAAACCCAGTTGTCATCAAGTAGACTCCAGCTCATGGCAACCCCATGCGTGTTAGAGTAGAACTGTGCTCCACAGGGTTTTCAATGGCTGATTTTTTGGAAGTAGATCGTCAGGACTTTCTTCTGAGGTGCATCTGGGTGGACTTGAATTTTCAACCTTTCAGTTAGTAGCCTAGTGTGTTAACTGTTTGTACCACCCAGAAACTCCAATATGTGTACACATTCATGTAAATACAACAGCTTTAAGATGAAATAGGAAACCCTGGTGGTGTAGTTGTTAAGAGCTATAGCTGCTAACCAAAATGTCGGCAGTTCGAATCTACCAGGCACTCCTTGGAAACCCTATGGAGCAGTTCTACTTTGTCCTATAGGGTCGCTATGAGCCAGAATTGACTCGACGGCAATGGGTTTTTTATTTTTTTAGATGAGATAAATAATACTTTACAATATTTTTATTTTATATATCAACAATGTAAAGTCTATTTTGGACCAACAGATTGCACTTCATTTTTTGACCTTCTGGTATTACATTAACGGTACGGCATTTTATTTCATTTTACTTGGATCCACAATCAACGCCCATGGAAGCAGCAGTCAAGAAATCAAAAGAC
Organism: Elephas maximus indicus; assembly: GCF_024166365.1. Lineage (NCBI taxonomy): Eukaryota > Metazoa > Chordata > Mammalia > Proboscidea > Elephantidae > Elephas > Elephas maximus. Next base: position 134,944,135 of record NC_064846.1, read on the forward strand.
ACACTGCATCGGGCAAATCTGCTGCAAAGGACCTCTTTAATGTGTTGAAGAGCAAAGATCTCACCTTGAAGATTAAGGTGCGCCTGACCCAAGCCATGGTATTTTCAATTTCATCATATGCATGCGAAAGCTGGATGATGAATAAGGAAGACCGAAGAAGAATTGATGCCTTTGAATTGTGGTGTTGATGGAGAATATTGAATATACATACCATGGCCTGCCAAAAGAACGAACAAATCTGTCTTGGAAGAAGTACAACCAGAATGCTCCTTAGAAGCAAAGATGGCAAGACTTCATCTCACATATTTTGGACATACTATCAGGAGGGACCGGTCCCTGGAGAAGGACATCATGCTTGGTAAAGCGGAGGATCAGCAAAAAAGAGGAAGACCCTCAACAAGATGGACTGACACAGTGGCTGCAACAATTGGCTCAAGCATAACGATTGTAAGGATGCTGCAGGACTGGGCAGTGTTTTGTTCTGTTGTACATAGGGTCGCTATGAGTCAGAACGAACTCAACCGCACGTAACAACAACAAAGTCAAGGTTATGTGCAGTCAAGTGCAGTCCCTGGGTGTTTCAGTTACCAGCAGGGTCATCCATGGTGGACAGGTTTCAGCAGAGCTTCCAGACTAAGACAGACTAGGAAAAAAGGCCTGGCGATCTACTTCCGAAAATTAATCAGTGAAAACCCTATGGATCACAACAGAATATTGTCCAATATAATGCTGGAAGATGAGCCCTCTTAGTTGGAAGGTAACAGTGGACTCAAACATATAAATGATCATGGATGGTGCAGGACCAAGTGATGCTTCATTCTGTTACATGTGGGGTCGCCATGAGTTGGAGGCGACTTGACAGCAGCTAACAAGTCCACTAGAAGGTATGCAATCAGATGGCAAAGGGTGTGGGTGTGTGATTCCATCACGGGTAGAGGGAAGAGCTGGGCAAATAATTCCATCTACCACATGTGCCATGTTAAGAAGTTGGCTTTTTATTCTAACAGCAGTTGGAAGCATATATATCTAGCTTTATTCCTTCCTTCCCTTTCTTACTTTTTTTCTTTCTATTTTTAATTACTCAACTAACAAGAGTACATTTCCACTGTCAATTATTCAAGCCCTGTGGATAAAGCCAGAGTCCGCTTTTTCATTCTCAATGTCTCTCAATCCCAATTCCTTTTCTAGACATGACCACTGTTATCCTCTTGGATGCTGTTTCTCTAAGATTAAAAAAAAAAGATTGATGCACATATATGTACACAGAAACATGATTTTGTTTTTGTGAATGTGTTTTAATATGAAAGATATCATATTGAATATATTGTTTTGCAGCTACCTTGGATTTTTAGTTGTTCAACTAATAGTTTCTTGAGCTCCAAGTCAATATCTGGGGGAGGGCATGCCATAATATTTTCAGAGCTAAGGGTCTTCGACCCTGGTGGCGTAGTAGTTAAGTGCTACGGCTGCTAACCAAAGGGTCGGCAGTTCAAATCCGCCAGGTGCTCCCTGGAAACTCTATGGGGCAGTTCTACTCTGTCCTATAGGGTCGCTATGAGTCGGAATCGACTTGATGGCCCTGGGTTTGGTTTTTAAGGGTCTTCAAAGATCTTAATTTGGCCTTGGTTAGATGTTTTGAGGAGCCCTGGTGGTACAGTGGTTAAAGCTCTTGACTGCTAACTGAAAGGCTAGTGGTTCAAACCCACCAGCCGCTCCAAGGGAGAAATGTGGCAGTCTGCTTCTGTAAAAATCACAGCCTTGGAAACCCTGTGGGGCAGTTCTACTCTGTCCTATAGGGTAGAAAAAAAAAACTGTGAGTTGGAATTGACTTGATGGCAGTGGGTTTGGTTTTTTGGTTAGACGGTTCTAGTTTGGTCCCAAGTAACAAGTCTTGCATGACAGGTTGTACTTTCCAAAAATGGCCACAATAATAGCTCCAGTACCACATGCTCTTTTGGAACTTTGACACTCTTCATCAAGAGGTAAAGTCTATGTCTCCTCTTGAACCTGGGTGGGTCTTTGTGATTGCCTCAACTAGAAGAGTATGGCAGAAATGATGCTACGTGACTCTTGAGGCTAGGTTATAAAAGGCAGTTCAGCTTCGACCCTGTCCTCTCTTGAGATTCTCCTCTTGGAACCTATTCACCAGGCTGAAAGTAAGCCCAGGCTATGTGCAGAGGTCACATGAAGAGGAACCAAGGCCCCTGGTCCTTAGCTTGGCTGAGCTCTTGGCTAACAATCAGCACCGACTTGCCAGCCACCTGAGGGAACCATCTTGGAAGTGGATCCTCTAGCTCCCAGTTGAGCTGGCCAAGATGATGCCACATGGAGCAGAGACCAGTCCTCTCTATCTAGACCTGCCCAAAGTGCAGATTCATGAGCAAAATGAATGATTGTTATTGTTTTAAGCCTCTAAGTTTTGGGCTGGATTGTTAAGCAGCAAAGGAGCCCTGGTGGTGCTCTGCTGCTAACTGAAAGGTTGGCGGTTTGAACCCACCAGCTGCTCCTCGGGAGGAAGATGTGGCAGTCTGCTTCCATAAAGATTTACAGCCTTGGAACCCTATGAGGCCATTCTACTCTGTCCTATAGGATCCCTATGAGTCGGAACCAACTTGAAGACAACGGGGGTTGGTTTGGTTTTGTCTATGTAGCGAGAGATAACTGGAACACCTAGTTTCTGGAACTAGGGTTCTAGGTCAAAGAGGAAGCTGTGGCAAGGCTGAGTCACGGCACTATGAATTCAGGAGCCCCTGGGTTTCCCCCGGGGAGAGGTCCACACTCCCACAGCCTAGGGTTGGGCTGAGCTGAAGGTGGGGCTTAAGTGGCCCCAGCTGGGAACATGGTGGGGCCTTAGCACAGGAAGCCTGACTTAGTACGATACAGGAAATACGAGATGCAGATGGTAAGGAATTTGCAATCTTGTTGGGGTGAGAAAAGTTACATGCTTTGAGGTCAGCCAGTGTCCCCAGGCACTTTGTGTAAATGCTAGACACGGGTGGACACTAAGTGCCACAGAACTTCAGAGATAGGAGTGATAGCAGTGGCCATATGATATGGTGAACAGTGGTGTCACTGACAACAACTGGAAGTTGGGAGGGCTGCTAATTAGGGAAAAGTGATGGGTTCAGTTGTAGATACATGGAGTGTGAGGAGGTTCAGAGAGGGGCTCTGTCTTGGTCATCTAGTGCTGCTATAACAGAAATACCACCCGTGGATGACCTTAACAAAGAGAAGTTAATTCTCTCACAGTTAAGTAGGCTACAAGTCCAAATTCAGGATGCTGGCTCCAGGGGAAGGCTTTCTCTCTCCGTCGGCTCTGGAGGAAGGTCCTTGTCATCAGTCTTCCACTGGTCTGGGAGTATCTCAGGTGCAGGGACCCCAGGTCCAAAGGATGCGCTCTGGTCCTGGTGCTGTTTTCTTGGTGGTATGAAGTCCCCGTGTCTCTCTGCTCATTTCTTTCTTTTATATCTCAAGAGATTGCCTCAAGACACAATCCAATCTTGTAGATTGAGTCCTGCCTCATTAACATCATAGAGGCAGGATTTACAACATATAGGAAAATCACACATTACCAGGAATCATGGCCCAGCCAAATTGATACACAGATTTTTGGGGGGGACATAATTCAATCCCTGACAGGCTGCAATGAGTGGAAAGAGCATTGCATGAGGAGTCTCTGCAAACCATCTCCTTGGGCCCCAGTGCTAGGGGTGTCAGGTAAAACACAGGGCATCCAGTTCAAGTTGAATATCAGATAAACAACGAATAATTTTTAGTATGAGTATATCCCAAATAGTGCGTGGACATACTTAAAAATTATTTATTGTTTACCTGAAGTTCAACTTGAACTGGGTGTCCTGTGTCTTTATTAGCTAATCTTAGTGACCGTATTTGTAAAGTTCAGAAAACATGGTTCCCAAGGCAGCGAAGCACAGAGGAAAAGCAGGTTCTGGATCAAATGCCCTCTCTGGATGTGACCCCCACTCTGCCACCTATTACTGTGTGACCTTGAGTAAGTTACTGTCTTCACCCCTCTGAGCCTCATCTATAAAATGGGAATAATAATGGTCCTTACCTCCCAGGGGCCCTGGTGGCTCAGTGGTTAAGAGGTCAGCTACTAACCAAAAGGTCGGCAGTTCAAATCCACCAGTCGCTCCTTGGAAACCCCATTGGGGCAGTTCTACTCTGCCCTATAGGGACGCTAGGAGTCGGAATTGACGTGACAGCAATGGGTTTTGACCTTCCAGGGTGATCGCGAGGATTCAATGAGACAATGTGTATAAAGTGCTTCATGTGTGCTGGGCGCACAGCAAGTGCAAAAGAAAAGCCTGATACTATTACTCTTCCCAGGGCTAAAGTGCTATGGTCTATAGGCAGCCATTTGTTAAACAACAGACATTTGTGTGCCTTTGTGGATAAGGCTGTGTGTGAGTGTGTGTGAGCTTGTGTGTAGTGAGTGTGTGTGTAGGTGAGTATGAACATGCATATGTGAGTGTGTGTGTGTATGTATGTGCATGTTTGAGTGTGTGATTGTGTATATGTGAGTGTGTGCATGAGTGTGAGTGTGTTTGAGGGTGTGAGCGTGTGTGAGAGCATGTACGTGTATGAGTGTGTGTGAATGTGTATATGTGAGCGTGTGTTAGTGTGTGTGTGTGTGTGTGTGTCTGTGAGTGTGGGGGGTGCGTAAAGATAAATAAACCACGGCCTCGCCCTCCAGGAACAGGGACCTGGTGTCCAGCTGTCAGCTATAGACAGTCCCACTACCCACTGTGTTCAACTCCCACAGTTAATATTGTTGCAAAATGAGGGTAGGTGGTGCATTCTCCCTTTCTCTGCAGCCTTGTGGGCAGGTTTTTAATTTTAAGCAGGAGAAACCCCGTCAGGTGTTTGAGGCTCCTGGGGGGCAGCTAATGCTTCCTGTCCAATGCTCACCCTGGGATGCTTTGTTACCCTGACACCTCCGAACTCCGAGTCAGCGGCAAATTGCAGGACAAAATTCTTATGCTGCAAGTTTATTGCATATTCATAGAATTTAGGCCATTAGGCAACATTAGCTTTTTTTTTTTTAACTTTTTATTGAAGTATAACCTACATTCAGAGAAATGCATGTATTCTAAGTGTGCAGCTTGAAGCTGTTTTACAAACGGAAAGCTCCCATGTGAGAGCAGGACTCGGAACATGGCAGCCCCCTGAGAGCCCCCCTCACACCCTCTCCCAGGCACTGCCTCCGCCAAGGAGGATATCCCGACCTGACCTGACCCAGGGCATGGCTTTGCCTGTCTTTGAGCATTATGAAGTGGAATCATTCAGCATGTACTCTTTTGGACCTGGCTTCCTTTGCTCAACATTATGATGGCGAGATTTATCTACCTTGTTGAATGTAGCTCTAGTTCATTCTCGCTGCTGTGTAGTAGTCCATTGTTTGACTGTGCCACCATTATTTATCCATCCCGCTACCGAGCCGTAGATGGGCTTTGGGGCAGGTTAGCTTTGCTATGGACATTCTAGTACATGCCTTTTGGTGGACACGTTGCTGTTGTTGTTAGCCGTCGGCCAGTCAGCCCTGACTCATGGCAACCCCCATGCACAATGGAACAAAATGCTGCCCAGTCCTGTGCCGTCCCCATGACAGGTTGTGGATCAGGTCGTTGTGATCCATAGGGTTTCCACTGGCTGATTTTCGGACAGAGATCACTAGGCCTTTCTTCCTCGTCCCTCTTAGTCTGGAAGTTCCACTGAGACCCTGTTCAGTATCATAGCAAGATGCAAGCCTCTGCTGATAGAGGGGTGGGTGGTGGTTGTGCGTGAGGTATATTAGTCGGGAATTGAACCGGGGTCTCCTGCGTGAAAGGCGAGAATTCTACCACTGAACCACCCCTGCCTCACTGGTGAATATATGTAACACATTTCTCGGGGTGTATCCCTGGGAGTGGAACTAAGAGTATGTGCATGTTCAGCTTTACCAAATAAGACCAAACGGTTTTCCCTGACATTAGCTTCTACTTCCTAAGACTGAGCATATCAAAGAAAGGAAAAAACACAGTTAAAATTTTGACACCTTTTACAGTCTAATAAATTATTGTGGAAGAAATTAGCAAAGTAAAAGTGGAAACGAGAAAGGAAATTTTACATTTTCTCTTGTGTGGTGAGAAGCATTGGAAGTGCTTTTTAAGAGTGACCTGTTCCCTCTGCTGAGGAGCTCTGGTGGTGTGGTGGTTAAGCACTCGGCTGCTTACTGAACAGTCAGTGGTTCAAACCCACCAGGCGCTCCGTGGGACAAAGATGTGGCAGTCTGCTTCCCTAAAGATTACAGCCTTGGAAACCCTATGAGAAGGCTCTACTCTGTCCTATAGGGTTGCTCTCAGTTGGAATTGACTCGACAGCAATGGGTTTGTTTTTTTTGTTTTTTGTTTTGGTTCCCTCTGCTCTGTCAGCTCCCTCTGCTAGAAGCTTCCTCTGGCTCTTTCTCCTGGAAACAGGTACCTCAACTAGAGACTTTCCTGTGCTCACAAATCTCCCAGGGATTTTGTTGAAATGCTGATTCTGATTGAGGACGTCTGAGTGGAGCCTGAGAGTCTGTCCAAGTTCCCAGGTGGTGCTAATGCTGCTGCTCCGAGGACCACACTTTGAGTACAAAGGGGGTCACTGTCAGACTGTTAGTGGTCAGGCTGTCTGTCACTTCACCTGGCCCAGCCACTTCACTAGTATTGACGGTGCAGGAACTGGTGGGGACTGGAGATACAGAAATGGGTAAGACCTTAAGGATGCAGCTCAGTGTGGTGAGAAAGCAATAAAAATCCTGGGCGCTGGAATCTCAAAGAATGATGGCTGTGTCTTGACTTAGCTTTCCCGGTGTACGGCCTCAGGAAGGAGACCAAACCTCTCTGAGCCTTCGTCTTCTCATCTGTGAAATGGAGTAATAGTATCCACATTGCAGGGTTCTTGTGGGAAATACCTGTCAACAGGTGCAGAGTACACACTGGGCTGCTGATAGATGATGGTTATCATTATTCCTGATGCCATCTCAAATAATTTGTATAAGGAGGTGGGACAAAAATTCATACAATCATGCAAGTATACATGTACACAAAAATTTGTGATGTGTATTTGTGAGATATTGTGGGGAGACAAAGGAGGGGGTGAGAAACTCTCCCTGGAAGGAATCAGAGAAGGCCTTACAGAGGAAGGGAAAAGTGGGTTTTAAAGGGCTAGTAGGAGCTTGCCAGGTAGATAATGTTGAGAGTAGACAGGAGAAAGGAGATGGTCATTGCATTGCTGGGGGGGGGGGTGGGGAACAGGATATGCAAAGGCACAGGGGCAAGACTGTGACTTGATAGTTGACGCACTGCAGAGTTCAGAGGGGCCACGTGGTGGGAAGGGGCTGGATCTGATATGGGAGAGCAGGCAGGGGTCCTAACTTAGGAGGGCCTTAACTGCTATACCAAGGAGCTCAGATTAGCACCCCACTGAGCCAGCCAGATGCAAAGCTATAAAATAGGCTATGGGTCCCTGGTTTTTCCCCCTATAAGGAAATTTCCATCCCTACTTGTAGCTCTGGCATGCCTAATGCACGAATGCCCTCCCTCACGCCTGACGAAATGTGCTGTAAGGAAACTATCAGAGACATGCCTCCGTGACTTAGCCAGTGGTCCCTGTCTTTGGTCAGGGCCCCCGAGATTGAATTTACAACTGGGGCCTCACATCAGAGAGTGGCTGGGCCATGGTTGCTCACTTCCTGAAGGTCCCAGGGGTGGGCTCAGGCAGACCCCACAAGGTTGAAATGCTCCTCTACCCTTTGCTGCCCACCATAGCCAGCAGGATATGTTGCCTATTGGGACACCCTAGGCTTGAATCCAGAATATGACTCTCAGCTGCTCTGTAGGGACCAGTGAGACAACCTCCTGGTGTGCCCTGAGCCCGCTGGTCACCTCCTTTGCCAAGGAGTGTGCTGGCATAAGCCAGGAAGCTGAGGAGAGTGTTGGGTTTGGCTCCTGAAGGCAGGCCTTGGGCCAAGGCATTGTGTCCAGCCAGCCCTTGCCGGAGGATAAACTGACACCTGAGGATGGTTGGCTGCTCAAGAAGGAGGATCATCAGCAAGCCCTCTAGATCAAAACTTCTCCTTCTGGATCCAGAGCCAGGGCCAAGCCAGCTCCCGCAACCTGCCCTTGGTGCTCCTAGGACAGAGGACACTTAACAGGGAAGGGGTGTTTAGACACCCTCCACTCAGGGCTTTACACGTTCTCACATTTGAAGTAATTTAACCCTTTTGTTAAACAACATCATGTTTAACTGTAACTCAGGTCCACAAGTCAGATACAGATGGGTTGGCTCTGGGAGAAGCAGGGTGGAGGCCCATACCCAACCTTGGCCTCTACCAGTCCCCTGCCTACCCTTGGGCCCTCCAACACAGCTTTTAAAACCACAACCTCACTTTTCAGTTGAGGAAACTGATGCACAGAAAGGGGATGGGGGAGGTGAGAGAGAGGCAGAGGTGGGACAACCCTGGGTCTACTGCTTCTTGCTGCCAGCCTCTTGGATCCCTAGGGAAGCTTCTTGCTCGGTCCAGTGGTCTGTGGAGAATGGAGGCAGGTTCAGGTTACTTGGTCCTGAAGAAGGGGGCATCAGAGCCAGAGACTGATGGGGCACTGCTCAGACTCAGGGGTCACTGCTGGGAGGGCTGCTGCCAAGAGGATGCTGAGCCAGACCCCAGGCTTCATAGGGGTCTCTGGGGGTCCTGTCTTCTTCTCAGAGCTCAGGCTGGCTCTGCGCCTCTTCCCATTTGGTGGAGAGATCCCTTTACCTCACGGGGGTTCCTGATTGACAGGCCCCTTTCTCACACCCCAGTGAGGTCAGCGTCCCCTCCCTTGGGGAGCCCTCCCCTCTCCTACCCCTTCCCCAGCCGTTACCTGGGCAGCTGCCATATTAATGTTCCTTTTCATTCTGAGCAGGCCAGTGTGGTATCACTGCCAGGTTTTTTTTTTCCTCTTCCTAATGATTTGTCCTGGCAGCAGAAATATTACAGTGATGATTTCATGTAAAATTTCATTTGCTTTTTTTTTTTAATCCCTTCAAGAAGGGGCTGCACAATTAATGGGTCTTTGAGGATCAAAGCTCTTGTGGCAAAGAGGGAATAATAATCATAGCTAACATTGATTGGGGACTTGGTATGTGCCAGGCACTGTTTCACCGTCACCACAACAACCCTTTGAGGTAGACACTGTTATTACCCCCATTACTGAGACACAGAGAGGCCTAGCCAGGGCCAGTGGTCACACAGTCCCAAGTGGTGGAACCAGGAGTAAAGCCAACACAGTGCGGCTCCGTGCTCTTTATTCGTTTTCAATTTTTTTTAAAACTTTTTATTGAGGTGAAATTCTCATAACATAAAATTAACCATTTTAAAGGGAACAATTCAGTGGCATTTACTGCATGCAAAGTGTTGTGCAACCACCACCTCTATCTAGGGCCAAGATATTTGCCTCACTCCAAAAGGAGACCCTGTACCCGTTAGGCAGTTTCTCCCTATTTCCTCCCTTGCCAGCCCTGGTAAGCACTAATCAATCTCCTTTCTGTCTCGATGGACCTACCTGTTCTGGATATTTCCAACAGATGGAATCATACACTATGTGGTCTTTTATGTTTGACTTCTTTCTCTCAGCATGATGTTTTCAAGGTTCATCCATGGTGTGGCATTATCAGAACTTCATTCCTTTTTATGGCTGAGTAATAGTCCACTGCATGTGTGTACCATGCATTGTTTATCCATTCGTCTGTTGATAGACTTTTGGGCAGTTCCCGTCTTTTGGCAATTGTGAATTGTGCTGCTATGCACATGCATATACATGTATCTGAGTTCCTGCTTTCAATTGTTTTGGGTATACGTTCAGGAGCAGAATTGCTGGATTATATGGTAATTCTATGTTTAACTTGTTGAGGAAGCCCCAGTGTTCTTGAAGACCTTGCTATGCTGCCTTGTGAAGGTTTAGGGAAAGCACTGGACTGGGAGTCAAGAGACCTGGGTTCTGGTTCCAAAAACTAGACAAAGTTATCTCTCAGGCCCCTGCCCACCCTGTGAGCTCCAGCTACTCTAAAGGTCAGGCCAAATCCTAATCACAGGGAGCCTGAAGGGTCCTGTTTCCACAGGGCTGCTGCTGGGGACCAAGCATTGGTAATGTCTCCCCTGGGCCACACTGGTGCCTAGACCCCATCACTGATTCACTATCGGAGCAGGCCATTTTGTGCCTCAGTTTCCCCATCTCCTTTCACAAGAGACAATAATGGTTACCGCTTATTAAACACCTATTTTTTGGGAGTGCAAATAGTTAAGTGCTCAGCTACTAACCACAAAGTTGGTGGTTTGAACCCACCCAGAGGCACCTTGGAAGACAGGCCTGGCGATCTGCTTCCAAAAGGCCACAGCCTTGCAAACCCTCTGGAGCACAGTTCTACCCTGCACACATGGGGTCGCCATGAGTCAGAGTTGAGTTGATGGCATTTCATTTTTTTTTTTAATGTGCCAGGAGCTTTATGTAAAATATTTCTATTTCTCATAGCAACCCTGCAGGTTAAGTATTATTATACCCTTTTAGAGATTAGGAGATTGAGGCTCAGAATTCACTACCTTGGCTCCAAGCCACATAGTGAGTGGTGAAGCAGGTTCCAACCCAGGCCTGTTTAGACACAAAAGCCTATGTTAGTTTCCACCACCTCTAGCTCATTTCCTGAAAAAGAAAAGAAAATACCTACCACGATGCCAGGTACTTCTTGGGAATGGCCTCTTTTCTCACAACACTCCTGAGAAGTTATGATTACAACCCTCATATTACCAGTGGTGAAACAGGTTCAGAGAGGTTTCATAGGCTGCTCAAGATCACACAGCTCAAAGGTCTTAGGTCTGCTTCTCAAACTTGGGCCTGCCTGTCTGCAAACCCTCCCTCTTTCCATGATGTCACGTATGTGGAATGGCAGTTAACGAAACGTGACAGTTTCCTACGGGAGGTTGTCCAGCTGTTTGTTGTCTCCTGAGGAGCAGAGAAAAGGGAGTGTTTTAAAGCCTTAGTTGGGAGCAAGTAGACAAGACACTCGGAAAACCCTCTCAATTGTAAGAGCTGTAAGGTTCCAGAGCAAGAAGCCAGCAGGGGCTGGGGAACTCGGTCCATCTGTCCATCCATCCATCTCTTCATCCCTGGCCTTTGCAGAGAGACCAAGAACCCCAGGGTGTTCTGCTGGCCCCTCTGCTTGATAAGTCACTGACCTGTGCAAAGGGTAGTTATACGAGGGAGGCCTTAGGCCCCAGCACTGGGGGACTTCTCATCAGCCCTGGCCATTCCACAGGGCAGAAGGCAGGTGTTACAGTGCACTGTAGGGGTGGAATGTCTTGTTACTTTCAAGCCAGGAAGAGACCTGAGGCTGGAGAACCTGGAGTGGGGGTGGGTGGTAATTTTCTGGGGTGACTCTTAGACCTCCATTCTTTTGGACTCAGGATTTATACTGGAGGGAGCCCCCATTTCATCTTCTCCCTCTCACACCCATGTCTACATGGCAGATGGGAATTTGGGGTGTGGTAGAGGAAGGGAAAGGAGTCCGAGGGTGGTGCAAATGGTTAAGCACTTGACTACTAACTAAAAGATTGGCAGTTGGAATTTACCCAGAGGTGCTTCAGAAGACAGACCTGGTGATATGCTTCCGAAAGGTCACAGCCTTGAAAAGCCTATGGAGCAACTGGCTTGGTTGTTTGGTTTGGGAGAGGGAGGTTAGGGAAGACAGTTTAGGAATCCCACTTGCCATGTGTGGCTGCTGGTTCCGCTTTACCGAGGAGATTCTCCTTCAATCGCCAGCCTTAGAAGATTGATCTGGAAGATTGCTCTGGGCATTTTGGGGATTCATCCTCTAGAATCTGCCCAAGAACCTCTGCCCCACTTTGGATTCTTTGTCCAAGCCCCACGGGCCTCCGGACCTGGTAGCCTGAGGTTTTTTTTTTTTTAAATTTTTATTGTGCTCTAAGTGAAAGTTTGCAAATCAAGTCAGTCTCTCACACAAAAACTTATATACACCTTGCTACATACTCCCAATTGCTCTCCCCCTAATGAGACAGCCTGCTCCCTCCCTCCACCCGCTCATCTACCCTTCAGGGAGGAGATGCCAACATAGCCTCAAGTGTCCACCTGATCCAAGAAGCAGCCTCAGCTTTTTTAACTTGCTTCTCCCCCTTTCCTAAATTCCATACCACCAGCTGCCTGCTCCCTTCAGAGAATCTTCTGTGCCCTCACAGCTCTATCTGATAGTTCCCCAGCGCTGCTCGCCAGTGAGACCTCTGTGGTAGCAGCCAGTGTAATTCAGTTCAGCAAATATTTACTGTGCCCGACCTGTGCCAGGCACCAGGCAAGGTCTGGAAGCAAAGGTGGCTTGAGGCCAGAGCCCTGTGTCTGATGCCCAGCTGTCCCTGGTGCTGGCTGAGCACTCTGGGCTGGGGGACTCCTTCTTATTAACGTCACCTAAGAGGAGCCTGCCCTGTGAGCCCCTTCCACAGATGCTATCTCATTTAACCCTCACGATGGCTCATTCAGGTCAAGCTAATGCCCATTTTTCAGATGATAACACCAAGGTCTTGAGAGTTTCTCATTTACCCTACTTCACCCAGCTAGTCCCTGTCAGAGTTGAGATTTGTACTCATGTGGCTTTGATTTCAAAATCTCTATCTCTACCATGCTCTGTTGTCTCACTTGGGCCAGTCAATTTTCTACAGCCTCAGTTTCCTCAGATGTGAAATGGGGACAATGTTATTACCAACCTTGACATAATGCTGTGAGAGTGTTATGAGGGCTTTGGAAAACCCTGCTCAGTGTTGCTTCCTTATTATTATTATGAAACAGAGTCTCTGGGAATTCTGGAAACCCTGCTTTGCTCTCTGCTTTGAGAAAAAGTTAAGCATATGACCTTACTGTAACCCCCTTATAATCTTGGCTGTGAGCAGTGCTGACAAGCCCCCCACTTCTACCACATCCTATCACAGTGCCTGCGATCCTATAACTGGATGTTACTTTTGGCTTTAGAGAGTCCTTAGAGCCCCACGAAGGGGTCCTGGGGAGAGGGAGAGTCAGCTACATTACGGAATGTTAGAGGAGGCCCTTCGAGACCACCTGGTGGAAGCTGAGGCCCCGAGATGGACAGGGACGTGCCCACGGTCACAACCGCAGGTTAGCGGCAGAGCTGGGATGACCAGCAGCTGTTAAGACTCGCTCCATGGGGCTCAAGCTTTGTCAAGTTCACTTCTCCGAGCTTTCAGCACCAGAGTGCAAGGGCCCTGGGAAAGGACCCAGGGAAGGAGCCTGCGGGGGTAGGGAGGGGAGTGAGTCAGGAGGGCTTGAGAGGCCTCAGCAATATCTTCTGAGAGCCTTTGAATACTGGAGCTGACACAGTCTGGGAGACCCTCAAACTGGCCAGGTGCCTCAGGACAACCACTTGTAGCAATCTGGAAGTCCCGTACTGGAATCTCTTGCGTAGACAAGCCCCTGGGCCTGTGCCTGTGTTCCCAGAGCAAAGTGTTCATTCTAGCCCAGCCCCTTCCTTTGCCAGAGGAGCACAGGAGGTTCATGGGAGTGAGCTGGTTTGTCAGCCAGCCTCTGGAGGGGCAGGTCCCACTGTCCCAGCTCCCCTGCCCATTTCCCCAGCTGACTGGGGTCCTCTTTGCCCGCAGCCACTCTAGACCCCATGACAAACACACGGGGCCCAGGCCTGGAAGATCTATTAGTGCCACTCCTGTCACCGCCCGCAGAGCGGGAGGAGAGGCAGCCAAATGCTGTGCTAATTATTCTAGCTTCCAGCAGAGTCTCGGAGGTCCCAGCCATGGTAAATCTTAACTTTCATGCTATGGTGCACCGGGATGCAATTTACTTCAAAGAGAGCATAAATCCCCACTGCGGTGTGTATCAGAGGAGGGTTACATAAAAGTGGCCCATGTGCTTCCCACCCTGGCTGCCTTCACTCTCTCTCTCTTCCCCTCCCTCCCTCGCTCTCTCCTTGTAAGTTTGAAAAAGCCAGTCCGCGGTTGGCTACACATCTCACACGCAAAAACATTTACACACACGTCTGCTCTCAGCCTTATAAATCACTGGGCTTGGCAACTTGGCAGTGGGAACACAGGCAAGCTCTATTTTTACCAGCACAGTCCACAGACAACCCCCAGGCCCCCACCTTTCCTACAGTGACATCTACTGGTGCCAGCTGGGCCAAAGGCAGCGGTTCGGCTTCAGACCCATTTCTCAGGCTTGGGAGGATGGTTATCGACCAAGGCCTCACTCTTGCCTCAATTCCTCCTCCCTCAACTCCCTCTGGAGTCCCTGGGTGGCGCAAATGGCTAAGCATGGCACTACTAACTGAATGGTTGGTGGTTCGAACCCACTCAGAGGCACCTCAGAAGAAAGGCCTGGTGATTTGCTTCTGAAAGGTCATGGCCTTGAAAACCCCATGGAGCAGTTCTACTCAGCACACGTGGTGTCGCCGTGAGTTGGAATCAGCTTAATGGCAATGGGTTTGGTTTTTTGGGTTTCAGTCCTCTCCAGCCTCTGAGGACTTCCTCCAGCAACAACTTCCACCCAGGAAGCCCCACCCCACCACCATCGCCCCCACCCAGGCTTGCCTGCCGGAGGGGCAGGTGGTGGCCATTGCTGACATACTAATTACCTTCCGGAGGGCTGGGGACGGCACAAGGCAAGGCCGGCACAGCTCATTAGGATGTCAAAGGATCACGGGAATTGCGGATGGGGAGTCCTCCCAGGTTACCCCGTCGGTGCAGTGAATTACTTAATATGGCCCTTCTAGCCATAGTCTTTGTAACTCTCTCCAAATGACTGGGTGAAGATTATGCATAAGAGGTGCTTGTGGCCCACCAAGGGGATTGACTAGCTTGTTAATAATGTAAATAAGGTACATGGCACCCTTGTGGGGGTAGGGCCATGCAAATTGTGTATGAAACCCTAACGAGGGGATTGGTCGGTTTTGCCATCCTGCTAGGCTTATAAGAGCAGTCAGTGCCAGAGCAGAGGGGGACCTACTACCACCAGGAAAGAAGAGTGAGGAGTGGAGCATGTCCACTGGACCCAGGATCCCTGTGCTGAGACCTCCTAGACCCAGGAGAAAGAGAACTGTAACGCCAGAGACAGCGAGAGATGTGAGAAGCAGCAGCAGAGGTAGCTGAGCCAGGAGACTGGCAGGAGATGGCATGGTGGCCCAAGGAGCAAGGCGGTTACAGTGAGTGTGCCGACCCACAGAGCAAGAGAGCTGAGTACCTTCAAGCAGGAGGCTTTCTGACTGAGTGGGGTGCCTCTGGGCACTTACCGGCAGAGGTAAAAGAGCTCTGTAACACTTGCCTGAGCAGGATAGAGGCTGAGGGGCCAGAGAGAGGTGTACCTGTGTGCACAGCTGAGAAGAGGCTCTCCTGATGGAAGAACTGTATTCTGAGCATTCCTGAACCTGAACTGTAACCTGTTACTTCCCTAATAAACCCCATAATTGTGACTGTTGTCTGTGAGTTCTGTGTGGCCATTGCAAGGAATTATGGAACCCAGCAGAGAAGTAGAGAGTGCTGTGGCATGGGGCATCGGTGTCAGAATTGGTAAAGAGGTTAGAGGGTGAAACATGTCTGACCTCCGCCTCATGGCAAACAGCCTTGGGTTGTAGATGCTGATAATGACTCTCCTTCCCCCTTGTGAAGTTAGAGGAGGTCAGATGACGCATCCCCTGCCACACCATTTTTACATCCCCCTCCTCCAAAGCAGGGCTCCCCCTCTCTCATGCAGCCCCCTGGGGGTTTGTCCAGTTGTGTTTCAAGCAATTATTTCCCTGTGAAAGGCAGCTGTTATCTTCACTGACACACACAAGACTGGCAGCAGACGTGGTTTCTGCGAGGGGCTTGTGAATCCTGGCGTTGTCATCACAGTCCTGGCTGGGAACGAAGGGGGTGGAATGAGACAGAGGCGCGTCTGTCTCCCGTCCCCTGGCCCCCGCCCCGGCCTCCTCCCAGCGACCTCTCGGGAGGCAGCCGTGCCAGGTCTAATGCTCCTAATGTCATCTTTGCAGATTCATTTGTGATTCCTTGATGCTGTAATTACCGCTGCTTCGCTCCCCTTGCAGCCGCTGCCATTAGCGGGGCAGACCGCAGGCTGTGGTGACGTGGTCCTGGCAGCCTGGGGGGCCTCTGTGGATTGCTGGGGGTGGGCAGGGCCCTCCTGGCAGTCATAGAGCTGCCCAGAAGCCCCGGGCTGCTGGCCGAGCTGGCCAAATCACTAGCGATTAGTGGCTTTCCCCTAAGTGTGACCCCTGACAGGCGGCTGGCTGTGAGAATGCCCCAGGGCAGAGGGCAGGGTGACTCAGAGGACAGCAAGCAGTTCCAACTCAGCCACTAACACGCTAGTAACCCTGGGCAAGTCACAGCCCCACTGAGCCTTGGTTCCTTCAGCTCTGAAATGGGACAGGGGGGCTGAATTAATTACCTGGGTCGATAGCTCCCTTTCAGCCCTCTTCGTTTAACTGGCCTTAGCACCTGGAAGGTTCTATAGACATGCTGGGGGGTTTTAAGAGACTCAGGCAGGTTACCAGGTGCATCCTTGGGACTGGAGTGGAAAACAAAACCCCTGAAGCCTGCCCTACCAAGAACTCAGCGATAACCTCAGATACTCTACCGCTTTCTATTTTAACACTTCCCTTTGCAGGGCGGAAGCCCTGGGAGGGAGTCAAGGGCTCACCCAGCTGGTGTTCAAGGTTGGAGTGGGGTGGGTGTGGGCAAAGTAAAAGGGCTTTGTAGCTCCTACTTGACCACCGCCCCTCCTGTCTAGATTACCTAGATTACCTCCGGACAGGCCTCCTGCCTCTCTCCCCACACTCTGTGGGAATGGCGGCCATATTTTCTACACCGGGAGTAGGGCTGTCATGGGGTCATCCTTTTCCACCTACTTTGGAAGAAAATGGCAAGGGGGAAGGTCAGAGGCATCTTTAGAGACTCTCAGAAATGAGAGAATAGAAGTAAACAGCAAAAAAAGACAAAGTTTTGTGCCTCCCTCTTTCTTCCCCAGGAAAGCCTGGTGGCATAGTGGTTAAGAGCTACAGCTGCTAACCAGAAGGTCGGCAGTTTGAATCCACCAGGTGCTCCTTGGAAACCGTACAAGGCAGTTCTACTCTCTCCTTTAGGGTTGCTATGAGTCGGAATCGACTCGACAGCAACAGGTTCTTTCCTCCCCCGGTGCATAGCGGTTAAGAGCTACAGCTGTTAACCAAAAGGTCAGCAATTCAAATCTACCAAGCACTCCTTGGAAACCCTGTGGGGCAGTTCTACTCTGTTCAAGAGGGCCGTTATGAGTTGGAATGGACTCAACGGCAGTGGGTTAGTTTTGGGGTTGTCTTTCCTCCCTGCTTCTCCTGGCCACCCCGAGCATGGCGCTAACATCGTTGATACTGTTGGCAAAACATCCATGCATTCAAGCCTGCCTGAAGGTGAAAGTGTGCTCTGCACAGAAGTCATCTCAGTGGTGGTTTGAAAACATGGTAGCAAATTCTTTGATACTCCTCCCATCCAGAGGTGGGTTCTACGACCCTCCTCTTAGATCTGGGTGAGCTTGAGACTGCTTCAGCCAATACAACACAAGAGTGCTGCTACGTGACTTCCAAAAAGGCCAGGCAGTTTCGGCCTTATTTGCTGAAACACTCCTGCTTGGAGTGCCAAGTTGCCATGTAAAAAGTCTGACCACTGGCTGCCATGTTATGAGGAAGTTCAAGCCACATTAAGAGCCCACATGTAAACATGCAGGTCAACAGTACTAGCTGAGCCCAACATTTGAGTCGTTTCAGCCCAAGCACCGAGGAACCTCTGGCTGATCCCAGCCCCCAGCCATTGAGTCATCCCAGCCATTCAAGTTTTCCCATGGGAGGTCCGGGACATCATGGAGCAGAGACATGCCATCCCTGCTGTGTCCTGTCTGAATTTCTGAAGCCCAGAATCTGTGAGCATACTCCAGTGGTTGTTGTTTATACCACTGTGGCCTGGGTGGTTTGTTAAGCAGCAATAGATAGCAGGAACAGCTCCTTAGCCCAGGGTCCTGTCTGACATCCAGTCTAATGTAGGAAGACATGGACACCTGTTTTCCATAAAGGAAGCAGGAAGTTTTCTAGAAGGCTGAGAATGGCATTAGGCCAAAAGATCTGCTGTGTGGGCTGCACACTTAGTGCCTCCCTCCCCCACTCTTTGGCTGTAGAACTCTGCCCAGTTCCAGAGGGAAGCTGAGCTCTGGGCAGGCCTGGCTTCCTTATCGCTGGACTTACTCCTCAGTCTTTGGGTAAGGCCCCTGGGGGCTGCGGCTTGGGGGCTGTTCGTGTCTCATTTCATTTCCTATGTGGTCAAAGAAGCCTTCTAGCTGAGGTTGAGAGAAGGAATGAAAGATGTCCTGACCCAGTTGTTGTTATCCTCCCCTAGTTTGGATCTTGAGCCTAAGGCTTTCGGGAGAGGGGGGAGGAGAGGGGGAAGAGAGAGGGAGGGCGTGCAGGAACACATCGTTTTGTGGTTTATCTGTCAAAGGACATAGGACAGATTCCCACCCGGACACCCAAGAATGTCATCTGGCACTGTGACTTACGAGGCCTTGGCTATTGCTTTACAGTTTCATGAAGGGGCGGGGGTGGCCAGAATCTGCCTGCTGGTCGGTGACTCCTACAATTTACAAGAAAATCAGACCCACTTTCTCCATCCTTCGGAACCATTAAAAGACTGGTTGTGGACTCAATTGTGGGCTGTCCCACAATGCACATAAACATTTGCTGGCATTTATAATCAAAGAAAGAGATAGTTTGGTTCAATTTTACATGTAAAATTCAATCAATGACAAATTCCAGTTTGCTCTCTGGAACTTGAAGATAATGTACTAGAGTATTCTGTTTTTGATCAAAAAATTGCTCAGGAATCTAGATTGATGAATATTTTGTCACGGGGTGAAAGAAAGCAACCCCGATGTGAAAATACAAATCTTGTTCTTCAGCTTGCTTTGACTTGCTGTCCAATGTAACTGAGAAATTTTTATCTTTGAATGGACACATTTTGGTAAACTTGACCATGACTGAGACCCAGTAAGCCACTGAGGGTTTGATTAGTTGGGGCAAAGATTTAGAAATGAGGCTTCGGAGAGGAGAAAAGGAGCAACTCAACTTCTTTAAAGAAGGTACCACTCACTGAACAGTACATGTTAAGACTGTTGAAATGGCAAACGTTTTGTTACCTATATATTTACAATAAAAAAAAAAGGTACCAAAAGGACTCGGCGGGAGGAGCCTAAGTAAAAAAAAAAAAGTTTCCTCTTGGTGGTCCAACGGGAGAAGCCCAGAGAGGGGGCGGGGTTTGGGCCTATAAATAACTGATGCCCGCCCTTTGTTGCCCACCCTTCTCCCTCACGTCCTAGGAAGCAGTCACCTGTCTTCCAGCTGCCTGGGACCGTCTGCCGGAGCAAGTGACATCACAGTGACCAGAAACCACCTCCCCTTTGTCTGGAGCAGTTATGACGTCATTCCCTCTGGCAGAGAAGCAGGATGTTGGCAGCTGGGATTCCTCGGGGTCCTCCTGAAGTGATAATTGCCTTAGATTTTGTTATAAAGTGCAGCTGCTAATTATCTTGTTAAATCACAGCCATATACTTTTTGGATTTTTTTTTCTTCTTTGCAATCCATTGCAACAGTCTGGGAGATTAAATAAAACCACATACCCTAAACAAAAACAAAACCCATACACACACATACACACACACAATCTCTTCTTTAAAACAATGTGAAAACAATTTCAAAAAATGAAAAGAGCGCAGATACGGCATAATTAGATTGCTTCCATTAAAAAGTCATCATTTCAACATCCCCATATAAATATCCGCATCCCGTTGCATATTTTAAGCAATTGCATAATAAGCCCCCAAGTGCAAAACAGAGCAAAACTCATTTCCTGACCACAAAAGGAGAAAGGAGTCACTATGTGCTCTGCCTTCCAAGGAGAACTGGATTACATTCCTCCCACACAGAGTGGAGGGAGATGGAGTTCAGTGCTCCAGGGGAGAGAATTATGACAACACTTAACCTCTGTGACCCACGCTGCTCCATGCCTCTCCACGCTCTTGGTCATCAGAAGCATGCAGCTCTGCTGAGGTCAGATGGAAGAAAAGGGGGACCTGGCCCCCTCCATTTGGCCCAGGGAGCCCCAGGCCTGTGGTAAAAAGCGGCCCTGGGTTCCAGCATCAACAGGTGAGTGAATGTCAGAGGCGGCCGGGGCATCGCTGGCATTACCAGTGACTGACCATTTCCAGGCTTCCGATTTTTGTGGCCTTGCTGGAGGTTTGCCGAGCAGGGTCAGAGTAAGGTGCTGGGTCTGGGCCAGTAGTGCAGTGGGAAGCAGAGTGGTAAGGCCCAGACCTGGGTGGCTAGGATAAGGGTGGGAAGGAGACTTTTCATTGTCTACTCATTTGTATCTTTTGAATTTTGAGCCATGTGAATATATTAACTATGTAAAAAATGACTAAAAATAAACACAAAGTCATACACAGATATATAAAAATACATATACAGCAAGTTCCTGGGTTATGAACATCAGACTTACAGACAACTCGTACTTGCCCTTTAATGTTGTATAAATTTGCTGTCACTTTGAAATGCTTGAATCAACCCCTCTTCGCAACAAATTCTTCATCACAATCACCTTCACTCGCTGCACGTGCAGCTTCTAAATCACTGAAAAGGCTTCCAGCCTTTTCTTGCACTAAATTAAGGCTAAATAAGAACCGTATGCACCTTTTCCAACTTACCTACAAATTCGATTTAAAGACACAGGAATGGATTTCGCTCATAACCTGGGGACGGCCTGTACACACACACACACACACACAATACATACATATATATGTGTATATAAGACGGCACTGGGTGGGTCTGGTATACACACACACACACACACACACACACACACACACACGGGGTGGGTTAACCAGTAAGCAAGGTACGCACAGGCTTGATTGTGTTTACTTAATCTGTAGTGCACGATTTCACATGAGTTTTACCACATCTGGTGAAAAACATGTGGTGAAAGACAGATGAAATTGTACACTACAGATTAGTAAGCACAAGCAAGCCTGTGTGTACCTTGTATATTGGTAATATGTCCCTGTATATATGTATATGTATACACACACACACATATATATACATAGAAGTGAAGTCCCTGGGTAGTGAAAAGAGGTAACATGTTCAGCTACTAACTTAAAGGTTAGAGGTTCGAGTCCACCCTGAGGTGCTTTTGAAGAAAGCCCTGGCAATCTACTTCTAAAAATCAGCCACTGAAAACCCTATGTAGCACAGATCCTCTCTGACACACACGAGATTGTCATGAGTCGGAATCAACTTGACAGCGACTGGTTTTTATACACAGCAGTGGATATCCATTATTTGTACCTATACAGCATCCTGATTTCCTTTTGGGGTAATCACTACCCCTTATTCACAGTTCTTGTAGCTTCAGTGGTATTGGCTTTAACATCCCCTCCTCCCCATATACACACATTCTTAGGGTAGCTATATGCCTCACTCTTACCAATCAGAGCTCAGGATACCCCTGGCTGTAATGATTGGCTAAAGCTTGGGCACATGACACAGCCAGGCCAATGAAAGCCTTTCCTACAACTTTTGTTACTGCTATGGGTAAAGAGACACTCTCTGGTGTCTGGAATTGTTGAGCGGGTAGAGTATCAGCCTAAACCAGCCAGCAGCTGTCTTTGCTGGTAGAGAGGGGAGATCCTACTTTGGAATAAAGCCAACACTGAGGAAAACAGAGGAGAGGGAGAGGCATTAACAGAGGAAGAAAGAAAGAGACGGGAAGACAGAAACAGGCTGTGACCTTTGACGTTTAAATCTCTGGATCCAGCTATGCCTGAGGTGAGCTACATTCCATGGACTTGCCACTCTCTTGTTCTTTCTTCCCGTCCATTTTAATTGGGTTCTGTTTTTTACACCAGAAGTTCTGAACTGCGTACATACTTATATGAAGCTGAGTTAGGAAGAAAGGAAATATCTAGATCAGCCCAGAGCACCAAAAGGAGTGGCAAAGAAATCCTGTCAGTTCTACCTTTTCCCCTGAGGATATGGGAATTGTATGTATTCAAGTCTTGAATCTTCTCATTCCTTTTTTTTTTTTTTTTTAGCACTAGCTACCAGCCCCTTAAAAGGAGCCCTGGTGGCACAGTGGTTAAAGGCTTGGCTGCTAACCAAAAAGTCAGTGGTTAGAACCCACCAGCCACTCTGAGGAAGAAAGATGTGGCTGTCTGCTTCCATAAAGATTACAGCCTCGGAAACCCTATGTTGTCGGTTCTAACTAATAGTGACCCTATGTACAACAGAATGAAACATTGCCATCCCTATGGGGCAGTTCTGCTCTGGCTTATAGGGTCATTATGAGTCGGAATTGACTCAACGGCAACAGATTTTTTTGGTACCAGCCCCTCTGAGCCAATGCCTGGGGGTCTGGCCTAGTTGGAGCAGAGACCCTTCCACTTGATCAAGTCCATTTATTTGCCTTTCTTTTCCCTTCATCCTTTGGCCATTATCTTCGTTATCTGGCGTAATGCTTAAATTTGGGCAATTGAGAATACATTGCTTCCTTGCATTCTGAGAAGAGCCTGGATCAGAAATGAGAAGACCTGGGTCCAGCCTCTATTTGCCATATGACCTTGGTCAAGTCATTTAATGGCTTCATTTTGAGCTAATTTCCTCCTCTTAAAAAAGAGGATTTATTACACCTGCTCTGAACCCCTTGAGGACAATGACCATGTTCATCTTTTTTCCCCCTCCTTCCTTCCCTTCCTCTCTTCCTTGTCTTTCTGTATGTCCTTTGGCCTTTAGATGCAGGGAGTTGAGTTAATCATACACCAAGTTCATGTCACACTGCCATCCTCACTGATCAAGGCGTAGACCCCTCTCATCTTATTTATTTTCTTATTTTTCCTGTATATCACCCATCCTTACTCCATTCTTCAGTCCCCATCCTACCTCCAGGTCTGGCACCAATTCCAATATATTTAGCGTATGTCTTGAAAGATATATGGAGAGTTTTTAAAAATATATATACAGGTGATTTTGATTTATAATAGTAACTTAATATAAAGCCATAGATCTCATCCTTTTTTCACCCAACACTATGTTTTAAAGATCTCTTCAAGTGCTGTATGTAAATTTGGTCCATTGCTTCTGACAGCTACACAGTATTTCGTAATATTTATCTGCCACCATCACATATATCTGCCACCATCATATGTATCTTATGTATGTACAGCTATCATATGTATCTACTGCTATCATATGTATCTACCACCGTCTTATGTATTTACAACCATCACTTGTATCTTATGTATGTATAGCTAGCATATGTATCTACTGCTATCATATGTATCTACCATCATGTTATATAACTACAACCATCACATGTATCTAATGTACGTACAGCTATCATATGTATCTACTGCTATCATATGTATCTACCACCATCTTATGTATCTACAACCATCACTTGTATCTTATGTATGTACAGCTATCATATGTATCTACCGCTATCATATGTATCTACCGCCATCTTATGTATCTACCATCATCTTATGTATCTACAATCATCACATGTATCTAATGTATGTACAGCTATCATATGTATCTACCCCCATCATATGTATCTACCGCTATCATGTGTATCTACAGCCATCATGTATATCTACCACCATCACATATATCTGCTACCTTCTTATGTATCTACCACCATCTTGCTTCTCCATTCCCCTGTGAGGAGCACCCAGGTTGCCTCCCACTCTCTGGCACTGCAAATAAAACTGTAATGGACATCCTCAATCATGTCCTCTCATGGGCCTGTACAAGCCTGTACAGGGATAAAGACCTGGGGGATTTCTGGGGCATAAAGTTTATACAGACTTTATTCCTCTTAGCACTGCCAGGTAATCTTCAGAATGACTGTGTTGCTTCCTAGTTGCACCAGCAGTGCAGGAGAATTCCCATTCCCCACACCTACTGTAGCACTCAGCTTTATTCAGTTTTGTAAGGTTTGCCGATGTCTAGAATGTGAAGTGATTCTGTTTTAATTTGCATTTCTTTGATAAGCCATGGAGATTGGCTATCTTTTCATCTTTTTGTTAGTCATTAGGGATCTCCTGTCTATAAATTGTTTATCCATATCATTTGACCTTTTTCCCATTTTTATTATTTTTTAAAAATCTCTGAGTTCTTTATCTATTTTGATAATAACCCCTTGTTAGTTGTCTGACCCCTTTGTTACCTTTGCCTACATTGATGGACCATGGTTCATTCATCTGTTTTCTTGGTGGCCAGCCAGATGCCTACTGTAGCTGGTGCTTGGTCAATGAAAAATGAATGAACAAATGAATTAATGAATGGATTGAAGAGTCGTTGTGAAGGCTAAATGACATATGTTCTTTGTGTAAAATATATAAGGCAGTAGAAAAATATGATGACGAAAGATGCCAACTCTTCTTCATAGCGTTTAGCAACCATTAGCGTCCCTTGGGCCCTTATCAAAAACAAAGTCTGTGCAGGTACTATGGGATCTTGATACAAAGACACATATCATGGCAGTCCTGTCCTCTCACGATGTTGGGTCTGGAAGAGCCAAGGCAGGAGGAATGGAATGGAAAGATGACCAATAAATGATGGCGATACATGGCAGAGTGATGGGTATCGGAGAGGCTCCAATGTAGGTGGCTCATCACCCAGCACCTGCCATAATTTCTGCAGAGCACATTCTGACATTATGTTCTGTTCACTGTTTCTCAGCTGTAAAAGGGCTGTCATTTCCTTCTTGGGCTGGAGGTCAACACTACCTGCTTTGTTTTTTTCACTGACTTGATACCCCCTTTCAGGCCCCTTTAGTCTCTGAGCACGGACTGTCCATTGGAGTTGCTAACCCACTCTCTCCCTTTTTCATATGGCTCCAAGGAACTCTTGTGTTACAGTTGGGATCAGATTTACCTAAGTGTTATGGATTGAATTGTGTGCCCCCAAAATATGTGTTGGAGTCCTGACCGCTATACCTGTGGATGTGATCCCATTTGGGAATAGAATTTTCTTTGTTATGTTAATGAGTCCGTATCAGTGTAGGGCCAATCATACAACATGCGTTTTAAACCTAATCACTTCTGAGTTATAAGGAGCAGCTTAGACACAGAGACAGGCAAGCACAAAAGGGGAAGACAGATGCTATCTGATGACTACGGAGGCAGGTGAATCTATAAACTCAGGAACTCCAAAGATCGCCAGCTACTAGAAGCTGAAATAGACAAAGAAGAACCTCCCCCTAGAGCCACACTCTGAATTAGGACTTCTAAGCTCCAGAACTGTGAGGAAATAAATTTCTGTTCTTTAAAGCCATCCACTTGTGGTATTTCTGTTACAGCAGCAATAGGAAACTAAGATACTAAGCCAGGATAGAAGTTAATTTCATGTAAAAGTCTAGACGTAGCCAGTCCAGGGCCGTCAAGGACTCTGCTTCATAAAGTCTCAAGGACTCAGGCTCCTGCTATTTTGTCGTCCCACCATGTGAGACCTCCATTCCCAAGGTCATACTTCATGGTTCAAGATGGCTCTTGGAGGTCTAGCAGCAGTATGGAGGAAAGGATGAAGAAGAAGAAGGCAAAGGGCATGTGTCTGCTATCTCTTAGGAAAATTACCCAGAATGTTACTTGACCCTTCCGCTTATATCCACTGGTTAAACTTAGCCATCTGGCTATACCTAGCTGCAAGAGAAGCTGGAAAATGTCGTCTTCATTCTGTGTAGCCAGGTGCCTTACTAGAAGGCAGGGGTCTTGTAACTAAAGGACACTGGGGGACAGCCAGAAGTTTTGGCCACAGCCTGTGTCCTTTCTTAGGCCTTTAATATCTGCTCTAGGCTGGATGGACTGACCAATATGAACCATCCAGCTTGAGCTTCCTATGTTCCTGTAGTTGTCATTAGCTGCCACCAAGTCAGCTGCTGACTCATGGCAACCCCTGGTTCATGTGTTACAGAGTAAGACTGCTTCATAGTGTTTTCTAGGCTGTAATCTTTGTGGAAGCAAATTGCCAGGCCTTTCTTCCATGTCCCCGTGGCTAGGGCCTATCATTTCTTTGGAACAGATGATTTAGACCTTGTCCCAGAACCCAGCTTTTCCCAGTTAATGGCAATTAATGCTACTTTCTGGAGGAGGCAGTCTATTAATAGTAAAGCATACAGATTTGACTTTAGGCTAGAGGGCAGAGATGTAGAAAGTTCTATATTCCGTGTGTGTGAAAAAAAAATCAAAGTTAGTGTTTTTAATTCTTGAGATAATAAATAAACAGGCAAATTGCTTGGTTGTAAGATACTGTGAAACTCTGGGTACTGGTGTGGACTGGTAGAGGGAGTGGTCCTTGTGGGTCACTGTGCTGATGTTAGAAGACCATGGTTTGAGATGTAGCTTAACACTTACTAGTGGTATGATTTGGGGAAAATCACCTAATCTCTCTGTACTTCAGTTTCTTCTACTATAAAACGGCCTCAAACGTCTGATTCACTTCTTTCTTTTTTTTCCCCTTAACTCCTTTGCCTGGTGCTTTTTTCTTTTCTTTTTTAATTGTGGTAAATATAGAGGTAACAAAACATTTGCCATTTCAACAATCTTAGTGACATTGATTATGTTCATCATGTTGTCCGAGCATCACCATTGAGGATACCCAAATTTTCCCAGCTCTTATTTTTTAAAATAAAAAATCCAGCAGAATGGGTTTGAAGCAAATGAGCCAAAAAAAAAAAAAAAAAAAAGAGAGAAAGAGAGTACCTTCCGTCTCTTATTTTGTCTCCTTTGTCCAGTGACAGGAGGAGTGGAGAAAGGGATTGAAGAATTAAAAGATGGATAGGTTAAAAGAACTGAAAAAAACAAAACCAAAAAAACCACCAAGAGGATCTAAAAGAGGAATACAGAATAGGAGAGAATGATCGGGGGAGGAGTGAGACAGAGACAGAGAGAAAGAGCAGGAGGAGGAGAAACACAAAGAAAGACAAAGTGAAATAGAGGCACAAAGACAGGGCTGAAGAGAGAAAAATTTGAACGGGTCTTGAACCTGTTCTGAACCCTCTGCACCACCAATCTACCCTACTCCACTGTCTCCTCAAACTTCTATTCCTTCTAGATCTTATGTCCAATGTGCTCTGGGACCCTCTAGCTACGGGCTGGATCTGATTTTCTCGCACAGCATCCTGGGCTCTGACTCCACTGTTCTGACTCCTGTCATCTCCTGGCTGATGCTTTATCGCTTCTCTTACTAGAGGACGCAGGGTCAGTTCTGGATCACGGGGGCTCTGTGTGTGTCAGGCTAGAACCGTGCGCGACAGGATTTCTAATGACTGATTTTTCAGAAGTAGATCAGCAGGGCTGTCTTCCGAGGCACCTCTGGATGGGCTTGATCCTCCAACCTTTTGCTTAGCAGCGGAGTGATTAACTCTTTGCGCCACCCAGGGTCTCCTACCTAGCCTGTTATTCTCTAGTAGTTGTTTGGGAGGGAACTTGTCTCCCTAGCCAGACTGAACTCCCTGAGGGCAGGGTCCACTCCTTGGCTTGGCATCCTCCCTCCCCCCAGGACTCTTGCCTTAGTACAGAGTCAATATAGCATCCAGAGTGGATGAAGGCAGCGATCCCTGCCCTTGACCTCCTTAGTACAAGGCACATCGTTATGGCCACTGTCAGCCAACTCTCTTGACTTCTCAGAGATATTTCTCATGAAACGGCTTGTTAGAGCGCCAGCCTCTCAGCTAAGTATGAAGGGCTGAATCGTCTCCTGATATAGAGTCTGCAGAATGCTGATGGGAAGGAAAATGTTGTAGCCCATGTTTAATATGGATGCTTTTCAAACCTCGTAAATGATCCGAGCCGAGGAGAGTGCAGACTCCGTGAGCAGTGTGGTGCGCGCTGGGAAGTCAGTTCATATTCTGGCATTCCAACAGGGCATTTGTTCTGAAGTTACATCACAGGGGCCTCTGCCAAGGGAAATAAGGCAGCTCTTCTGCTGGAGCCCTGGTGGCACAGTGGTTAAGAGCTGTAGCTGTTAACCAAAAGGTCGGTATCTTCGAATCCACCAGCCGCTTCTTGGAAACCCTATGGGGCAGTTCTACTTTGTCCTACAGGGTCGCTATGAGTCAGAGTCTACGTGATGGCAACAAGTTTGGTTTGGTTTATTCTTTCGATAAGATGTATATGGGATGTCTTTCCGGAAGGTCTCCTGGCTTTGTGGAACCTTTGCCAAAAATAAACCAGTTGCTGTCATTGAGTTGATTCCGACTCACGGCAACACCATGTATGTCAGAGTAGAACTGTGCTCCATAGGGTTTTCAATGGCTGATTTTTTTAGGAGTAGATTGCCAGGCCTTTCTTCTGAAGTGCCTCTGGGTGGACTTGAATCACCAATCTTTCGATTAGCAGCCGAGTGTGTTGTTTTGCCAAAGATGGAGGTCCCGAAAAAGGGCAAGACGCTTTCCTGGTGTTTGCTGAATGGCATGGAAGGAGAACTTATGTTTCTCCTAAAGAGTGGGATTCACTATTCACTACTGAACATTCTAGAAACCACAGGGAAGGGAGCTCCAGAGATTTCACAGCAGCAGCCCTTGCTGGTTCCTAAATCAAGTTCCTTTCTTACATGAGTCCAACAATATATTGCAAATATCAGATTGGCCTCGCTAATGAGCATTAGATAATAGCTGAGACACTTAATGAACATTGGATAACGCCACTTCTGGCGAGCCCTAATATGATGTTCTTTCCTGCTACTTAAGATCTGAATGAACGAGAAATAGAAGGGCACTTGGGGCTTGGTTCTCCTTGCCCCATGGAGCAAAGCCAGGCTACAGAAGGCAAGTGAAGTGTTGAACTTGGATCAGCTTTACTAGGCGGTGAGATGGCAAGAAAGAAGCCAGCCTGCGATTTGTAGCAAAGGTGGCAGTATTTTCTTTTCTTTTAAACTAAAGCTGCACTGGGCTGTATTCCCTCATTTTGGATCCAGGAGAGTTTTATAACTCAACTCTTCTTCCCTCTGCTCCCCCCACCCCCACTCTGGATTTTTTTTTTCCAGTGAGGGTGGTTCGATATACAGCAAGATATAACAGAAACACCTACTGAATGAGAACTTTTAGGGGCGCCTGGCATCCATTTCCTCCTTGTCTCAAAATAGTACCCTGCTTTCCTTTGGAGAACTGTCCCTTCTTTACTCCAAGTGGTCTTGGTGGGGCTGACAATCATTGTATCCTTAGGCTACCACCCTCCTAATTCAGTCAACCAAAACCCAAACCAAACCCGTTGCCATTGAGTCGATTCCAACTCATAGCAACCCTATAAGACAGAGCAGAACTGCCCCGTAGAGTTTCCAGGGAGCACCTGGTGGATTCGAACTGCCAACCTTTTGGTTAGCAGACGTAGCTCTTAACCATTAGGCCACCAGGGTTTCCATCAGTCAACCAGAGCATTCTATTCCAAGGTCATTGTAATTGGCTCAGGGATGAAAAAAAAATAGACAGGCCAAACTGGGCCAATAAGCAGTTTCCCTGAGATTTCTTATGTGAGCTCTAAAGGCTCTTCCTCTGGGATCTCAAGTTGTAAAGACCATAAAATCCTCAGGCTGACAAGTCCAACTTCCCGCTACGTAGAAAATCAGAACAGCAAGATGGAGACTGGGCAAAAGAACTCTGACAACATCATTTGAGTCTCTGGATGTAGTCAAACTGGAATTCAATTAACCATCAGACTTCCCAGTTATGTAACAAATACTTTCTCTTTTTGGTTAAGCAAAAGGGAATTTGAGTCGAGCTTCTGTCTCTCGCCTAATAGAGTAGCCTGTCTTAGTTATCTGGAAAACCTGGTGGCCTTAGTTATCTAGTGCTGCTACAACAGAAATACAAGTGGGCAGCTTTAACGATCAGAATTTTATTTTCTTCAAGTTTAGGAGGCTAGAAGTCCAAATTCAGGGTGCCAGCTCTAGGGGAAAGCTTTTTCTCTCTGTTGGCTCTGGAGGAAGGTCCTTGCGCCTTCTGAGCTTCTGCTCTTGTGGGATCTTCATGTGGCTTGGCATCTCTCTTTCCCCATTGTTACTACTTTCACTTGCTAATTTAATCTGTTTTATATCTCAAAAGAGATTGATTTAAGACACACCCTATACCAGTCCCATCTCATTAACATAACAAAGACAACCCATTCCCAAATGGGATTATAACCAGAGGCATAGAGGTTAGGATTTATGACACATTTTGGGGGGAACACAATTCAATCCATAATATAGCCATATCCTGTTTCTTGGACCAGCTGTTAGTGGTCGTATGTTGTTGTTGTTATTAGCTAACCCCTGACTCAAGGCCACCCCATGCACAACAGAATCAGACCACTGTGATCCATAGTGTTTTCACTGGCTGGTTTTTGGAAGTAGATTGCCAGGCCTTTCTTCCTAGTCTGGAAGCTCAGCTAAAATCTGTTCAGCACCATAGCAACACATAAGTGGTGGCTGTGCATGAGGTCCTTGGCCTGGAATCACACCTGGGTGTCCTGCATGGAAGGGAAGAATTCTACCACTAAACCACTATTGCCTCCAGTGCTCTCATAACCGACATTATTCCCCTTGCTTGGCCTTGCCCATGAAACTCATGGTAAATTGCGTTATTGCTCCCAATTCTTTCCTCTATGCCAATAATAGGGTTATCCAGCCATGCCAATGTGACTTCGCTGGCCCTCTTATTAGAGTTGGCAGAGAATACTTCCCTGTGCCATTCATGTTGCTTGGCTACGTGATTTGTTTTGGCCAATGAGAAATCAGCAGAGGTAACATGAATAGAGGCTTTAAATATGCCTTGTGCAGCTTGTCTTGGCCTCTTACTCTCCTGCTAGTTGATGTGAGAGAACATGTGTTGGTAGCTATTGGTCCCAGAAAGTACAGATGTGTGGAGCAGCCCTTAACCTAACCTACAGCAGCCAGCTGAAGAAAACGAAATGATTGTTGTTGTCAGCCATTGATACTTGGGGGTTGTTTGTTATGCAGCAGGCTTAGGCAGAAAGCTGACTGATACGAGGCATGAGCCAGGGGAATCAAAGATGTCAACCAGATTCCCTACTTGCCTCTTTCCCTCTACATAAGTCTCCTAGGGCTGCTGTAACAAAATACCACAAACTGAGTGTCTTATAAGAGCAGAAATTTATTGTCTCACAGTTCTGGAGGCTAGTAGGCCAGATTCAGGTTGTCATCAGGGCCATGCTTTCTGTGAGGGCTCTAGGAGAAGACGGTTTCTTGTCCCTTACAGTTTTCTGGGAGCCTCAGGTGTGCCTTGACTTGTAGGTTGCAGCATTCGTTACTGTTATCACATGGCTGTCTTCCCTTTGTCTGTCTCTTCTCCTCCCCTTTTACAAGGAGTCCCTCAGATTGGATTAGTACACACCCTACTGTGGTATGACCTCATGCTAGCTAATTACATCTGCAAAGACCCTATTTCCAAACAAGGTCACCTTTACAGATACCAGGGTTTAGGATTTCAACATATCTTTTGGGAGGACACCATCCAACTCATCACATCCTCAGACTTCTGTTTTCCCTGTAACATGTGGTACCGGTGTCTTTTCTAGCATTCTTCGTGGTGTATGGGGTTAGTTTATCTTTGTTGATTGGTTGTGATCCACAGGGTTTTTATTGGCTGATTTCTGGGGAAGTAGATCACCAGGCCTTTCTTCCTAGTCCATTTTCATCTGGAAGTTCCACTGAAACCTGTTCAGCAACCCAGCAACGTGAAAGCCACCACCGATGGATGGGTAGTGGCTGTACTTGAGGTGCATCGGCCAGGAATCAAACCCTGGTCTCCTGCCTGGAAGGTGAGAATTCTACCACTGACCCACCAATGCCTTTGCTGGACACATGGCTTAATCCACGACTGACTGAGGGATGGAGTGTGTGTCTTAACTCCTCCTTTTGCTCTTTGACAGGGGCTGGAGTGGGGCGTGGGGCCCGGCTAACTTCTCCTTGTGCCTCCCCATCCCCTGCAACATTCTCCTTTACCTTCACATCAAGGCCAGCCTCGAAGGGAGAAAGATGATGCAAAGTAGCGACCAGCACGGGTATTCCATTTTGGACCGAAAATTTGGTGCCATGTTTCTGCTGCCCGGGCAGGTGACGGAGCTCTTCTCGATCTTCGGTTTCCTTGTTTCTTATTGGCCCTACCTCCTGCGGTGAGAAGCAAATAATAAAAATAATAATAGCAAACACGTATAGCTCTTACTACATTCTGGGATCTGTTCTAAGTGCTTTACACATATTTGTTCCTTTAACCCTCACCGCAGCCCAATGTGGTAAGTATATTCTTATTAGTATTATTTCCAATTTATAGATGACGAACTGAGGCACAGAGAGGTTGAGTAATGACCAAAGTTACACAGCAGTAAGTGGCAGAGCTGGGATTTGGCCCCGAGTGGTCTGGCCTCAGAGACTGTGCTCTCCAACGCCATATGTAAAAGTCCCTCAGGCACCAGTAATATATTTATCAGAAACAAGACCCACATGCTGGTCACTAAGGGCTATTTTCAAATATCCCAATGTAATATCACAAAGGTTTAATCAAGTCATATCTGTGTGATGAAAAACATGGGTTTGAAAAATGGTGCCTGGGATGTATCCGGCTGTCGTAATGATGGAGCGGAATCTCCCGCGCAGCCGATCTGATTGTCTCTAGAACTCATCACTCATTAAGGCATTGGGAGAAAAATGAATCGACCCCAGAGGCCACATGGAGAGGCGGCTCCCTGGTGAAACGCTCTAGGACAGAGCAGAACTAGGCCCCAGGCAGCTGGAGAAGCCAAAGAGAATTATATTTAACATGAAACATAAACACCATCTAAAAGGCAGACGGTGCAGCAAAATATAAATCTGACCGTTGTCTGGTGCCTCAGAAATCCGGTGGCCTTAGAATCCGCAGCCACACACTTTTACCTCCACAGCGTTTCAGATGATGAAATAGAGTTCTTCATTAAAGAATGCTGCAAGAACGACGAAAAGTTAATGGTGATATATCTGAGACGAAGAGGGCCAGAGAACAGAGGGCGATAACATCACAGCAGAGAACCATGGGTGTTTCTTCTGTTAAAATGGCAACAGGACAACTTCTGGAACGTCAGAGCATAGCCACAAACAGAACAAGTCACTCTGCTGTTGGGTGTCTGCACTCTCATCCAAGTCACGAAAGACAAACCCGTGGCATTAGGTACTTGTAATTTCCCTTTTTCCCAGGGCCCCTGAGTTTTCCAGAAGCAGAAGATTTATACGTGCATCAGGCAGGAAGCAAACGTGGCCCTCCTCGTTTTAACGAATGCAGGATTGTCCACACGGAGACAAGCCAAGCTCTACCCCAGGTCACACAGCCACAGCATAAGCTGGCAAATGGGGCATTCGGTCCTTGGCCCAAGTTTCCAGGGGCAGCAGGTCCCCGCTGCTCAGCCAAGCCAAGAGAAATGCTTTTAGAAAGTGCAGGCTCCCTTCCGGCTTGCGGGATCACCACCTCCTGGGTGGGGCTTTGTTTTTGTTAGTGTTTTATGAAGGAGACGCCTTGGTCTCAATCTCTGAGGGCAGCCAGACATAGAGACTATGAAGAGTCTCTCCTCATAGTGCTTCCTCTGTAGCCCAGGGCTGGGAAGGGAATCTGGCTGCTTCTCTCCCCTCCAAGAAGCCCTGGTGGCGCAATGGTTAAGCGCTCAGCTGCTAACTGAAAGGCTGGCAGTTCAAACCCACTCGGTGGCTTCATGGGAGAAAGACCTGACAATCTGCTCCCGAAAAGATTACAGCCTAGAAAACCCCACAGGGCAGTTCTACTCTGTCGCGTGGGTTGCTATGAGTTGAAATCGACTCGACGGCACCTAACAACATCTCCTGTCCACCACATCTAAAGAGAGCTTCAAGAGCCCCTAACGACAGCGGAGAGAATGATCTGGGAGCATACACGACACGTGGCATTGGTGGTTCATGGGTAGGATTCTCGCCTTCCACGCGGGAGACCTGGGTTCGATTCCCAGCTCATGCACCTCATGTGCAGCCACCACCGTGTTGTTACGATGCTGAACAAGTTTCAGGGGTGCTTCCAGGTTAAGATAGACTAGGAAGAAAGGCCTGGTGATCTACTTCTGAAAATCAGCCAGTGAAAACCCTACGGATCACCACACTCCGATCCAAAACCCATCTTGGGGATGGCACAGGACTGGGCAGCATTTCATTCTGTTGTGCATGAGGTCACCATGAGTTGGGGGCTGACTCCATGGCAGCTGACAACAACATATATCAAGCAGTTCAGTCAGTCAGCAAACACTAGTTGAGCATGCGCAATGAATGAGTTAGCGTAGTGAACAATGTCAGATATTCGTTGCAGCCCCTTTCAATGTGCTTTCTCCAATTAGCACTAGTAGCTCTTTTTCAGGGGATTGCCTTCAGGCTACCTGAGCCACTTTGCCTGCCCAGAGAGCCCAAGGAAACTTGAGGTGTATATCACCCCTCCTCCCCCAGCCCTGAGGCCCATGTTAACCCACGTAGGACCAGGAAAGCCCAGCACATTTGCCTTACCAGTTGCCATCAAGTTGACTCCACCTCATGGCAACCCCATGTGTGTCAGAGTAGAACTGTGCTCCGTAGGCTTTTTCAGTGGCTGATCTGTCAGAAGTAGATCGCCAGGCCTTTCTTCCAAGGTGCCTCTGGGTGGACTTGAACCTCCAACCATTCAGTTAGCAGCTGAGCACTTTAACCATTTTCACCCCCAGGGACTCTTCCCTCGCCTTAGCTCAGTACTACTGTGAGGTGTAATTCATCCTCCAGAGCTCCCCTGCGGATCAGGCTGAAGCTACCCACTGTAAGCATTTTGCCTGCAATGGCATCTTACCTGGCCTCCTCTGCTTTCCTGTCTGGCTTCCCCCACTCCCTTTCTGACCTCCCTTCGGAGCACTTCCTTTGTACATCACTCGCACATGAATCTTCATTCAGGACCTGCTTCTGGGAATCTCAACGTAAAACAGTCACCCTCTGGGTTCTGGGGCTACATTGCTGAACATGAAAGCTATGACAAAGTTCCTGCCCTTGTGACAGCCTTGTGGCTGGGACTACTTTCAGCACAGACAGTGGATTCCAAAGTAGGATGTGGCAGCGAGGTGATCCATTGAAGTGTGGGAAGAACCTTTTTTATTTCAATTTAAAGTTGTCTCTGTCTTGCCCCTTAACACTTTCTATTTTTGTATACTACCACCTAGCTATCTGTCTGTTGTAATGTATTGCTATGACACTGGAAGCTATGTCACCAGTATTTGAAATACCAGTAGGGTCATCCATGGCAGACAGGTTTCAGCGGAACTTTCAGACTAAGAAGAAAGGCCTGGCAACCTACTTCTAAAAATTAGCAATGAAAACCCTATGGATCACAACAGAACATTGTCGGATGTAGTGCTGGAAGATGGATTCAAACTGCTGACCTTTTGGTAAGCAGCCAGTCTCTTAACCACTGAGCCCCCAGGGCTCCAAGGTTGAAAGGCACTCACAATACACTGTGGCTGCCACCATTGGCTTGACCATACTGACGATTGTGAAGAGGGCACAGGACTGGTTAATGTTTTGTTCTGTTGTACATGGGGTCCCCATGAGTTGGAGCTGATTCGACAGCAACTAACAACAGCATTTTTTTGTATGTGTTTTATGCTGAAGATAATATAGTCCAAAGATATATTTATACAAGTTCAAACTAAATAAATGAAGCCCATTATGGGGTGAGTGCTCGGTATGTTTTATTAATAGGCCAGCAAGATCAAAAAGTGTGGAAACAAGAGGTGGCCAACCTGATG
This sequence comes from Elephas maximus indicus, assembly GCF_024166365.1. NCBI lineage: Eukaryota > Metazoa > Chordata > Mammalia > Proboscidea > Elephantidae > Elephas > Elephas maximus. Next base: position 134,980,056 of record NC_064846.1, read on the forward strand.
GTAGAAGTTAAGCATGTCCCTAGTGGAACTGGAGACCCCACGTTGCCATTTCCCAGCCCTGGAATGTATTGAAGACTGTAATTAAGCCACCCCCAAGATCTTTTCCATTCAAAACAAGCCCCACCTCTCTAGCTTTTCGGACTAGCTTTATCTTTCTTCCCCTTCATCATTTCTGTTGCTTTTCTTTGGACCCTCTCCAAGTTCCACAGGCCTGGCATTAATAGTAAGGCCCAATATTCCTATAATTGCAGGGTAAGTATTTTTGTGCAGATCACAGGCCTGACCTCCTTTGTTATTTAGTTTGAGCTGGATTCTCCGTGGACAGAGGGAGAGGCATGAAATGAGTAAATATTTAATTCAGGAGAAGCCTGCGGCTTCAAAATGTTTTCCCATTTGCTCGGCGCTGGCCCACGTATTGAAGTGGCTTCATGGTGCTCTGGCTTACGCCCTGCGAAGAAGGACTGGCCTGCCCCAGGACCCCAGAGCTCCTCTCAGCAGCATCCTGAGAGCTTGGGCCAATGGGAGCCCAGGAAATGACTGCACACCAAATTGAAATCGATGAACAAAAATAACTGCCTCAACATCTGCAGGTACTGCTCACAGCAGCATCCGCAACGCTGTCATCAGCAGCTCCTGAAAATTCCAGTTGTGTCTCTTGGTGCTACCAGCGGGAGGTCCTGGGCCAGGGAGGCTACTTTCCTGGGGTGAGGCAGGTGCTGGGGTTAAGAACTGGAGTGAGAAAGGAGGGCAGGGTTGGGTGGGTGATGGACAGGAGGAACATCAGGCAGGTGAGGATGCTCAGAGCCTGCAGGCAGGACCCAGCTGGTGGTGAGGGAAGTTGTGGATGCCAAAGAGAGGTAAGGAGCATGCCAGAAAGAAAAGCGTTACATAATGATAAAACGGTCAGCGCTCCAAGGAGACATAACCAGAAAACTAAACCTGTTGCCCTCAAGTCAATTCCAACTTATAGCAACCCTATAGGACAGAGTAGAACTGCCCCATAGGGTTTCCAAGGAGCAGCTGGTGGATTTGAACTGCTGACCTTTTGGTTAGCAGCCTGAGCTCTTAACCACTGTGCAAGCAAAATTTTGCTGAAGCTCACTTAAAAGTAGTTGCAGCGGTACATCAACAGAGAACTGCTAGATATTCAAGCTGGATTCAGAAGAAAGCATGGAATGAGGGATATGGTTGCTGATGTCAGATGGATCTTGGCTGAAAGCAGAGAATAACAGAAAGATGTTTACCTGTGTTTTATTGACTATGCTAAGGCATTTGACTGTGTGGATCATAACAAATTATGGATAACATCGTGAAGAATGGGAATTCCAGAACACTTAATTGTGCTCATGAGGAGTGTGTACATAGACCAAGAAGCAAACAGTCTTTGCAACAGAACAAGGGGGTACTGAGAGGTTTAAAGTGAGGAAAGTTGTGCGTCAGGGTTGTATCCTTTCACCATACTTATTCAATCTGTGTGCTGAGCAAATAATCCGAGAAGCTGGACTATATGAAGACAAACAGGGCATCAGGATTGGAGGAAGACTCATTAACAACCTGTGATATGCAGATGACACAGCCTTGCTTGCTGAAAGTGAAGAGGACTTGAAGCGCTTACTGATGAAGATCAGACTACAGCCTTCAGTATGAACTGCACCTCGACATAAAGAAAACAAAAATCCTCACAACTGGACCAATACACATCATGATAAACAGAGAAAATATTGAAGTTGTCAAGAATTTTATTTTACTTGGATCCACAATTAACAGCCATGGAAGCAGCAGTCAAGAAATCAAATGACATATTGTATTAGGCACTTTGAGGACTAAGGTGTGCCTGACCCAAGCCATGGTAAATTCAATCGCCACGTATGCATGCGAAAGCTGGACAGTGAATAAGGAAGACAGAAAAAGAATTGACGCCTTTGAATTATGGTATTGGTGAAGAATATTGAATATACCATGGACTGCCAAGTCACTGGAGCCCTGGTGGTGCAGCGCTTAAGAGCTCAGCTGCTAACCAAAATGTTGAACATACAAAGCCACCAGTGGCTCCTTGTAAACCCTGTGGGGCTACTCTGTTCTATAGGATTGCTATGAGTTGGAATCAACTTGACGGCAACGTGTTTGGTTTTTTTGTGTTTGCCAAATCACTGAGGTGACTTGGCCCAAGTCCCCTGGCTCATCTGCATGGCTATCTTTCCTCGGCACAGGACCCTGTTCAGGAGAACACTCAGCTTCCTCTAGAACAGATACAGCCCAGACTTCCCCATTCCAAATGGCCTTCCCCTCAGGGCATTTCCTGTTTTCAGCCTGGGAATAGGCCAACTTCTGGCCTTATTTGCATAGCTGAACTGATTAACATTTGCTGAGCCCAGTGAGAGATGGGCCATGCAGGGCTTGGTTGTTCTGCTGTTTCCTGCAGAATTTTGCGTGGCTCCCCCAACAGGAATGGTTTGCAAGGCTCCAACATTATTGTCCATAACGTATAAAGCGCTCAAACATATATTGATTGACATTAATACAACATGTAGTAAAATGGAGGGTCATTCTCTCACATGGGTGGAAATGTTCTGGATATAAATTACCTTTATAACTTTCAGGCAAATGCCTGTTAACGTTATAGTGACCTTTCCTCAGCCTCTAGGCTAAGGAGCTTGGAGTCTTCACTTCTACTTGAGGCCTTTTAGTTTTATCTGCATGTATTTGTATATCACCTTGCCTTTAAATTTATTTTCACTTGTTTATTAGTGAGGGAAGAGTATAGCTTTTAGCATTGGCAATAGGTTGTACGGAGCTCTAGTGGCACAATGGCCAAGAGCTTAGGCTGCTAACCAAAAGGTCGGCAGTTCAAATCCACCAGCCTCTCCTTGAAACCCTATGGGGCAGTTCTACTCTGTCCTATAGGGTCACTATGAGTCAGAATCCACTCGATGGTAATGGGTTAAGGATTGTAAAGGACAGATTGTATTGTTACACAAGAAAGGCAGTGCACCTTCCTTTCAAAATACCTAGCTTCTATTTTTGTCAAACTATGCATGTTGTTGTTAGGTGCTGTCAAGTTTTTTTCTGACTCATAGCAACACTATGTACAACAGAATGAAACACTGCCCGGTCCTGTGCCATCCTTACAATTGTTGCTATGCTTGAGCCCATTGTTGCAGCCACTGTGTCAATCCATCTCGTTGAGGGTCTCCCTCTCTTTCACTGACAGTCTATTCTATGCATGGATAGAGTTTAAGCAGTGAGAGTTCTACAAGCCTTTATGTGAACAAACAGAAATCTCTGGCACCCCTCTCCCACTTCACCTCCTCTGGCTATCTCTTTCTTTGGGTATTTACCTCTTTAACTTCTAAATCAGTCAATGCCCATGGAAGCAGCAGTCAAGATATCAAACGATGTATTGCATTGGGCAAATCTGCTGCAAAAGACTTCTTTAAAGTGTTAAAAAGCAAAGCTGTCACTTTGAGGACTAAGGTGTGCCTCACCAAGCCATGATATTTTCAATCGCTTCCTATGCATGCAAAACTGGACAATGAATAAGGAAGACCGAAGAAGAATTAATGCCTTTGAATTATGGCGCTGGCAAAGAATAGTGAATATACCATGGACTGCCAGACGAATGAACAAGTCTGTCTTGGAAGAAATACAGCCGGAGTGCTCCCTGAAAGCGGGGATGGCAAAACTTCGTCTCATGTACTTTTGACATGTTATCAGGAGGGACCAATCCCTGGAGAAGGACATCATGCTTGGGAAACTGAGGGTCAGAGAAAAAGAGGAAGACCCACGACAAGATGGATTGACACAGTGGCTGCAAGAATGGTTTCAAGCATAACAACGATTGTGAGGAAGGGGCAGGACCAGGCAGTGTTTTGTTCTGTTGTACATGGGGTCGCTATGAGCCAGAACCAACTCAACAGCATCTAACAACAACAACAACTCTAAATAAGATAAGTATGGGTGGAGGAAATATTTAAGTGATAGACTACTGGCCAGACGTTGGCCTTCGAACTCGCCCAGAGGTGCTTTGGAAGTAGGACCTGGTGATCTACTTCTGGAAGCTCACAGACTTGAAAGCCCAATGGAGCAGTTCTACTCTGTACACAGGGAGTCACCGTGAGTCACAACAACTCTAAATAACATGCTTATACTACTACTCTGAGTTTTCTGTTGTAGACATTATCTTTTAATTCCTACTGACTTGGTTATGATGGAAAATGAGTATTTCGTTTACCTTCATCATCATCACCTATTCTCACTCTCCGCAGTCTCACTTTCTCTCAATATACTCGTGTTATAAATTTAGGTTAGAGAATATTCAGGGTTCATATTATTATGATTATGTAAACAATACTCATAGTGGAGCCATTCAGTCTACTGTTCTGTTTTCTCTCTTATTTGCTCTGGTAGATTATTTGCAAAGTTGGTTGTGATAATTCTTCCCTGAGTGCACACCCCTTGGCAATATGACTTTGTGCTCCTCCGCCTCTTGGTTGGTTTCTCCCTTGTCAAATCTGAGCTCAGCCATGTGAGTTGCTTTTGTCAGTGGGACATTGTACTGGTTTCCTGTTGCTGCTGTAACAAATTACCACAAAGTTAGTGGCTGAAAACAACACAAGTTTATTCTCTTACAGTTCTGGAGGTCAGAAGTTTGAAATCAGTTGCACCGGGCTAGAGTCAAGGTGTTGGCAGGGCTGGTTCTTTCTGGAGTCTCTGAGGGGAGGATCCATTTCCTTGACTTTTTTGGCTTCTAGTGGCTGCCAGAATTCCTCGGCTTTTAGCCCCTTCCTCTGTCTTCAAAGTGCATCACTCCAATCTCTGCTTCTGTCATCATATCACCTTCTCCTCTGATTCTGACTCCTCCTTCATCCCTTTTATATGGACACTTGTGACTACCTCAGAGCCTTGGTGGTGCAGTGGTTAAGAGCTTGGCTGCTAACCAAAAGATAACAGTTCGAATCCACTAGCCCCTCCTTGGAAACGCCATGTGGCAGTTCTACTCTGTCCTATATGGTCGCTATGAGTTGGAATCGACTCGACGGCAACGAGTTTGTGTTTTTTTTTTTTTTTTTTGGTTGGTGATTACCTCAGGTCCACTCAGACAATCCAGGATAATCTCCCCATCTCAAGATCCTTTACTTCATCACATCTGCAAAGTTCTCTTTTGCCGTATAAGATTCATAGGTTCTAGAGATTAAGATAGGGATGCATATAAACCCAAAACCAAACCCACTGCCGTCGAGTCAGTTCCGTAGGGCTTCCAAGGCTGTAAATCTTTACAGAAGCAGGCTGCCACATCTTTCTCCCTCAGAGCAGCTGGTGGGTTCGAACCTCCGATCTTTTGCTTAGCAGCCGAGTCCTTTAACCACAGCACCACCAGGGCTCCTTTGGGACATATACAGAGGATGAGCCTACAACAGATATTAGCAAATGTGATGCAGTTTGAACCCTGAGGCCATGATGTGAATGAGCCTGAGCTCTCCTGCCAGTGAGGCCATGTTGAGGAGAACCAGGACTTCCCAGCCAACAACCTGGTAAACACCAGACATGTGAGTGAGGCCATCTTGGACCATCCAGCCACAACTGAGCTACCGGATGACTGCAGCTGCATGAGTGACCTCAGGCAAGACCAGCAGAAGAGACACCCAGCTGACTCCAGCCCAAATTATTGACCCACAAAGTTGTAACCAAATGAAGTAGTGATTGTTTTAAACCACTAATTTTTTGAGTGGTTTGTTGCACAGCAACAACTAACTGATACATTATTCTACGTACCTATTGCTAACTCAACTCCAAAATTTCACTTGTTGTCTAAATCTCTTGTTAATAAAGTTAAGCACATAAAATATTCTATTCCATCTTCACGGAGCTATCACTTTCGGAATCTCCTGGCCTACTCTAACCAGGACTGATTTTCTTTTCCCTACTCATGCTGTACAACTGCTGAAGAGAGAGTTCACAAAGAGAAGACCCTAAAAGATTCCAAAGGTTAAAAAAAAAAAAAGGATGGCATAAAAAAGATGAAGAATCAGAATTGTGTTGGAGTTCTCAACAGCACCTGGAAGCTAAGAGACAATAGAGAAATGCCTTCAGAATGATAAGAGAAAATGATTTCCAACTTGAAATGCTATACCCATAAAAAATATAAATCAAATATGAAGGACTATAAAGACATTTGCAAGCGTGAAGATCTTAAAAATTCTATGTTGCAGATGAGATTCTGTACCCCTTCCTGCTTAGGAACTTTCTCAAATCTGGTAAGTTAGTTACTACTCATTTACCTGCTTTCCATAGTCTACAATTTTCTTGCTTTCTCACCTCTCCCATTTTCTCTGCCTTTGTGGGCTTGTCTTTTTAAAAATTCATTTTCTGTGGTTTAGTGATATGTCAAGAGGAAGTGGAGGTAAATATGTGTGTTCAGTCCACCGTTTTTAAACCAAAGCCTCCACTGAACTTACATTCTAGATGTGAAGGTATACTTAGAAATTCTACCTTGAATATTTTTAGCCATCTTATAGTTTTGTCTAGTTGTTGTACCTTCATTAGATAGTAAACCTTTTGTACTCTCTAATCTGATCATTGCTATCCAAGGTAGTACATTGCTAATGGCCTTGCAGACACTCATGTAAAAGTTAATGAAAGGAAGAAAAGAATAATGAAGGAAGGGAGAGAAGAATAAAGGAAGGAAGGGAGGGAGGGAGGAAGAAAGAAGAAAGGAAGGCTGTAAGACCCTGAAGTGGGCAAAATTATGCCAGACAAATAAGACAAACGGTGATCATTTGATGAATTATTTGGGCCTCGAGCAGTGCACTGATGCCTTACTTTTCACAACTCTCAGAGGCTAGCGCATTAGGAGTGTCAGATATCCCTCCAAATCCCACTTTTACCTCCTTGATTTCTGATGGTTTGCTGGGAAGCAAATTTCTCCAAAGCCTAGCTTCCTATGGCTATATTAATGCGAAATGTAATAATACATAACTGTAAACTAGTTTATGTGATTCCCAAATGAATGAGTAGGGGGAAGGTAATTTATTATCAATTTGCATCAAATTTCAGTTAATGTAAAAAATGCAAAGCTTACTTTAATATACTTATTTCTGGGAAAGGCTTTCCATTAAATAGAGTGTCAAGTGGGGGTAACAATTTGCCTGGGGAAGAGTCTGTATGGTTTCGATGTCTGGCCTCCCTGGGAGGAACCACAGGCTTTTGGAGGGCTTTTTGGTCAGGCCTCGGGTTCAATGCACAGTTGAGAGTTGAGTTTTTCAACGTCCCCGCTGGCTGGTTAAAACATCATGATGGATGACCGCAGTCGGCCCAGTGGTCTCTTCTGGCATGACAGGAGACCCAGGGCAAGGACTAACAGAAGTCTGGGGCTTGGGAGGAGGCAGAATGTGTAGCCTTGGTCTACAGCAGGGTGGGCAAACTATGGCTTGAGGGTCAAATCTGGCCCACCACCTGTTTTTATAAGTAATACTTTATTGAAATATGGCCATGCCCATTCCTTTACTTATTGCCTATAGCTGATTTCACACTACAGTGGGAGAATTGAGTGGTTGCAATAGAGACTGTATGGCTTGCAAAGTTGAAAACACTATCTGACCAGTTACAGAAAAGTTTTGCCAACCCCTGGTCTACAGGATGGCTCTGCCCCTATTTGAATGTAGTTCAGCTGCAAGTGACAGAGTGTTCTGGTAACCTATCGATGTGTAATAAAAGACCCCAAAACTTTGTGGCTTAAAGCAACAATGATCATGTTTTTAGTTCAGGAATTTGCAATTTGAGAAGAGCTTGGTGGGGAAGGTTTGTCTCTGCATCATGTGACATTAGCTGGGACAGCTTAACATAGGGCCTGAGGAGCCACTTTGAAGATGGCTCACCTACCTGGCTGGTAAGTTGGTTCCTCTGATGTGGGCCTCCCAATGGGCTGCTCCCATGGCATCTGGATTCTAAGAGCAGATGTCCCAAGAGACAGGAAGCAGAAGATGGCCTGTTTCTTAAGGCCTGGGCTCAGGAACTGGCATAGCCTTCCACTGTATTCTATTGATCAAGTAGTCGCAGAACCCAAACTTGAGAGGAAGGTATATAAACTCTACCTCTCAATGAGGGGGGGGCAAAAAATTGGGGTGCCAAGTTTTAAAGCTCTCACATGGCATAACTAACAGCGGCCCAAGCAATACTGACTTTTATTTGATCTCCATGACAAGAAATCTGGAGCTAGGCGTTTACAAGTTTGACTGAGCTGCGCAATGACTTTATCAAGGTTGACTCTTCTTCATCCTTCTGCTCTTTCTTTCAACCCTTAAATCTGTCACCTCATGGTCACAAGATGGCAGTTATAGCACCACGCTTTATATCCCTACATAATAGCATCCCAAGCAGGAAAGAAGAGAGTGAGTGGAAAGAAACCTCTTCCTGCAATGGTTTCCCTTATATCAGGGGGAAAATTCTCTTCCCCAAATCCTCAGCAGACTTCCAGTTATGACTCTATATTCAGAAATGGGCCATGGGACCATTTTTTCACCAATCATCAGCAGAGAGAACTGGGAGTCCCACGGCTGGAGTAGAGTAATCCTTTTCTGGGACTGCGGAGGGGCCGACCTTTCCTGTTCGGTTGCTGCCTGCCAGCAGAACTAGGCTTCTGTTAGCAAGGACAAAGGGAGGGAGAGGCTGATGAGTAGTCAACCAGCAAAGTCCACAATGTTGGATATTGCCCAAGTTTGTCTTTCTGTTAACGGAGGTCTCGAGACAGTGGAATTTGCACTTGGCTACTAACTGAAAGGTTGGTGGTTCAAAGTCACCCAGTGGTGCTGCAGGAGAAAGTCCTGGCAATCTACTATTGTAAGATTACCCTTGCTGTCGAGTCGAGTTCAGCTCATAGCAATGCTATATGAAAGAGTAGAACTGCCTCATTGGTTTCCTAAGGCTGTCATCTTAATGGAAGCAGACTGCCACGTCTTCCTCACATGTAGCTGATGGTAGGTTCAAACCATCGACCTTTAGGTTAGCAGCTGGGTGCTTAACTACTGCATCACCAGGGCTCCTTTCTATAAGATTAAGACCATTGAAAACCCTATGGAGTACAGTTCTACTCTGACACGCATAGGGTTGCCATGAGTTGGACTTGATGACAATGGGTTTGGTTTTTCTGGTTTGGAGCAGTGGGGCATCAGGGTTGAGGCCAGGGGTCTGACAAATGTGGTGGAGCTGGAGCCTGAATGCAGAGGTCTTTGCTGCCATGAGGGACTTTCAGCTCTAGGGTCACCTTCAGCTATAGACTATCCAGGTGAAGGACACTAAGGCTGCAATTTTGCATTCTCACGGTAAAACTCTTTCAGTAACACAGTGCCCTGCTGAGAGTTTTGAAATTTTTGGAATCCAACTATCTAGATACCATAGCTAGTTGAAGCATTCCATGAGGCTCTAAAGCTCAGCAGTTTAGAACAGTGCTTCCTAAATCTTGGTCCACAGACAGGTGCCAGAATGCCCTGGAGATACCTGTCATAAACACAGACTCCCAGACCGCACCATCAGACAGCCTCATTTTACTGGCCTGGGCCAAAGTGTTTAAGGACAGAGATAGGGTAGCTTTGGACTTCATTAGCAAGTTGTTGTTGTTAGGTGCTGTCAGGTCAGTTCTGACTCATAGCGATCCCATATACCACAGAACGAAACACTGTTCCGTTCCGTACCATCCTTACAATCGCTCCTATGTTTGAGCCCATTGTTGCAGCCACTGTGTCAGTCCATCTCCTTGAGGGTCTTCCTCTCTTTCTCTGACCAGGTAGTTTACCAAGCATGATGTCCTTCTCCAGGGACTGGTCCCTCCTGATAACACGTCCAAAGTATGTGAGACAAAGTCTCGCCATCCTTGCTTCTAAAGAGCATTCTGGCTGTACTTCTTCCAAGACAGATTTGTTCATTCTTCAGGCTGTCCACAGTACATCCAATAATCTTTGCCAACACTGTAATTCAAAGGCATCAATTTTCTTTCATCTTCCTTATTCATTGTCTAGCTTTTGCATGCATATGAGGTGTTTGAAAATACCATGACTTGGGCCAGGTATTTAGTCTTAGTCTTCAAGGTGACATCTTTGCTTTTTAATGCTTTAAAGAGGTCTTTTGCAGCAGATTTGCCCAATGCAATGAGTCTTTTGATTTCTTGACTGCTGCTTCCATGGCTGTTGATCGTGGATCCAAGTAAAATGAAATCCTTGACAACTTCAATCTTTTCTCCGTTTATCATGATGTTGCTCATTGGTCCAGTTGTGAGGATTTTTGTTTTCTTTATGTTGAGGTGCAATCCATACTGAAGGCTGTGGTCTTTGATCTTCATTAGCAAGTACTTCAAGTCCTCTTCACTTTCAGCAAGCAATCTTATGTCATTTGCATATTGCAGGTTGTTAATGAGTCTTCCTCCAATCCTGATGCCCCGTGCTTCTTCATACAGTCCAGCTTCTCAGATTATTTGCTCAGCATACAGATTGAATAGGTATGGTGAAAGAATACAACCCTGATACACACCTTTCCTGACTTGAAACCACGCAGTATCCCCTTGTTCTGTTCGAACAACTAATTCTTGGTCTATGTACAGACTCCTCATGAGCACAATTAGGTGTTCTGGAAATCCCGTTCTTCACAATGTTATCCATAATTTGTTGAAATCCACAGAGTCGAATGCCTTTGCATAGTCACTAAAACACAGGTAAACATCTTTCTGTTATTCTCTGCTTTCAGCCAAGATCGATTTCACATCACCAATGATATCCGTTGTTCTACTTTCTGGAAGTTCCCTGTTGATGTACTGCAGCAACCATTTTGTAATTATTTTCAGCAAAATTTTACTTGGGTGTGATATTGTTTGATACTTTCTATATTCTATTGGATCACCTTTCTTTGGAATGGGGACACATAATGGATCTCTTCCAGTCAGTTGGCCAGGTAGCTAGCTGTCTTCCAGATTTCTTGGCATAGACGAGTAAGCATTTCCAGCCTTGCATCTGTTTGTTGAAACATCTCAACTGGTGTTCAGTCAATCCCTGGAGCCTTGTTTTTCAACAATGCCTTCAGTGCAGCTTGGACTTCTTCCTTGAATACCATCAGTTCTTGAACATGTGCCACTTTCTGAAATCAGTGAACGTCAACCAATTCTTTTTCGTACAGTGACTCTGTGTATTACTTCCATCTTTTTTTGATGCTTCCTGTGTTGGTCAATCCTTCAGTATTCAACCTGAGGCTTAAAGTTTTTCTTCAGTTCTTTCAGCTTGAGAAATGCTGAGTGTGTTCTTCCCTTTTGGTTTTCTAATTTCAGATTTTTTGCACATTTCATTATAATACTTTGTCTTCTTGAGCCACCCTTCGAAATCTTCTGTTCAGTTCTTTTATTTTATCATTTCTTCCATTCACTTTAGCTACATTCAAGAGTAAATTTCATAGTCTCTTCTGATACCCATTTTTTTTCTTTCCTATCTTTTTAATGACATTTTGCTTTCTTCATGTGTGATGTCCATGATGTCATTCCACAAGTCATCTGGTCTTCGGTCATTAACGTTCCGTGCATCCAATCTATTCTTGAGATGGTCTGTAAAATCAGGTAGTATATACTCAAGGTCGTTCTTTGGGTCTCATGGATTTGTTTTAATTTTCTTTAGTTTCAACTTGAACTTGCATATGAGCGATTGATGGTCTGTGCCACAGTTGGTCCCTGGCCTTGTTCTGTCTAATGATATTGAGCTTCTCCATCGCCTCTTTCCACAGATGTGGTCAATTTGATCCCTGCATATGTCATCCACCAAGGCCCAGGTGTATAGTCCCAGTTTATGTTGTTGAAAAAAAGGTATTTGCAATGAATAAGTCGTTGGTCTTGCAAAATTCTCTCATGCGATCTCTGGCATTGTTTCTATCACCAAGGCCATATTTTCCAACTACTGATCCTTCTTCTTTGTTTCCAACTTCCACTTCCCAATCACCAGTAATTATCAATGCATCTTGACTGCATGTTTGATCAATTTCAGACTATAGAATTTGGTGTAAAAGTCTTTAATTTCTTCCTCTTTGACATTAGTTGTTGGTTTGTAAATTTGAATGGTAGTCATATTAACTGGTCTTACTTGTATAGATATTATCCTATCACTGACAGCATTGTACTTCAGGATAGATCTTGAAATGTTCTTTTTGATGATGAGTGTGACACTATTCCTCTTTAATTTGTCATTCCTGGCATAGTGGACCATATGATCGTCTGATTCAAAATGGCCAATATCAGTCCATTTCAGCTCATTAATGCCTAGGATATCAATGTTTATGCATTCCATTTCATTTTTGATGACTTCCAATTTTCCTAGATTCATTCTTTGTACATTCCATGTTCTGATTATTAATGGATGTTTGCAACTGTTTCTTCTCATTTTGAGTCAAGCCACATCAGCAAAGAAGGTCCTGAAATCTTGACTCCATACACATATTTGGCGGCATAGTCATTAAGAGCTATGGCTGTTAACCAAAAGGGTGACAGTTCAAATCCTCCAGCTGCTCCTTGGAAATCTTGTGGGGCAGTTCTACTCTGTCCTAAAGGGTTGCTACGAGTTGGAGTTGACTCAGTGGCAATGGGTTTGTTTGTTTTTTTTGGGTTCTACTTTGAGGAGGCAGCTCTTCCTCAGTTGAATTTTGAGTGCCTTCAACCTGACGGGCTCATCTTCTGGCACTATATCAAACTATTCATAAAGTTTTCACTGGCCAATTTTTTAGAAGTAGATCGCCAGGTCCTTTTTCCTAGTCTCTCTTAGTCTGGAAGCTCAGCTGAAACTTGTCCACAATGGGTGCCCTGCTGGTATTTGAAATACTGGTGGCATAGCTTCCAGCATCACAGCACCATACAAGCCACCACAGTACAACAAACTGACAGACGAGTGGTGGCATTAGCAAGTGCCCTCAGGTAATTCTGAGGCCCAACCAGATTTGGGAACCATTTGTTTATGATTCTAGATGTGATTAAAGCCATCTGAAGATGATGAGAAACAGCTGCGGTAGAGTTCTTGGTTAACTCAGTAAATCCATGTGTTGGGGAGCTGCTTGCTAATTCCTATGGCATTTAGCTCCCTCATGGATGCAGGGAATGGGAATTCTCTTAGACCTGACATTTTCCAGGGACCACTGTTGTCTATCAAGAAGTGGGGGCCTCCTGCAAATTTCCCCGGGACTGCTTAAAGGGGTAATTGTGAGGTTATTCCACACCCGTAGCACTCGTAGTGGACATGAGCAGCCTGCCAACTTGGGGGTTCCCCAGGTACCTGGTTTAGTATTGCTGTGGTAACAATTAACACAAATTTAGTAGCTTAAAACAACACAAATTTATTATCTTTTAGTTCTGGAGGTTAGAAGTCTGAAATGGGTCTCACTGGACTAAAATCAAGGTGTCAGCAGGGCTACGTTCCAGAGACTCTATGGGAAAATTTGTTTCTTTGTGTTTTCCAGGTTCTAGATGCTGCCCACATTCCTTGGCTCATGGGCCCATTTTTCCACCTTCAGAGTCAGCAATGGTGGGTTGAGTCCTCACATGGCCTCTTCTTCTGCCTCCCTCTTCTACTTCTAAGAGCCCTTGTGATTACATTGGGCTCTCTGGATAAACCAGGATAATCTCCTTATCTCAAGATCTTTAACTTAATCATATCGCTGAAGTCTTTTTTTTTTTTTTTGCCATACAAGGTAACATATTCACGGGTTCCAAAGATGGACATCTTTGGGGGCCATTATTCTCCCTACCACACTTGGCAATATAGCACTGCTAAACATCTTAAAAGAAATGACTTGGACTTTTATGGTTCAAGAACCAACCATTCCCTTAACTGAATTGGCTTCTCTCCCCTGGGACAAACAAGTTTCCACAGAGCATTCTGCTAAGAGCACCATTGCTTTGGGAGTCAGACCAGTTCCAGGGAAGGTTCTCCTTCAAGGCCATTCCTCTTTCCTGTGGTCGGGCAAAGTTGGGTTTCCCAGAAAGTGGAGTGAGAGCCGGGAATCCCCTGGTGGAGAGTGCTGTTTTATGGATTCTGGCTGCTCTTGGAAGGACATTTGATTATGTACCTTTAGGCAGAGGACATTTTTGTTTGTTTTCTTACTAATCAAAAGAACTTGAGAATATTACCATCATGATGTATAGGAATTTCTTCTTCCATTTTTGGTTTTGCCACATCACCGCAAGCATACTGAAAATCTTTCTCTCTGATTTTGTTGCTCCTCTTCTTCTGTTAGCACCATCTCCTGCCTTTGTTTCTTCTTCCCTTGAATCATCCCCAGGCTACCCATCAGCCCCCTAACAACTCTAGGGTTGGGGGCCACTTTTATCTAGTTAAATAGATAAATCTTTTAAGGGCAGAGATAGTGCTGTCCGTCCTTGCTGTCTTGAGATTTTGGGGGACTATGGCATTTATCTCTAGTTAACCAGACCTCTATTGTGTGTCATAAAGCTGCAGTTTCCTCATCTCATTTATACGCTGAGAATATTAATCCTATAGTGGGTATAATTGGTACCCTGCCCATATTTCCCCATGCTTTTGCCCTGCAATGCACACAGGCCTGATTTATAACTGCTGGCCTCTACAGCTCTTGGCTTTAGAGCTTCCTCTGAACCCTGAGCCCACTCTGCCTGCATGCAGCAGGCCAGAGGGGCCAGACAATGTATGCCCACCAGGGGCAGCCCTCAACTAATGACCGGTGAGAGTTGGTGGACAAACACCTCAGCCTCCATGCCCAGGGTAATTGAGGTACACATTCTACAATGCCTCCTCAATTTCCTTGGGAGGATTGAGCTTCAGTTGCCCGTGGTGCTAACTTGATCGATAACACACCTTTATTGGCTTCCTTCCCTTCCTTGTCTCATTTCCCCTCTCTTGCTGGGGTTTCCTGGGATCCCTTCCCAAATAAACAACTTGTGCTCACATCCTCATCCCATGGTGTCCTTTTGGGGGAATCTAAACTAAGACAATAGAGTATTATCCGATGTAGTGCTAGAAAATGAGCCCCCTAGGTTGGAAGGCACTACACAATCGCTGTAGCAATAGTCTTAAACACACCAATGATCACGAAGATGGTGCAGGGCTGGGCAATGTTTTGTTCTGTTGTACATAAGGTCGCCATGAGTCGCAGCTAACTTGACAGCAACAACAACAAAGACAAATGCTACTGATTAGAATTTGGGGGGAAGATAAAGTAAGACAAAGCAAGTAAAGCTTATATTATAAACCCCTAGCAATAAGGGATGCTCAATAAACGTTAAGTCAGCTGAGTGCCATGGTTAAGAGTGCAGGCTCATGGTGTGTGCCCTGCACTGCCATTTCTTAACCCGATGACCCGGGGCCAGTTCTGTAATCTCTCTGGGCTTCACTTTCTTCCTCTGTCAAAGGGAGATAATCGTAGTGCCCTGTGGGTTGTGCGAAGGTTAAAGGAGATAACATACACAGAGCTCTCAGCACATTATAAGCACTCAATAAATGTTAGCTATTTTTGTTGGTTTGCTTCCCCTACCTGTGGGCCAAGTGAGTATTCTAGGCTCTTTTGCCTGCAAGAAGGACCATAAAAGAAAATCTCAATTCAGAAATCCTGTCAGGAAACAGTGAAAAGAGAACTGCAACTAAAGTTGAGTCCATTAAAAATCAAGACATTCTAAAATTTTGAAAGGATTTTCGAGCTAGAAAGGATGTCAGCAGTTAGCTTTGTCTCCAATAAGCTCGAGCACTTGCAGGCAAAGCCCCTGACCCATATAAGTGGCAGAAATATCAGCCTGGAAATGAAATGGTCTCTTAGAACCAAGCTAGACCCTAGTGGACAGAGGATCGTTGGGAAAAAAAAGCCATCAGTAAAATTAGACCGTGCACTGTTAGACTACACCCTCACTTGTTTCCTTATTTCCGAGCCCCTTGTGTTAGCTAGGACACCCTGGTATGGCTGCTAACCACCAGGTTGGCAGTTTGAATCTACCAGGTGCTCCTTGGAAACCCTGTGAGGCAGTTCTACTCTGTCCTATGGGGTCACTATGAGTTGGAATTGACTCGATGGCAATGGGTTTGGTTTGGGTTTTGTTTTGTGTTAGCTAAAGGGGCTGAGAGCCAGCAGTGAGGACAGACTCTTAGCTGCTGATGTTTCCACCAGGCAAAGCAATGGCACACATGGTCTTTGAAAGCTTCTCTTGTCAACAAAACCCCAAGACCTAACTGAGCTCCAAAGTGATAGATTACAGAAGGAAAAGGGGAACCCAGTGTGGCCAGTGGACCCAAAGCAAAACCAAATTGGCATGGCTTCCCCATGCTCCAATGTCTAAGTTGGGTGCAGCCATGCTATACTTCAGTGCCATGTAATATGCAGTCTTCCCAGGTCCAGAGCACTTGGCCTTGTCTGCTTTGTTCAAAGTGAGGGAGAGATTTTCAAGTAGTCTTTGAATTTGATCGACTCAGTGCAGTCACTTAAATGGATAATACAGGCCCTACATGAAAGCCCAAGGAGCCCTGGTGGTGCACTGGTTAACCACTCGGTTGCTAACTGAAAGGTCAGTGGTTCGAACCCATCAGCTGCTCTGTGAGAGAAAGATGTGGCAGTCTGCTTCCATAAAGATTACAGCCCTGGAAACCCTATGGAGCAGATCTACTCTGTTCTGTAGATTTGCTATGAGTTGGAATTGACACAACAGCAATAGGTGCATAAGAGCCTAAGACTCGAGAGCTCCTTTGGATATTTGCATTATAAAAATCCCATCGCTCATTTATTCATTCATTCAAACATCATTTAGTTAGCATCTATGATGTGTTTCCGTCTCAGTTTGGCTTCTTTCAGAGCTGATCCTGAGAAAAGGCTTTAGTGGTTCTGTGGAAGAATTCTCACCTTCCATGTGGGAGAGCTGGGTTTGATTCCTGGCCAGTGAACCTCATACACAGCCACTATCCGTCTGTCGGCAGAGGCTTGCATGTTAACATGATGCTGAACAGATTTCAGCAAAGTGTCTAGACTAAGAGAGACTAAGAAGAAAGGCCTGACAACCTACTTCTGAAAACCAGCCAATGAAATTCGTATGGATCACAGTGGTCTGATCCACAATCGATCATTGAGATGGTGCAGGACCAGACAGCATTTTGTTCCATCGTGCTTGGGTTTGCCATGAGTTGGGGGCTGATTCTATGGCAGCTAACAGCCACAGTTTATTTGAGAGGTGATCCCAGGAAACGGGAGTGCAGAAGTGAGACAGAGAAAGGAAGGCAGGAAGGCAATAAAAAGTGTTATCAAGCCCATTAGCAGAGTGGGCAGCTGGAGTTTAATACCACCGGGGAACTTTCTAAGCCAATGTTGCACACAAGCTTTAGTTTTCCCATCCAGGATGTGGTGGGGTGGGGAGGGGAGCAGGTAACTGGAGTGTTTATATACCAGCTCTGTCAAACATTGTTTGAGGGCTGCTGGGAGGGCAGTAATTCCCCAGAACTTCCAGGCTGCCCAGGAGCAGGAAAGTGGGCATTGGGAGCCAGACAAAACACTCAGGCAAAGATGCAGATGCTGCCTATTGGGACTGGAGAGGCCCGTGCTGAAGTGGTCAGGGCTGGGGGACCCAGGTGAGGCTCTGATAACATCTGCTAGACTGAGTCTCATGCGGCGTTAGGAGCCCTGCCCTCAAGGAGCCTGCAGTTTGAAGAGGACAGCGGTGCAGTTGACAGTTACAAGTTAGTATGACAAGTGCCTTGGTAGAAGCAAGCCCAGAATGCTATGGGAATAGAGAGGATGTGCTTCCAACCATGCAGTTGCTGGGTGGTGCAGTTGATGCACTTGGCTGTTAACCGAAAGGTTGGCTGTTCTCCACCCAGAGGTGCCTTGAAAGAAAGGCCTGGCAATCTACTTCTGAAAAATCAGCCATCGAAAACCCCACAGAGCACAGTTCTTCTCTGATGCACGTGGGGTTGCCATGAGTCAGAGTCAACTCCACGGCCAGTGGTTTGGCTCCCAACCACAGGATGTGATGCAGAGGGACGGGGGAACGCTGCCTGGGATAGACGATGCTGATTCGAGTCTTGCAGGATGAGGAGATGTCTGGGAGAGAAAGGCAAGAACAATTTTTCCAGGTAGGGGCACCAGCATTTGCAAATGCATGGAGGTACAAGAGGGCATTTTGACAAATGTCCTTTATGCCTTGTTTTTCAAAGCATGCATTCCATTTTACCAACAGAAGCCTTTCTTCAGCTCTACAACACTGTCCGCCGTGCCCATTATTGGATGTCTAATGCACTCAACAAATTCTATTATTTTATGCTGGATGTATGGGGCTATCCGTTAATATCTGACAGTTATTACCCAGAAACTAAATGAACCTTGGAGTGAATATTTTCTTTTCCTTAAAAAAATAAAATAAAATAAGGAGAAAAGGTGAAACGTCAGAGAAAAGAGAAAATCTTTTAAACCATGAATCTTCACAGATGTACGGCATACTTTTAAAAAACATGAAAAGCTATGAATTTGAGACGGGGCTAGGATACATTCCCAAGAACGGCGTGGCTGTCTCCCAGACGCCTGCAAATGGCTTATCAAAGGCTCCAGCTGTGGGGCTGGGCTCATTTGTCAAAGGCCTGACATCTGATGATGTCAGAGTGCCAGAAGCTCTCCTGGGCCTGACTTAGAAAAGGTGTATTGAGAGAGCAGGGTGGGGTCGCACCTCAGCAAACTCACAGGATTAATTTTTGTCACCACCTGCTCCTTTTCTGTGTCTCAGGTGGTTTGCTGGAATCGCTGTGGTTGGTGGTAGTGGTGAGTGATGGGTTCCGAAGTGCTTTAAACATCAGATTAAAAAGCACGCCCAAAGTCTGAATTGGCTGTGGGCAATACTGTGAAGCAGGTAAGGTCTATCTTCCGTGTTCTGTGCTTTTCCCTTGTTCTCCATTTCTTTGCTGGTTAACAAGGCTCTACTGTGCTGGGGGTGGGGCGGCAGTGGTGGTTCAGTGGTAGAATTCTTGCCTTCTGTGTGGGAGTTGTTGTTGTTGTTAGGTGCTGTTGACTCGGTTCCGACTCATAGCGACCCTATGCGCAACAGAACGAAACACTGCCCGGTCCTGCGCCATCCTTACAATCGTTGTTATGCTTGAGCTCAGTGTTGCAGCCACTGTGTCAATCCACCCCGTTGAGGGTCTTCCTCTTTTCCACTGACCCTCTATTTTACCAAGCATGATGTCCTTCTCCAGGGACTGATGCCCCCTGACGACATGTCCAAAGTATGTAAGACGCAGTCTCGCCATCCTTGCCTCTAAGGAGCATTCTGGCAGCACTTCTTTCAAGACAGATTTGTTCATTCTTTTGGCAGTCCATGGTATATTCGATATTCTTCGCCAACACCACAATTTTTGGGAGACCTGAGTTCAATTCCCAGCTAATGCACTGCATTCGCAGCCACCCCCACGTGTCAGTGGGTACTTGTGTGTTTCTGTGATGCTGAACAGATTTCAGCAGAGCTTCCAGGCTAAGATGAACTAGGAAGATAGGTCTGGTGACCTACTTCTGAAAATCAGACAATGAAAACCCTATGGATCACAACAGTCCCATCCACAAGCGATCATGGAGATGGCACAGGACTGGGCAGCGTTTTGCTCCTTTGTGCATAAGGATTGCCACGTGACTCAACAGTGGCAGCTAACCACACTTCTGTTGTGCAGGGAGCGAGTGTGAAAAAGTTGACCAGATAGTTTTTCTATGGGACTAGTTTGAATCTATCAGCACCTTGGAAACCTATGGGGCAGTTCTACTCTGTCCTATAGGGTCACTATGAGTTTGGTCTTTTGTTTTTCTTTTTTGGAGGGAATTACCATTACCCCAAAACAGATGGATTTGCATTTTAAGAGAACCGTGGGAGGGGAGCAATGCTTAACCAAAGGAATGCCTCAGTGATGGAGGAAATTGAGGCACATTGGGAGCTGGATTTTCTGGCTTTCAAATCACACCAGATAGATGACTATCTTGTCGGCCAATTGTACAGGGGAGTTGGCGGCCACAAATGTGCTCAGGTATTAATCTATGGTGTTAGAAATCATAGTCTTGTGGGGTGGGTAGGAACTCTAAAGGGGCAGGGACTTCTGGGGTGCTGATAACGTTCTGTTTCTTGATCCAGGTGCTGCTTACGTGGGCATGTTTGCTTTGTGAAAACTCATCAGATATAAAAGGGAATCCCATGTAAACAACAGCAACAAAAAACAAACCCGTTGCCGTCGAGTCCATTCCAACTCATAATGACCCTATAGGACAGAGTAGAACTGCCCCATAGAGTTTGCAAGGGGTGCCTGGTGTATTCAAACTGCCGTCTTTTTGGTTAGCAGCTGTAGCTCTTAACCACTATGCCACCAGGGTTTCCCCCATGTAAACAGTTTACTTTAAAAAAGTAGTTCTGGAGTCTGGGAAAAGAAAAAATTGGATCAGGGAAACTGCCTTCTAGTTTTTGAGTGTTCTTTCCCTCGCACTGTACCAGATGCTTATATATTTATCACCTTTCGTCTTCACAACAACCCTATGAAATGGGTATAGTAATTATGTCCATTTTGTAGATGTGGACACCCAAGTCACAGAGAGGTTTGACCTCTTGCCCAAGACTGCACAGCCAGTTAAGAGCAGAGTAAGGATTCAAACCCAGGTCTTTGAACTATAAAGTCTGTGTTCTTTCAAAGGGGTAAGTGCACAAGGGTAGTGGCCGAGCCTCCCTTTCCAAACATGTTAGGTGGCTGTGGGAGAATCCTAGTTTAGGCTGGGGTTCAAGTGGGTTCTATGATTGTCAGGAGGAGAAGATCTGGGGAGGTGGCAGCTGGATATTGGAAGCCAGGATGGCAGGGTTCAGGTTGGACATTCCAGAGTGGTGACAGTGCTCAGAGTTTGGAGAGGAACTGATATGTGTTGGCTGGAACCCAGAGAAGCCATGTGCTCAGAGGAATGGTGAGCTGGCTCAGTGTTCAGTGCTGGATAGGCACAGTTAGGGCATGCCAAGGATCTGATGTTGAGATGACTCAGTGTGGTGGTTTTAACCTGAAATGGAAGGAGTCCTGGGAACCTAGTATGTTCAAGAATCAAAGAGGTGGAGGGATGTTTCTGGCCTTCCTGGACCTACAGTTGGGAAGCAGGGTAAGTGGACAAGGAAGGTGTGTATTTTACAAAGATGGCCACGACTATAGCTGTTATCCCATATGGTCTTCTGCAATGTGACCTGCCAGTCAACTATCAAGTCTGTGTCTCCACCCCTTTGAACTTGGCCCAGACCTGTGACTCTTTTGACCAATAGAATATGATGGAAATGAATCTATACCAGTTCCTGGTGTAGCTCTTAATTGGCCTGATGGTTTCCTCTTCCTGCCTCTTGGGTCACTCCCTCTCAGAACGTAGCTACCATGCTGTGAGAAGCTCAAGCCACATGTAGATGATCTGGCCAACAGCCAGCATCAACTGCCAACCCTATGAGTGTGTCATTGGACGTCTAGCTCAGGTGAACTCCAGCCCCAGCCACCATCTAACTGTAACCACTTGAGAGACACCAAGTAAGAAATTTTCATCTGAGTCCAGTCAACTCACAATACTCCAGACACAATAATCATTGGTTTAAGTCACTAAGTCTGAGGGTGGTATGTCACACAAGAATGCTGTTGTGTGCTGTTGATTTGATTCCGACTCATAGCGACCCCTATAGGACAGAGTAGAACTGCCCCATAGGATTTCTAAGGAGCTGCTGGTGGATTCAAACTGCTGACCTTTTGGTTAGCAGCTGAGATCTTAACCACTGCACTACTACCATATGCATTACACAAGAATAGATAGCCAGAAAACAAAGACAAAGGCTCCAAAGGATTGAAGTACTGGAGTGTTGGAGATGCCAAACTGCGGTGTTGTTAGTTCCCATTGAATCGACTCTGACGCATGGTAACCTTATGCATAATAGAACAAAACACTGTGGGCCCTATGCCATCTTCATGATGGTTGGTGCATTGCAATCTATCATTGTGGCTACAGTGTCAATACACTTCTTTGAGGGTTTCCTACATTTTCGCTGACCTGCTACTTTATCAAACGTGATGTCTTTTTCTAGCGATTGGTCTTCCCTAATAATGTGTCCAACATGAATGAGTCAGACTCTTGCCATCCTTGCTTCCAAGGAGCATTCTGGTTGTATTTCTTTTAAGACTGTGGCAGTCCATGGTATAGTCAATATTCTTTGCCAACACCACAGTTCAAATGCATCAATTCTTCTGTCCTCTTTTTTCATTGTCCAGCTTTTGCATGCATATGGAGTGATTGAAAAGACCATGGCTTGGGTCAGGGGCACATTAGTCATGTGCAGTGTAAGAGGGAGGAAATTTAAAAAGGCTGCAAGTGGATTCAGGCTTACATACATAAGCGAACAATGCTAGCCAGGCCAGGAGCCCAGAGAATTGAGTTCCAGACTTGGCCTTGTCACTCACTAGCTCTGGAATATTCAACAAGTCGCCACCTCTCTGGGCCTTGGTCTCCTCACCTGTAGAATGGAGATTTGTTCCACAAGCAGAATATTGTGCCTGGGTCCCAATCGGGGCAGCCAGGACAAAGAGCAATATGACTCAGCCTCTGAGATTTTGCACTGATTCTGAGATGAAGACAGGCACTGTGAGAATGTTTGCATGGAAATGCACGTCAAAACCAAACCAAACCAGTTACCTTCGACTCTCTTCTAACTCATGGTGACCCCATGTGTGTGCAGACTAGAGCTATGCTCCAACAGAATTTCAATGGCTGTCATCTTTCAGAAGTAGATTACCAAGCCTCTCTTCTGAGGCACCTCTGAGTAGATCCAAGCCTAGTGCTTAAAATGTTTATGGCACCAGGGACTTAGCACATTATATGTACTGAATATATGTCCACTGTCGACGGCACTGGGTGGGCTGGGTCATTATTATGGAAACCCTGGTGACGTAGTGGTTAAGTGCTATGGCTGCTAACCAAAGGGTTGGCAGTTCGAATCCGCCAGGCGCTCCTTGGAAACTCTATGGGGCAGTTCTACTCTGTCCTATAGGGTCGCTATGAGTCGGAATCGACTCGACGGCAGTGAGTTTTGGGTTTGGGTCATTATTATGCTGTGCTTGGAGATTTTCTGAATAGCATTTGTACCTTAATTGCAGCTTTAAAAAGCTAACTGGGTACAACTTTGGAAAACTGTTTGGCAATAATGTTAAACGCATGCTATCTCATGACCCAGCAATTCCACTCCTAGGTTATACCCAACGGAAATGGGTCCTCATAGCCACCAAAAGACATATAGGAGAATGTTCACAGCCATTTTATTCATAATAGCCCCAAGTTGGAGACCATCCAAACATCGACCAACAGTAAAATGGATAAATAAATTGTGATATATTCATACAATGGTATACTACTCAGTAATTAAAAAGGAAGAAAGATTGTTCCACGCAAGAGCATGTATGAATCTGGCAGACAGTGCATGAAAGAAGCCACACACGAGAGGCATATGCTGCAGGAGTCCATTTATTAAAAACAGGCAAAAGTCATCTACGGTGATGGAGATTACACTGGTTGGGGGTTATTGACTAAGAGCGGCAAGAGGGGAGCTTCTGGGCTGCTGGAAAAGTTCCATATTTCGATCTGGGTGGTGATTGTGCAGGTATATACATATGTAAAAATGTATCAAGCTGGGCACTTGAGATGTGTGCACTTGACTGTATGTAAGTTATACCTCAATAAAAAAGTAAATAAAGAGGGAAAAGCTCGCTGTGGGTGGGCTGCTCCCCGGTGGCCACGGGAGGGGGGGTGTGGGGGGGTTAGGCAGGAAAGGAAAAAGGGGGAGAAGGGGGGGATTCCAGGTGGAGAGTTCTTGGAAGAAAATGTCCTCACTTACCCTGGGGGTTGCAGTCCCCATTAAGTCAAATGACCTTGGAGGCCACTGGGGAACTTGGCCTGGAGCTGAACTGAGCTGCTTGAGGTGGGGTTCCCCCGCGGACCCCCAAGTCTCTTGAGGCCTGGGCCCTTTCTTTCACAGGCCACCTAACCTCTACCTCCAAGCCTGAGAAGCTACCTCCGAAAGGGCGGCCATGAAGGATTCTGTTAACATGAGGCATCCCTCAGGGGCTTGCACATTGTGGAGACAAGGGCTCAGTGGAGAAAAGGAGAAAAATCCACGCCCCCCTTCTCCACAAAGCCCCGCGGGCCTCTGTCATTCCCAAACAGCCAGGCTTGCAGTGGGGCTTTTGTTTGTGGGAGCCAACACCACATGATCGCCCCCGCCTCAGGCAAGGGGCCATCCGTGCCCCTTATAGACCATCCAAGCCAGCCTCAGCCGAGACGGCAGAGTGCTGCAGCTTCAGCGTAATTAATTTAGAAACCAGGGTGGATTTTATCATCGTCTACGCTGGAGCAGGTTTCACTGCTGCCTGCAGGCTTCCCTAAAGACAGCTCTCTGGCACCAGACCCTGGGGGCGTCCCCTCTACCCAGTGCCCCTACCCAAGGGGTGCCTGGGCCGCCGGGGTCCCCTGCCGGAGACGAAGCCCTCAGGGAGCCCCCGCTCTCCCCTCCCGCCCGCGCGTTCCATCCCTGGCACTTCTCCGGGGACACGGGGGCGGCCCGGGGGCAGCCGGAGGCCTTGGCATGGCCGCAGGGTAATTGGAGCGCGCCCGGGACCGGATGGGGGAGGGGAAGGGGATGTCCCTTGGGGTCCCCGACCCTGCCACAGTCCGGGAGGGGGGTGGTCAGGCCTCGGAGGGCCATCCCGGGCTCCGCGCGGCCCCGGAGGCCTCCTCCCCAGCTCTGCGCCCGAACCCGCTGCGCCCTCCCCGCGGCTCCGCCCGCTCATTAGCGGAGGCCGGGCCGGCCCGCTCGCCTCCTCTGGCCGCCAATTACCCGCCCTGCTGGCTCCGAACGCGCCGCAGGGCCAGACAAAGGCGCGGGCAGGAGGAGAGGGAGGGAGGGAAGGGAGCCCGGGGCGCCCGCGCCTGCAGAGCCGCTGCGGCGGCGGCGGCGAGATAAGGGCGGCTGGGACGCGTCGCGCGCGCAATGAAAATGAATCCAGCGAGCAGGGAAGGCAAACGTGGCGGCGCGCCGGACGTGGGCTTGGAGGTCTGGCGCGTCTTACCCACTCCGTACCCGCGTTTTGAATGCGGAGACACTTCCCTACCCCCACTCCCTGTGGGGGCATGGCAGGGGGGCCCAAGCGCCCAGGCGCTCTCACCAAGAGCACCTCGCAACTGTGTGTTTAGAAAGTGCTGGATAGAGGCGCGCCCCGTGCCTTATGCCTCCATTCTACAGCTCCGTAAAGGTTGAGGTTCGGGCTCTACAAGGTGCTTTCCACCTTCTACCGAGGCTTCCCATGCTCTCCTCCTTAACATCCCCGCCCCCCTCTCCAGGTAGAGGACATCAGAAGAGGAAAAATAGGCCCAGAGAGGTTTAGAGCCTTGCTCAAGGTCACATAGGGCAAAGCCTAGTTGGGAACCCGGACCTGCGGCCAGTTATAGTCAGCTTGGTGCCTGGGTAACCTGGCTTCCCGCCATCTCGTTTGAAGATTAGGAGATTTGATTTTTTAATATTTGGAAAAATGAGGCATGGGGAGGTGAAATGATTTATTCACAACAACTCCACAGATCAGTGGCAGCGTCCAGGGCATAGTTGGTGGTTTTCCAATATTTTAAATGCTCCGACTTTTTCAGGGAAAAAACTCACCGAAATCTTGCACCCTGAGGTTTTCAGATTCTAAACCTCCACTAGCAGAGCCCTTCTCCCCAGCATCTCTTTCCATGAGAGAGAAGGCAGAGAGAGTCTGGGGAACCTTCTGCCAGTCACAAGGATTTTGAGAAGGTTTAGCTTCTTCAGTTTGCATTCTGCAAACCTTAGGTACATATTTTTTTCCTTGTACAAATCTATGATTATTATGTTGAATATGGGTTTTGAACTTGCAGAATCACTAGCCCAGGACTCATGTTTTGGGGCTGAGCCTGTGAGGGGCCCGCCCTGTGCTAGGTCTCCTTTTTGGGGCAGGGGCCTTTGGGGGTACTGCTGGGATTTCCTGTTACTCTTCCCTGACATCTGTCACCCTGGGCCTGAGGGGGTGTAAGAGGCCACTTTGCCCTAAGTCCAGCACATGACCAGTGCAGGGACAATCAGGGTAAGGGGTAGGGACACTTGGGCTGCAGGGCACGCCTGTGGGATGAGATATAGGCTGCCCCAAATGAAGACAAATGTCTTTCAATAAAGCTCTGTTCCCAAGGGCCCCCTTGCTGTCTGCTGTCAGTGGCAGCTTAGGGCTCCTGAGGTCAAGGTCTTCTTCCCAGCCCACCAGGCCACTTAGCTTTGCACAGGGAATAGCAGTGGGGGCTTTGGCCTCCTCCTTCTCCTTCACAGACGTTGGCCTTGGAGACCAGGCTGGTCAGCAAGTGAGCCACTGAGCCTGGGAGGCTCTGCGCAAATTGTTCAGTCCTCGCTTTGTGGAAAGACATCTCCTGGAGCCAGCCTCCCAGGCTGCCATGTGTCTACAGTGGTGGTGGCAGAGTGTTTGCTCAGGAAGGGACCCTCTATCTTGGTGGGCTCTTTCCTAGGAGCCTGGGAGAACCTGCCTTAAAGAGCTGTCACTTGTCTCTGTGGCTTCCCACCAAGAGGCCCTGTCCTGGGTCATACCTAGCTGGCCTGCCCCATCCAGGCCTCGCCAGTTGTTAAAACATTGAAATCTCTTTGTACTCCTTGGTAAACAGCCCCAAGCCCCTAATTGCCCCCTCTCCCAAGACCTCCTCACACCCCAGCAACTAAAGGGTTAACAGCAGGTGCCCCAGGGGAGCTTCAGGACCCTTTCCCTTCACTTTGGTCAGTGGCATCACCCCTAGCCAGCTCTGGCTTTTACCAAAGGTATTAGGTGGCCGGTAGGTGACCTGTAGGTGAACTTGAGAGACCTCACCCTCTGTCTTTGGTTTCCTAGTGCTGGTGTAACACATATGCCACAAGTGGGTACCTTTAAAGAGCAGAAATTAATTTTCTCACAGTTCTGGAGGCTGAAGTTCAAATTTAGGGCACAGGCTATAGGAGAAGGGACTCTCTCTGTTGGCTCTGGGGGAAGATCTTATCTCTTTCAGCTTTCGTAGTGTGGTGTTCCTGGGTTCCTTGTTGATCCTCACATGGCATCTATCTTCCCCGCTTTGTACTTCCTTTTGTGTCTAATCTACTCTTTTTATAACTCAGGAGTGATTAAGTTTAGGACACACCCTACACACTGATAGGACCTCATTAAAGAACAAAGAAAACCCTATTCCGAAACAGGATTACATCCACAGGTATAGGGCTTAGGATTCCAACACATATTTTGGGAGGACACAATTCAATCCATAACACCCTCAAATGTCCCCTCCATGAAGGTCCTAAATATCTCTACTGTGATTTCACGTTCTTTTGCATTAAGTATTGGCCTCCCCTGTGATCCTGCTTTCAAATGTTCTTTACATCTTAGCCTTTGCAAAAACTTGTGCCCTGGGGATGGGGCAGACAGGGAGAAGCAGGTGCCAAGATGCAGGGGGTGGCATAGGCACCTGCCTTCCCTGGCTTGCCCAGTTGAAAGACTCACATGCTGCCGTCTATCTGGGAGGGTGTTTGGGGAGGTGTTTGGAGTCTCACAGCAGTACCCACTGGGACAGCCTTGTCCTCAGCACCCTGTCATAGCTGCTTTGGAAAGTCAGGAGCAGCTCCCATCTCTTTTACCAGCTGTGGGTGACTGTGTTGAGAGCAACAGCTGGCTTCTGTCGCCTTTACAGGGGTCAGTGGGACCTTCTCACATATATGTACTGCAGAAGGTCAAACAAAGCTAGCATTTGACCAACCCAAGGACCATGCCTGGCTGCAGCCTTGCTGCCATGGGAAAGACTGGGGAATGGAGGCCTTAGCAAACCTCAGCAAGCTGAATTCAGCTCCCAGCAACAGGTTACAGGTTTCCCATGTCTGTGCCAGAGTCCACAGGGATGACCTCCTGCCTTTAGGAATGCTTGCTTTCCATTTCCCCTCCCCTACTGGCTATTCACCCATCTGTCAGCTTGTTGTGCTTTGGTGGTTTGCATGTTGTTGTGTTGCTGGAAACTATGCAACCGATATTTCAAATACCAGCAGGGCCACCCATGGCGGAAAGTTTTCAGTGGAGCTTCCAGACTAAGACAGACTGGGAAGAAGGACCTGGCAGTCTACTTGTGAAAATTAGCCAGTGAAAATCTCATGGATCACAACAGAACATTGTCTGACCCATTTGCTTTGGACATGTCGTCATGAGGAGGGATCAATTGCTGGAGGAGGACCTCATGTTTGGTGAAATAGGATCAGGGAGGGTGAGGGAGACACTCAATGACATGGATTGGCACAATCGCTGCAGTGATGGGCTTGAACATGCTGGCGATTGTGAGTTGGAGTCTACTGTGGTTGTCAGGTGCCATCGAGTCGGTTCTGACTCATAGCAACCCTATGTACAACAGAACAAAACACTGCCTGGTCCTGTGACATCCTCACAATGGTTATTATACTTGAGACCATTGTTGCAGCCACTGTGTCAATCCATCTCATTGAGGGTCTTCCTCTTTTTTGCTTACCCTCTACTCTACCAAGCATGATGTCCTTCTCCAGGGACTGGTCCCTCTTGATAACATGCCCAAAGTATGTGTGATGCAGTCTCGCCACCCTTGCTTCTAAGGAACATTCTGTTGTACTTCCTCCAAGACAGATTTCTTTGTTCTTTTGGCAGTCCATGGTATATTCAGTATTCTTCACCAACACCACAATTGAAAGGCGTAAATTCTTCTTCAGTCTTCCTTATTTCTTGTCCAGCTTTCACATGCATATGAGGTGATTGAAAACACCATGGCTTAGGTCAGGCACACCTTAGCCCTTAAAGTGACATTTTTGCTTTTTAACACTTTAAAGAGATCTTTTGCAGCAGATTTGCTCAATGCACTGCATGGGTTTCCTGACTGATGCTTCCATGGGTGTTGAGTGTAGATACAGGTAAAGTGAAATCCTTTACAGCTTCAATCTTTTCTCTGTTTATCACGATGTTGCTTATTGGTCCGGTTGTGAGGACTTCTGTTTTCTTTATGTTGAGGTGTGATCCATACTGAAGGCTGTAGTGTTGATATTCATCAATAAGTGCTTCAAGTCCTCTTCACTTTCAGCAAGCAAGGTTGTGTCATCTGCATAACGCAGGTTGTTAATGAGTCTTCCTCCAATCCTGATGCCTCGTTCTTCATGTAGTCCAGTTTGTCGGATTATTTGCTCAGCATATAGATTGGATAAGTATGGTGAAAGGATACAACCCTGATGCATACCTTTCCTGACTTTAAACCACGCAGTATCCCCTCGTTCAAGGGCGATTGTGAGTTGGAGTCTATTAGTTGGTAACTATTAGCTATTCATGGCTGCTGAGTTGAAAATGTCACCTTTGTCACTGAGGTGGCTGCAGTTGTGCTATGTGGCTCCAGGTCATGATGTACATTGACTTCGTTAATTGTCCCTTTAAGCCTTGTGCTTCTTCTGGGAATCAGAAAAATAAGTGGCCTCAGCTCAAGGAGGAGAAGGTGGTGGGGTCGGGGGAGGAAAAAGAAATTTACTTAACTTTCTGAGGATCTACCTTTAAACATTCCAGGTGAGAGGAGTTGGTCCTCACTGATGGCCCCAGCACGTTTCTTCTACACTGCAATCATATGCATCTCAAGAAAATAAATAAAATGATGCTTTTTTTTTCAGTGGCAGCATGTGGGGAAATTCCAGAGGTTCAACAGGCCTGTCCTAGGTCAGGTCATACTCACCGGAAAGGTCCTTTGGAACTTGGGTTAATTTGGGGTTGCATCTTTGCTTGGAGCCAAACGAAATGAGACAAAACAAAACAAAATGAATCAAACAGTGGCTCTTTCTGTGTCTTCAACTCATGCATTTGTGTTTATTAAACATCTTGTTTCAGCAATTCCTGGGGTGTTGCTTTCGCTCAATGTGAAAGCGCGGAAGGTCTTGGAGGAATGTCCTCAGCGACTTGCCGCGTTCTCATGTTGGTGGTCGTCTTGGGAATGTACGGGATGTCTGGCTTCAGCAACATTCACCTTTTATGCCAAGGTGGCAACGTGGTAGAAGCCGAGTGAGCAGTTGTTAGCGGGTTGATTAATTTTCTTTTGTCCCTGATAGCCACCGAAGTTTTAACCTTATCCAGACCTCGTGCAGGATAGGCCTTAATTGACAGAAGGAACAAAAGGCTTTGAGACAAGTGATCTGACTCCCCAAGTACTAGGCTACATCCCAGGCCACGGCCCTCGGGAAACCTCCTGGTGCCCAGAGAAGAAGAGGGGAACAACAAGGCTTCCTCCAATGTTCATTTGTGAGTTGCAGGAACCTGCTAGGAGAGAGAAGTTCACCAAGCAAATGACTACATAAACAACTTTCCAGGGGGCCTATTTAAAATGCTCAGGGGAATAAATTGTTTTAAAGCATTTAAAAAACACCATTTACATACAATTAATATGTTGATTGCACAGGATTCTTATTAATTCATTATGGCAGGGATTTCCACATAGCAAAACAGCCTTTCAATGCTTAGCTTAGTTTGTGATATAGCATGGACCAGGATATTATGTGGGTGTGCGCACACACCCCCTCACAGATATATATATATATACTGGTTTTTTTATATATATATGTATACACACACAGAGAGAGAGCCCCTGGGTGATACAGTTAACACTGAAAGATTGGAGCTTTGAGTCCATCCAGAGGCACCTCAAAAGAAAGGCCTGGTGATCTGATTCCAGAAAATCAGCCTATGGAACACAGTTCTACTGATACACATGAGGTCCCCATGACTTGAAATCGACTCCATGGCAATTTCTTTGGTTTTGTGTGTACACACACACACACACACACGGTACATATATAAAATGTATGCATAAAATTTAGAGTCTTTAGCAGCTCAGACCTCATTTCTGAATACTCACACTCTGCTACTTTGCAACAACACGCCTTGCCACACCGTGTGGCCCAAATGTGATTTTTCCATCACTATAACCCAGTATCCCGGGTTTGTGATTACAGGGAAGGTCCATGACTGAGTAGGGCACCTGATCATCAAGACTCACCGTGGGAGAAATGTAGAGGCTGTGGGTTAGCAGAAGCCCTACTTTTGTTGACCAGGAGAGATGGCTATACCAGAGAGAAGGGGAAAGGTGGAAGTTAGTGGAGACCTAGAGTAGGTTGGTGAAAGTCAATGGCAGGCATTTGGGGACCAAATGCGGTCTTGACCTTGAGTGTGCTAGAGAATAATGGAATGCTTTTGTTCTCCATTGCTGCATAACAAACAGCCCCAGAATTTACTGGCTTAAAACAAAAACAACTTCATTATTTTTCA
Source organism: Elephas maximus indicus (assembly GCF_024166365.1). Lineage (NCBI taxonomy): Eukaryota > Metazoa > Chordata > Mammalia > Proboscidea > Elephantidae > Elephas > Elephas maximus. The sequence goes on from NC_064846.1 coordinate 135,011,429, forward strand.
TGATTCTGTGGGTTAACTAGGGTTCACCTTGGTGGATCTTCTGCTTGTCTTGCTTGGGATATCTGATGTGGCTGGAGTCAAATGGTGAATGGGGCTGGAATGTCCAAAATGGCTTCATTCACATGCCTGGCTATTTGGTGGCAATGGCTGGAAGGCTGGGACCTCTCTCCACATGGTCTCTTCACATGGCTAGCTTGGGCTTCTTTACATGGTGGCTGGATCCCAAGAGTGTGTGTTCCAAGAGAACAATGTGCAAGCGATTATCCAGCCTTTGCTTGCATTACTCTTGTTAGTGTCCCCATTGACCAAAGTGAGTCTAATGGCCAAGCCCAGAATCAGCGTGGGGAGGGGGGTGTGTGTGGTAGGACTACAAAAGGAGATGAATACTGGGAGGTGCAGTTCACTGGGAGCCACCGAAATAGCAGTCACAAGGGATCTACTGTTTCTGTTCTCTTAGAGGCCCTTATTTTCATCATGTTTTCCCTATTCTCTTATCCCTCCTCTCTTCTGCTACTCCCGTCTCCCCATCAGAGACAGATGTGGGGGAAGAGGACAGCACAGTGGTCAGCGTTGATTGTGGCAGGGTGGCCATTCCCCCATTTCTCCCCCCTCCCACAGCCAGCATCTTGGACAAGATGTCCTTATTTCTAAATTCAATTTCCCCCTTGGAATATGAAGGGTTATACAATATACAGACTGAGTAGGCAGGATGTATTTTTTTTTTTTTAAGATTCCAAGTCAGATGTTTTAATATTTCACTGAGCCACTGCAGAAAGCCCTTCATTATGGGATGGAAATGCTTGGAAAATGGCCTTCTAATTAATGTGAAATGAGAGAGTGCCCCTCAGAGCAAGGGAGACTTGGCAGCTGTGAGGGTGATGTCAGTAAGCCAACACTTCCTGGGCGGGGTGATTGGATGGGGCCCGATCCCAGGATATATTTGCATCGTGGAGCCCATTCAGCATAAATCTTGCCACTGGGCCAGGCTGGAGACAGCAAATTGAGAACCTTCCACAGCTTGCTGAGTTTCCGCTTCCCAGAAATTGCTGAAGCCATTGATCTCGATCTTTTTAAATCATTAAATGATTTTGGCGTTCAGGCACATGGCGGATCTGTGCTTGGTGACCTACAGGAAGCAGGAGTAGGTTCAACAGTGGATCCTGGACAAGGACTTACGATGGGCACAGGCTGTCACGCGGCCATATTTCAGTGACCTTTACACCAGTATGCAAGACTGCTTCTAAATAAGACACAAAATGGCTCACTCTGCTGACCCTCCCTCTCTTCTCTGAGTGCCTAGGTAGAAAGATGCGTTTATGGGAGGGCTTAAGAGCAGTGCAAATCCAGCTTTCAGACCCAGGAGACAGTCATTGGGCTGTTGAGATATGTCTTCTTGGGTGTTTCCCCATTGAATGAATGAAGTGTTTGGCAGAGCTGTCATGGAGCAAAGGGAATTAAAAACCTTGCATCAAGCTTAGGCCATTGGGTGGGAATGATAACAACAATAAGAATGGCTCAGCGGTAGAAATCTCACCTTCTGTGTAGGAGACTTGGGTTCGATTCCCAGCCAATGTACCTCATGCACGACCACCACCCGTCTGTCAGTGGAGGTGGTGTGTTGCTATGATGCTGAACAGATTTCAGCAGAGCTTCCAGGCTAAGAAAGACTAGGATGAAAGGCCTGGCGATCAACTTCCAAACAATCAGCCAATGAAAACCCTAGGGATCATAATGGTTCCATCTTGTGTGTTGGGTCGCCATGAGTCAGGGGCTGACTTGACAGCCGCTAACATCAATAGTTATTGAGCACTTACTGTGTACCAGCACTATGCCATGCACTCAGCATGGTTTTTTGCATCTGAACGTGACAACAAACCTATGAAGGTGATACTATTATTATTCCCCTTTTACAGACCAAAGATGACAAATAACAGGTCCCAAACATAGCTATTTTAAAAAGATTTGGTACCCTCCTGGCCACGTGGCTTAGTTCTGTGCATCTTGTTGTTGTTGTTAGGTGCCGTCAAGTCAGTTCCGACTCATAGCGACCCTATGCACAACAGAACGAAACACTGCCTGGTCATGCACCATCCTTACAATCGTTGTTATGCTTGAGCTCATTGTTGCAGCCACTGTGTCAATCCACCTCGTTGAGGGTCTTCCTCTTTTCTGCTGACCCTGTACTTTGCCAAACATGATATCCTTCTCCAGGGACTGATCCCTCCTGACAACATGTCCAAAGTATGTAAGACGCAGTCTCGCCATCCTTGCTTCTAAGGAGCATTCTGGTTGTACTTCTTCCAAGACAGATTTGTTTGTTCTTCTGGCAGTCAATATTCTTCACCAACACCACAATTCAAAGGCATCAATTCTTCTTCGGTCTTCCTTATTCATCGTCCAGCTTTCACATGCATATGATGCGATTGAAAATACCATGGCTTGGGTCAGGTGCACCTTAGTCTTCAGGGTGACACCTTTGCTCTTCAACACTTTGAAGTTAGGTCCTTTGCAGCAATTTACCCAATGCAATGCATCTTTTGATTTCTTGACTGCTGCTTCCATGGCTGTTGATCGTGGATCCAAGTAAAATGAAATCCTTGACAACTTCAATCTTTTCTCCGTTTATCATGATGTTGCTCATTGGTCCAGTTGTGAGGATTTTCGTTTTCTTTATGTTGAGGTGTAATCCATACTGAAGGCTGTGGTCTTTGATCTTCATTAGTAAGTGCTTCAAGTCCTCTTCACTTTCAGCAAGCAAGGTTGTGTCATCTGCATTAACGCAGGTTGTTAATGAGTCTTCCTTCAATCCTGATGCCCCATTCTTCTTCATACAGTCCAGCTTCTCTGATTACTTGCTTAGCATACAGGTTGAATAGGTATGGTGAAAGAATACTACCCTGGTGCACATCTTTCCTGACTTTAAACCATGCAGTATCCCCTTGTTCTGTCTCTTGGTCTACGTAAAGGTTCCTCACGAGCACAATTAAGTGTTCTGGAATTACCATTCTTCGCAATGTTATCCATAATTTGTTATGATCCACACAGTCGAATGCCTTTGCATAGTCAATAAGACACAGGTAAACATCCTTCTGGTATTCTCTGCTTTCAGCCATGACCCATCTGACATCAGCAATGATATCCCTGGTTCCACATCCTCTTCTGGAACTGGCCCGAATTTCTGGCAGTTCCCTGTCGATATACTGCTGCAGCCATTTTTGAATGATCTTCCGCAAAATTTTGCTTGCGTGTGATATTGTTCTATAATTTCCACATTCGGTTGGATCACCTTTCTTGGGCATAGGCATAAATGTGGATCTCTTCCAGTCATTTGGCCAGGAAGCTGTCTTCCATATTTCTTGGCATAGACGAGTGAGCACCTCCAGTGCTGCATCCGTTTGTTGAAACATCTCAATTGCTATTCCATCAATTCCTGGAGCCTTGTTTTTTGCCAATGCCTTCAGAGCAGCTCGGACTTCTTCCTTCAGTACCATCGGTTCCCGATCATATGCTACCTCTTGAAATGGTTGAATATCGACTAATTCTTTTTGGTATAATGACTCTGTGTATTCCTTCCATCTTCTTTTGATGCTTCCTGTGTCATTTAATATTTTCCCCATAGAATCCTTCACTATTGCAACTCGAGGCTTGAATTTTTTCTTCAGTTCTTTCAGCTTGAGAAACGCTGAGCGTGTTCTTCCCTTTTGGTTTTCCATTTCCAGCTCTTTGAACATGTCATTATAGTACTTTACTTGCAAGACCAACGACTTCTTCATTGCAAATGCCTTCTTTCACCAACATAAACAGTGACTATACACACGGACCTCGCCAGATGGAACACACAGAAATCAAATTGACTACATCTGTGGAAAGAGACAATGGAAAAGCTCAACATCATCAGTGAGAACAAGGCCAGGGGCTGACTGTGGAACAGACCATCAATTGCTCATATGCAAGTTCAAGCTGAAACTGAAGAAAATCAGAGGAAGTTCATGAGAGCCAATATATGACCTTGAGTATATCCCACCTGAATTTAAAGACCATCTGAAGAATAGATTTGACGCATTGAACACTGGTGACCGAAGACCGGATGAGTGGTGGAGTGACATCAAGGACATCATACATGAAGAAAGCAAGAGGTCATTGAAAAGAGAGGAAAGAAAGAAAAGACCAAGATGGATGTTGGAGGAGACTCTGAAACTTGCTCTTGAATGTCGAGCAGCTAAAGCAAAAGGAAGAATTGATGAAATAAAAGAACTGAACAGAAGATTTCAAAGAGTGGCTTAAGAAGACAAAGGAAAGTATTACAATGACATGTGCGAAGAGCTGGAAATGGAAAACCAAAAGGGAAGAACACGCTCGGTGTTTCTCAAGCTGTGCATCTTATGATATTCAATTTAATCAATATTGATTGAGTGCCCACATACCACCAATACTGGAGGAAGAAGGGGATGGAAGGACAAAGAAAGAAGAATTTCTACACTTGAGAGCTTTATAATCCGGGTAGGGAGGGAAAGACAAACCATTTTCAGAATGGTTCTGGATATTAGCCACATGAAACATGGGTTTTTATGCAAGTGACTATATTGGAGGCAGTGGAGTACAGTGGGAAGGTCACAGGTGCTGACGGCCTCTCAGACCTGGGTTCAAATCCCAACTCTGCTGTGTGGTGATGAGCAATGGAATTAACCCTTCAGAACCTCAATGTCCTCTTCTGTAAAATGGGGATGATCATACCTATTTAGAAGTACCATAGGTAAAGCGTCTGACACCAAGGAGGCTCTCAGCAGTGTTCTCAGCAAGTGAGGTCATTGGGGGAAGAAGGTGAGAGAAGGACAGTGTGAGTTAGAAAACTATGGGGGGAAGAACATGGAGGGGATAATGGATGAGTGAAATGTATCCATTGTGGTTGATTCTGTGCCTGGATCTACACACGATCTATTGTGTTGATTTTGTGCCTGGTTGCACACATACTCAACACACATACACATACCCAGGGCCGGAGAGCTGGCAGAGAGAAGGTTAGAAATTGGGGAGGGAGGCTCAGTGAGAAATACCAAGGAAGCTGGGTGGCCTCTCCGCCCCTGACAGGCCCCATGCCTCAGGGTTCTGGATATTCATTTACTTTCTGCTTGACTGGGGTTGAGAGAATATTTAACTACCATTAAGGCCTGGGTTTTTTTTTTTTTTTTAAGGCCTGGGCACCCATCTATCAAAAAGGTGTCTTCCTTGGTGCTGGGTCAGGGCTGCAACAAGGCTGTAGAGTTAACCCTTTAAATGGTGGATTGTACGAAGGTTGGAAGGCTGGGCAGCAGGGGGAACACTCAGGGCATTGGGTCAGGAAGATTTACTAACCTTTATGTATTTTCATATTTTAACGCCTGGTTCGACTTTACCAGCGCACCCAAACATCAATTCTGAGGCCTAAAGTTTCCATTGATTTCAGCAGCATTGCCAAAATGCCTACTGTGTGCTGCAAGGCACTGTGGTGGTGGGGGGCAGATATAAAGAGAGTTATAGTTGTAACTGGGGTCTCTTGGTTTGTAATTGGGGAAGCAAATTCTAGCCCCTGGCTAGTGCCTGAAATTTCTCATTCAGGCCCACCGGCCCATATAAGCAGGGAATTAGTTTTCCTGAGTCCTCTCCAAGCATGCCTAAGAAGCCTTGCCCTCGGGAGCCAGCCCTGCATGCTCCTGTACTGTTGCGAAGCCAGAAGTCAGCTACAGCTCTTTCGCACTGGAGGACTAGTAACATGCCCCTAAAGATGGCTGCCCCTGAGGAGCCACTGGGAGAAGCTGGGCCTGGGCAGTACTGCTGCCTTCATGGGGTGGTGGGGGGAGGCACTGGGACACACCTCTGTGGGGACTCTTGAGGGAATTTGGTGAGAGCTGGTTCTTCAGCCTTGGTAGCCACCAGCTGTGCAGAGCCTCGGTCAGACCACAAGGTTTTACAAAGTGTGAGGGGGATCGATTCCTGCCAGGTCTTCCTGGGCCACAGCTGGTCTGAGACACTGGAGTTACCAGTCTTCACATTCCCTCACAGAGCCACTTTCAGGGTGCACACCTGCTCCAGGAGGGATGGGCTGGGAGTGACTCTTCCAGAGCAAGGGAGAGGCTGACCCATCTGTCTACTGGGACCTGGAATGGCTAGAGTGTGGCCAGGCCACAGAAGGCCTCCAGAGCCAGGCTGAGGACTTTATATTTGTTTGAGGAGGAACTAATGAGTCACTTTGGGATGCAAATGACGGGAACCCAACTCAAACCAGTTTAATAAAAAAGTTGAATTTATTGGTGTAGAACATTGAAATGTCCAAAAAATACCTGAAGACATGGCTGAATCTAGGGCTCAAAAAATAGTTTTAGCACTCTGTCACTCCATTTCTTAACCAGCCTGAAGCCACATGGTGGACAAGATGGCCACTGGCAGCTGCAGGCCTCATCTTGGCCTCTTGGAAACAGAGAGTCTTTATCTCTGGGAGAAAAGTGCTATAGAGGGCTCTGATTGGTTGAACTAGCAGATGCCCAATGGCAGTGCCAGGGTGTTGGAGTACACTGATTGGCCACCCAGGTCTGGAACATAGTCTTGTGGATGGGGAGTAGGGGCGGGGAGGGAGTGGAGGAAGGGTCAGACCCTTTAATGGAATTGGTTGCCTACAGGACAGAAAGATTCTGTCACAAGAAGACGGGGCACTGGACAGGCAAAAGCAACAGTTACCCACTACCCTGTTACTGATCCAGCTTAATTCTTAGGGAAAGGGTGTTAGTTACTAAGGCAGCTCCAGGCGCTTCTTCCTAAAGAAAACTTGCCTTTCAGATTGCCCTGTGAAGGTGCCTGGGGAGGCCAGCCAAGAGGGCCTGGCTCCCCTCCTTACCCTGCTGCCCCCTCCATGCCCAGCTGCGTCCGTTTAACTGGGCTATTGGGAGCGGGAACAAGGGCTCTCCTTTCACTGTCTGCGGCATTCGTGATGGCCTCGTGCTCAGCCAACGGGCTGCGTCTTGTCCAGATGTCCAGAGGGGCTGGTTTCACGTGTCTGACAAGGCCTCCTTTCTGGGCAGGAGGATCTGAAGGAGGGAGCCGTCTGCAGCCCGGGCACAGGGTGATAAATGCCCCCACTGGAATGCAGTGATGAATTCTTAAGAAGAAAAAAACAAGGCTTTCATCGTTATTGCAAAGACCCCAAACAAGAGCGTTTTCTCATCCCAAACCGCAGTGGAGGATGGGTGCTGGGGAAACAGGGAGTGGGAGGAGGAGGCTGGGGCTGGTGACACAGACCCTTGACTATGAAACCTCTGGGGACAGCCTACCAGGGCAGCAACCTCTTTTCCTCTTGAGCAGCCCACAGGCGACGCTGTTCCCGCCTGAGCGCTGCCTCCCACTGTGTGTGCTGTTGCTGTCTGGTAACCAGCCCTGGAGAATGGGGGCTGTGTTTGCCTCACGCTCCCACCTAGGGCAGCCGTGCACAAATGGCATTGTACAGCCAGGGACAAAACAGCCGTTCATTCCCTATCCATGCCTGGGGACAAAAAGCTGAGTGTGGCCTGGTCTGCTACGTTTTGGGAAAGATGTGGCTGGTGGGGGCAGAGAAGGCCAGGAACTCAGGGGCAAGGCAGGAATGGCTGTGCCCATGTGGAGGGACTGTGTGACCCAGATCCATCCAGGAAGGAACACTGTCCCTTTAGTGCCCCTGGGCCTGCGGGCACAAGAAGAGGTCACTGGTGCTAGAGGCTTGAGCTTCTGATGGCTACATATGTGACAGTTTCCCTGTTAGGCCTACTCCCCTGGAGAGAACCCCCTGGCCTTTACAAACCTTTTTGGGTTTTTTTTTTTTTTTTTAACTCTTATTGTATTTATGGAGTCAGTGCATGGGCTTTGGAATCAGATAGACCTGGTTTCAAAATCTGTGTCACAGTTCCAGCTGTATGACTTTTGGCTTGTCACTTGCCTTCTCTAAGTCTCAGTTTCCCCATCCGTAAAATGGAAATAACCATAGTATCTATAGGGTTGTTGGGAGGATCAAATGACACAATCCATGTAGAGTGTTGTTAGCTGCTGTTGAGTAGACTCTGACTCATGGTGACCTTATGTATGACAAAACTGTGCCATCGTCATGATGGTTGTTATGTTTGAATTCATTCTTGTGGCTGTTGTGTCAATCTATCTCATTGTATGTTTCCCTCATTTTTGCTTACCATCTTACTTTACCAAACATGATGTCCTTTTCTAGTGATTGGCCTTTCCTGATGACGAGTCCAAAGTAAGTGAGTCAAAGTCTCACCATCCTCTCTTCTAAGGAACATTCTGGTTGTATTTCTTCCAAGAGTGATTTGTCCATTCTGTTGGCAGTCTACAGTACATTCAATATTCTTCTCCAACATCACAGTTTGAATCCATCAGTTCTTCCTCTGTCTTCCTTTTTCATTATCCAACTTTCACATGCATATGAGGGGATCAAAAAGACCTTGGCTTGGGTCAAATGCACCTTAGTCATCAAAGTGACATGTTTGTTTTTTAAAACTTGAAAGTGCTCAATGAACATTGATAGTTAATAAATAGTATTGATACCTATGCTCACAATGCTAGGCATTTTGGGTAAGAACAAGAATTCAGGAGGTCCTACCTTATGAATGAGTTGAGTTCCAACTTGTAAGTCTGTTATTTGGACCTACAAACATAGTTCCCACAGAAACACTGTTAAGTAGTCTTGAGGTTCCCAGTTAGCCCACAAAAGCCTATTTAGCTATCAGTGTACCAGAAATAGCTGAGTGGTAGCTTTAAAACATGATTGCAAATCCTTTCATGCCTGTCCCATCGAGAGGCGCAGTCTATGTCCCCTTCCTTTGAGTCTAGTGGGCTTGTGACTGCTTCAACAATAGAGTATAGCAGAAGTGACACATGTGACCTCAGAGGCTGGGTCATAAAAGGTCATGCTTTCTGGCTGTAACACTTATTCTTGGACGCCTGAACCTCCATGTAAGATGCCTGACTACACTGAAGTCGCCATGCTGGAGAAGTGAGGTCCTGGGACCATGCAGTAAGAGAGATGCCCACCAAACTTACAGTCCTTCAAATCACTCCTAATCATTTGGGTCTACCCTGCTGAGGCCTCAGTCATTATGGAAAAAAGACAGGCTTAACCAACCAGTTGCCGTTGACTCGACTCTGAATCACGGCAACCCCATGTGTGTCAGAGCAGAATTGTGCTCCATAGGGTTTTCAGTGGCTGATTTTTCAGAAGTAGATCGCCAGGCCTTTCTTCCAAGGTGCCTCTGGGTGGACTCAAATTGCCAGCCATTCAGTTAGCAGCTGAATGCCTTAACCGTCTCCACCACCCAAGGACTCCTAGAGACATGCTTCCCCTCTCTGAATTTCTGACCCACAGCCTCTGTAAGCCTAATGCAATGGCTGTTTTTTTTCTTTTTTGCCATTATATTTTGGGGTGGTTAGGTACACAGTAGTAACTAACTGAAACATTGTGCATTAGTAATGATGACTTCAACTACAGCTAACAATGTCTCACTGTTTTTGAGTGCTTACTGTGCGTCAGACACTGTATTAAATGCTTTCTGTGAATTAACTCATTTCGTCCTAAAAAATACCCAGGAGATAAACCAGGCGAAAGTAATATGGTTGTGTGGTGCAGTGAATTACTTAATATGGCCCTTCTAGCTTTTTAGCTGTGATATTGTGATTTCCACAAAATGATTGGTGGGACTATGCAAATAAGGTGCTTGTAGCCCAACAACGGGATTGGACAGCTTGCTAATAGTGCAAATAAGGTGCGTGGAACCCTTGCAAGGGTAGAATCATGCAAATAAGGCATATGGAGCCCTAACAAGTTTTGCCATCCTGCTAGGCTTAAAATGAGCCAATCCTAGAGGTTAGGGAGGGGGACCTCACTACCATCAAGAAGAACAGTCAGGAGAGGAGCATGTCCTTTGGACCCGGGGTCCCTGTGCTGAGAACCTCCTAGACCCAAGATACAGAGAGAGATGTAACACTAGAGATGGCACAAGATGGCAAGAAGTGGCAGCAGAGAAATGCCAGCAGCAGAACCAGGAGACTGGCATGAGATAGCATGGTTGGCTTCCCAGTCCATGGAGCAAGGTAGTGGGCATGCCAACCTAACAAGTGAGAGAGCTGACTGCCTTTGGGCAAGAAGATTGCTGGGGGAGTGGAGTGCCTCCAGCCACTTATCGGAAGAGCTAAAGAGCTTTGTAACACTTGACCGAGCAGGGCAGAAGCTAGGGTGAGAGCTGAGGGCTGAGTGGCTTAGTGGCCGAGTGGCTGAGGGCTGAGAGAGAGAGACCTGCCTGCGGGCATGGCCAAGAAGAAGCTGTCCTGATCAAACAACTGTATCCTGAGTTGTTCCTGTTACTTCCCCAAGTTGATCTGGATCCTGAATTGTAACCTGTTACTTCCCTAATAAACCCCATAACCGAAAGTATGGTCTGTAAGTTCTGTGTGTCCATTCCAGTGAATTACTGGACCCAGCAGAGAAGTAGAGAGTGCCATGGGAGGGACGGCTGGTGTCAGAACTGGTGAAAAAATTGAGAGGGGAGATATGTTTGACCTCCACCTCATAGGAATCAGCTTTGGGCTGATGTTGATATTTATTCTCCTCTCCCTTCCTGAAGTTAGAGGAGGTCTGATGCCACCATGCCACTTTTTACAGATTGCTAGCTTAGTCACTAAACACAAACACCTCAAACAGTAACTTTAGATGGAGAAAGTTTCTTATAGTTTAGTACCGGGGCTTAAAGGAAAACAGATATTAATTAGGTAGGTGTGAGGAGGCATGTGGAGACTGTGGAGTGATTATGGATGGCACTTCTAGACCATTTCAAGGGTTGTTAGAGATTGATGACACTGACTCTTTATTTTATCTAATTTCACTTCAAAACTAATAGGCTTTCTTTTCCTCAGCTCGGTTGTATTTATTGCAGAATTTCACATGGCTTTTTTTTTTATCACATGGTTTTTGGCTCAGATATGGAATGAAGAAAAGAAAAGAAGAGATTTTTTTCCCCCTATTTTTTTATGATTACTAGACAAGATTTGGAAGAGAGAAATTGGAAGGATAGGGGTAGAAGTGAGACAGAATTAGGCTGAGACTCATTAACTGAGCAGTCAAAGTCTTTGAAAGAGAGGTAACAAGAGTCCCAAGCTCTCCTTGGGCTGGGGACAGAAATGGTGGGGAAGAGATGTCCAATGGATGGGATTTTCCCCTTGCAATGGATTGATTGAATCATTTACTCCAATTCTTCCCCTCTCCCTGCATCCACATCCTTGCCATGGCTTCATCATGAAAAAAAAAATCATAGGTGGAGTGTATTTTACCATCCCTTGACTTTGGACTTGGTCATATGACTTACTTGGCTAATGGAATGGGATAGAAGAGACAGTATTCTAGTTCTGAGCCTAGGCTTTAACAGGCCTCATGAGTTCCTGCTTGTTCTCTTGTGTCTCTACCATCACCATAAGAAGAACATTCCCTAGCTTGCACAGGTCCCAGAAAGAAGGGTAAAAGACTTGTGGAGCCAAGCCACCCAGCTGACCTACAAACTTGTGAGTAAGACATTAATGTTCACTGTTGGATGCTACTGTGATTTTGAGATTGTTTGTTACGCAGCAATTATTGCCTGATATACCAACAATCCAGCTTATTTACCATCTGGAGCAAGTGTGAGTGACTGGAGGGTATTGAGTAGACAGGGAAGTAATTACCCAGTTGATGGCTTTATATTGTGTCAACCTAGCTGAGCTGAATTACTTTCCCCGGAATTCTCTTCCCTGTATGTTTCTGGATTATGGTGGACCACAAGAGAATTTCGCATGAGATTCTAAAAGTAGAAGTGAGGGAGCAGCCATTTTTATACTCTGACATTGGGGAAGGGCAGGCACCGTTGCAGCTCTCACACAACATCATTGATCTGCTGGCTTCCCTTGTTGGTGAGGGCAGCACCAGCCCTGTAGCTCCTCCAGCTCCTGCCGGATCTCCCTTAACTTCTCTGAGGCCTGGGGCTGTTGAGTGTGTGGTTACATGGTAAGGGGCACTGGCTTAGTCTGCAGGTCACTCAAGTCTTTGAGGTTGGAGGTGAGAGACAGATGCCAGTTCCAATCTGTCCTTCCGGGTTCAGGTTTGTCCTTGGTCTCTCCCACTTCATGCCCACCATTTTCTTCTGACTACTGGCCATGCTGGCTTCAGGCCTATCACCAGACACAGAAGCGATAGCCTTCCATGGATGCTTAAGCAGCTCCTCCAACTACATCAGGGCTAATCTCTATAATTCTTGTTGTTGTTAGGTGCTATGGAGTTGGTTCCAACTCACAACGACCCCATGCGACAGCATAGAACTGCCCCATAGGGTTTTCTAGGCTGTAATCTTTGCAGTAGCTGATCACCAGGCCTTTTCTCTTGCAGAGCCACTGGTAGGTTCCAACCGCCAACCTTTCAGTTAGCAGCCAAGTGCTTAACCATGGCACCACCAGGGCTCCTTTGTATCACTCATAGTGGTTCTGCTTCCTTGATCAAACTCCAGCTGATACAACCAGTTAGGCAACAGTACACAGAAAACATTTGAAAGCCTGGTGTCGCTAACCCCAAAGGTGCCCCATCCCTGCATCTGAGGGGAAAAGACAGAGCTGCAGGAAAGAGAGACTGCAGTGCAGTACAAGATGGAACATCCATCCCCATGTGGTCTTCCTCAGCCCTACAAAGACCCCAGGGACCATTCAGAAGAGGAACAGGCAGGTGAATGAAGATTACTGCTTGGAGTAGGAGAAATTTGAGAGGGATTTTGCCTCTAGCAGCCTTAGGAAGATCATTCTCTCTAGGCTTCAAGGGAGTCTCTGGGTGGCACAAATGATTAAGTACTCGACTACTAGCCAAAAGGCTGGCAGTTCAAACCCACTGAGAGGCTCATCAGAAGACAGGCCTGGTGATCTGCCTCTGAAAGGCCACAGCCTTGAAAACCCTATGGAGCAGTTCTACTCTGCACACATGAGGTTGCCATGAGTCAGAATTGACTTGATGGCAGACAACAATGACAACAGCCTTTGAGGTAGGGCTGTTCCAAACAAGAGAAGGCCAACTAGGGAAAGCAGGAAGAAGACAGAATTGCTGTCCATCCCTCTCACCTGTTACCGCCATGCAAAACTTAGCTTCCCCCCCACCCCATCTTCCACCCCAGAGCCTCTGCTAGGGCAAGGCTGTGAACAGGAAGTCAACAAACACCGCTGATCTTGGCCTTACCCTTTAGAGGGCTTTCATTTCTAATTTTTATAGCGTCAATGTTCATGCTGCCTGCCTTTCAAACAGACGCACTTTCAGCTACAGCTAATTTGGAATTTGTTTCTCCAAAAGCATTTGGAATTGTTTTTGCCTAATGCATCAGATTTAAGTCCCAGGGCTAATTAATACTGAGGAGTGAGAAGGAAACGAGCAAGTCGGTTCAAATGCCTAGTGGAAATGAACTGAAATAACCCTCTCTTCAGTGTGGCACTCGGTACAATCCAGATGGACGACTAGATCATAGCTGGTGCCCTGCCCTCTCAGACATTGCCTGCTGCCCAGGTGAGGAAAGAACTGAAAGAAAAGAGATGGTGTGCGTGTGTGTTGTATTGTACGTGTGTGTTGTGTTTTGTGCTTGTGCATTGTATAGGTTGTATGTATCATTTGTACTGTGTAGGTTGTCTGTGTGTGTGGTATATGTTGTGTGTGCGCATTGTGTTTATGTGTGTTGTGTATTATATGTGTTTCGTTTGTACGTTGCGTGTGCTGTGTGTGTGTATTGTATATGTGTGTTGTATGGGTTGTGTCACTTGTGTTGAATATGTTATGTTTGTGTGTGTTATATGTGTTCTGTGCATTGACTGTGTTATATGTGTTCCTTGCGTTTATGCGTGTCATGTGTTATATATGTTCCATTTATGCATTGTGTGTGTGTTGTGGAGGGTATGTGTGTGTCATGGGGGGTATGTATGTGTGTTTGTGTGAATAAGACATTTTTTAGTATCAATTCCCTGAAGCTGAGGGGGCTTGAAATGAGCTTTCAAATACAAGATTCATTGTATTTGGCTTGGAAGTTGGCATCCTCAGCTTTAAATCAATGGGGTGTTCCCATCCACTTCAGCATGAAAGCAAAAGGGGTGAGAAATGCAGGAGAGAGAAGAGTGTTAGGTTTGAATATTTTGGGGGTCCCCAAAGAAAGTCTCCTCCAGCTAGGGTTGTCTGCACTGGGACATGAAAGATTTGGCCCCAAAAGAGAGGAGGTGAGAAGTGGTTTAGAAGTAATGCTGCAGGACTGGGTAGTCTAGTGTCAGGGGCCAGGTGATCAGCGGGTGTGACACCAAATCACTGGCTTGGCCCTAGTTCTCACAAAGTGTGAGGGCCTGCATCTTTCCTTGGTTCCCACAGGGAAAGAGGCTCACACCTCCTGGCCTGCTGCCTGGGGTTACCGGGAGAGTTATATGTGCTGGGTGATAGCCTGAGCAGTAAGGCAATAGGAGGCAGGAGACAGTATTGAATGACAGTGTGACCTTAGTCATATTCATTGTCCTCTCTGAACCTCAGTCTCTGTCTTAGCTTGGGTTACTTCAGAAGAGACCCTGAAACAAAGATTCAAGTGTAAATAGTTTATTTGGGGTATAATCCCAGGATGTACCGGCAGGGTAGTAAGGAAGTAAGACAGGGGAGAGGAGGAAATCAATCAAGGGGAAATTATCAAACTAGTTATTACTGTGGAAAACTGGAGCCCAATATCTCTGGGGCTCTCTGGGAGATAGTGTAAAACATGTCACAGAGTTAATCCAAAGCCAGGGGCGAGGGAGCTAGGGTATTTATCCACCAACTCCTGTCAGTCATTTCTGGCCTGCTACAAGTATGGGCAAAGCAGGTTCCAGAAGCCATAGAAAGCCCCCAGACAGAGATGAGGTCCTGGCAGTGGGAACTCAGGCTGGAGTACACTGAAATGATAAAGCCTAAGAGCACATGGGTGGGACAGTGGTGGGACACTTGCCTTTTTTTTGCAAAATATGGATCTTGGACCCTATCATCTTTAACGTTCCTTTCCGTTGTAACAGTCCGTGACCTATAAAAGAACAATTCTTTATTCCTCCTTCCCTTATTTATTTAGTAAATATGCGAGCATCTACAATGTAACAGACACTGATCTTCATGCGGGGGATACACAGGTGGGCAGGCTGACAGGTAGGGAGACAAGCCCAATACCAGGTAATTCATGCTGCAGTGGACGTTAGAAACCAGATCATGGCATGTAGGAGGGTGTGATCAACTCTGACTCAGGGAAGAGGAGGGAACAGTCTTAGTCAGGGTTTTTGGGAGAAACAGAAACAGTGATGTGTGTGTGTGTGTGTGTGTGTGTATTTAAATATACATATACCCCCAAAAAACCCAAATCCATTGCCGTCAAGTAAATTCCGACTCATAGTGATCCAATAGGACAGAGTAGAACTGCCCCATAGGGTTCCCAAAGAGCGGCTGGTGGATTAAAACTGCCTACCTTTTGGTTAGCAGCCAAGCTCTGAACCACTGTGCCACTGGGGCTGTAGCCTGTATAGGCTATATGACGAACACAACTCATTGCTTACTGGGCAGGAGGAGGCTATAGCCCTGGTGCCACAGTGGTTCAGAGCTCGGCTGCTAATCGAAAGATCAGTAGTTCTAATCCACCAGCTGCTCCTTGGAAACACTATGGGGCAGTTGTACTCTTTCCCATAGGGTTGCTATGAGTTGAAATTGACTTGATGGCAATGGGTTTGGTATATATATATATACACACGTATATAGAGAGAGAGAAAGAGAGAGAGATTTACTTCAAGGGATTGACTCACATAATTGTGGGTGCTGGCAAGTCCAAAATCCATAGGTCAGGTGACAGACTGGAGACTTCTGCAGATTTGCATCCCAAGGTCCATAGGTCAGGCAATGAAATGAGTACAGAGTGGAGAGAAATCAAGTTCTCTCAAAATATCTATAAACAGTCTGAAGGCAGATCACACACTAAGGAAACTCCTATTTCAACTGATCGATTGATTATATTACATTAGATTACATTATGGAAAGTGATCACATTACATTACATTACAAAACAACAACTAGACTATTGTTTGGCCAAATCACTGGGAACCATAGTCTAGCCAAGTTGACACATAAAATTAACCATTACAGGACCACTGAAGGAGGAGCAGAGCTTTGCCACGGGGGGGGAAGGGGGAAAAAGTCATTCTAAGCAGCAGGAATAGTATTGCAGAGGCAGAGAGATGGAAAATTTGGGAAGCTAAAAATTGGGGTGGCTGGAATACCGAGTGTAAGCCAGGACAAGGCTGGCCAAGAGTGTAGAGCCTGCAGGGCCTTGGGGCCAATGCCAAAGATCTCCATTTGATCCTGGAAGTGCTGGGGAGCTTTATAGAAAGAATCCCATTGAAATGGGAGGCAGAGATTGGAGGTGGGAGCTCAGCAGGCAAGTTTTTGTTTCTAGAAGAGAGACCGTGAGGGCCTGAGTTACAGCCTTGGCTGAGAATAGGAAGGAAGGAGAAGTTAGATTAACTGACCAAGAGTTGGGTATGACTGATGGGATGAGAGGGGTGAGGGCAGGGAGGGGCTAGAAGCGACTCTAGGCTCTTTTATAGATTTTGTTGGTATTCCACTTTTCACCCAGAACAATTATCCTGGGGGCAGTGGTGGTTCAGTGGTAGAATTCTCATCGTCCATGCAGGAGACCCAGGATTGATTCCTGGCCAATGCACCTTGTGTGCAGCCACCACCCGTCTGTCAGTGGAGACTTGTGCCTTGCTATGACGCTGACCAGGTTTCAGTGAGCTTCCAGACTAAGCTGGACTAGAAGAAAGGCCTGGTGATCTACTTCTGAAAATCAGCCAATGAAAACCCTGTGGATCACAATGGCCTGATCAGCAACCAATCATGGGAGTAGTGCGGGACTGAGCAGCATTTCATTCGTTCACGGGGCACCATGAATCGGCGACTGACTCAATGGCAGCCAATAACAACAACCAAGCAATTCTCAGCCAATGAGGGACAGGAGCCAGTGGGTAAAACCCACTTCCCCATCCTTTGGGAAATTCCGAGGCATGTTCTACCTAGTCCCTCAGAGGGTCCCCAGCAGGGTTGAGCCCCAGCTGCCCACACCCTTTACTGGGTTTCCTTTCTTCCCTGTCTCACTTCCTCACCACCCCCCCCCCCAACCTGGAATCACCCCCCAAATAAACTACCTGCAACCCAAACCCTTGTCTCAGGGTCTGCTTTTGGAGAAATCTAAATGAACACAACTCATCGCTCCCTGGGCAGGAAGAGGACTGGAGGGCTGGAGTAGTGTAAAAGGACCCAGTTTCAGAGGAAAGGTTTGAGTCCTGGCTCCAATCAGTAGTTGGCACAGGTGGTCAGAACTTGGAGAGAGAGCTGAGTTGTCTTCCTCCCCCTGCTCCATGATGACCAACAAAAGCAATCTGGTTTTCCTAAAAACCACTCACACCAGATAACTGTGAGTAGAGTCAACTTTACTGAAGTTCAAGCCTATGTCAATGGGCTAGAGATTCAAGTGGAAGCCATGTAATCAATGTAACTTTTAAGAGCAAGGACATCTGACAGTTCGAGTTTTTCCTCCAGCACACTCTGGGGATTCCTCTCTAGGTACCATCCTCTGTGGGGGACCTGCTGACTGCTTCCTCTCCCCCTGCCATCCTTCTCTGCCCTCCCCTCCTCCGTTTCCCTTCATTCCTTATGCATGGCATTTTATTCACCTTATTCCATGGTCTTCCTGTAAAGTGTACCCTTAGAGTCTCCCCTTCCTCATCAAGGTATTTTCCTAAAGAAGGACAATTTCTCCTTAAAAGGAACTTGGATGTCAGCTGTTAAAATCATTGTCTCATCCTGATACGTGGACATTTACAGGAGAGGGCAGAGCAAGCAGCACAGCAAGGAAATTCACAAGGGACTGCTTTGCAGTTACAAAGTGCCACCGTACACTTCGTTCCACCAGATTCTTCCTTCAGCCGGTAAGGCAGACATGAGAGGAAAAGGAGAACTGATTGCTTTAGGTTGGGTTACCCAGGAGAATGGAGTCCACGGGTGGTGCAAGCTGTTAACTGAAAAGTTGGACTTTGGAGTCCACCAAGGGATGTCTTAGAAGAAAGGCCTGGCAATCTACTCCCACCCCCCCCCCCAAAATTGAAAACCCTATGGAGCGCAAATCTGTCCTGACACACATGGGATCGCCATGAGTTGGAATGGACTGGATGGAAACTGGTATTGGCACGCAGGAGAAGAACTTGGAATGGGGATTCAGGTGCAAGTTATTAAGAAAGGTAGTGCTCCCATGGGAGACCAGTAAGGGAGTAGGGGAAGGAGAAGAAGCAAAGCAAGATGCCATCTCAAACCAAGTCTTAGCTTCTGCCTGGTCCTGCATGGGAGCTCTGGAGTGTGAGTTATTCCTCACAGCTTTTCTCAACTTGAGGCAAGGGAGCTGGGGTTTACTTTCCCATACCAGCCCATCTTTGACTAAGTGGCTTCCCGGGGACACTGCCAGCTTTGCACAAACCAGGTAAAGCAGCTCCAGAGGCCCAAGTACAGCCTTCTACAGGGAATTACAGGTGTGTGCGGGCTGTTCGAACTACAAGGACACAGAAGATGGGCAATGTACACACAACCTATAGACGGGAGCCAGGGGATCTGAATGGAGTGTATGCAGAGTCTGCTACACTGGTAGACCCGTGATTTTCCCAGATATTAGTTTGCTACTGCTGTGGAGCATATTGCCACGAACTTTGAAACTTAAAGCAACACAAACATATTACCTCACAGTCCTGTAGGCCTAAAGTCCAGGCCTGTGTGGCTGGATCCTCTGCTCCAGGTCACACCAGGCTGACATCAATTGTCAGCTGGGCATGTGGTTCTCATCTGGGGCTCGGGGTCCTCTTCCAACCTCACTGGTTGTTGGCAGAACTCAGTTCCTTGGGGTGGTAGGACTGAGGCTCCATTTTCTTGCTAGCTGTTGTCTGGATGTCACTCTCAGCTCCTAGAATTTGCCTGCAGTTCCTTGCCATGTGGCCCCCTAGACAATTCACATGGATGCTTGCTTTCTTCCAGGCCAGTCAGAGAGTGTCTTTCTGCCTTCCTCTTCTGCAACCAGCCAGAGAAAGCTTTCTGCTTTTAAAGGGCTTGCCCAATTAAGTCAGGCTCACCTAGATAATTTCACTCTTGCCATATAATGTGACATAATTGTAGGAGTGATTTCAGCATACTCACAGGTTTACCCACACTCAAAAAGGAAGAGATTATACAAGTGTGAGAGTCATTGGGGTTGTGACGGTTAAGGTTGTGTGTTAACTTGATTGGACCATGATTCTCAGTGGTTTGGCAATTATGTAATGATGTAGTTTGGCAGTTACGTAATGATGTAATCATCCTCCATTTTGTGATCTGATGTAGTAATCTCTCATTTTATGATCTGATGTGAGCAGCCAATCACTTGAAAAGGGAGTTTCCTTGAAGATGTGGCCTGCATCTAATATGTACAGATGTTCTGGCAAAGCTCTTGCGCTCTGGATCCTGCATCCAACTCATCATCCTCTGACCTCCATTTCTTGGGACTTGAACCAGAAGCCTTCTGCCTAACCTGCCAATTTTGGGTTCATCAGCCCCTGCAACCACGTGAGTCAGGAGAAGCCTCCAGCCTGTCGCCTGACCCACAGATTTGGGACTTGCCAGCCTCCACAACTGCATGAGCCATATCCTTGAGATAAATCTCTCTACATATACACAGACTTCACTGGTTTTGCTTCTGTAGAGAACCCAGCCTAAGACAGGGATCATCTTAGAATTCTGCCTACCACACACAATGTCCTTGCAGATATTCTTGAAACTGATCTAGCAAAGTCAGTAGCATGATAGTAGCTGCTTCAGACACAGGTGTTGACAGATTTATGGGCACTGGAAAATTCCTGCACTTTGGTCTGCCAGTAATGGTGTTTATATAGTTATATAGTCAGCTGACAACTGGCAGATAATCCTTGGTATCTGTGCTTGTTTCCCGAGAAAAGCCTTCCTGTGAGACTAGCAAAGGATCATGGGAGACATAGCCATTCAGCATTACCATTGTCCCTTCTTCTTCCTGGTGGTTCTGGAGGCCTGCTTGTTTGAGTGGCATGCTCAACCATTACTTGAGGACTCTAGACCCTGATCTTCTATTGTCACTGCTGCCACTAATTGTAGCTGTGCGAAGGCTCCTCTGTACCCCCCTTAAGTGCCAGGAATCCAGTGATATTCATCACCCCTCTGCTCACCCTACACCCTTTCATTGACCATACACACCCTTGCATTGTGATTGTGTTTGGGGTAGAGTTAGGCCTCCAACACTAGGTACTGTAATAAATAAACCCTCAAACATCAGTGCCTTAACACAACCAAAGTTTATTTCTATTTCATATCATAGTCTGAGGTAGATGTTTCCAGTGGGTGGGTGGGTTGCTGTCCTCCAAATGGTGTTACAGGAACTCAGGTTTCTTCTGTCTTGTGGCTCTGCCATTCCCTAGGGACAGTGGTTCTCAAACTACAGTAAGAATCAGAATCCCCTGGAGGGCTTGTTAAAATCGATCGCGGGGGGGGGGGGGGGCGGAGCCAAGATGGCGGAATAGACAGACGCTTCCGTCGAGCCCTCTTCACAACAAACACCCAAAAAAACAAGTGAGATGAGTATATTTGTGACAAGCTGGGAGCCCTGAGCATCAAAGGCAATCTTAGACAATGAGCTGAGGGGCAGGGGGAGGAAGAGGCCTTTCAGAAGCGGAGAGGAGTTACTGGACCTGAATTGCGGGGAGCCCTCAGGCACCATTCCCTGAGCAGCGGCAGTGGCGGGCTGGTCCTAGCGTTGGGCCGCAGTTTCCTCAGGGAGAAGCAGCAGCCACACAGCCCACTCACACCTCCAGGAACTGAGCAGAAGGGCGCACTCGGCAAAAGCTAAGTACTTGCGTATATTTTACCACGCCCCTCCCCACCCCCAAGCCAGCTTCAGCGGCTGAATCCCTGGGCCTGAGATAGACCCTGGTGAGCACCTAGAGCCGTCCTCCCAGCCTTGGGGAAGGAAAAAACTTGCAACTGGTGGGAAAAGATAATTTGCTAGCTCCATTAACCAGGGGAGCTCAGGACAGAAGCAGCTCCTGTCCAGGCATAAACTGTCCGTGGACCTTGAGCACCTTTCCCTTCTGCATGGACCCGTGTGGGCCTATTTTGGGAGAATAGGCCCTTGTTGGCAAACTCCAACCATTTCAGCTGTGCGGTTGAGAGGTGGGTGTTTGACGTTTGACATTACTTTCCCTATTAAACAAGGTCCTCACCTACCCACAACAGGGACCCAAGGATTGGTGGCTCCACTTGGGTCACCCAGCCACCTGCGACAGGGGTTCAGGGATAACTGGTACCTCCCAGTCCTTACAACAAAAACTTTGGGTGCCCATGGTCCCTCTGCAGAACCCACCCACCAGCACGCTCTAGGGAACAGAGACACATTTTCCTCAGAGACAGTTGGGGGTCACTTCTCAGCCCCCTGCCTTGTTCAAAGCATGACCCCCTGCTGCAATCAGATACCGGTATATACGACAATTACCCCTGTCCCTCTAAGACTGTAGGACAGAGCCTGTACCACACACTTGATGTCAGCTACCTGGAAACCTGAGCTGAATTCATATAAGAAAACTGATTGGACTCCTGGACTGATATACCTGATAACAGCTCTAGCCAGCTGGGGACCGGACACCAGAGCTCCAAAGACAAAAATAATCAAGCTAGCTCACTCAAGCAACCCATAGGGGTATGCCAAAACAAAACAAAGCAAGCAGCTACGACACAGAAAGCAAGCATAAACTAATACAGTAACTTCTAGATGGCTCAGAAACAGCAGTCAATATCAAGTCACATAAAGAAACAGACCATGATCACCTCAACAGGCTCTCAAAACAAAGAATCCAGGGATCTTCTAGATGAAAGTGCATTCCTGGAACTACCAGATGCAGAATACAAAAGTTTAATACATGGAACCCTTCAAGACATCAGGAAGGAAATGAGGCAATACACAGAACAAGCCAAGGAACACACAGATAAAGCAACTGAAGAAATCAGAAAGATTATTCAGGAACATAATGAAAAGTTTAATAAGCTGGAAAAACCCATACATAGACAGCAATCAGAAATTCAGAAGATTAACAATAAAATTACAGAATTAGATAATAGAAAGTCAGAGGAGCAGAATTGAGCAAGTAGAAGCTAGAATTTCTGAACTCAAAGATAAATCACTTGGCACTAATATATTTGAAGAAAAATCAGATAAAAGAATTAAAAAAAATGAAGAAACCTTAAGACTCATGTGGGACTCTATCGAGAGAAATAACCTACGAGTGATTGGAGTACCAGAACAGGGAGGGATAACAGAAAATACAGAGAAAATTGTTGAAGATTTGTTGGCAGAAAACTTCTTTGATATTATGAAAGATGAGAAGATATCTATCCAAGATGCTCATCGAACTCTAAATAAGGTAGATCTTAAAAGAAAGTCACCAAGACATATTATAATCAAGCTTACCAAAACCAAAGATAAAGAGACAATTATAAGAGCAGCGAGGGATAAAAGAAAAGTCACCTACAAAGGAGAGGCAATAAGAATAAGCTCGGACTACTCAGCAGAAACCATGCAGTCAAGAAGGCAATGGGATGACATATTTAAAAAATAAAAAGAAAAAAATTGCCTGCCAAGAATCATATATCCATCAAAACTGTCTCTGAAATATGAAGGTGAAATTAAGACATTTCCAGATAAACACAAGTTGAGGGAATTCGTGAAAACCAAACCAAAACTACAAGAAATACTAAAGGGAGTTCTTTGGTTAGAAAATCAATAATATCAGGTATCAACCCAAGACTAGAACACTGGGCAGAGCAACCTGAAGTCAACCCAGACAGGGAAATCCAAAAAAACAAAGCAAGATTAAAAAAAAAAAAAAGCCCAACACAGGGTAATGGCGATGTTATTATATAAAAGAAGACAGCATTCAAATAATAAAGAGGGACTAAGAAATGTAATCAGACGCCTTCCATATGGAGAGGAAGATATGGCGATACAAAGGAATAAAACTTAGTTTTAAATTTAGAAAAATAGGGGTAAATGATAAGGTAACCACAAAGGAGACAAACTATCCTACTCATCAAAAGAAAATACAAGGGAAAAATACAGACTCAGCAGAAACAAAATCAACAGCAACAAATATGAGGAAAGGACAATATATAAAGAAAATCTACTCAGCACATAAAATCAAGTGGGAAAAAGAAACTGTCAACACACAAAAAAAGACATCAAAATGATAGCACTAAATTCATACCTATCCATAATTACCCTGAATGTAAATGGACTAAATGCACCAATAAAGAGACAGAGAGTGGCAGAATGTATTAAAAAACAGGATCCGTCTATATGCTGCCTACAAAAGACACACCTTAGACTTAGAGACACAAACAAACTAAAACTCAAAGGATGGAAAAAAATGTATCAAGCAAACAACAATCAAAAAAGAGCAGAAGTGGCAATATTCATTTCTGACAAAATAGACATTAAAGTTAAATCCATCAGAAAGGATAAGGAAGGACACTATATAATGATTAAAAGGACAATACACCAAGAAGATATAACCATATTAAATATTTATGCACACAATGACAGGGCTGCAAGATACATAAAACAAGCTCTATCAGCATTGAAAAGTGAGATAGACAGCTCCACAATAATAGTAGGAGGCTTCAACACACCACTTTCGGTGAAGGACAGGACATCCAGAAAGAAGCTCAATAAAGACACAGAAGATCTAAATGCCACAATCAACCAACTTGACCTCGTAGACATATACAGAACACTCTACCCAACAGCAACCAACTATACTTTCTCTAGAATAGACCACATATTAGGTCATAAAGGAAGCCTTAGCAGAATCCAAAACATTGAAATATTACAAAGCATCTTCTCTGACCATAAGGCCATAAAAGTGGAAATAACAAGAAAAGCAGGGAAAACAAATCAAACACTTGGAAACTGAACAATACCCTGCTCAAAAAAGACTGGATTATAGAAGGCATTAAGGATGGAATAAAGAAATTCAGAGAATCCAATGAGAATTCCTATCAGAACTTTTGGGACACAGCATAGCAGTGCTCAGAGGCCAATTTATATCAATAAATTCACACATCCATAAAGAAGAAAGGGCCAAATTCAAAGAATTATCCCTACGACTTGAACAAATAGAAAGCAACAAAAGAAACCCACAGGCACCAGAAGACAACAAATAATAAAAATTAGAGCTGAACTAAAAGAAATAGAAAACAAAAACAACTGAAAGAATTAACAAGACCAAAAGCTGGTTTTTTGAAAAAATCAACAAAATTGATAAACCACTGGCCAAACTGACAAAAGGAAAACAGGAGAGGAAGCTAATAACCCAAATAAGAAATGAGATGGGTGATATTACAACAGACCCAACTGAAATTAAAAGAATCATATAAGATTACTCTGAAAAACTATACTCAAACAAACTTGAAAACCTAGAAGAAATGGATGAATTCCTAGAAACACGCTACCTACCTAAACTAACACAAACAGAGGTAGAACAACTAAATAGACCCATAACAAAAGAAGAGATTGAAAAGGTAATCAAAAAACTCCCAACAAAAAAAAGCCCTGGTCCGGAGGGCTTCACTGCAGAGTTCTACCAAACTTTCAGAGAAGAGTTAACACCACTACTACTAAAGGTATTTCAGAGCATAGAAAAGGATGGAATACTACCAAACTCATTCTATGAAGCCACCATATCCCTGATGCCAAAACCAGGCAAAGACACCACAAGAAAAGAAAATTATAGACCTATATCCCTCATGAACTAAGATGCAAAAATCCTCAACAAAATTCTAGCCAATGGAATTCAACAATATATCAAAAAAATAATTCACCATGACCAAGTGGGATTCATACCAGGTATGCAGGGATGGTTGAACATTAGAAAAACAATTAATGTAATCCACCACATAAATAAAACAAAAGAGAAGAATCACATGATTTTATCAGTTGATGCAGAAAAGGCATTTGACAAAGTTCAACATTCATTCATGGTAACTCTGAGCAAAATCGGAATAGAAGAAAAATTTCTCAACATAATAAAGGGCATCTATACAAAGGCAACCGCCAACATCACCTAAATGGAGAGAGCCTGAAAACATTCCCACTGAGATCGGGAACCAGACAAGGATGCCCTTTATCACCACTCTTACTCAACATTGTGCTGGAAGTCCTAGCTAGAGCAATTAGGCTAGATAAATAACGGGCATCCAGATTGGCAAGGAAGAAGTCAAAGTATCTCTATTTGCAGATGACATGATCTTATACACAGAAAACCCTAAGGAATCCTCCAGAAAACTACTGAAACTAATAGAAGAGTTCAGCAGAGTATCGGGGCACAAGATAAACATACAAAAATCAGTTGGATTCCTCTACACCAACAAAAAGAACATCGAAGAGAAAACCACCAAATCAATGCCATTTACAGTAGCCCCCAAGAACATAAAATACTTAGGAATAAATCTTACCAGAGATGTAAAAGACTTATACAAAGAAAACTACAGTACACTTCTGCAAGTAACCAAAGGAGACTTATATAAGTGGAAGAATATACCTTGCTCGTGGATAGGAAGACTTAACATTATAAAAATGTCTATTCTACCAAAAGCGATCTATACATTTAATGCAATTCCGATCAAAATCCCAAGGACATTCTTTAAGGAGATGGAGAAAAAAATTCACCAATTTCATACAGAAGGGAGAGGCCCTGGATAAATAAGGCGTTACTGAAAAAGAAGAACAAAGTGGGAGGCCTTACTTTACCTGATTTTAGAATCTATTACACCGCCATAGTAGTCAGAACAGCCTGGTACTGGTACAACAACAGATTCATGGACCAATGGAACAGAATTGAGAATCCAGACATAAATCCATCCACATATGAGCAGCTGATATTTGACAAAGGCTCCAAAACAGTTAACTGGGGAAAAAAACAGTCTTTTTAACAAACGGTTCTGGCATAACTGGATATCCACCTGCACAAAATGAAACAAGACCCATACCTCACTCCACGCACAAAAACTGACTCAAAATGGATCAAAGACCTAAATATAAAATCTAAAATGATAAAGATCATGGAAGAAAAAATAGGGACAATGTTAGGAGCCCTAATATATGGCATAAACCGTATACAAGACATTTTAAAGAATGTAGAAGAGAAACTAGATAACTGGGAGCTCCTAAAAATCAAACACTTAGGCTCATCCAAAGACTTCACCAAAAGAGTAAAAAGACTACCTACAGACTGGGAAAAAGTTTTTAGCTATGACATTGCTGACCAGCGCCTGATCTCTAAAATCTACATGATACTGCAAAAACTCAACTGCAAAAAGACAAATAACCCAATTAAAAAATGGGCAAAAGTTATGAATAGACACTTCACTAAAGAAGACATTCAGGTAGCTAACAGATATATGAGGAAATGTTCACGATCATTAGCCATTAGAGAAATGCAGATCGAAACTACAATAAGATTTCATCTCACTCCAACAAGGCTGGCATTAATCTAAAAAACACAAAAGAATAAATGTTGGAGAGGCTGTGGAGAGATTGGAACACTTCTACAACTGCTGGTGGCAATGTCAAGTGGTATAACCACTTTGGAAATCGATTTGGTGCTTCCTTAAAAAGCTAGAAATGGAACTACCATATGATGCAGCAATCCCATTCCTTGTAACATATCCTAGAGAAATAAGAGCCTTTACAGGAACAGATATATGCACACCCATGTTTCTTGCAGCACTGTTTACAATAGCAAAAAGATAGAAACAACCAAGGTGCCCATCAACGGATGAATGGATAAATAAATTGTGGTATAGTCACTCAATGGAATACTATGCATCAATAAAGATCAGTGAGGAATCTGTGAAACATTTCATAACATGGAGGAACCTGGAAGACATTATGCTGAGTGAAATGAGTCAGTTGCAAAAGGACCAATATTGTATAAGACCACTATTATAAGAACTTGAGAAATAGTTTAAACTGAGAAGAAAACATTCTTTTATGTTTATGAGAGGGGGGAGGGAGGGAGAGTGGGAGAGGCCCATTCACTAATTAGATAGTAGGTAAGAACTACTTTAGTTGAAGGCAAAGAGAGCACACAATACAGGGGAGGTCAGCACAACTGGACTAAACCAAAATCAAAGAAGCTTCCTGAATAAACTGAATGCTTCGAAGGCCAGCATAGCAGGGGTAGGGGTCTGGGGACCACGGTTTCAGGGGATATCTAAGTCAATTGGCATAATAAAATCTATTAAGAAAACAGTCCGCATCCCACTTTGAAGAGTGGCATCTGGGGTCTTAAACGCTAGTAAGCAGCCATCTAAGATGCATCAATTGGTCTCAACCCACCTGGATCAAAGGAGAATGAAGAACACCGAGGACACGAGGTGATTACGAGCCCAAGGGACAGAAAGGGCCACATGAACCAGCAACTACATCATCCTGAGACCAGAAGAACTAGATGGTGCCTGGCTACAACCGATGACAGCCCTGACAGGGAACACAACAGAGAACCCCTGAGGGAGCAGGAGAGCAGTGGGATGCAGACCTCAAATTCTCATAAGACTAGATTTAATGGTCTGACTGAGACTAGAGGGACCCCGGTGGTCATGGCCCCCAGACCTTCTGTTGGCCCAGGACAGGAACCATTCCCAAAGCCAACTCTTCAGACATGGATTGGACTGGACAATGGGTTGGAGAGGGATGCTGGTGAGGAATGAGCTTCTTGGATCAGGTGGACACTTGAGAATATGTTGGCATCTCCTGCCTGGAGGGGAGATGACAGGGTGGAGGGGGTTAGAAGCTGGCGAAATGGACACAAAAAAGAGAGTGGAGGGAGAGAGCGGGCTGGAGAGTAATTGGGAGTGTGTAGCAAGGTGTATATGGGTTTTTGTGCGAGATACTGACTTGATTTGTAAACTTTCACTTAAAGCACAATAAAAATTATTAAAAAAAAAAAAGATCACCAGGCCCACGCCCAGAGTGTCTGATTTAGTAAGTCTGGGGTGGGGCCTGAGAATGTGTATTTCTAACAAGTTTCTAGATGATGTGGATGCTGCTGGTCCAGGGACCACACTGGGAACCACTGCTCTAGGACTGAGAGTCCTCAGTTTCCAGTCTAAAGGAACAGGGAAGAGTGAACATAGAGAAGGCAGGCATGCATGTGTCTTACATGCCTTAGTCTGGGATGATAAGCATCATTTCCTCTCTCATTCAGTAGATGAGAACTAGTCACACAGCCCCTCCAGAATACAAGGGTAGCTGGGGAATATAGTCCCTGGCTGCATAGCTGTGCATCAATGACAACTCGATACTACAGGAGGGGGAATGTACATTTTAGTGAAACAGCTAGCTGTCTCTGTAGTACCGCCCAAGTTAAGGCTGTTTTGAATCGATTGATTCTTGTGGCCCAAAAGACTCAAGGGGACACCATCAAGGCTCAAGGACAGAACAAATTATTTTGCACCAAGGACCTCTATGGCAGTTATTTCTATGGGACATGGACTGCCTATGGGCTGCCAGACCTAGTCCAGTTCTATGGGGTCCCACACTTCAGCTCCCAGTTCTGAAGACCACTTAATTTTCTTCATTAGAGGAAGATCCATCTGATTTCAGGACTGTTGTTTTTGGCTGCTGCCCAGTCAGCCCCTGACTCATGGAGACCCCATGCACAATGTAAAAACGCTGCCTGGCTCTGCACCATCCCCATGATTAGCTGCAGATCAGATCATTGTGATCCTGTAAAAATGGCATGGCAGGGGCATCCGACCTCCTCTAACTTCGCCAGGGAGAGAGAGAATCACCATCAGCATTGGCCCAAAGCTGATTCCTGTGAGGTGGAAGTCAGACATACCTCCTTTCCTCAACCTTTTTACCAATTCTGACACCAGCCGTCCCTCCCACAATACTACTTCTCTGCTGGCTTCTATAATTCATTGCAATGGACACACAGAACTCACAGACCATGCTCACAGTTATGGGGTTTATTAGGGAAGTAACAGGTTACAGTGCAGGATCAGAAATGACTCAGGATACAGTTCTTTGATCAGGGCAGCCTCTTCTCAGTTGTGCCCACAGGCAGGCCTCTCTCTGGCCCTCTGCCTCTCTGCCCCTCGGCTGACCTCTTCTCTGCTCAGGCGAGTGTTACAAAGCTCTTTAGCTCCACCAATAAGTGCCTGGGGGTAACCCACTCCACCAGGAATCCTTGGCCTGAAGGTGCTCAGCTTTCTTGCTCTGAGTCAGCACACCCACTGTAACCGCTTTACCCTGTGGGCCGGGAACTGCCCCTGTGCCATCTCATGCTGTTCTCCTGCTGTCATTTCTCTGCCACCGCTTCTCACTGTCTTTGGTGTTACAGCTCTCTTTCTGCGTCTCCTGGATCTAGGAGGTTTACAGCACAAGGATCCCAGGTTCAAAGGATGTTCTCCAGTCCTATCTATTCTTCGTGATAGTGAGGTCCTCCCTTTCTGCCTCTGGGAAGACTCATTTTAAGCCTAGTAGGATTCAAAATTGACCAATCCCTTCATTAGGGTTTCACACACCTTATTTGCATGGTTCCACCCCCGCAAGGGTGCCATGCATATTATTTGCATTATTATCAAGCTATCCAATCCCCTTGGTGGGCCACAAGCACCTTATTTGCATAGTCCCACCCATCATTTGGTGGGCGTTACAAGATTATGGCGAGAAAGGCCATATAAAACTATTCCTTGCACTGTAGATCCGTAAGGTTTTCATTGGATGATTTTCGCAGGTAGATCACTAGGCCTTTCTTCTTAGTCCGTCTTAGTCTGGAAATCCCACCAAAACCTGTTCAGCATCCTAGCAACATACAAGCCTCCACAGACAGACAGGTGGCAGCTGCACGTGAGGTATATTGGCCAGGAATCAAACCCGGGTCTCCCACATGGAAGGTGAGAGTTCTGTCACTGAACCATACAACCCTTAAACCGACAGTCAGACCAAATTGACCAGTCAGACCTCAGAGATGGATTAGCATTTGTGCTCCCCACCCCTGCCCACTCAGCTCCCCAGGGCTGGTGGGCCTCCTGCCTTCCTGCTACCATGTTCTGTAACACCAAAGCTGCTCCTGAAGTCTGGGACTCTCGTTTTCACTTACTCTGTGCCATTAATTCTTCTCAAGCCCCTGCCAGCACCTGGCTGAGACCCAGAGGACTCTATACCTCTGTCTAGATCCACCACATTCCCAACACACTGTTGGTAGGATACAGCCTTTGAATTTTCTCATGGAGGTAATGGATCCTCCCCACCTTGGCTTGCTTATTGACAAATGTCATCCATCACTCAGCTGGGTGGCCACAGCTCAGAGGACAGTCTGGAGACCATCACTCATCATGGAAAGGTTGCCAGCTTCCTGAGTCTGAAAGAGATTAACCACACAGAAATTAAAGAAAGGCATGTTTTTGGTTCTCATATGGGGAAAATATTAAAAACATATAAAAATAGCAATGGCAGGAAAACAATAAGGGCCACTTCTAACACACAAACAGAATGTAAAAGGGTTCCATCCAGGCTGTGAATCCATGGCATATAATGGTAGATAATGGCAAGATAGTCCTTCGTTATTTCATTGAATACACAGTCATTCACCATCTACTATGTACCCTGAGTCATAAGGCTCCCTGGAAAGCTACAAGATGGGAGGGGAATTATTAACAATAACAATTTGGATTGCTTTCAGATTATAAACTGATAACGTTGGGAGGTTAGCGGTACCTTTTGTAGTCTGATCGGTGGAAAGAGCTCCAGTTAGCGCCTTCTTTTGGAATCAGAAAGCCTGGCTTTTGTTCTTAGCTCTGTCACTCACTGGCTGGGTGAATTTAGGCGGTCAGCTTTCCTTGGTGGCCCTTAGACTCATCTTGGGGATTTTTAAGGTCCCTTCCAGCTCTGACATCTTCTGGATCAGGTATGTCCCAACTAGAAACTTACAAATGACCTTCTGGCCTTTCCTACTTAGATAATCCCAGCTAAGAACATGCAAATAAAGCCATGACTGAGTTTATGGCACATTTATTGGGTCTGGAGGTTTAGTGAAGGTCCCTGAGTAGCACAGTTTACGGTAGACTACTAACCTAAAGGTTGGCCTTTCAAACCCACCCAGAGGTGTCACAGAAGAAAGACCTGGCGATCTGCTTCTGTAAAGATTACAGTTAAGAAAACCCTACGGAGCAGTTCTACTCTGTAACACATGAGGTTGCCATGAGTCAGGATCAACTCAACAGCTATGAGTTTGGTTTGGTTTTGGGTTTGGAAGTTTAGTTAAGGCAATTCAAGTTAAGGTGATGGCTCCCTAAATGACAAGAAGCACATGAAAAGGGAGAGTTTTGTTAATGTTAAAAAAAAAAAAAAAAGGAAATAGGTGGAGACCAGTGAAATCAAGGAACTAACGTATAGCTGAAGGAATACCCTCTTAGCTGTTGTGGATGATGTCAAGGGGCATATTTAGGTAATTAAAAGAAAAGGCCTCAAAGGTGGAATAAATAATAGTTCAAGGACATATTTTGTGTTGGATGCTTTATAAACATTATCTCTAATTTTAATTCCATTTGTTAGCTCTAATTCTGGGGAAACTGAGGCTCAGGTAGAACAACTTGCCCAAGGACACTCAGATGGAAAGGAGCCATGTCTTCCTGACTCCAGAGCCCAGGTATGTTTTTTCTCATACTCTGTACTTTCTCTCTGGTTAATAATTTAATAGTATTACTAAAGTATAAAAACAAGAGTATTTGTAGATGAAGATCAACAGAAGAGATAACAATACAGAGTTCTGATTATGAAGAAGCACTTCCAGCCAGTAGGCCAAATATTTTTTCAGGAATTTTAACCCACCATATAGTGAAACTTAGTGCAATGGCTAGCTTTCGTGATTGCAGCATGAAAAAATATGTGCAAATATTGCAAACGAGTACATTGATCTGTCAGAGATACTTAATACCAATATCACAGCAAGAAATCTCAGCAACTGGTGAATTTCATATTTGCTTATATAAATGAATTTGGCTTCTAGTTAGGGCAAAACTGTGATCAAGATGACCTGAAAACTCCTTTGTCACAGTTATCTAGAAAGAAGCAAATATTTGAATGAATAGATGAGCAGGTGGGAAATTGATAGGGTCTGTGAATGAAAAGGGTACTGAAAACTAGGGCATCGAGCTTATGAATGGTGATGTGACCCTCTTAGGGTGGGGGTGATTTGGGAAGGACATTGCTTAGTACTCTAGGGGCTTAGACATTTTAATGCCTACGTGGGGGGCAGGAGCTGATGCTTTAGGGTCCTGTGAGGCAAAAGGTGGAACTGTGATATGCCCCCAAAGCCAGAACCCTCGTGAAAAAGTAGACTAGAAAAAAATCTGCCCACTGATTCAGAGAGGCTTTTCTGTCTTGGTCTAGGCTCTACGTAGAAAAAAGTTTCCCCTGAAAATTTTTGACCTTTGTCTTATTAGGGCTGAGAATTGACTATGTATTACTTGTGTGGTCCAGGAGGCCTCAAACTAAGAAAATCTTATAAAAATTTCACCTAATATTGAAATCCCTGGAGAGCTTGGAAGAAAAAAAAAAACTTCAGAGAAAGACACACCATCAGGCAGGTCTCACAGAATTCCCACAGATAATTTGTGCTTAGAAAGAGCTCACAATTAAAAAAATATAAAACAATTGAAGAAATAATTCACTATGAGCAAGAGAGAGCAGAATTAAACACCCAAGAACTTCAGATAACAACAACAACAAAAAAACTACTGGAGACCACAAATTTAGCATGTTTAAAAGGATTGAAGGCATAGAAAAACTAGAAACCTAATGGGGGGGAAGAAGACACTATGATAAAGAACATGCATATCTGGGAAAAGAACTAAATAGAACTTCTAGAAAAAAAAATATATAACCATTGAAACAAAAATCTCAGTGTGTGAGTTAAACAGAAATTAGTGAACCAGAAGAGTGATTAAAAAATTACCCAGAATGCAGCACAGAGAAATAAAAATAAGAAAGGGAGGTGAAAAGATACGAAGAATAGAATGAGAATGTCCCATATAAAACTAATAGGAGTTCCAGAAAGAAAGAATAGAGAGAATGTAGGAGAAGCAATATTCAATGATAATAATAGCTAGGAATTTTCCAGAATTGATGAACAATAGATTCAGAATGCATAATAAATCCTCAGCAGGATAAATAAAAGTAAAACCTAGTCACATTATAGTGAAACTCTAAAGAGAAAGGGAACATTTTAAAAACAATCAAAGAATACCGATTACCTACTAAGGACTGATATTATGACCAACAAGCAGATTTCTCCCCAGCAACAAAAAAGCCAGAAGACAATAGAATAATAGCTTCCAAATGCTGAGTGAAAAGTTTACCTAGAATTCCATACCTTGTTAAATTATTAATCAAGAGTGAAGGTGAAATAAAGACATTTTCAGAGAAACAAAAACTGTTTACTATTGACAGATCATCATTGAAAAGGTTCCTAAAGGATGTACTTCAGAAAAAGGAAAATGATTCCAGAAGGTAAGAGTGTGATGCAAAAAGCAATGTTAAATAATTTGGCAAGCACAGATTGTGTGAAATAATAACAATACCATCTAAAAAGTTTGAAGGTTAAAAACAAGATAGTCCCCAAGTAGGACAACAATAACATGAAGGATGGAAGATGGAGTTAAAGTGCTCTAAGATCCTCATATTGTCCAACACAAGAGAGGGCTTTTGATTAATTTAAAACTTGGTTATGTGACATATGCATGTTAAAAATTTAAAGGTAACATTAAAAAAGATAGGAACAGCGTGCATAATTTCCAAGCCAGTTTATCAGCCTCTACTGAAAGATTGACGGTTTAAACCTACCAAGCAGCTCTGCAGAAGAAAAGATCTGGCCATCTGTTTTCATAGAGATTACAGCCAAGAAAACCCTATGGAGCAGTTCTACTCTGTAACACATGGGGTCACCATGAGTTGGGGGTAGACTCGATGGCAGCGACCAAGAACAACAACAGAGGGAAAGAAAGAGAATGATGAAAACTCAAGTAATCCAATAGAGGAAAGAAACGGATGATTAAAAAAAGAAGCCTGGTAAATATATAGCACAAAATAAGATGGCATGTGTAAATACACCAAATCACACATCAAAATAAATGGACTCAATATTTCAATTATGAGATATATGGAAAGTAAGAATGATTTAGTGACTTAGTAAATACATTACTCTGTAAAAAGGTAAGACATCCCCTCCCACCAAGTACATTCACATCAATTCAGAGCAAAATTCTAGATGATACCATCATAGTGGTGGAGTGGGTGGGTAGAAACTAGAAGGATTAGAATCTACTGTATTACTTTACTTGTTCCAGGGGAAATATATCTGTTCCAGTTGTTACAGCCAATAACTGCAATCATTTTGTTATCTCACATGATTTCTATGGGTCAGGAATTCTGGAGGAGATCGGCTGAGTGGTTCCGGGTTAGAGTCTCTCATGTGGTTAAAGTCCAACTACAGCTGGAGCTGAAACAGCAGGGGACTGGAGCAACTGGGGGATAGTTGGGCATCGTTCTCTCTTCATGTGGTCTCAGGGCCTTTCCATGTGGTCTTTCCTCGTGAGCTATTTGGGCTTATAGCATGGCAGCCTGGGTAGTTGACCTGTTTAAATGGTGGCTCAGGGCTCCAGCATGAGTGATCCAACAAACAAGGTAGAAATTGCATTACCTTTTTGGATCTAGCCTTGGAAGCCACACAGTGTCACGTCCACTGCATGCAAGTTACACCCGAATCACATGCCCACTCAGATTCAAGGGGAAGGACATGTATTCCTCCCCATAGTTCTCCCTCGATGTGAGGAGTGACAAGGTCCCATTCTAGAATAGCATGGGATGGAAGATATTGCCGGGGCCATCTTTGGAAAATACAATCTGCCGCAGTATAGATGTTGATAAGTTTAATAAACTGAGTGAAGAAATGAGTATAAATAAGGTAGAAATAATTATCAGAAGAATAAAATTAGAATGTGTAGCTTATGAATTAGCAGAGGAACGTTTGATAATTTCAGTGAAAGTCAGGAAAAAAAGAAAACAAACACAAAAAGAAATTTCAGTTAACAGACAATGGAAAATAAGATAGTAAAATTCACTCGTAATATAATGGTAATTACAATAAATATAAGTGGGTGAAACTCACTAATTAAGACCCAGCATGCTATTGTCTACTTTCATTTATTTTGTATTCTTAAAACTAAAGAAAACAGAATAGCCGAAAGTAAAAGAATAGAAAAAAAAAATGATATACCAGGAAAAATAAATAAAATAAAGCTGGGGTAGCAATTTTAGTATCAGAAAAAATGGAATTCAAGAAACAGACATAAAGGACAAAGAGGGATAATATATACTGGGAAAAAGAATAACATTTACAGAGTATATAACAATTATGAACATATATTTATTCATGTAAGAGAATATATTAAATGCCTACAATCTGATACACATTGTTCTAGGTTTGAGGGATACCCACTGCCATTGAGTCGATTCTGACTCATAGCTACCCTATAGGACAGAGTAGAACTGCCCCACAGGGTTTCCAAGTCTGTAATCTTTACCGAAGCAGACTGCCACATCTTTCTCCCGTGGAGTGGCTGGTGGATTCGACCTGCTAGCCTTTTGGTTAGCAGCCAAGTGCTTAGCCACCACACCACAAGGGCTCCTCTTGAGGCATACAGCAAAGAACAAAACAGAAATACTTATATTCATTAGAATTAACATTCTATATAATTATCAATATAACCTCAAAGTATATAAAGCAACAAATGGGCAGAACTAGAGAATAAGATAAGTCAGGAAGTGTAGCTGAAGATTTAAAAATTTCTTTCTGAAAACTTATGGGTAAAGAAGACAAAAAAAATAAATTAAGCTGTTGAAGATTTGAATCACATAATTAATAAACTTTAACTAATGGATATGAATAGAATTTGACACTCAACAGATTATACATTCTTTGTGAACATACCTGGCACATTCACAAAGAAAGAGAATGTAACATACCAACAAGGCAGCCTAAATAAATTCCAAAGCCTCAACATCATACAGGCCTTGTTCTTTCAGCCCAGAGGCTCTTCTCGTTGAGAACTTTTGGAAGGCAAAGCAGGAGAAGGTTGAATGACTTTTTGACTCTATTCCCTGCAATACCCCCTGTAATACAGTTTTTTCTTAAAACGCTCTCTCGACCCAGGTTTGAGGCCCTGTCTGCAGGCCAGTCTGTTCCCCTTCTTGAACAGCTGATTAGATCCGTACTTCACCACTCCCCTTATCAGGTTTTCACACTTGGTTTTTTTTTGGGGGGGGGCCACTATGAACCTGTCCTAATCGATCCAGGGCCAGGTACCCAACAACTAGGGACAGCCCCTATGCCCCTGAGGCTGCAGAATTATTCAAAATATCCAATCCCCAGGAAGCCTGAGAGACTTAGCTAACCCCACCCTGCTTGCCATACGTAAGCCGTCTCCTACGATTCCAGCTTGTTGTTGCCCTGGCCCTGGGTGCTACCCACTGTGTGGTGCTGCCTCGTGGTGTGCTGTGTTCTTCTCATGGAATTGTAAGTATAATAAAATCTTTAAAACTTACAGAGTCTCTCTGTGTCTGGCCTTAGCGTTCCTCATCCAAAGTATTATGATTTAACGCCCCCCCCCCAACCCCATAGAAACAAAAAGCAACCTTGGCCTATAGCAATAGACTGGATTGTCCCTATTTTTCCAAACGGGAATATTTTCTGTTGCTGGAATCTGCCCTGGTTCTCTTCAGCTGTCGACATATCCACCTTGTCTTTGTTCTGGGTTTCTCCTCAGGAGAAACAAAATGGCACCCATCCAGGAAGGAGCGCTTTGCTCTCCTGAGCCCTGAACAGGGCATCTGACTGTACCTGGCTCTCAAAGTGGCTCAGGGCTGGGGGTGGGGGTGGCGCGGCAGGGGAGGAGGGCAGTGTGGCGGGGTGGGGGTGGCGCGGCAGGGGAGGAGGGCAGTGTGGCCGTGAGAATTTCCTTTGTACCGAACTGGACCCTCCCACTTGAGAAAGAGGTCATATGCTTTGTGGTATGTGCTTGTGGGCAGAGACTGCCCCTCAACTGCCAGGCTTTAGGAGGAAATTCTGCCACCAGCTAATAAAGACACCACCAGAACCTTGCCAACAGAAGTTAGAACTTTCTGAGCCAATGCAGCCCACCTTTTATTAACAGACCTACCTCCTGGTAGACATTTTCAGGGCCATGTTTGAACAATTATTTTCCCTTCACGCCAAATTTTATTTTGAAAAATTTCAAACGAAAAATTTCAGGAACATATGCTTAGTTTAAAAACTTTGAACAATAGTGCTCCCCCCACCCACTTTCCTTTAAAAAAAAATCTAAACCAAAGCTGAGGTAGACAAACAGAACTTCAGAGATCTACAGGATGATCTCTGTACTTATTCCTGGATAGTGGCCTTTCAGACATAATTCTCAACTCTCACCCACATATTTAAAAAATAAATGAGTCTTTTGATTGGCATTTGGAGTATTGGAACCTGAACCCCGGCTTTATTTTTTAAGCCTGCTCCCATTTGTATTCACAGACAAGCTTTGCTCTCTGGCTCCATCCTTGCCTTTTGACATTTAGGTGTTACCAGAGGTAATAAGTGGCCCAGTTTCCAGCCTCTGAAGTGGAGATGGGCTACCTCAAACCTGCTTGCACCTCATTCGGGGTTACCACTCAAGGGTTTTCACATGTACAGCTCTGTAGTTAATGGTATGTAGGAGTTAATTTGGCTTCCAATTTGAAAATGCCTATCAAAACGGTCAGTTTCCACAGAAGCTTCTGGTGAGTGTTCTAATCAGAATGGACCTCAGGTAATGCCTCCATTCCCAGAACTGCTGTCTATTTTCTGGGACCAAAACATCTGTGCTTGTGGTCCTGGACCTCTATCCCAGACCTTCCTGTGGACATGGGCAACATTTTCAGGGCCATTTCTGGGCAATTCTCTCCAATTTTGATTTTGAAAAATTTCAAACCTTCAGAAAAGTAAACAGAATAGTACAGTGAGCACCCATACACCCTATATCTTAATTCACCAATTATTCTTTTGCCATATTTGCTCTTTTGCCTCCATTCTCCCCCCGCCTCTCTGTCTGTATCCCTTTCTGTATCTGTCTGTTTCTGTCTTTTTCTCCCTGAACCATTTGGTAGTAATTTGCAGGCATCATGACACTTTATCTCTAAATACTTTAGCCTGTATTTCCTATGAACAAGGGCATTCTGCTACATAACCAGGATACCATTTTCACATCCAAGGAATTTACACTGATACAAAAGTATTATCTAGTATATAGTCCATATTCAAATATTGCCAATTGTCCCTCTACTGTACGTTGTAACATGCTACTGTCCTGATCCAGAATCCAGTCTAGGATCAATATTACATTTAGTTGTCATGTCTCCTTAGCCTCCTTTAATCTGTTTCTCCTAGGAGTCTGGTTCCTTTTGATGGGAAATGGTATTTAGAAACCAAGGGCTGGGTGAGCAATTTCTTTTAAGCTGGGATGTAAATTGGCTGTTGAGATGGAGATGACGGAAAGCTATGCTTAATCAGAATTGGCTCAAACCTTTCTGTCCCATCTTCTACCACAGTAGGATTGAGTCCTGGGTGAGGGATGTGGTGCATGAGTTCAGAACCGGACACAAACGGATCCGACCCGCCCACCTCCCCCCCTCAGATATATGATTTCCACTAATTTATGTAAAATCACTAAGCCTGTTTTCTCATCATTAAAATGAAAATCATTGTACTAATTTCACTGTACTGAGGTAAATACTAAATGAGGCAACGTGGCAAAGTTCTCTGCATGTTCATTTATTCAACAGGTATTTTATTGGGCGTGTGTTCCACTGTGCTGCACCTTGGAGATGTAGTTGTGAACAAAACTTGGCATGATTCTGGTTCTTACAAAGCTTACCATTTAGTGGGGAGACCCATGCAGTGGTTGTCTGGTTCAGATTATAATACTCCAGATGCAAGGATTCACCCTATATCTAACTCCTTTTAGTATCTGCAGGGCCTGGGCACACCAAAAGCAGCTGCCATTGTGGCGATTCCAACTCATGGTAACCCCGTGTGTTGTAGAGTAGAACTCTACTCTGTAGGGTTTTCAAGGCTGTGAACTTTCCGAAGCAGATCCCCAGGCCTTTCGTCCAACATGCCTCTGTGTGGGTTTGAACTGCCCATATTTCGGTTAGTAATTGAGCACTTAACCTTTTGCGCCACCCAGAGACTCCATGCCTGGGCACACAGTAGGAATTTAGTAAATGCTGGTTGGCCTTTTTGGAACTGACTTTAGCGGAAACTCTCATTTGATTTGGACCCATTTTGGATAGCATTCTAAGGAGCCCTGATGGCGCAGTGGTTAAGAGCCTGGCTGCTAACCAAAAGGTCAGCAGTTCGAATCCACCAGCCACTCCTTGGAAACCCTATGGGGCAGTTCTACTCTGTCTTATAGGGTCGCTATGAGTCGGAATCGACAGCACTTACCAACAACACCATAGCATTCTAAAACTCAGTCTTTGGCAGTGAAATCTGTAATGAATGCCTTTTGAGGAGTAGCAGGACTTATAGGATTGTTGCCATCAAGTCAGTTCCGACTAATAGCAATTCCAACTAATAACACTTAACCACTGTGCCACCAGGGCCCTCAGAAGAGATTTGCCAGTTGACTGATGGATAGAACACGGGCTGGGGCTCGTGGTTTCTGTGAAAATCTAAGCGTTCGGCTGCTAACCAAACAGTGGACAGTTCGAATCTACCAGCTGCTCTTTAGAAACCCTATGGGGCAGTTCTACTCTGTCCTATAGGACCACTATGAGTCAGAATTGACTTGACGGCAATGGGTTTGGTTTTTTTGGTTAAATATGTTTTTTTATGTTTAGGACACTGTAGAACAAAAAATGCAGACAAGTGTAAGACTCAGTTTCAATTCTCAAAAGCTTCTTCCAACAGGGGAGGGAGACAAGAAAATGGAAGCCCATATACGTATGAAAAGGTGGACAACAGGAAGGGATGAGTCAAGGGTTTGGTTCATGGTTCAGAAAAGAGAACTCTAGGGAGAGTTCACAGGTGGGGACAAGAGGACCATTAATTTGCCAATAGATTAACGCTTAGGGTCTGTATTAGTTTGCTAGTGTTGCCATAACAGAAATACCACAAGTGCAGAGCTTAAAAAAACAGAAATTCATTTTCCCACAGTTCGGGAGGCTAGAAGTCTGAATTCAGGGTGTGGTTCTAGGGGGAGGTCCTTCTTTGTCTATTTCAGCTTCTAGTAGCTGCTGGCAATCCTTGGTGTTTCTGGGCTTGTAGATTCATCTGTGTCTGCAATCAGAAAGTGCTTGTCTTCCCCCTGTGTCTGTGTTTAATCTTCTCCTTTTATAACTCAGAAGTGATTAGATTTAGAACCCACCCTGCTTGGCTGTTATCTAATTTACATAACAAAGAACCCTATTTCCAAACAGGATTGCATCCACAGGCATTGGGGCTAGGATTCCAACACATATTTTGGGGGGACACAATTTAATCCAAAATCAGGGCTATTGTTAGGTTTTAGATAGGTCGGGAGGGGAAGGATGGGTAGTCTAGGTCAAGGGTACTACCTTTGCAAAGGTGTGGAGGTGGGACTATAATCAGGCCAATCAAGTGGGAATAAGCAAACATTGCATTGTACTTCTTGTTGTGTTCAGAAAAGGGCACTGGGTTCCTAAGGTGAGCCATGGGCAGCATGGTCTAGACCACCAAGTTTCCAACTATAATTAAATTGTCTCATTAGAAGATGGATGGAGAAAAATGCTCTTGATGACAGTTTACAAAAGGATCATCAAATGAGAAGCAACTCAGATTCAGACACATAGTGTGGTGGTGAAGAGGGAAGACTGCTTGTGTTCCAGTGTTGTAGCTGTGTGACCTTAGGCAAGTTACATAAACACTCTGAGGCTTAGTTCTCTCCCTTGTAAAGTGTGGATAATGACAGTATCTACCTGAAAGGCTGTTGTCGGGTTTAAATGAGACAACACATGGAACAGAACCTGGCTCACAGAATGCTGTGAGCAGAACGAATTATTCCCCCCCCCCAAACTTTCCAGATGCCCCAGTCCATCTAATTAGAGACACTAGAGCTGACCCTCTGGCAGCATCTCGTCAGCACCCCTCATTTTCCCAGGAGGCCGCTGTGCTCAGCATCACCCACTGAGTCAGCCAGGACTAGAGCCCAGGGCTTGGGGCTCACGGCTGGCCCCCTTCATCCACACTACTCCTTTCTGATGGCGAGCAGATGGTAAGGAAAGCAGACAAAGCCAGGCAGGAGAAGCAGCAACTTGCTCTTGAACAGGCTGGCAGCACCCCCCCCCCCTCCCCCCGCCTCACCCTGGGCTGGGAGCGCGTGCTGGGAAGAGGATTAAATCAATGCCAATTCACATCTCTCCAGAAGCTGGCTCCCTGATCCGAACTAATAAGCAAATCATTAGTGAATTAGGGCTGGGGAGGGCTTGACGCAGCGCTCCTTAACTCCAGCTGTAAGACAAGTGTAGGCGCCTCAACCCCCCTTCCTTAAAAAAAAACCTACCTCAAAATACTCACACCAAGAAGGTTTGCTGGGTTAAAGCCACAATCAAGCTCTACCTGCCTTTCCCCTCCCCGGCCCCACCAAGCCAAGCCCGAGAATCACTGGGGACCACCAGGGGCAGCCAGCACCTTCCTTCCTCTAAGTACCAGTTACCAGACCTTGTGCCACGGAACCTCCCCAGTATCCCCAGAGGAAGGAAGAGAGAGGGAGGCAGTGGGCTGCTCTCTGCGGCCTCTGGGTCTGGAGGCCCCGGAGCTGAGCATGCCAAGAGGTCCCTCCCGAGGGCACAAACTTGGCCCCCTTGCTATTTCCCGGTGAAAGCCCATTATCTCTCATTTACATCTAAACTAGCTTTTCATACTATTTTAAAGGCTGCTGCTCCCCTTCTGTAATCTCCATGCGAATGAATTAAAAGTTGATTCTTGCAACGCACAAATCTTGGGGGCAGTTTCTTTTTCCTTCTTATTTAAATCATATGCTGTTTTGGACTAACCCTTTTATTTCTTCCCAATTATGATTTCTGGTGTGTTTTCCAGAGCTTTACAACATGGCAGCTGATTATACACAAAGCTTCAGAAGAAAGCCCTGTTTTTCCCTTCATTAACGACACAAAGGATGGCTGTGTGATCCACACCGCACTTTGTGATTTAATGCAGCTTTACATTCTAAATCGCACCCGGCTTGGGCAAAGCAGATTTGGGAGTGAATCAACGCATTTTCTTGCTGCCAGGAGCTCCCTTGCAGATTCCAGCAAATTCTTTCACCGCACGGAATTAGCATTTGATTAAGCTCTGCAGACACGTTCAAACTTTTACCACTGAGCGCTGGCAGGGCTGCAGTAATCTCCTGAAAGGAGAGGCACCTAGAGGGGCAGCTCCCCTTAGAGGGGAGGCCTCCCCCACGGCGTGTACACTCCGCAAAAAATTGCCGGAGTGGTGGGCGACGGATGGTCGACTAGGAGAGGGGGTACCACAGAGCGGGAGGACGGGCCGGTGACCACCTTTTCTGACCCCAACTTGCGCTAGACAGGTTCTCTGTGCCGTTGTGCTGGCCACAAAGACACTGTCATGTTATGGTTCTCGGACGCGGGGTAATGTGACCTTCAACTAGAACCGGCCGGCCACAGGTCCGGGGGAGCGGGGAGGCAGGAGAGGTCTTTCCTGATCCCCTCGCCCAGCCCCGCATTCGAGTTGGTGGAGTTTGGTGCCTGTCCCTGCCACCCCCATCCAGGCAAGCTCATGATTCACTTCCAGGAGAGCGGCGAGTTATACCTCCCAACAGCCTGGGTTTAAAATCGCGTCCGTTTCCATTATGCAAAT
Organism: Elephas maximus indicus; assembly: GCF_024166365.1. Taxonomy (NCBI): domain Eukaryota; kingdom Metazoa; phylum Chordata; class Mammalia; order Proboscidea; family Elephantidae; genus Elephas; species Elephas maximus. Next base: position 135,054,563 of record NC_064846.1, read on the forward strand.
GTGAGAAGCGGAAGTTTATCAAACTGGGGCTTTGTACCTCGAAAGCGGGCGTGCGGGCATGGGGGGTTATAAAGGCTTTATTGCCACAACTTTGGGGTGATTGCTTCCCTCGCAAATGCCAGGAGCACGATTGAATTATGCAGGTCTTCCCAAACAGGTGGCAATAAAAACTTTACAGCCTCCCACACCATCACATATTTTGTTTATGCCTCTTAGGTGTCTTATTTTGTTAGAGGGTTTTTTTTTTTTGACCCTTCTGTTACTATGGAAACGGGAGTAGGTGGAAGTGGTTCCGGGATACCTGTTAAAGCAAATGCTAGGTAAATCAATTATCATCAGGATGCTGTGATTTCATCCTCTGTTTGTGGAAATAACAGATTCTGAGAGGAGAGAAACCAATTAGTTCTGAAAGAATCACAGCAAATGCTGGAATCCCCCAGCATCGCTGCAGGAAGGAAAGGAACTGGGAAATGTCCATTTTACAGATGGTGAAACCGAGGAATAAAAAAAGAAAAATCTTTCTGGCAGTCAGAGAGCAATTTGTCACATAGGAAGAAAAGAAAAAGAGTGAAAGAAGTGTATGTCCTGTGTGCCTGTCTGTCCACGGGCCCTCCCAGTGCTTCATAAACAAAATTAGTGACTTATTTTTGGTAACCTGAGGTCAGGCTGTAGTGACATCTGCTGGCAAAAGTGAAACTGGCCAAAGTAGGTTTTTCTGTTGCTGGCAGCTGCCAGGCCAGGAGATGGTGGTCCATCTATAGTGTGGGTTTGTGGATGGCTGGGTTGAGAAAGAGGGGTGCATAGTCCCTTCTGATAATGATACAGAGAACAGGCCCAGATAGCAGGGTGTGTGGGTAAGGGCACAGAGGGTCCATGTCCTGCTGCTTCTAGATGTCCTCTCAACTCCAGAAAGTACAATTCACCAGTGGGTGAGAGAGAAGATCTGAGGTGGGCCTCCTAGTTCCTGTTGCCAAAGAAAATAGGTTCTCTGATTTGGGCATCGTGTTCAGCTCTTTCTTTTGCAAGGGGCTGGGACCCCCACTCCATTTCGAAGAAAGGATGAGGAAGGCAGGCAAGAGAGTCATGAGGAATCTGAGAGACCCCCACTGAAGCTATCAGCACCCTCAGAGAAGAGGGGCCCCTCGCTGACTCTGCAGAGAGCATCTTCCATGGGGCGTCCCTGTGTAGACAACGGGATCCCCTCTTCAGAATGAAGGAATTGGTTCAAGAGGCAAGTTTATTGGAAGTGAAGGAAGAAGACCTGGGCTCCACAAGCTCCTTTATACTTGAATAAGTCCTATAACTGCCCTGAGCCTCAGTTTCCCCATTTCAGGAAGACCAAATGGAGTACCTGTCCTTGCTCCTTCCCTCAGGGAACTGTTATGAGTGAAAGCGTGATAAACACCAACATTTGTAGAATCCTGTCCTGCCAACCCCCTTGCTGAAACATCTTTTCTTCAAGGATGTCTCACTCCCCTATTCCTGGGTTGGATAACTAGTTGGCAGTGGGAGTTCACCGCCTAACCATCAGAGAGTTCTCTGCGGCTGCGCTACTCAGAGTGGTCTCAGTTCGGCAACTATTTATTGCCTGTAAGTGACGAAATAAGTACAGAAACTGAGAATATTTCCTAGTAATTCATTTTTATTGTATTTTACAAAAGATGTGTCTGTGACAGACTGAGAAAAATAAAATAAATAGCCAAAAAACGTCCTTCATCACAGTTTGAGAAGCACTGCCCTGTGAGTTCCAGTGGCCACCCTCTTACAACATCCCCCTGCTGGGAGATCGTAAGAGGAGGAGCGTAGCTGCTTTTTCAGTAAATTAAATTATGAATTGTCGCTAGAGAACCCAGCACCACGCAGGCGGCAATGGCTTGCATAGGACATTGGCTGTTAGTGCTGACTCTCAGGCCTCCCTGCTGTCTCTTTTACTGGTCCACGCCTGCCTCCTGGGGACCCCTGGGACCTCTCTCCCCATCAATCTTCCCACGCTTTGAAAGTGCAAAAAATGAGCCTATTCCCAGCCCCCCCCTTCTTTTCCTCCTAAGTGAACCTGAGCACATCACAGAAGCTATCGAACACGCAAATGAGATTTCATGATCTAGTTCATTAGGCTGTGAATCCCTGGGCCCCACCGTCCACAGAGACACTGCTGCAGCTTGTTTTCTCTCTGTGTCTGTCTCCTGGGACACACTGTCTCCACTATACCCATTAGTGCTGTCCGCTCCTCCCTGTCGAGTCCTCTCCACTGTCTTATCTGCCCCATTCACACCCTTGGAGAAGCCCTCCCATTTCTCTGGTCTGAGAAATGGCCTAGGGGCAATTTGAAGGAGGCGTAGTCTCATGACTTTAGTCTCATGACTTTGGACACGGTTATCTCTCTTAGCCTCACTTTTGTTATCTGCAAAATGGGTATAATAATATCTATATAATGCAGTTAAGTTGTTAGGAATACTTCTGGGACCATAGTGATTAGTGCTTGATTCATGTTTTATTATTTCTTAGTTTGTGATTTGGTGGTATTGGGAAATTAAACCTGGAGCTTCAGTTTTCACCTTTGTTTTAGGAGCCCTGGTGGTACAGTAGGAAACCCTGGTGGTATAGTGGTTAAGAGCTACAACTGCTAACCAAAAGGTCGGCAGTTTGAATCCACCAGAGACTACTTGGAAACCCTGTGGGGCAGTTCTACTCTGTCCTGTAGGGTGGCCATGAGTCAGAATCGATGAGTTTGGTTTTGGTTTGGTGATACAGTGGTTAAGCACTCGGCTGCTACCCAAAAGGTCGGCGATTCGAACCTACCAGCTGCTCCGCGGGAGAAAGATACGGCAGTCTGATTCCATAAGGATTACAGCCTTGGAAACCTTTTGGGGCAGTTCTACTCTGTCCTATAGGGTCGCTATGAGTTGGAATCCACTCAGTGGCAATGAGGTGTTGTTGTTTTTTTAATCTTTACAGAAGCAGATTGCCAGGTCTTTCTCCTGTGTAGCCTCTGGGTGGGTTTGAACTGCCAACCTTTCAGTTAGCAGCCGAGGGCCGGCAGTTCTACTCTGTAACACATTGGTCGCCATGAGTCAGAATTGACTAGATGGCAACGGGTTTGTTTTTTTTGGTTTTCTCACTCAGGAGCCTGATCACTTCAGGCTTTCGTGGTCCTGTCTTTCCAGATTCACCCTCCTCTGGGAGAGACACATTCCTCTGTGCTCCCCCGCGCCCACTCCAACCCAGTGACTCACTTTAGTAGGCTGACGTGAGGGCATCTTGTTCAGGCCAGAGGTATTGCCTTCTTCGGATGCAGGCTGGGAACAGAGGGTGTGCTTGCAGGTGACTGCATATGTGTGGGCCCCTCCTACCCCCCATGGGACCCATGCTGGAAAGGCCAACAGCACAATTCTTTCCTCTGGGCATTGTCAGGTGGTTTAGCAAACACAGGCTGGGTCAGGAGCCACCAGCAACTGGTTTCTAAGAACATATCACCTGACCACTTAAGTGATTCAGCTTTTGGTTTCTTCAGTATTTTTTTAAATTGACCTCACCTCCAAGATTGCCTAGAGCCAGTTTATTTTTAAAGTACATGGACAGCTACTTTTACTTTACGTTACTAATTTTATAAATTATGTTCTTTTTTTTTTTCTTGGCAGAACATTCCCTGCAATATTTTACCTTAGCTGGTGTGCCTGGGTGATTCAAGCATTTTACAATAATGAAATAAATATGGTCCCGAGGAAGATAGCAATAAATCAAGCTATTATATTAATTATTGTCATGATGGAGTTCTCTAGAGCTGAAAGGCAATATAGATGACACATTTTTAACACCTATTTAATGTCAAAGTTAGTGCTTTTAAATCTGCTTTGCATTTTATTTGACTCTTTCTTTTACAAAGTTGTCTAAACCACTGATAATTCTGGAAAGCCCAGTTGAGAAGTATATACCCAAAAACCGAAATCCACCGCCCTCGAGTTGATTCCAACTCATAGCGACCCTATAGGACAGAGTAGAACTGCCCCATAGAGTTTCCCAGGAGCACCTGGTGGACTTGAATTGCCGACCTTTTCGTTAGCAGCCGTAGCACTTAAGTACCACGCCACCAGGGTTTCCAAGAGCTATATACCACCTGCTTAATGCCAAGTTCACAGGGGGACACCAGCTGGTCTGTGCCCCACAGTGTGCTAGAAGCTGGTGGCAAGAGGCTACTGCTTAGGCCCCACCCCCATGTCCCAGCATGCACTGCAGCGTCAGACCTCTTTCAGTAAACCTTGGATGCTTATAGCCACACTGTGGGTGTTCCAGTTACTAGAACTGTGAAACGAATTACCTTCAAACTTTTTTTTATGCTTACAGATTCTGTGGGTCAGGAATTCAGACAGAGCACAGTGGGAATGGCTTGCCTCTGCTCCATGTGTTTGGAGACTCAGCTGGGAGACTTGAAGTCTGGGGGTTGGATTCATCTGAAGGCTGTGCACTCACATGTCTGGCAGTTGATGCTGGCTGTTGCCTGAGACCATAGGTGGCTGGAGCTGTCAACTGGAATGCGGCCTCTCCATGTAGCCTGGACTTCCTCATACCATGTGGCTGAATTCCAAGGGCAAGTGTCCTGAGAGAGAGAGAGAGCCAGGTGGAAGCTGTATCATTTTTATGACTTAGCCTTAGAAGTCATGCAGTGCCACTTTTGCTGGACTCTTATGGTAGGAACTGTCGTGGAACACAGACTCTACCTCTTAGTGAGACGTTTGCAGGGTGCTGGAATAGCACATAGGACCGTAGATGTGGAAAGTACCATCTGCCACACTGGGGCTGTCCTCAGTGAGGTCCTGTTGACTCTTTTGGATGAGAGCTGTTAGTCGTGGTCTTCTGGCTGGAAGGAACAGAGACTGAACAATGAGAGATGGAGGAGGGCGTGAGGACAGAGGTAGAAGTATGGAAGATAGGAATCTCGACCATATAGGCAGACTTAAGGGAACTAACAGAATGATCTTTGACAAACTCAATTTGGATAAGGGCACTTCCTTGCTTAAAGTACTTTTTGATGGTTTCCCGTAGGGCTTAGGAAAAAATGCAGGCTTCTGCCTGGGGCTTACAAGGCCTACATCTCCAGTCTTACCTCTTGCCACTTCCTCTCCTCCTACTACCAGCTGCAGTTCATGCCTCAAGTCTACTATGCCTTCTCTTGAACACAACCGTGCTTCTACAGAATGTTGCCTCTACTTAGAACACTTCTCCACCAACTCCTTCCCTCACATTGATGCTCAGTCCTCTGGCTCTGAAGGATCCAGCTCCTTGGAGATCTTAAAATCAGCCATTATTCTTCAGGAATGCTTACCGTGCCAGAATGGCTGGGCTAGGAGATGCTTGTAACCTCAGCCACAGGCCAAATTAGAACCAGCCCATCTTCCATGACTTTCTAGACCAATGCCATCCAATGAAAATATAATGTGAGCCACAACTATGAGCCAGATGCGTAATTTTTTTTAATTTTTATTGTGCTTTAAGTGAAAGTTTACAAATCAAGTCAGTCTCTCATACAAAAATTTATATACACTTTGCTATATACTCCTAATTGCTCTCCGCCTAATGAGACAGCCCGCTCCTTCCTTCCACTCTCTTTTTTCGTGTCCATTCCACCAGCTTCTGACCCCCTCTGCCCTCTCATCTCCCCTCCAGATAGGAGGTGCCAACGTACTCTCAAATGTCTACTTGATTCAAGAAGCTCATTCTTCACCAGCATCTTTTTCTATCCCATTATCCAGTCCAATCCCTGCCTGAAGAGTTGGCTTTGGGAATGGTTCCTGTCTTGGGCTAACAGAAGGCCTGGGGACCATGACCTCTGCGGTCCTTCTAGTCTCTGTCGGACCATTAAGTCTGGTCTTTTTATGAGAATTTGGGGTCTGCATCCCACTACTCTCCTGCTCCCTCAGGGGTTCTCTGTTGTGTTCCCTGTCAGGGCAGTCATCACTCGTAGCTGGGCACCATCTAGTTCTTCTGGTCTCAGACTGATATAGTCTCTGGTTTATGTGGCCCACTCTTATTCTTGGGCTCATACTTACCTTGTGTCTTTGGTGTTCTTCATTCTCCTTTTTTCCAGGTGGGTTGAGACCACTTGATGCATTTTAGACGGCTGCTTGCTAGCATTTAAGACCCCAGACGCCACTCTCCAAAATGGGATGCAGAATGTTTTCTTAGTAGATTTTATTATGCCAATTGACTTAAATGTCCCCTAAACCATGGTCCCCAAACTCCCGCCCCTACTACACTGACCTTCAAAGCATTCAGTTTATTCAGGAAATTCTTTGCTTTTGTTTTAGTCCAGTTGTGCTGACCTCCCCTGTATTGTGTGTTGTCTTTCACTTTACCTAAAGTAGTTCTTGTTTACTGTCTAATTAGTGAATGCCCCTCTTCCTCCCTACCTCCCTCCCCCCTCTCATAACCATTAAAGAATATTTTCTTCTCTGTTTAAACTATTTCTCAGGTTCTTATAATGGTAGTCTTATACAATATTTGTCCTTTTGCAACTGACTAATTTCACTCAGCATAATGCCTTCCAGGTTCCTTCATGTTATGAAATGTTTCACAGATTCCTCGCTGTTCTTTATGGATGCATAGTATTCCATTGTGTGAATATACCGTAATTTATTTATCCATTCTTCCATTGATGGGCACCTTGGTTGCTTCTATCTTTTTGCTATTGTAAACAGTGCTGCAATAAACATGGGTGTGCATATATCTGTTCATGTAAAGGCTCTTATTTCTCTAGGATATATTCCAAAGAGTGGGATTGCTGGATCCTACGGTAGTTCTATTTCTAACTTTTTAAGGAAGCGCCAAATCATTTTCCAAAGTGGTCGTACCAGTTTACATTCCCACCAGCAGTGTATAAGTGTTCCAGTCTCTCCACGGCCTCTCCTACATTTATTATTTTGTGTTTTTGGATTAATGCCAGCCTTGTTGGAGTGAGATGGAATCTCATTGTAGGTTTGATTTGCATTTCTCTAATGGCTAATGATCGTGAGCATTTCCTCATATATCTGTTAGCTACCTGAATGTCTTCTTTAGTGAAGTGTCTGTTCATATCTTTTGCCCAGTTTTTAATTGGGTTATTTGTCTTTTTGTAGTTGAGCTTTTTTTTTAAGTAATTTTTATTGTGCTTTAAGTGAAAGTTTACAAATCAGGTCAGTCTCTCATACAAAAATGTACATACACCTTGCTAAAAAAATCTTTTTTTTTTTTTGCTATACACTCTTAATTGCTCTCCCCCTAATGAGATAGGACAGTCCTTCCCTCCACTCTCTCTCCTTGTGTCCATTTGGGCAGCTTGCCCTCTCATCCTCCCTCCAGACAGGAGATGCCAACATAGTCTCATATGTCTACTTGATCCAAGAAGCTCGTTCTTCACCAGTGTCGTTTTCCACCCCATATTCCAGTCCAATCCTTGTCTGAAGAGTTGGCTTTGGGAATGGTTCCTGTCTTGGGCTAACAAAAGGTTTGGGGACCATGGCCTCTGGGGTCTTTCTACTCCCAGTCTGACGATTAAGTCTGGTCTTTTAGTGAGAATTTGGGGTCTGCATCCCACTGCTCTCCTGCTCCCTTGTGTTCCCTGTCAGGACAGTCATTGGTTGTGGCCGGGCACCATCTAGTTCTTCTGGTCTCAGGCTGATGTAGTCTCTGGTTTATGTGGCCCTTTCTGTCTCTTGGGCTCATAATTACCTTGTGCCTTTGGTGTTCTTCATTCTTCCTTGCCCCAGGTGGGTTGAGACCAATTGATGCATCTTAGATGGCCACTTGCTAGCATTTAAGACCCCAGACTCCACTCTCCAAAGTGGGTTGCAGAATGTGTTCTTAATAGATTTTATTATGCCAATTGACTTAGATGTCCCCTGAAACCCACATGTGTAATTTTAAATTTCCTTAGTAGCCACATTTAAAAAAGTGAAAAGAAACTGGTAAAATTAATTTTAATAATATATTTCATTTAGTCCAATATGCTCCAAATATTTTACATTCTTTTTCACACCAAGTCTTTGAAATCTGGTGTGTATTTTACACATAGAGCGCCTCTTTATTCAGACTAGCCTTACTTCAAGTGCTCAATAGGTACATGTGGCTACTGGCCACTATAATGGACAGCATAGATGCAGGTCATTTCCATCATCAGAAAGTTCTATTGGACAGCATTGGTGTAGAGTGTATTCATTGTCTATGAAAGATAAAAGGAATACAATCCCAGATGTACTTGAGTTTCATGTACCAGAGTTGTCCCTGAAAATCTGAGTGTAATAGAATTTTAATGAATTAAATGATGCTTAAGTGACTATTTTAAAGAAAACAGGGCAATTAAAAATTTTATTTTGAAAGAATTTCAAACTCACAGAAAAGTTGCAAGAATATAGTATAAAGAATAGCCATATACCCTCTACCCATATTCACATATTTTTAACATTTTACATTTTACCCCACTTGTTTCATCATTTGTATAATCTCTCTTTCTCTCTATGTATGTGTGTGTGTGCGTGTGTGTGTATGTATGTCTGTGTCTTAGTTATCTAGCACTGCTATAACAGAAATACCACAAATGGGTGGCTTTAGCCAACAGAAATTTATTTTCTCAAGTTTAGGAGGTGTTATGGATTGATTGTGTCCTCCAAAATATGTGTGTCAATTTGGCTAGTCCATGATTCTCAGTATCGTGTGATTGTCCACCATTTTGTCACCTGATATGATTTTCATATGTGTTGTAAATTCTACCTCTATGATGTTAATGAGGTGGGATTAGCAGCAGTTATGTTAATGAGGCAGGATTCAATCTATAAGATTAGCTCATACCACCAAGAAACAAGAGCCAGGAGAATAGTGCATCCTTTGGACCCAGGGTCCCTGTGCTGAGAAGCTCCTAGATTGCAGAAGATTGATGACAAGGACCTCTCCCCACAGCCTGGAGCTGGCACTCTGAATTCGAACTTCTAGCCTCCTAGACTGTGAGAGAATAAATTTCTCTTTGTTAAAGCCATCACTTGTAGTGTTTCTGTTATAGCAACACTAGATAATTAAGACTGGACGCTAGAAGTCTGAGGTCAGGGCACCAGCTCTAGGGAAGGCTTTCTCTCTCTGTCGGCTCTGGAGGAAGGTCCTTGTCTCTTTGAACTTTTGCTCCTGGACGATCTTCATGTGCCTTGGCATCTCTCTTTTCCCATCTCTGCTTGCTTCTTTGCTTGTTTAATCTCTTTCATATCTCAAAAGAGATTGACTCAAGACACACCCTACACTAATCCTGCCTCATGAACATAACAAAGACAACCCATTCCCAAATGGGATTATAACCACAGGCATAGAGGTTAGGATTTACAGCACATGTTTTTGGGGGACATAATTCAATCATAGCAGTGTGTATGTATTTATGCACACACACACATAATTTTTCTATCCTGTATGAGAGTGAGTTGCAGACATCATGGCACTTTACACTTAAATACTTCAGTGAGTATTTTCTAATAAGAATATTCTCTTACCTGACCACAGTTCAGTCAGCAACAGTATAGTTATCAACTTCAATAGATTTATCATCAATACAATACTTAAATGGAATCCACCATTCATATTCCAATTTTGGCAACTGCCCCCATAATGTTCCTAATAGCATTTCCCCCTTCAGTTAAAGATCCAATCTAGGATTAGCTATTACATTTAGCTGACATACCTCTTTAGTCTCCTACATGGACCCAGGTCAATTATTTCAAAGTGAACAATTCTTTATGAAATGAGCCTGATTTTCTTTTCCCCTCGCATCTGATTTGGTCAGTTTAAATTTTCACTATATTGGGTTTTCTTAAAGGAAGACCACTGCTGTTTTTGGAAAGTGTGTGTGAGATAAGAGGCTCCACCAAAGCCCGAAGCAGCCCCTTTCCAGTTTAGGGTAAGGTCAAAAGTTGTGGTTCTGAGAAGGGGACCTCATGAATTCAGCCCTTCTTAATCTGGGGCACTGTCCCCCTCAAGAAGCCAACTCAGGGCTACAGTAATGTGTTGTGCCACCAGACACTGAGCTCATGGGCCCTTTAATCTTCTCTCCTCTTTCCTTCCTGGGGCTTTCGTGTGAGCACAAGCAAGCCCCCCAGGAAGGCTGGCGGTAGCCAGCTTATGCCGGCTGCAAAGCTGACTTTCTCCCTCTCTGATTTAAGACCCAGCTCCTCCACAAGTTCGCATAACCTCCCCTGACTGTCTAGATTGCAAAACCAGGCAAGATTTCCCTAAACTCCCAGGGGACACAGACAAGTCCTCTCGTTTGCGCAGTTACAGCGATAGATCACAATGGAAGGAAACACTAAATTAACTGTGACAGTCATTAATACGATCTGCTTGGTGGCAGCAACTGCACTGGGGGGATCGCAGATCCTATGGCTATAATATATTGGTGATGGGACTGCCCCCACTGGCTCCTCAGTGGGCCTTGAACTTGCTGGAAAAGACCAGGCCTGCACACAGGGCCCCGTAGCCATGGCAACGGGCTCTTGCTCGGCAAAACACATAAAGATGATTCATTTTGTTTTCCTTTCCTTTCTTTCCACCCAAATTTTCATGCGGGTTGGAATCTATTTTAAATTTTTTTCCTTGGCTATTTTTAATTTTGTTACCTCCCTCCTGGGGGCCTGCCAGGCCTCAATTTGAATGGCCGAGGGAGGTGGGCCGTACCCGGCCTGAAGTCTGGGAACTTTTTTGGGTTTTTCAGGGGTGGGTGGGAAGGGGTGGGAAGGTGTGGTCTGGTGTGCAAATGGTGCTGGAGTGGCCTTGTTATTAACATTGAGACCTCGCTTCTTGGAAGAGCCCTTCAACTCTTCCCCCAAGCTGTTTGGTCTCCCTAGCTCTCGGTTGGAGGAAGAAGGGCCCCACCATATTGCTTCCAGCTCTTGTGAAAATTTTGCTTTCAGAAAATCAAACTCTTACAGTTTTACAGAGCGCTTATCTGGTCTTTGAGGTAGCTAGGCACAACAGAAACCACCCATGCCCATGCTTATTGGGGCAGAGGGTGAGGCCCTCTCTTTCATGGTGCTGAGCCAGACTCCATTTCTCAGTGCCCCCTGCATCCAGGCCACTGGAACCAGGGCAGAAGTGATGTGCACACTGCCACTTCCGGGCCTGGCCCTTGAAACTTCCCTCATGAACCCTCCCTGTCTCTGCCTTTGCTGGGTGAAGAGGATCCCATGGAGGACATGAGGCCCTTGGAGACAGTGAAGCCATACCACCAGAGGTTCTAAACCTGCAGGCTGTGAATTTGGGTGGGAAGCAATTGTATCTTTATTGCCACTAGCTCCTAATGAGATTTAGCATTTCCTTCAGTTATGAATGTAGGCAACAAACCACGGTTACATTCACAGTACCTGAGACCTTGTCCTCAATAAAAATCACAGATATTTCATATCATATTACCATTGTTATGCATGTCTCAAAATATCATTTTCACTTATTCGTTCTTTGAAATTACAGCAGTTATTAGACCTGTCACTCTATCTTATTAATTACTGTGCTAATAAAGCAGTGTATATATTCCAATATCACAAATGTGTTTTTTATTTTGATAACTACATTTGAGTGTAACTGGTTTTCTTTGTAATTTTATTTTATTTTATGCATTTACAAACCTTATTCTGAGAAGAAGTCCATAGGCATCACCAGATGCCAAAGCAGTTCATGGCACAAAAGGATAAAAAATTCCTGGCACAATGTCCCTGAATGACCACATGGTTTGAGTCCACCCAGAGGCACTTTGGAAAAAAGGCCTGGCGATCTATTTCCAAAAAATCAGCCATTGAAAACCCCATGGAGCTCAGTTCTACTCTGACACACATTGGATCTCCATGTACGGCAACTGGTACTGTGCCTGAGGAATTGAAGTTTTAATTTCATTTAACTTTAATTTAAATAACTATATGTGGCTAGTGGCTACCATATTGGATGGCATCAGCTCTAGCCCAATGGTTCTCAAACTTGAGCGGGCATCAGAATCCTCTGGAGGGCTTGTTAAAACACAAACTGCAGGGACCCCACCCCTAGAGCTTCCGATGCAGTAGGACTGGGGTGGGGCCTGAGAATCTGCATTTCTAACAAATTCCCAGATGATGCTGATGGTGCCAGTCCATTCTCAACCTCAACGCCTTGGCCATTTTGGGCCAGATGAGTCTTTGCTGTGGGGACTGTCCTGTGCGTTGTAGGATGTGTAGTAGCACACCTTTTCTCTGCCCACTAAATGCCAGTAGCACCTCCACCCAATTGTGACAACCCAAGGTGTCTCCAGACGTTGCTAAATGCTTCGGGGGGAGGAGGGAGGCAAAATTGCTCCCGGTTGAGAACCACTCGTCTAACATAAAGACCCCCCCGCCACCTTTCTCTGACATCAGGGTTTGAACACATTCCATTAAAATTTTTTGAATTTAAATTTGAGCTTCATTTCTTCTTACATCTGCTCTAAAATGCCAAAAATGTATTATGTTCCAACAACACACCAGACTAGATTGTTTTTTTTTTTCTGTCAAAAATTATCAGTGGAATCTGTTGCTGGATCTTCATTGAGCACTAAATGCTATGCTTCCCACTTGGGCTGTCAGTGCCCCCTCCTCTGCCACCTCTTTTACCTCCCTTTTTTCCTCTCCCCCTCCAGTAGTTTTTTGCTCACATTCTTTTCCTTTTCTCTCTTTTGTCTCCACCCTGCCTCCATGGCGGTCTTCCTGCCCCCGTCTCTCTCTGGCTCCTGTCCTTTTCTCTCCCCACTTCCCTTCACTCCCCTTGCTTCTCTGCCTCCCGCTGTGTCTCCTCCTCAGCTCCCATCCCACCCTCTCCCCTCTGCTCTCCCCCCTCAGCGCAGACTTTGGCTTTCCCTGTCCTCTCCGCTGTTTATTTTCCATCTCTGCTGTTTCTGCCATCTCTGGCTGTGTTTCCTCGTCTCCTCTTTTTATCTCCAGTCTGTGTTTGTCTTGGGCTGGCCAAGTTTGGCCTCTGGCCCCAGACAGTCTAGGCTCTGTCTCTGCACCCCTTCCTTGCCCCCCCCACCTCACACCCCCTTCCAAAACAGAGGCTTCTGAGTACCACTAAGGGTGACACAGATTTGGAACGTTTTATAAATATAGATAAGAAAAATGAATAGGACAGTCTTTCTCGGCACAATGCCAGAGTCGTGTTATGCCACTGATCAGGAGAGTACCAGATTTGGTTACTGTCTCTTGGAAATTAAGCATTTAGAAATTATCACCATTGTTGTTCTTGAGGGTAGGGAACAATCTGTGTTGGTGGGACAACTGCACATGGCTTGGCATTTGTCCTGTGGAGAAGTCAAACATGTCAGAGGCTGACATTCTCATATGGAGGTGACATTAAACAAACAAGGTGGCGGGGAACTCTTTAAATCACCTGCAATATTGCGAGCAGTCAATCAATAGCTCTGACAAGCGGGGCCACACACTTGCCTGTGACCAAAGGGCTTTGCTCCTCACAGAAACACACCTGACAGGAACTGTGCTGCTAATTTGGGGCATTATGTCTGTCTCTCTACCCTGCTTTTTCCTCACTGTGAGTGCGTTTAAAAAAAAATGACCTTTCAAAAGACCCAGGCGGAAGACTATTTCTACCCACCGCTAAGTATGTGGGATTACTTGGAAATATCAGATTGTTGACTAATATTTTCTGTTTTCAGCTGCCTGTTTGGGCTGGTGTCGGAGGCACTAACTCACACATGGAGTGTCCCACTCTATTTAAATCCTTATTTATGAAAGTGAAGATAGGGGTTGGAGGAGCCCAAGCGATGCTGGCTCCCAAAGGAAAAACATGAGGCTATTGTGAATTGCTTGAACAAGATGCAAGGTCTACCATGCTTCATTCTGCAGCAAGAAAATAGCACTTAGAATTCAAGTGCTTCTGGGAGAGGAGGTAGGACTTGGGCTTCAATTCATGCCGTTATAACTCACTAATATTAGATAGTCATTCTTAGCCAAGGGGGCATTGGTGGTCCAATGGTAGAATTCTCGCTTTCCATGTGGGAGACCTGGGTTCAATTTCCGGCCAATGTACCTCATGCACAGCCACCACTCATCTGTCAGTGGAGGCTTCCTTGTTTGCTAGGATGCTGAGCAAGGTTGAGCAGAGCTTTCAACTAAGACAGACTAGGAAGAAAGTTCTGGCAATCTACTTCCAAAAATCAGCTGATAAAAACCCTATGGATCACAATGGTTTGATATACAACTGATCATGGGGATGGTGCAGGCCTGGGCAGGGTTTCCCTCCATTGTGTGTGGGGTCACCATGAGTCAAAGGCCAACTCAACAACATCAACAACAATTCTAGCCAGGTTGTGGTTGAGGAAGGAAGATCTTCTTGAAGGTGACCAAGGGTGGTGAGTGATGTGGGAGGAGAAAGTGTCCCGCTGTAGTTGGTGGGGAGAGGGCCTCACATAAACCTGGGGTTCTCTCTGTGGGAATCCAGACCCAGGAGAACCACTGGAAACTGTCCCCAACATCACCACCCAGCTGTGGTGAGTAGCACTCTATCTTCATCATTGAAACAGAAACTACAGGCCTCCCATGCAGCAGTAGGGAGAGGTGTTGCTGAAGAACTGGAATAGCCAAGGAGGGGGCCAGGAAGGGTGTTGGGGCAAAGGGACTGTGAAATAAATACCCTCATGAGGATAGCAGTGAGGCGAGTGCTTTGTGGGACAGGTGATGGTCTCTCAAACAGTCTCAAGGTTGGAAGGAACCTTAGAGGACATCAGGTCACATCTCTCCAAGGGGTCCTATAGCCTCTGCTTGAACAACTCCAGCAAAGAGGAACTCATAACTTTTGAAAACTCGTTCCAATCCCAGACAGCTTGCACAGTGGAATCAACTCTTGTAATTTCTCTCACAGGTCTTAGGACTCTAAGTGTTATGAAGAGGAAGTCTAGCCCCTCTTTCAGGTAACAGTTTTTCACATATTTGGACATATTCATGTCCTCCCCAAGTCTCCTCTATTTCAGCATAAATGATATCAGTCTCATCAACTATTCCTTACATCCTGTGGCCTTTTGACCCTTCATGGTTCCCACTGCCCTCCTTTGGATGTCTTCAATGTCCCTCACCTTGCACACTGTTCTTGTTTCAGTTAGCTATTTCTGTGTAACAATCAACCACAAAAATCTCAGTGGCATGCAACAGTAAGCATCTATTTAGCTCATGAGTATCTGGATTGGCTGGGGGCCAGCTGATCTGGGTTGGCTTGGCTGGGCAATTCTGTTGATCTTGACTGGACTCATATTTCTGGGGTAGAGTGGTCTAGGCTGGGCTTGGCTGTGGTCTTTCAGTCTGCTCCATATGTATCTCATCCCCTCCTGAAACCGGTTGGCTAACTTGAGAATGCTCTTCTCATGGAGGTGGCAGATGGATCAGAGCAAGCCCAACTGCACAAGTGTTTTTCAAACCTTTGGTCATGGGAAGCCTGCTAACAAAACAAGTCACAAGGTCAAACTTAAAGGCAAGGGGGGAGGGGGACTCTGCCTGTTTTGCAGGAAAAACTTTAAAGCAACATGGCAAAAGGCATGGACACAGGGAAGACTGAAGACTTGGGGCCATTAATACAGCCCACCATAGTTTTGGGAAACTCTGGTGGCATAGTGGTTAAGTGGTACGGCTGCTAACCAAAGGGTTGGCAGTTCAAATCCACCAGGAGCTCCTTCAAAACTCTATGGGGCAGTTCTATTCTTTCCTATAGGGTGGCTATGAGTCAGAATCCACTCGACGGCACTGGGTTTCTGGGTTACCATAGTTTTGATCTGATCAGATCAAAGGAGAGCTAGTTTATCACTTCTCTTTTTCCAGACACCATGTTTCTCTTACTTCAACCTAAGGTCTAACAACTCTTTTAGATAGCCATACTGATGGCTTACATGGAACTCGCTGTAAAGTAAAAACAAAGTTTTTTTTTTTTAACATATGTTTGCCAAGCTCTGGACCTGTGGTATTGACCTTTTAGACTCGAATGCAGGTCACTACATTATATTTCTATTAAATTTCATCTTGATGGAGTCAGGACTCCAAAATATTTAAGTAGGACCAAATCCATACCCTCTCTTCTTTCAAGTCTCATATTACCTGCAAATTTCATTGTGATGTCACCAGGGTTTTACTGGTGTCAATAATAACAATGTTGAATTGACTTTTGAAGATAAATAGAGCTGTATGTATGTCCCACCACCAGAGAGTGTCCTCTGGGTGGCCAACGATCCATTATTCTGCATTCTTTGGTTTTGGTAATTTATACATTATAAATAATCTAATTTAATCATAATTCAGCCCCATTTCTCCATTTTGTCCCCAGAGATGGAAGAGACTTTTTGGAATGCCTGTTGTGTTACACAAAGGACAGGTAGGATTTACAGAGAAGGTGGGCAGTAGTATTCCAGAATGAGGAAGCAGAATGAGCAAGATCCCAGAGATGGGGATGAGTAGGGGTGTATAGGAGCCCTGGTGGAGCAATAGTTAAACTCTTGCTGTCATCTGAAAGGTCTGCAGTTCAAACTCACCAGATGCTCCACAAGAGAAAAATGTGGCAGTCTGCTTTTGTAAGATTACAGCCTTGGAAACCCTATGGGGCAGTTCTACTCTGTTCTATAGGGTCACTATGAGCTGACATTGACTTGACAGCAGTGGGGAATGGGAAGGGTGTATAGGTGGGTAATGGGCCTTCAAATGGGCACAGAAGATGCATAATAGGAGGCCAGGGGAGATGAGGCCGGAAAGGGAAGTTGGGTTCATGTTGTGTGAGGTCATGAATACCATGATAAAGATTTTGGAATTTTTCCAGTTAGTATTACTTTTCAAAAACTACAGAACACAATAGCTCCTTAGAGGTGCCCAAGGGGTTGCCTTGTACTGGGGACTGTGGCAAAGACTGCTTGTCCCCTAGCATCTGTTCTCCCCTTCTTCCTCAGGAGGAGTACCCCTGATTTTTAGCAGGAAATATGGCTCCCTAGAATAAAGACTACATTTCCCAGCTTCCTTTTTAATCTAGCTGTGGCCATGTGATCACCTTTTGGCCAGTAGAAGAGGTGTGTGTAACTTCCAGGGAGTGTCCTTCAAGGGATGAGGTGCAAACTTCTTTATCCCTTCTAGTTGGCTGGATTCAGATCATTGACTCCGAAGTGACATTGGAAGCCATTCATGGCAGAGTAATAAAAATAGAAGTAACCTGGATCCTGGACAACATGGAGTGCTGTACCAGTTATGCAGTGACTATTCTGGACTTATTTCACGTTAGCAAGAACTAAAATTCTATCTATGTATTATGTTGGGTTTTTTTTTACACATAGCCAACCTAATCCTAAGCAATACAGAGGGAGAAGAAATCACGTGAAGAGCTCTTTATCTATCTGTTTTATATATTGGTGTTTTGCTAAGGAGAAAGGACCACAGAACTGGCAATACTGGCAATGGAGATCCACAAATGGTTTCTGAAGTGGAGAGGGCCTTAACAACAACAACAATGACGATGACAACAGTGACAATGAAGATGAATCTGGCCATGATATGCAAAGGAAATCCAATGATGGTATAAGACTAGTCAGCTTCGGACTGTTCCTGTGCACGCTGGGAAGGCGGCCATAATATGGGTGATCCAGAACTGTGATCAACCATTATTCTGGGATTATGGGCACACTGAGTTTTGCTGCACTGCTCCCCTTACCCCTGCCCCATTCCTGATTTACTTCTCTGATCTGGCCACCTCGTCTCCATGGTCCTGCTGAGTCATTACCCTAAGTTACAGGATGTTAGATTCTTCCTGGATACAAGGATACTGTCTGCATGAGCTTGCCTTCTTGAAGCAATGGCCAAACATGCCCAATATGTTACCAATCAGAGTTACTTTTATTTCCATTGCTTATAATCTCATTTGTTGTTGTTGTCAGGCGCCTTAGAGTCAATTCTGACTCATAGTGACCCCATGTGACCGAGTAGGACTGCCCCATAGGGTTTTCTAAGCTGTAATCTTTACGGGAGCAGATCACCAGGTCTTTCTCCTGAGGAGCCACCGGGTGAGTTTGAACTGCTAACCTTTTGGTTAGCAGTTGAGTACTTAACCATTGCACTACCAGGGCTCCTTATAGACACATTTATGGTTAGTAAATATCCATTTATCCCCGGGGGAATTAGCAAATGTTCCCCCTCCCAAGTCGAACAGTGAATGAGGGGATTGGAGTATAAATTTCACAATCCCAGAGCGAGGTGTGTAAGAGTTTTTATTTCTATGAAATGGAACTGAAATTGGACTGGAGCTCCATTCTCCCAAATTGCAGAAAACTTGACCTAGCCTTCCACATAAACTGAGTCACTTAGAAATTTTTAAAAATTTAGCCAGTTTAGGATTCTGCCCCCAACTTCCAATCCTAGGCTCTGGTGGGCTGACGGTTGTCCTGGCACAGCAGCAAGGCCCCAGGCATGAGGCTGACTTCCGTCCTGTTCTGGTTGTTGGTGAGGGCACAGACTCCGTGGTGTTCCATCATTAGCACCCACCTCCCAGTCTGTGCATGGAAAATGTCTGTATCCTTTTTGCACCTGGCTCACAGGTGCATGCAGTCACCTGGCAGCTTCTAGGTGTGGACTACGGAGCCTTTCCAGACCCTTCTGGCCGGATCTCAGCCACTCTGGGCCAAGCTGAATTGTGAGCTCCTTCCTGAGGCAGCTCTACACTCCCTACCAATACCTGCACGCCACCTGGGCCACTGTCCTGGCTGGACCTAAGGCTTCTCTGAATGTCTTCTCTGCTCTGGGACTCACCTCAGCTCACCTGACCTTTGCCATGGTGTTCTTCTTGTCCCATCCCCCGAGACCAGCCTGGGTTGGCAGAGGATTGGCTAGGGCCCCCTTCTTATGGCAGACCATCAGCATTTAAGCTCAAGCCTTGCCTTCTCTAATTCTCTCCTCTCACCAACTGGCTTGAACTTTAACTACTTCAGGGCAGGAACAGGCCATCCCTGTTCCGTTGTCGGCAGATTCTAGACACCTGTCTTAGTTTCTGAGTGCCGCTATAACAGAAATACCATAAGTGGGTGGCTTAACAAACAGAAATTTATTTTCTCACAGTTTAGGAGGCTAGAAATCCAAATTCAGGGTGCCAACTCTAGGGGAAGGCTTTCTCTCTCTGTTGGCTCTGGGGCAGGTCCTTGTCTCTTTTCAGTTTCTTTTCCTGGGTACCTTGGTGATCTTCATGTGGCACGTATCTGTCCCTCTGTTTGTGTCTCTTTCTCTGTGCCTAATCTGCTCTTTTTTATATCTCAAAGATGATTGGCTTAAGGTACACCCTACACTGATACAGCCTCGTTAATGCAACGAAAGAAGTCCTATTCCCAAATGGTATTATATATGCAGGTATAGGGGTTTAAGATTGACAATACGTATTTTTTGGGGGACACAATTCAGGCCATAACAACCCTTAGGTTCTTATTCTCTTGGCCGCTCAAGAGCTCTGTGCTTGCCATTAAAAGTCCTGACTCTCAAAACTTTTGCTTCTGTTCTGAGTTTTCTAAAACTCTGCGCAGAAACTGATACGGCTTTTTTGTTTTAGGCTGTCTTCTCAGCCTTCCCACACACATAACACTACACGAAGGCCACGGACATCACGCACCAAAGGCTCGTAGAGGCGAGAGGGAAAATTTAGGAATGAGCATACTGTTATTATTTCAAGATATTACACCACCACAATAGTTTGTTTTTTAAAAATTATTAACCAAATTACCAAACCTCAGTGAAGGTGGCTTGTGGGTGCTCTGTTTCTGGGTAGTCTCTGTGTGTGGGTTGAACCCCTTTCTCTGAGAATCATTGGGAAGAATCTGAAAGGAGATCCCAGTGCTTGGGTGCCTCTCCTGTTTTTCATGAGTCCATCATCCATTACTGCTAGCGTAAATTAGAGCACAAAGCTCCGAGCCAAAATTCTGGGGTCACCCGTGCATAACAGACCGTGTTCTTATTCTGACTTCTCTTACAAAACGTGAAGTATTCAAAACATTAAGGGTGAATTTCTGTTTAACCGACATGCTGCATCTTCCTCCCCCCAGATATATCTAGTAGATTGCCAAAACGGCCACGGATTCTTCCCATTCTATCAAGAGGTGGAGACTCTGGGCTTGGCCACGGAATTTGCTTTGGCCAATGTTGTTGTTAGCTGCCATTGAGTGGGCCCAACTCATGGTGACCTCGTGCACAACAGAACAAAACGGTGTCCAGTTTCACACCATCCTCACAATCACTTGCAGACCAGGCTGTCTCGATCCATAGGGTTTTCATTAGCTAATTTTTTTTCAAAAGTAGATCATCAGGCCTTTTTTCCTAGTCTGTCTTAGTCCAGAAGCTCCACTGAAACGTGTTCAGCATTATAGCGATGTGCAAGTCCCCAGTGACAGACAGGAGAGTGGTGGCTGCTCATGAAGTGCGTTGGCTGGGATCGAACCCAGGTCTCCTACATGGAGGGTGACGATTCTACCAGGGAACTGACAATGCCTTGGGACTCTAGCAAACATGATGCAAATAGAGGCTTCAAAATTACTTGTGGCCCAGGGCTTGCCCTTGCACTGCTGTCTGGAGCCCTGTGACCACCACCATGTGAAGGAGTCTTGGGCTAGCCTGCTGGCCTAGTCACTCCCGTGAACTCAACTGACACAACAGCTGACCATAGACGCTTGAGAGCATGACTGAGACCAGCAGAACTGCCCAGGTGAGTCCAGCCCAAATTGACAATCTACAGAATCTTGTTCTACACTATTGAGTTATGAGGTAGTTTGCTATGTAGAAAAAGCTAACTGCTACAAGATGTTCAAAATAGTTGAACTTTTGGTGAATTGGCACCTTGTAATTCTCGGGCTTATATCCTGGACATCATTTTTTTCCATACAGGACTATGGATTTAAAAGATAGAGGCTGAATTTATACTGATTCCAGGGTATACCTAAGTTCTTTTTAAGTTAATTGACATAATTATGTGGAAAATCCAAATGCCAGAATAGTGTGTCACGTATGATTCCATTAGATTAACTAAATTTGTACTGAATACATAATATACTTGTATACACATGGAAAATTCTAGAAAAACACTGAAGAAACTGTTAATAGAGGATATCTCTAGACCTGGAACTAAAAGTGGGATAGGCTTAGGAGGAAATGTATTTGTTGTTTGTGTCAAGTTTGAAATTTTCACCATGATCCCCTGTTAAGTTTATAATTAAAAAAAATGAAGTTTAAAAAATATAATCCATCACCAAATGGCTCAAAAGTACCAGCCTAGTTCAAGAAACTGTGCTCTTTGTTTCATTTGTACTTTTTTTCTTAAAAGTTGACTATCCAGAATACATCCTGGTTATTTCAGGATTCTCATCAGTGTAGGTGACAGTGAATTGGGTTTTTACTCTGATAAGTCTTTACTGCACACCAAAAATACTGGCTTTAAAGAAAGAAAATGCTTAATTGTTTAGTTTTGTATTAATTTCCTACCTACTTCCAAGAAATATTTGAAACTCCTAAGGTAATGCATTAATTAAACACTGCTAAGGCAGAATTTCTGGCCAAATAAAAGACCTTGTATTACCATAGAGCTACATTTGCAAATCGGAAAAATAAAATACCACAAAATCTGGCTTCATCGAACGCTCCTAGCACAGGCTCACTGAACAGAGTTTGAATCAAGATGGACCGAGTGTCTGAGCTGGGAGATGGGGATCTTTAACCACGATGAAGAAGACCCAGGCCCTGGGTAGTTGGCCTTCAGCTGCTCTTCACAGGCACGTGGCTACCAGGGCCCGAGAAGCCAGGCCACAGGCTGGGGAGAGTTGTGGCTTTGCTTCTGAGTCCCATGATCTATCAAATCAACGCTGCAAAGAGCCTGCAGGAAACACTCTGCCTTTGAGCTCAGATGGCCCTCTCTGGTTCTTCTAGGGTCTGGATAACCACCTGAGTGATCATATAGCATCTACAGATTTTAACAGGATGATGTCACCAGCCCACCTGGAACATACTCACTGCAAAGAGGCAGCGGGATATTGATCCTCAGTTCAGGTGGAGGGAAAATTCCAGATCAGGGTTTGTGGTGGACTTCTCACAGATGATGCATAATGTGTTGAGTACCTAGGGTTAAGGCACTGTCATGGTGGGCTGGAGGTATGAGGCTGCACTTCAAGGACAGAGAAAAACTTACATTGCAGTGATATGTGTTGATTGAGCCAAAGGGAAATGGAAAGCATGAGAGTGGGGAAGAAATGCCTTGTATAATTAATTGGAGAAAGTGATTGAAAAGGGCAATAGGAACAATCCTATTGCTTGAGAAATCCAGTCTATATTTCAATGTCCAGAAGTATGAGCACAAATAAAACACATTTGGAATGTTAACAGAAGACATCATAGGTGGTCTTCACCAAAGCTTGTTGGTTGGGAGAAACACAAACCCACTTCGCTGTTGTTGTCGTTAGTTGCCTTTGACTTGGCTCTAACTCATAGAGACCTTATGTATAACAGAATAAAACATAGCCCAGTCCTGTACCATCTTCATAATCTTTTATATGTTTGAGCCCATTGTTGAGGCTATTGTGTTATTCCATTTCATTGAAGGTTTCCCTCATTTTTGCTGACCCTCTACTATACCAACAATGATGTCTTTTTCTAGTGATTGGTCTTTCCTGATGATGTGTCCAAAGTAAGTGAGCTGAAATCTCATCATCCTTGCTTCTAAGGAGCATTCTGGTTATATTTCTCCTAAGGTAGATTTTGTTTGTTATTCTGGCAGTCCACGGTATATTCAGTATTCTTCGTCAACACCACAATTCAAATACATCAATTCTCCTGTTTTCTTTATTCATTTTCCAGCTTTTGCATGCATAGGAGGCAATTGAAAAGACCATGGTTCGGGTCAGGCGTACAATAAAAAATAGGCTCCATTAAAAAGAGCTTTATTAAAAAGACACAGGGGCATGAGAAATAATGGTTCAGGGGCTGGCATTGCAAGCAAGTTGATAGGGTCTGAGGCTGCTGACCTTCTTTCTCCTTCTTGGAACCACACGTTCTCTTATTTCTCCTTTTTCCTGCTTATCTCCCCCAAGCTCCTACTTGTCTTTGCACATAGATTTTTCTGTTTACTCATCAGCATGTATGTGGCTGGAAGAGGCTGCTCCATCCCCTATTTTATGGGGTTTCTAAATTCAAGCAATCATATTATACAACTGCAGTTTCTGTGACTCTTGGTTCAACTTTTTGGAGACTCTTACATAGATGGGTATTACAACTTGGTTGTAGCAGATGCAGTCATCACCCTGTCCAGAGGCCCTTGGCTTTACCATTTCAGTGCATGTTGGTTACACATCCAACTGTGCTTCTCCATCTCTTTGCCACTGCTCTGCCTCTGTAGGTGTGACTGGCTAAAAGTGCTGGGTATGAATGCCCAATGACTGACAAGTTAGTGCATAAACACTCCAATTTCTTTGTCCCTTTGGAGAATAACTCTGAGGCTTGTCTTCTACACTGCTCTCCAGTGAAACTGAGCTCCATTTACCCATAGTGGTAACTTGCTTGACAAGGCACCCTGTATTGGTTGTCTTCCCTGTCTCTTTTCTCCAGTGCATCTTGGAATCACCTTCTAAATAAACTACTTGCTCATGAATCCTTGTCTTAGAATCTGTTTCTGGGGGAACCCAAACTAAAATACTAGTCCAGTGAGCTGTGGTCAAAGTCACTTGAGCAGTAAGGCAGTCCTCAGAAGCAGGGCTGTGGGTCGGGCAGACATAGGAGGGTTGGCCTTGTTAAAAAGAAACCATTAGAAGGGGAGGTGGAGCATTAGTGCAGGATAAAAAGATTTACACCCACATGGAAATCCTCAGTCCTGAGGGTGGGGCTGTGTTGGAAAACATGTGTGTGAAGATCAAAGGCAAAGAGAACAGAAGTCATATTGTTGTAGGAGCATATTACAGGCTGCCTTACAGGCTGCCAGACCAGATGGGGAAATTGATGATGGGTTCCTTACTGAGACCACACAACTGGCCCAGAGGCAAAAGACTCTACTACTGATGGGGGACATCACCAACTGGACAGCTGCTCAGAGTCTCCTTCAGCTGAAAGCAGAACATCTGAAAAAACTCTTGGCTTGCTTTGCTAAAAGTTTTACCTCCTGTAAAGCAGAGGAGTGACAAGGGAGAATTGCTACTCTTGATTTAATTCAAACCAAGAAGGAGGAATTGTTTGGTGAAAGAGAAGGGCAGGGACTTTTGGAGAGGATAAGTGTTTCCTAGGGCTGCTGTAACAAAGTACCATAAACTTGGTGACTTAAGACAAAGAAGTTTATTCTTTCATCGTTCTGGAGGCCAGAAGTCCAAAATCAAGGTGTCGGTAAGGTCATCACGCTCCCTCTGAAGGCTTGAGAGAAGAATCCTTCCTTGCCTTTTCCACCTTCTGGTGGTTGATGGTAATCCTTGGAGTTCCTTGACTTGTAGATAGATCATTTCAGTCTCTACTCTGTCATCACATGGCCTTGCCCTCTGTATGTCTGTATCTCTATGTTCTCTCCTCTTCTTATAAAGACACCAGTCATATTATATTTAAGGTCCGCCCACATCCAGTGTGACCTCATATTAGCTAATTACATCTGTAAAAATACTATTTCCAAATAAGGTCACATTCTGAGGTTCCAGGTGGACATGATTTTTGGAGGACACTATTCGACCAAGTACAGAGTGAGTCTGTCATCTCAGAATGAGGGTCATGGAGAGTAGGCTTCTTAGACTTGGAAAGGCTTAGAGCAGTGGTTCTCAGCTTTAGGGTCCATACAAATCACCAAGGACAGAAACAGATTCCCCTGGGTTTGGCCTCCAAGATTCTGATTCAGAATGTTGGCATGGGGCCAGGAATCTCAGGTATTCTTGTTGCAGGTGAACCCCAGAGGGCACTTTGAGAAATAGTGCTTTAGAGAAAACAGAGGTAGGAACTCATGGTTTGAAATGTCATAGAGACCATCCAGGAGGTTGGAAAAGCTCAAATGTGAAATTCCAAGTCAACTACCACAGATGATGAGCCCAAGGAGGAATAGAAGACAGACCTGATGAAGAGCTACTGCTATGCAGGGAGCCCCAATGGACACACTTATCAAAAATCGTGCATAAGAGCTAGCTGGCATACAGCCAATGATGAACATATCAACAGTTGCAAAGAACAGTAAGAGTTGTATTAGGAAGGCTAAATAATAAATCAAGGCTTAAACAATGCTAGGCATCAACAAGGGCTTTTAAAGTTAAATTCTAAGTAGGAGGGCGAGCAAGTAAGGCATCTGCTCTCTGCCTGGGGGTTCAATGATAATATATTCACAGTTGACAGAAGAAGTGGATCTCAACCCCCGTTTTCTTTGACCTTCTGAGAATTACACTGTCCATTTCTTAGATATCTCCCTCTGTGGACATTACCTTATCTAATCCTCACAACAGTCCTGCAAAGTAGGCATTACTTCTTGTGGTTGGGTACCATTGAGTCCATCCCGACTCATACAGACCGTATGTGACAGAGTGAAACTGCCCCATAGGGTTTTCTAGGCTGTAATCTTAATGGGAGCAGATGGCCAGGTCTTTCTCCCATGTAGCCATTGGGTGGATTCGAACCACCAGCCTTTCAGTTAGCAGCTGACCACTTAACTGTTGTGCTTTTAACACCTTGCATTACTTGTACTAGTCCATTTTTCTATATTTGCAAGTTGGAGAAACTCAGCTCAAACTTATACAAGAAGACAATTTATTGGCCTAGGTACCTGGGAAGCAGAACCATGGAACTGGTTTCAGGCATGATTGGATCTAGGGCTGCAAATGATATTGGCCAGATTCTTTCTCATTCTTTCTCTCTCTTTTCTTGGTGTAGACCTCCCTTTC
Source organism: Elephas maximus indicus (assembly GCF_024166365.1). NCBI lineage: Eukaryota > Metazoa > Chordata > Mammalia > Proboscidea > Elephantidae > Elephas > Elephas maximus. The sequence continues at coordinate 135,080,445 of NC_064846.1, forward strand.
CTCTGACAGACAGACTTCCTACATAAGGTGGGGAACATAGCCACACCAGTGTCTGATTTACATTGGTCCAGCTCCATGGCCCCCAGGCAAGGGGCCTTCCCTGTTAGTTCCAGTTGTAACAATCCCAGAGAAGACTTCTAAATGGCCTACTGGGGTCATAGTCCTATTCTTGAGTAGTCAGGTGAATGGGACACTGATTGGTTAGGCCTGTGTCACATGTCTCATGGCTGAGTAAGGGGTGGGTAGGGCCTGTCACTAGAAGAAGGGAGTTATGTTTGAAATAATAAAATAATAACTGCCACATTCACATTCCTGTTTTACAAATGTGGAAACTGAGGCCGAGAGAGGTAAATGACATTGCCCAGATGACAACCATGGTATGTCGTGGAACCAGGATTCAACCCAACACTGTTGCTTCTGCCCTACAGAGATATCTCTTACCCATGTGTGCAGGATTGGGGGAAGAGGACAGAGAGCAGAGCTTGTTTTCTGGGAGGGTGTTATGGAAGATGCTACTGGTTACTGGTGCCCCAGGGTCCCGTTATGAGGCCGGTACACTCATCCCCTAGCTGCTGTGAGTCTTGGTTGTTAACAACTCCTAGCTGCTCCCTTCTCCTGACAATTGTCCTGACTAGTAAATGCCTGGGGGGTTACCATCTACCCCGCGGTGGCCAGCAGCCACTGACTGACTGATATGGATGTACAAAAACCCAACACCTTGCCTCAAGGTGAGCAACTCTGTGGTACCCTTACACTCCAGGTCTCCCTGCAGGATGAGGCTGAGGCGGGACTTCAGCTGAACCCACATCTCTGTTCAGCATCTTCTCTCCTCTCACAAAATCAGGCAATGTTTCCTTCTGTTATACATAAGGTCCCCATGAGTCAGTCGACTCGACAACAACTAACAACAACCACCACCTCTCCTCTCCTGCTTCCCTTACTCGCCTACAGGTTCCTCCTGAGAACACTTCCTCATTAATTCACTTGCATCAGAATCCCTGTCTCAGGTTCTGCTTCAAGGGAACCTGCCTAATACAGGTGTCAAAAGTCAAAGTTCAGTTGCAAACCGGTCTTCAATCCACAGGCACAAGGGGAGGAGCAGGAGCCAAGTAGAAAGCCAAATGTCTTCAAGCAGTCAGGAAAATAGGGATGCTGAGGAAAGGCAGGAAGGGAAAGAGAGGTCAGGAAGGGCACTGGAAGCATTTTTGGAGGCAAAAGCCTGTAGAAGCTTTTCCCTTGTCTCTGCAATGGCTGAAATGGGTGGGCTAGGCCAGGCGCTGACAGCTGAAAGGAGCCTGATGGTGTCCAGGGTCAAGGATCCTGGTGCCCATCTTTGCCTCTTCTATGGCCATCAGCACTGCAGGGGTGAAGTGCTTCAGCGTCTCAGAAATTTTGATTTTCCTTGCTCTTTCATTATATCCCTTTGCCCGTGGATACACACAGAATCTCACTGGGCTGGAGGAGGGGGACAATTTTAGTGACGGAGAGTTCTGTCCTTAGACGCAGCTCTGTGCTCTAACAATGAACCAGAACTGTTGCTCCTCCATTCTCTCTTCCCTAAGGCTAATTCTCTCCGGGACCCCCTGGGGCATCTGGGGATTGAGCCTCCACAACACTCTGGGTATGCTTTGGCGGGGGAAGCCCACTGTGGACCCACACTGAGGTGTGATTTCCCTCCACCTGTTGTTCTCACTCTTAGTTTGGGTTCCCCTAAAAGGAGACCCTGAGGTAAATATTTTGGTGCAAGTAGTTGATTTGGGAGGTGATTCCAGCAAGCAGAGTGAGAGAGATAGTGAGGTAAGGAAGGAACAAAAAAGCCAAAAAAAAAATTTTTTTTTTATTGAGCAGTTTAGGGGGGCAGTCATGGTTCAGTGGTAGAGTCTCACTTCATGCAGGAGACCTGGGTTTGATTCCTGGCCAATGCACCTCACATGCACCTACCACCCATCTGTCAGTGGAGGCTTGCTTGCGTGTTGCTATGATGGTGAACAGGTGTCAGCAGAGCTTCTAGACTAAGACAGACTAGGAAGAAAGATCTGGCGATCTACTTCCAAAAAGCAGCCAATGAAAACTCTATGGATCACAATGGTCCTATCTGCAACCCCGTCTTATGGATGGTCCAGGACTGCGCGCTGTTGCGTTCCATTGTGCACGGGCTCGCCATGAGTCGGGGGCTGACTCAGCGGCAGCTAACAACAACATTGAGTGGGTTACTATTGTGGGCAGCTGAGGCTCAATTCCACTGGAGATCTTCTCAGGAACTTTGTGGAACATGCCTCAAAACTGTCCCACTGAGGGGTGAGGAAGCTGGGGCATTTGTCCATCAACTCAGGTCCCATGTATTTTGAAGGTTGTTCCTGAAGGTATCAATTCCCTGGCACTGGTAGCCTGCCCTGTACGTGGTCTGAGTATGTTCCTGCAGCCAGAGAAATCCCTCAGGCAGAGAGTAAGAGAGAGAGAGAAAGTGAGAGAACACTATCCAGGGATAGGCTGAGGGGATCTAGGTGAGGCACTGACAGCGTCTGTTACATTTTCCTTGATATTAAGGGTGCTGAGGAAGGTGTTAACATCAACTGGTGTGATGGTTAATGTTATATGTCAACTCGACTAGGCTATGATTCTCAGTGATTTGGCAGACACTATGTAATTGCTTTCCATTTCATGAGCTGATGTGAGCAGCCAATCAGTTGAAAAGGGAGTGTCCTTGGAGGTGTGGCCTGCATCCAGTATATTCTGTATATTCCAGGATGTTCTGGTAAAGCTCACACTCTCGTTGCCTGACCTCTGGTTCCTCGAATGCAAGCCTGCAGAAGCCTTCAGCCGCCTGACCTGCAACTTTTGGATTTGTAAGATCTCGCCACCCCCGTGAGCCAGCAGAGGACTCCAGCCTGCCACCTGACCTGCAGATTTTGGATTCATCAGCCCCCAAAACCACGTGAGCCAGCAGATGTCTTCAGCCTGTTGGCCGACCCACAGATTTGGGACTTTCCAGCTCCCACAATGGCTTGACCCATTTCCTTGAAGTAAATCTCTCTATATATATTTATATATACCCTTCGCTGGTTTTGCTCCTCCGGAGAACCCAGACTAAGACAGCCACATGGAGGATGTGGTCCTAAGCTTGGCCCTGGTGAACATTTTATAACTCCTGTTTAGTTCTGAATAACATTTACTGAGCATCTATTTCATGCCAGGCACCAAGCTAGGAGTTTTCATATGCAATTTCATATTTTATCCTCGTGACAACTCTGTGAAAGAAGGTATTATTATATGCATTTTTGCAGATGAGGAAAAGATTCAGAGAGGTTAAGAAGCTTCCAGAGGGTCACACAGCAAGTGAGGGGATAGGTGGCAGGTCAAGTTCTACCTGTCTAAGTTGAGTCTAGTGGTCTTTCCATTCCACCAACCAACTCCCACTTACCAGCTCTGAAGATGGCTCTGATTCAAGAAGGCTGGAACTTCCATTGGCTGATAGATCTAGAGCCCCCAGGTAAACAGCACTGGGGTGTGGTTGAAAGGACACTGCCCTGGGTGCTAGTCATCACCCACTCATTCTCTGAATACTGTTGGTCAACTTACTTAGCCTTTCTGATCTTCGATTCTCTCACCTTTCAAATGAGGAGCCCAGACTAGGTCATCTGATTGCTAAGGTTCCTTGTAGTGCTATGTGATGCCAAGTTCAAGCGCAGAGAATTCAAATGAAGTGTGAGGCACAGTGGTGCAGAGCTGGGCATCAGCCAGCTCCCCTTGGTGGCCTTCCCACAGCCTGGTGTGGCTCTCAGCTTTTGTAGGCTCAGAAACTCAGTCTCATGATGGTCAGTGTGAGTTGACTCTGGAATCAAGTTTACAGAGTGTGCTCGAAAGAGCTGAAAGGTATGCAGTCATTAACAGAAACTAGTTGACTGGATGCTACCAATAGCTGGGACCAGGAGACAGAGAGCTGTAACACTGGAGATGGCACAAGACAGCAAGAAGCAGCGGCAAGCATGGCAGAGAACTGGCAGCAGCAGCACCAGGAGACTGGCACAAGACAGTGCAGTGGGCTTCCCTTCCCATGGAGCGAGAAGGCTACAGTGAGTTTGCCAACCCATGGAGTGAGAGAGCTAAGTGCCTATGGCAAGAGGCTTCCTGGCAGAGTGGGGTGCCTCCAGGCACTTGTCAGCGGAGCTGGGCTTGCCAACCCATGGAGTGAGAGAGCTGCGCACCTTCAGGCCGAGGCTTACTGGTGGAGTGGGGTGTCCCCGGGCACTTATTGGCAGAGCTAAAGAGATTTGTAACACTTGCCCAAGCAGGGCAGGGGCCAGGCCAAGGGGCTGAGGTGCCAAGGGCCAGAGAGAGAGACCTGCCTGAGGGCATGGCTGAGAAGAGGCTGTCCTGATCGAAGAACTGTATCCTGAGTTATTTCTGATCCTGAATTGTTACCTGCTACTTCCCTAATAGACCCCATAATCGTGAGCATAGTTTGTGAGTTCTGTGTGGCCATTGCAATGAATTATCGAACCCAGCAGAGAAGCAGAGAGTGCCGTGGGTGGGAGGGTTGGTTTTAGAATTACTCAAAAGGTTGGAGAGAGGAGGTACATCTGACTTCCACCTCATAAGAATCAGCCTTGGGCTGTCGATGCCAACGATCCTCTCTCTCTCGTGAAGTTAGACGAAGAGACCTGACATGGCTGCCACGCCATTTTTATAGGCACTATTTACAGGTGAGGTCCCTGGGTGGCATAAATGGTTTGCTCTCGGCTACTAATCGAAAGGTTGGTGGTTCAAACCTACCCAGTGGCACCACGGAAGAAAGGCCTGATGAGCTGCTTCTGTAAGGATTACAGCCAAGAAAACCCTGTGGAGCAGGTCTACTCTAACACATGGGGTTGCCATGAGTTGGAATCGACTCTACAGCAATGGAATTTTGATTTTAACAGAGGAATGTGTGGAGAGGAGCCACAAGTGATAGTCAGAGACCTGGGGCCATTAGCACCCCTAGGCTCACAGCAACGAGGGGACAGTGGTTCCCAGAACCCAGGGGAAGGGTATGGCAGAGAAGAAGGTGCCAGTCTTGGTTTCCTCCCATTGCCGTTGGTTTCCAAGTCTGTAATCTTTACGGAAGGAGGCTGCCACATCTTTCTCCCATGGATTGACTGGTGGGTTCGAACCTCCGACCATTCAGTTAGCAGCCGAATGCTTAACCACTGTGCCACCAGGGCTTCTCCCTTAGTTTCCTAGTGCTGCTGTAAATACCACAAATGGGTGGCTTTAAAGAAAATAATTTTATTTTCTCACAGTTCAGGAGGCTCTTGTTGTTGTTAGGTTCTGTCGAGGTGTTAGGTTCCAACTCATAGTGACCCTATGTACAGCAGAAGGAAACACTGCCTAGTCCTGCGCCATCCTCAGGAGGTTAGAAGTCCAAATCCAGGGCATCTGCTCTAGGGGAAGGCTCTCTCTCTTTTTATCCGCTCTGGGGGTAAGATCCTTGCCTCTTCCTGCTTTTGTAGTCCTGGCATTCCTCAGTTCCTTAATGATCCCCATGTGGTGTCTGTCTTCCCCATTTGTGCTTGCTGTCTCTGTGTCTGTGCTGCTCCTTACAACTCAGAGGTGATTAGGTTTCAGGCACACCTTACACTGATATGGCCTCATTAACATAACAAGGAAAAGCCTATCCCCAAATGGGAGTACATCCACAGGTATGGCGTTAAGATTCCAACACATATTTTGAGGGACACAGTGCTTTAAGAGGGGTGGTAAGCGACCTTCTTGAAGGGTGCAGCCAGTCCAAGGCACCATCGCAGGGAAGGAGCCAGGGGACTGAGTATCTTGATCCCACTCTTCTTCCCTATGATCACCTTCCAGGGCTTTCCATGGGCTGACCTCTACCAGAAGCCTGAGGGCAGGGGTGTCTGCTGATGGAAGCCATATAGGTCAACTGAGCAGGTGGAGGAGGGAGGAGAAGGATTCTGGAGGGAGAAATAGAAGGTATCCAGCTCTGACCTCCCCAGCTCACCATGTGATAGACACATTCTAATTTCCTAATAACTGAAATCATGCTGTTGCCAAGTTTTGCTGGCCTGGGCATCCCACCCCTTTAAGGTGACTCTGCCATGACACATTAAATGTTGATGGTTTAGTTTACTTCTCAGGGGCAAGCTAATTTCCCTTAATTCTAATTCTGGGGGGAGGAGCCACTTTCTCTCTCAGGGACACTTGCATCCCACATCACAGGATAGAGAGAGGAGGCTCAGGAAAGTGCACGTGAAAATAGTATAGCCATTGTGGAAAACAATGTGGTGGTACCTCAAAAAGCTAAAAATAGAACTACCATGTGACCCAGCAATTCCACTCCTAGGTATACACCCAAAAGACTTGAAAGCAGAGACTCAAAAAGAGATGTGTACACCAGTGTTCACTGCAGCACTATTCATAGTAGCCAAAAGGTAGAAACAACCTAAATGCCCATCAACAGATAAATGGATAAACAAAATGTGCTACATACATACTCAGCCAGTAGGAGAAATGAAGTCTTGATACATGCTACAGTATGGGCAAACTGGAAGACATAATGCTGAGTGAAATAAGTCAACCACAAATATGGTATGACTTCACTTATATAAAAACACAAGAAAAGGCAAATATATAGAGACCAGAGTTTATTTGTGGTTACCAAAGTACAGGAGGGAAGGGGAAAAGGGTTAATGGTGATGGAAAAATCGCATTGATTAAGGGCAGGGTTGCACAGCCGATTATTGTAATTGCTGTCAGTAAGTTGTACACCTGTAAAAAGCTGAATTGGCAAAAGTTGTGTGGTAGATATATTTACAACAATGACAAAAAAAAAAAGAGTAGCTGCTGAGGCTGCTTATGTACGACCAAACACCTCATGGGATTTGGTTCCTTGGTTTGGAGGTTTAGCATCATGGTTTCATGGGACATCCCAATTAATTGGCCTAATAACATATTTAGTGGTTCTGTTCTACCCCCTGGTTCATTGCATAGTGCATGGGGTCTTTAAAGCTTGCAAAAGACCATCCAAGGCACAAGAATTGGTTACTATTCACCTGGAGCAACAGAGGAAGGAGAGTCATGATTAGGAGGAGGAAATGGAATGTGTGGCTAATTGCCTCCATGAACAACTGCCTCCTTTGCCATGAGACTGAAGAACTGGATGGTGCCTGGCTACCATTACTGAACATTTTGATCAAACATTCCTTAGAAGAATCCTGATCAAAAGGGGGAATATAGAACAGAACTTCAAATTCTCATAGACTCTAGACTTTCTGGAGCCATGGAGGGTAGACAAACCCCTGAAACTATTGCTCTGAGATAATCTTTAAACCTTAAACCAAAAATATCCCCTGGAGTCATCTTGAAACCAAACAGTAGTTTAGCTTAACTAGTAAAAAAGTTATGCCTTGAGCACTATGCTCTTTTAAGAACTGTCTTCATGGGATCAAACTGACAACAGCAACTTGAAAGGTTAGATATGAACCTTAGGGGGCAGTGAATTTATGTTAATGAGGGAGGAACAACTCAGGAAAACAGGGTGAGAACGGTTTCACAACTTGAAGAATGTAATCAATGTCACTAAATGGTACATGTAAAAACTGCTGGATTGGTGTATGTTTTAATGTGCATATTCTCAACAACAACAACAAAATAAATAAAATTCAGAAGGAAAAAAAGGGCAAGTGAAAATATGTAGAGAGCTTTAAGTACATGGTCAGTGAGTCAACAGTGGGAGTGAGCGAAGCTGTGAGCAGCTCAGAGCCTTCCTTCTGCAACCGTGGTGGGTGTGAATTGTTGTCAGCTACTGTCCAGTCAGCCCCTGACTTGTGGCGACCCCATGCACAATGGAACAAAATGCTGTTCCGTCCTGTACCATCCCCAGGATTGGTTGTGGATTAGACCGTTGTGATCCATATGGTCCTCATTGTTTGATTTTTGGAAGTAGATTGCCAGATCTTTCCTCCTAGTCCCTCTTAGTCTGTGTGTGAACAATTAACAAAACAAAACAAACAAGCAAACTTGGTACCATCTAGTCAATTCCAACCCATGGTGACCCCATGTGTTACAGAGTAGAACTTCTCCATAGGGTTTTCTTGGCTGTAATCTTTATGGAAGCCAATTGCCAGCCTTTCTTTCATGGTGCTGGTGGGTGGGTTTGAGCTGCCAACCTTTAGGTTAGTAGTTGAACACAAACTGTTTGTACCACCCGTGGGTGTGAATAAAAAAAAATGCTGTTGAGTCGATTTTGACCCATAGCGACCCTGTAATCCTCCCCAAATGCAGGAGTTTACTACATGCCACGTGCTTTTTACTTTTCATTTTTATTGTTTTAGATTGAGGAGAAAACTGTGTGATCTTCTGCCCTCCCCTGCCCTTCCTTTCATCTTTTCTTCCTCTCTTTCTTCCTCCCCCTTCCCTCCCTCTCTCCCTTCCTCCTACTCATTACCCTCCAGCCAATTCTGACTCATAGCAACCCTGTTGGACAGAGTAGAACCACCCCCAAATGGTTTCCAAGGCTGTAAACTTTATGGAAGCAGACAGCCACATTTTTCTCCCTCGGAGAAGCTGATGAGTTCGAACCATGGACCTTTTGGTTAGCAGCCAAATGTTTAACCACTGAGCCACCAGAGCTCCTCCCCTCCCTCTTTAAAAAAAAATCAGAATTTCAAACATACACAAAAGTAGACAAACTGGGATAAGGAACCTCCATGTACCTATTATCTAGCTTCAAGAGCTATTTACTCATATCATTTTTTTTTTCATTATTCCCTCCTGACACTCACTGACTATTCTGAAACAAATCCCAAACATTATGGCATTTAAATGTAAATATTTCAGTATGTAACTCTAAAAGATAGACTTTCTCTAACGTAACCATGTTATTATCCCACCTAAAGTTAACAGTTATCTGTTAACATCATCAAATATCCAGTCAGTGTTCAAATTTCTAATTGCCTCATACCCTTCATAATTTTTTTTATGTTTCTTTGAATCAGGATCCACATAAAGTCGACACACTGTGATTGCTGATAATGTCTTTTAAGTCTCTTAATCTGTAGGTTTCTCTCTTTATCTTGCAATTTATTTCTTGAAGACAAAACCAAAACCAAAACCAAACCCCTTGCTGTCGAGCTGATTCCAGTTCATAGCAACCCTACAGGACAGAGCAGAACTGCCCCATCAGGTTTCCAAGGAGCGCCTGGTGGAATCAAACCACTGGCCTTCTGGCTAGCAGCCAAGGTCTTTAATCACTGTGCCACCAGGGCTTGTTGAAGAAACCCGGTCATTTGTGCCATAGAATTTTCCCTAGTGTGGGTTTTGCTGATTGCATCCCTGTGGTGTGGTTTAACACGTTCCTCTGTCCTGGGTATTTACTGCAATTTGGTAGTTGGATCTGGGGACTTGATTGAATTCAGGCTCATTAAAAAAAAATATATAAAAAATGTATAACATAAAATTCAATGACATTAATTACATTCTCAATGTTGTGCCACAATCTCCACTACCTATTTCCAAAACTTTTTCGTCACCTGAAACAGAAACTCTGTACCCATTAAGCAATAACCCCCCATTCCTCCTCCTCCCAGCCCCTGGTAACCTCTGATGTACTTTCTGCCTCTATGAATTTGACTGTTCTAGATATTTCATATAAGTGGAATCATACAGTATTTGTCCTTTTGTGACTGGTTTATTTCACTCAGCATCACGTTTTTAAGGTTCATCCATGTTGTAGCATCTATCAGGACTTTATTTCTCTGTATGGCTGAATAATACGCCACTGTATGTATGTACTACATTTTGTTTATCCATTCATCCGTTGATGGACATTTGTGTTGTTGCCACCGTTTGACCACAGTGAACCTTGGTGTACAAGTATTTGTCTGAGTCCCTACTTTTAAGTCTCTTGGACATAACACCTGGAAGAAGAATTGCTGGGTCATATGGTAGTTCTATGTTTAAGTTTTTGAGGAAGTGCCAAACTGTTTTCCACAGTGGCTGTGCCATTTTACATTCCCACCAATGTCTCCACAACCTCACCAACACTTGTTATTTTCCTTTTTTTCTGTTAATAGCCATCCTAGTGGGGGCTGAACTGGTATCTTGTGGTGGTTTTCATTTGCATTTCCTTGACGACCAATGAGTTGATCATCTTTTCATGTACTTACTGGTCGTTTATTTATCTTCTTTGAAGGCTCAATATTTTTTTAAATTCCCTCAGCAGGCACATAGTGTCTGGTTGTCTCTCTTTCTGTGATGTCAGCAGCCATTGACACATGATGCCTAGATTCATTACTTCATTAGGGGTTACATGCTATGGATTTTTGTTTTCTGTAACTCCGATGGAATTCTGACTCAGAGAATGCATTTTACTGCCTGGTGGAAAACTTTGATGCTTTTGGAGGACTTCTACCTCCCCAGGGTTATGCCATAGTTCTGGATCTTATGTAATACCGAGGCAGGGGTGGGGATGACCCCAGCTATCAGGCTACCCTTCCCTGCTGGACCATGCTCTGTTCTTTGCCCCTGTTCACACAGCCCTGTTGAGTTGGGTCTCTGCCACCTGTGTGATGCTCACAGCTTGGGAGTCTTCGCTGAGGCTGTCTGTACTTTATTCTTCACATAGACCCTCCACGGGGCCATTCCTTTTGGGTCCTCCTGCCTCTGGGGACTCAAAGAACTTTCTGTCCTTTCCTCCCCCTAGCCCCAGGGGAATCTCTTCTAGTCTGGTGAATAGAAAAAGGAATGTTCCTCCTTCATATCTCTTCAAGATAACTTTTCATGTCCCCGAACACTCTTTTCCTCTGGGGCACAGGCTTTTGGAAAACAAAGGTCGGAAAGACTTGCAGGCTATGTCTACTTTCTGTCCTGTCACATAACTCCCCTGAGGCAGAAAGCATGCTTGAATGGGGGAAAGAAAGGGGACAATAGAGGGAGAAAAACATCCTGTAAGTAAATATAAGAAGTCCCAGGTGGCGCAAATGGTTAAGTGCTTGACTACAAGCCGAAAGGTTTTTGGTGGTTCAAACCCACCCAGAGGCTTCTTGGAAGACAGGCCTGGTGATATGCTTCCGAAAGGTCACAGCCTTGAAAACCCTATGGAGCTGTTCCACTCTGTACACACCGGGTCATCATGAGTCAGAAATGACTCGATGGCAACTAACAAGAAGTAAATATAATAAAGTTATTATCTAGCCACACAGCATTAACAGAAGTATATAAGGTAGAACAGGGGAGGCGATCGTCTGCCTCCACACTCAACTGGTCACTTTGTACCTAAAGTCCCTATCTGGGTGTGGAAGACACACTTTTTAAGAGCCAATATCTGCCTTCTAAGCCTCTCCTCTGTCACGGATTGAACTGTGTTCCCAGAAAATATGTGTCAACTTGGTTAGGCCGTAATCCCCAGTATTATGTGGTTATCCTCCATTTTGTGATTTTTGTATGTGTTATAAATCATAATCTCTGCCTGTGGTTAAAGAGGGTTAGGGTGGGATGTAACACCCTTGCTCAGGTCACATCCCCGATCCAATGTAAAGGGAGTTTCCCTGGGTGTGGCCTGCACAACCTTTTATCTCTCAAGAAATAAAAGGAAAGGGAAGCTAGCAGAAAGTGGGGACTTCATACCACCAAGAGAGCAGTCCCGAGAGCAGAGTGCATCCTTTGGACCTGAGGTTCCTGCGTTGAGATGCTCCCAGACCAAGGGAAGACTGATGACAAGGATCTTCCTCCAGAGCCGACAGAGAAAGAAAGCCTTTCCCTGGAGCCAGCACCCTGAATTTGGACTTGTAGCCTACTGGACTATGAGAGAATAAACTTTTCTTTGTTAAAGCCATCCACCTGTGGTATTTCTGTTATAGCAGTGCTAGATGACTAAGACACCCTCCTACAAATGGACCTGGTTCTTCCCACTAAGGTCCTACCGAACAAATCTAATTTTGCCCTCATATAACCACAGCTGAAATCGTTGGCATTAGCTACCATGTTTGCTGCCATCTTTGGCTCCAGCCACTTACATCCAGGGCCTCATTTGTTCCATGTCCAAAATCTAAGTTTTCTCCACCTCCCATTCTTTTTCCTCGTTCCCAAACACTTGTGCTTTGGCTGCAGCAAGCTGAGGACTCTTCAGCTGGTTTAAGGTTACTTCTGCCTTCAATTCCTTCAGTTCCGATCCTTGTATCTGTCTACCTTGTGTTTCCAACTCATGTGCCTTGGATACCTTTATCCTGACACCCATGCTGCTGAGGCCTGTTCGAGAAAATGCACCACCATGGTTTGGAAACATGATGAGCTCATGGTCTTCATTCTTAGCTGGGCATTAAACGCTTCTTGACTTTTTTTTAAATCTTATTGTAGTGAAATGTATATATCAAAACATTTCAACCATTTTTATGCATACAATTCAGTGACATGAACTACATTCATCATGTTGTGCGACCATCAGCACTATCTGTTTCCAAAATTTTTCATCACCCTTAACACAAAAACCCTGTACTGCTTATACTCTCCACCCCCATCTCCCCCTCCCACCTGCCCCTGTGACCACTAGTGAACTTTGGTCTCTATGCATTTGCCTATTCTAGATATTTCACGTAAGTGGAATCATACAGTGTTTGTCCTTTTGTACCTGACTTATTTCACGCAGCATAATGTTTTGACTTTCTTCCTTGATGTCTTTAGTCATGTCCTTTTTCCTCTGGCTATTTCAAGCTTTGCCCTTTGTCCTCTAGTCTCCTACCAGTCAACTCTCATTTTACTGACTACTGATGATGTTACTTCCTACTTTTGTTTTCTTTTTTTGTGGCTGAGACATAACTACAAATAGTACAGTGTACAAATCTTAGGTGTCAGCTGATGAATATTTACCTATGTCTGCACCTATATAATCACCACCCAGCTCAAGATATACAGCATTTTCATTACCCTAGAAACTCCCCTGGGATCCCTTACAGTCAACAACTGCCCCTTCCCGGCTAACCCCTATTCTGGCATCTATCACTGTAGATTAGGTTTACCTCTTCTTGAACTTTCATATTAATGGAATCATAAAATATATACACTCTTTCATGTCTGGTTTCTTTTGCTCAATATAATATCTGTGAGATTCGTCTATGTTGTTGCGAGTGGTTTGATCTTTTTTATTGCTGCATAGTATTCCACTGTATGAACTACACTAGATTGGTGGATATTTGGGTTGTTTCCAGTTTGGGGCTATTATGAATAAAGCTGCCATGAACATTCCTGTGTGTGTCTTTTTTGGACGTACGAACTCATTTCCGTTACTCCTTACTTTAATGTGAAAATGAAGGTCATTAGGTAAGAACTCATACTCATACTCACGGCACTGGGTTTGGAGGTAAGAACTACTCTCCTTCCCACTCTTTTCTCCTTACATGAAGGTGTAGTGAAGAGGTACCCCACTTACAAAAAGCCCCGTCACCTTCTTCCCTGCCCCCTTCCTAACTGTCCCCTCTCACCTCCCCAGAGAGACCCTTCATAGCCACCATCTCTCCTGTCTCTCCAGTGTATTCTATCTGCTAAGCCTGTTCCATCAACACTCCTCCATCTTAAATTAAAACAAAACAAAACAGGACAATACAAACAAAACCATCTCCCTTGACTCTACATCATGCTCTAGCTATGGTCCTATAGCTCTCCTTCCCTTCACAGTCAAGAGTCTTGAAAGTGGAGTCTACTCTTGCCGACTCCATTTCCTTAGTTTTTGGATACTTCTCAACTCCTTGAAATCTGGCCCCAGCCACCACCACCCCCTCTGAAATTGCTCCGTCAAAGGTCAACACTAAACCCCTTTGGCAAAGCCAAACTTCACTTTTCTGTCTTTATCTCAGGTGTTTTGGCCTTTGTGCTGGGTCAGATCACAGAGTCTGGTCTAGGTCCAAGGATGGGTGGACATGATGGCTTGGACCTGGTTCAAGGTTGCTTTCAATGTGGTTTACTTCCAAAGCAACAACTAAACCTTACGGAGAGAAACAAAATGTTGCTACTAGTGGGTAGGTAGACACCCTTGTGCATAGCGGTTAAGACCTATGGCTGCTAACCAAAAGGCTGGCAGTTTGAATCCAGCAGGCACTCCTTAGAAACCCTATGGGGCAGTTCTACTCTGTCCTATAGGGTCACTATGAGTCAGAATCGACTAGATGGAACTGGGTTTGTTTTTTGTTTTGTTTTGTGGATGGGTGGCTCCCCATGACATCCTCGGAGTCTCCTGAGGCACATCCATGACTCACTGGGCCTAGTAGCCCCTGGGGACTTAGACTATTTTTGTGACAGTGAATAGTGGGCTCACTGCCTTCTACATCTATGGCCATGTCAGCACCCCCAAACAGCTCAAACTACCGTACAAGGCAATTCTGCTCCTTAGGGAGTCAGACTGTCCAAATCCTGGGCTCCAGGCCTTGCAATTCTTGCTGGGCCTGCAGTGAGGCATCTTCTTTTACCAGGACCTGCACTGCAGCTCTCAGAGGTTGCACTACGTCTACTGAAGGGCATTCTGTGGGCTGGTTTGGCCAGGATCCTTCAGGACCATTCTGCTCCGTTTAGCCCTTTTGTCTTGGTTTTTTTCCAGTTGCCGTGGTGTCAATTCTGACTCATGGAGACCCCATGAGTATCAGAGTAGAACTGCTCCATAGGGTGTTTTTTAAAAATTTTTATTTTGTTTTTGTTGAGGATATACACAGCAAAACGTACACCAATACAACAGTTTCTACATGTACTGTTTAGTGACATTGATGACATTCTTCGAGTTGTGCAACCATTCTCACCCTTCTTTTCTGAGTTGTTCCACCCCCACTAACTTGAACTCACTGTCCTCTGAGGCTCATATCTAATCTTTCAAGCTGCTATTGTCATTTTGATCCCATCTAGATAGTTCTTAAAAGAGCATAATGCTCAAGGCAGACCTTTTTTTACTAGTTAAGCTAAACTATTGTTTGGGTTTAAGATGATTTCAGGGGATATTTTTGCTTTGAGGTTTAAACGTCTCAGGGCAATAGTTTCAGGGGTTCATCCAACAACCTTCATGGCTCCAGGAAGTCTGAAGTCCATGAGAATTTGAAATTCTGATGTTCATTTTCCTGCTTTTGATCAGGATTCTTCTATGGAAACTTTGATCAAAATGTTTAGTAATATTAGCTGGGCACCATCCAGTCCTTCTGATCTCAAGGTAAAGTAGGCAGTCGTTCATGGAGGCAATTAGCCACATATTCTCTATCCTCCTCCTATTCCTAACTCTTCTTCCTCTGTTGCTCCAGGCGAATAGAGACCGACTGTTGGGCCTTGGATGGCCGCTTGCAAGCTTTTAAAACCCCTGGCACTACACAACCAACTAGGAGGTAGAACAGAAGCACTAAACACATTAGTAGGCCAATTAACTGTGATGTCACATGAAACCTCCATAGGATTTTCAACGGCTGATTTTTTGGAAGTAGATCTCCAAGCCTTTCTTGTGAGGCACCTCTAGGTGAACTCAAACCTCCGGCCTTTCTGTTAGCACCTGAGTGTGTTAAAAATTTGTACCATCCAGGGACACCTGTCTTAGTTTAGGATCCCCTGAAGCAGGCCCTGAGGCAAAAACTCAGGCTTATGTAGTTGATAGAGGATCCCAGGAAGCACGGGGAAGGGAGTAGGGTGAATGAGACAGGACAGGAAACAAAGCCAATATAGTGGTCACTGCAGTGAGCAACTGGGGCTCAATCCCTCTGGGGCCCTCTGAGAGCCTGTGTGGGATTCACCTCAGAATTGGGAAGGCTGGGGCATTTATCCAACAGTTTGTGTCCCACAAGGTTGACGGATGCTTCTGGGGTTAACTCCCTATGCTTCCAACTGTGCCAGCACTTTGTTGAGCAAGCCCCTGTGGTGCCAGAGCAAGCCTCAAGCAGAGAGACACACAAGCACTTACGGGGGGGAAGCTGTCAGCAGGCGTGGACAGGAAAGGTCCCCCTCAGGTGCAGGTGTGCTCAGAGAGGTCTGAGGGAAAAGGGGTGGGGTGTCAACAGTGTGGGCCACTCCTGTCCCTCCCTCCCTCCTCAAAAGTCTCTCCTCCCACAGCCTCTGTGAACCATTTTCTCTGGCTTCCTGTTTGCCTCTCTGGCTGTTTGTTCCCAGTACACTTTACAGACTCCTCTTCCTGCCATCCTCATACCGAAATGCAAACTAGTCCCACACCCAGCCCTCTTTCCTCACTCTGCATATCCTCCCTGAGGGACCTTACCTACACCCTGGGCTTCCATGACCATTTCTTTGCTGGTGACTCCTAAATCCATGTTTTAAACACAGAGCTCTCAGTTTGCGATCCAAACCCTTCCATCTAGTTTGTCCACTTGACATCCGTGATTTTAGACATTTCACAAGCTTCTCAACTTCATATGTTCGTGAGTGAACTCATCGACTGCCACCCCTACCCCCAGCAAACCTGTTTCTCCTCTGTGTTTCTTGTCTCCAAGCTGAAACTTGAAACCTATCTGTGAACACACTGTTGGTTGGAGGACCCAACCCCCATTCCTGATAATTAACCATATTATGGGACCATGGGCCACAGTTCTGGCTGAAGAATTGTAAGCAGAAGCCTGCTGTGGGTTCCTGGGAATGATTTTGTTTTCCTGATACAGGTATTCTCCCTTTTCCCTTCTTCCTGCTTCTTTCTGGAATGTCAACATGAAGGCAAGAGCAGTGCAGTCACCTTGTAACTATGAGGGAAGGGCAAGAGAATCATAGAGACTGAGTGCTGACGTTCTTTGATCTCTATTTCACTACCTTCTCTCTTCCTGTTGCGTGAGCCAAACGCATCTTATTTGTTTAAGCCACTGTAGTCAGGGTTTTGGATACATAAGGGGAATCCCTGGATGGTGCAAATTATTAAATGCTCAACTACTAACCTAAAGGTTGGTGGCTCAAACACGCCCAGAGATGCCTTGAAAGAAAGGCTTGGCGATCTGCTTCCAAAAGATCACAGCCATTGAAAACCCTGTGGAGTGCAGTTATACTCTGCAACACATGGGGTCACCATGAGTCAGAATTGTCTCATCGGCAACTGATAAATCATGGAGGGGATGGACCACTTGGAGCCTTCCTTCAGGATGGACACACTTATTCCCCCAGCTGTTGGGAGTGTTGAGTGTTGGATGTTATCCAGTCCAAAGTATTTCATAATTTTCACAGTTTCTTCCAAGATCCCACAGCCTGATTTAGCCTTCTCTCTTTCTGTGGTTTACTTCTTTATCTGATTTGCTCACAGGGCTGTAAGCTTCTGAAGAACGGGATCATATCTTATGTGACTTTGTACCTCTAGGGCCATTACACAGAGTGCTTTTTGGTTCATATTTCATATTCATCCACTCCTTAGGATGCTATCTTTTGAATGTGTCCAGTTTGCCAATGTCCTTTTTAAGGTATGACTTTCAGAACTGAACTGAATGTTCCAGAAGTGGTTGGACAAGAGTGGGGCAAAGTGGGACCATCACTTCCCTTTTTGTAGGCATTTACATGTGTGACTAGCCTGGGGCAAGATTCCTTTTTTCCCAGTCACCATATCCCACACTTTACTCATACCGAGCTTACTGTCCGTTAAAGTTTCTTTTTTATCCAAGTTGTTGCTAAGCCATATTTCTCACATTTTATACCAGGGCTTATGCTTTCTAGATTGAATGCAGAACTTCATATTTATTCTTATTAAATGCCACCATTCTCACCAGTGTGGATCTTCAATTCTAATTTATATTAGAACTGGACCTGATTTTTAAATTTTTTTTATTTTCATATTTTAATTTACTACGATTCCTGCAAATCACTTAAAAATCTTTATGGAAGAGGATGGGGGAAGCATATAAATAAATAAACATCACGTTGACAGGTTTCTCTATTTTAACAGTCTGTTGAAACATTACTGAAATCCAAGTAGATTATCCAGTGTTTTAACTAACCTACATTTTTTTTTTTTTTTACCAGCATAGGGCCACCACTCTTCTGTCTGTCATACTGTGGTGGTTTGCATGCTGCTACGATGCTGAAAGCTATGCCACTGGTATTTCAAATACCAGCAGGGTCACCCACGGTGGACAGATTTTAAGTGATGCTTCCAGACTAAGCAGCTAGGAAGAAAGGCCTGGCGATCTACTTCTAAAAATTAGTCAATGAAGACTTTATGAATTATAATAGAACATTGTCTGACTCACTTGCTTTGGACATGTCATCAGGAGGGATTAATTTCTAGAGAAGGACATCATGTTTGGTGAAGTAGAGGGCAGGTGGGAGACTCTTGGTGAGATGGACTGGCACAGTAGCCACAACGATGGACTCAAACATACTGGCAATTGTGAGTATGACACAGGACCAGGCAATATTTCATTCTACATAAGGTCACTATGAGTTGGAGTCAACTCAATGGCAGCTAATAACAACCTGCTTGGGGCAACCAGACATTTGATAGGTGTCTTCCATTATTCTACCTGCTCCATGCTTAAAAATGTTGACCACGGCTGAAGAGCGAGCCCTGGAAGCCAGTCCGAAAGTGTATCACCTACTCTGGATTTGAGAAGATTTAACTCAAGCCCCCTCCCCCCCGGTGGCCACTTTGCTCCAGTAGAAAGACTTGTGTGTACAGGTCCCTGCCCTCCCACCAAATCTAAATCATTTCTTTTTGGATTACCTACTCTTTATTACGCTCAGTACCTCTTCTCCCCTCCGCTAGTGCAGAAAATGGAGAGCGGGCTGCTTCCTGGGCTCAGACATGAGCGGATGCTGGGCTCCAACGAGCGGAATGCTGCAATCCATGCCACTGCTGGCTGCGCTGGCTTCCGATACAGTTTTTATGACCATGTGCTTTCTCTTTCTTCTAGCATTAAAGTTTTATTCACCACATGTCAGCCTGCTTATTAAGAAACTCGTAGCGCTCCCGCGCCTGAGGTCAGCCCCAGCCGCTGCTGTTTTCTCAGCTAGCCTTTGTTATTTGCTAAAATGCCTGGCTGCTTCTCGTTGTGTGCCCTCAAGTCCACTCTGACTCATGGCGACCCCATGTGACAGAACAGAACTGCCCCATAGGCTTTCCTAGGCTGTAATCTTTACGGGAGCAGATTGCCGGGTTTTTCTCCGGAGGAGCTGCTGGTGGGTTCCAGCCGCTGATCTTGCCGTTAGCACCTGAGCGCTTAATGATTACGCCACCAGGGCTCCTTAAAAACGCCTAGGTTAGGTGTCAGAAAACACTATGCAGCACGCAGAAGGAAAGACCACAGCACCCAACATAGCCACCTTTCCTGAGAGTGTGGGTGGTGCCCACTGACCCCATCTCTTCTCTTTCCAGCTCTCTGGGACAGACAGATTGAGATATCCCCCCAACAAGCGTTTATTCCGCGTTTCAATGACCTTCCCCATTAACCCATTCCATGTGTTAATTTCTCTGTCCGCAGCTCCAGCAGGCAAACCTCATGGTTAAGCCTCCACTCCACCTTTCTAATGCAGGGACTGAACCTTTTTTTCCCCCCTCTCCTATAGGGTCGCTACAGTCTGTCTGAAAGCAGGAAATCTTAACCTTTCTTTGTCTTGGACCCGTGTCTCGCTTCTCAAACTTTAACGTGAATAACAGCTACACCAGGATCTTATTAAAATGCAGGTTCTGATTCGGTAGGTCTGGGGCGGAGACAGATTTGCATTTCTAACCAGCTCCCAGATGCAGCTACTGGTCCGCGGACCACATTTTGAGTAACAAGGTCTCAGCGGCTTTCAAACTTGGGGGTGGGGAGCGAGTGGCTGCCCGAATCTCCCCCACCCCCCGAAGGTCCAGCGAAAAGAAAACCTACGGCCACACTGGATGCATCAATAGACCCCAGTAGGCACAGAGGCCGCGACTGCAGAGCATCACAGGTGTGCGTCCCGGCCAGCCCCAGTCTGCCGCAATTCATCAGCCCCCAACAAACGCTTCTTTATAATCGGGAAATAGGAGCCGGCTCTCCCGGAGCCCCGGGCACTGACCGCGCCCCTCCCACCCTTCCGGACCGCTGAGCAAGGGGCGGACTTCAGGCGGGGCGGCTTAATAAACTAGGAAAAAAAAAAAAAAAACAGACGAAACAAACCTAGCGACCCGGGATCGCTCCAAGAAAGACGGAGTCTGGCTTGTTTCCAGGTTGTGGGATCTGCCAGAGGGCGCGGGCCTCCCTCCCTGGCGTGGCAGGTGCACCCGGGGCAGGCGCTAGGCTCCTGTCTTGCCCTTTGCCCATCACCCACGTGGGAGTGAAGGGTGACCCGCGGGCGGTAGGGTAAACGACCCCTGCTATCCCCACGTCAGAGGAAGCACGGAGAAAAGCCACCTTCCTTTCTCTTTTAGTTGAGCCACGGAGCTGTGCCTACTCCCAGACTCTTCAGGGCCATAGATTTAGAATCACACTCTCCGGAGATGTTCTTGAATATGCCTTTTCCAACCGTGTATGTCTTTTTCTTCCTCCCTACCTCCCTCCTTCCTTTCTTCCACTTTCTCTCCTTTCCTCCCTCCCTTTTTTCTTACTTTTCTTCCACTTTGAGGCCCTTAACCTTTTACCTCAGTGGTTATTGTGCTCATTTGAATTCAGAGGTCTCTTCCACTGGACAGACATTCACAAACTCAAATAAATGTCACATAGGGTTCTAGTTTCCAGCCCAATACAGACAACAACCACAGCACTAAAGCTGTAAATTATTTTTTAAAAGAAAGAAAAAATGTCTTAGAGCACAGATTCTCGCAGTATGGTCCTGGGACAAGCAGCATCAGCATCCCCTGAGAACTTGTTAGAGATGCAGATTTTCAGGCCCCACCCTGGACCTGCTGAAGCTGAACTTCAGGGGTGGGGGTGGGTGGGTGGAGTTCAGCAGTATCTTTTAACCAGCCTCCCAGGCTGAAGTCTGTGAACCACTCATCTAGAGAAATGCGGAGTCCCTGGGTGGTGTTTAAGGGCTCGATTACTAAAGAGAAAGTTGGTGATTCGAATCCACCTAGAGGCACCTCAGAAGATAGGCCTGGCGATCTGCTTCCAAAAGGTCACAGCATTGAAAACGCTATGGAGCAGTTCTAGTTCTACTCTGCACACATGGGGTCTCCATGAATCAAAATGAACTAAAAGGCACCTGGTTGTTTAGTTAGAGAAAAGCAGAGCCCATATGCTAGGTCTATGTAATGTACAGACATGGCGCTGGACAGCAAGCTCTGTCTCCTGGGACTGGGGGCAGGGCACTTGTTTGGAAGATGAAACAATGTTCCGGCTGACAAGGCCTCAGACAAGCCTGTATCATTGCAAGTGGACGGAGGCTGCTGTGAGGCCAGCTGCTTCATCTGGGAGTTTTCTGGTACTCCCTTTTGTAACCCACCTTCCCATACTAACTACCAGGAAACGGGATGGTCTACTTTGTGCTAATAAGCTGCTGCACTTCTTCTAACATGCTGAACATGATAAGAGCATGGAGGGATGAAATATTTGGAGTAGTTAAGTAATCAAGGCAGGAATAATTAGGTAGATGAAACCCCAACAGAAATAATCCATCTTTTGGAAAGAAATGACATTTTGAAAAATTTAGAAATCTTCATCAAGCTATTATGCTGCTGAAATATGTAAGCACTTTGCATTATATTTTCTTTGCCTGCAACATGCAACACATGCGAGAGAAATTAAAGGATTTCACTCTGTCCCTAGCACTTCATCTCAATGATGGCAGCCCTGGACACTGGAGACTAATATAAATAACTCATAAATTATCTTTCTAAAGAAACCATCTATCGGTTTAGAGAGAATATTATTTGATAGCCAGGTATTTAAAAGAGTTTTACTAAATGTTACAAGTTCTGTTACTGTTGTTGCTAGTTGCTGTCTGACTCATGGCAACCCCATGTGTGCAGAGTAGAAAGGCTCTGTCGGGTTTTCAAGGCTATGACCTTTCAGAAGCAGATTGCCAGGCCTATCTTCTGAGGTGCCTCTGGGTGGGTTCAAACCGATGACCCTTCAGCTGGTAGTTGAGCACTTAACGATTCAAGCCTTTTGTTGTTGTTGTTAGGTGCCATCAAGTCGGTTCTGACTTATAGCGACCCTATGTATCACAGAATGAAACACTGCCTGGTCCTGTGCCATCCTCACTATCCTTATTATGCTTGAGCCCATTGTTGCAGCCACAGTGTCAATCCATCTCATTGAGGGTCTTTCTCTTTTTCGCTGACCCTGTTCTTTGCCAACCATGCTGTCCTTCTCCAGGGACTGATCCCTCCTAACAACGTGTCCAAAACATGTGAGTCAAAGTCTCTCCATCCTTGCTTAAGGAGCGTTCTGGTTGTTCTTCTTCCAAGACACATTTGTTCTTTGTTTTGGCGGTCCACGGTATATTCAATATTCTACACCAACACCACAATTCAAAGGCGTCAATTCTTCGGTCTTCCCTATTCATTGTCCAGCTTTCACATGCATATGATGCGATTGAAAACATCATGGCTTGGGTCAGGCACATCTTAGTCTTCAGGGTGACATCTTTGCTTTTCAACACTGTAAAGAGGTCCTTTGCAGCAGATTTGTCCAATGCAATGTGTCTTTTGATTTCTTGACTGCTGCTTCCGTGAGTGTCGACTGTGGATCCAAGTGAAATGAAATCCCTGACAACTTCAATCTTTTCTCCATTTATCATGGTGTTGCTTATTGGTCCACGTGTGAGGATTTTTGTTTTCTTTATGTTGAGGTGTAATCCATATTGAAGGCTGCGGTCTTCGATCTTCATCAGTAAGTGTCTCAAGTCCTCTTCATTTTGAGCAAGCAAGGTTGTGTCATCTGCATAATGCAGGTTGTTAATGAGTCTTCCTCCAATTCTGATGCTCTGTTCTTCTTCTTTGAACCTCTTAAGAGGTTTCTATTGTTGTATGGGCAGAGGAAGTAAAATGGGTCCCATTTCAAAAGTTGACTGTGGATAGCGAGGGTTCCTTTCTTTCCCTGACTGTCTTCCCACCTCGTCAGTTGATATTTGTGATTAACCTACTCGGTGAAATACAGGCATTCTTACCCTGGAATGCAGGCGAAGATTTTAGCAGATTATAGCCTACTGTGAAAAATGGCCTTTGTCATAAATGACTCTGAGGGGGCACTAGTGTGCTCAGACCTATGGATTAATGAGAGGCTCTGTGGTGCGATATAAGGAAGAGAGTGCTGGGTTGGGCTTGGGGGCATGGCTAGCAGTGTAACCTTGTTGTTGTTGTTAGGTGCTGCCAAGTCAGTTCTGACTCATAGCGACCCTATGTAGAACAGGACAAAACACTGCCCAGTCCTGCTCCATCCTCACAATCTTGGCTATGTTTGAGCCCATTGTTAATGGGTGTTTGTAGCTGTTTCTTCTCATTTTGAGCCATGCCACATCTACAAATGAAGGTTCTGAAAACTACTCCATCCACGTCATTAAGGTCGACTCTACTTTGAGGAGGCAGCTCTTCCCTAGTTGTATTTTGAGTGCCTTCCAACCTGAGGGACTCACCTTTTGGCACCATATCAGACAATGCTCCACTGCTGTTTGTAAGATTTTCACTGGCCAATTTTTTCAGAAGTAGACCGCCAGGTCATTCTTCCTATTCTGTCTTAGTCTGGAAGATATGCTGAATCCTGTCCACCATGGGTGACCCTGCTGGTATTTGAAATACCAGTGGCATAGTTTCTAGCGTCGCAGCAAAACACAAGCCACCACAGTATGACAAACTGACAGACAGATGGTGGGCGTGGGACATAGAAAGAACTTAATAAGTGTATAGTAGATAAAACTGCTGTTGGCTGGGGAAATCCAGTGGAGGGTGTGACCTTGAACATGTAAGAAATGGGAGCCTCAATTTCCTCATCTATACAGCAAGGGGGAGAGGGTTCACTCAAAGTCCTCTTGGTGCCTTTTACCCTCGATTCCACAGGGATGAATTTCAGATATTCAAATCTCCAAAATGGCCCCAGAGAGAAAATACCCAGGAAGCAGTTGCGTGCTGTCTACCAGGATGGCTAGTGTGGGTTCCTCAGGAGAAGACACTTCTGTGTCTGCTGTGGTGCCCCGGCCCTTGTCTTTTTAAGAAGTTCCACTGCAGATTTACTTGGGTTTGGTGCCTAATCATATAGCCACAAATTTGAAATCACTGCACAAAGATCCACCTGGCTTTCAGAAGCTGCCATGCTGTGTAATGCGTTTCTTCCAGTCAACGCTTGAAGCAACTGGAGCAAAGAGTTGAAATGACTTCCCCTAGGCTGCTGTTGGAATGTGGAGCGGAACAAGCAAGGGGACTGTGGACCCAGATTCTCCATTCTGGGAAGCCACCTGCTGACTCCAGCCTCCCTGCAGGCAGCTCTGGAGGGGCCCCCAAGGTCAGAGAGCTTCCTCCCCACAGTGTTGCTTCAGGGCTGGGTCCTTCCTGGTAACAAGGACAGAGGCATCGCGCTAAATCCCACATCAGCCGTCCACAAGTCTGATAATTTTCACAGGAGACCTAGTGGTCTCAGCCCACTTTTCAGCAAGATTGAATAGCAGAAGACGGTTGTGAGGCCTCAAACTACCGGGAAGAGAAGAGACGCTTTTGCAAATCTGTGGTTTGGAGAAAGCTGTGCTCAAAACAACAATTCAGATCTTAATTTACAGCCCGAGGATTTGCAGGGGAAAGGATTTCTGGTAAGACAGCAATTAACAGGGCTTTGTCCCAAAGCCTACTTCATTTCCTGCGTTTTAACTCCTTTGCTGCTGTTTCTTTGAGCCAGTGCCTTGGCTGGCAAAATTATTTCATGAATGAAATTTGTTCATTCAACAAACAATGACTATGTGCAGATGTTGTACTGCTATCGTTGTTGTTGTTAGGGTGTGACCTTGAACATGTAAGAATGGGAGTTGGCTCCCACTCATGGTGACCTTAGGTATAAAAGAACAAAACGTCGCCTGGTCCGGCACTATCTTCATGATCGTTGGTATGTTTGAGTCCATTTTTATGGCTATTAAACATTTCACTAGGTCCTGGGAATGACAGATAAATGAAGCCTTGGTCCCTGTTCTTGAGGAATGGTGAGCCTAGCAGGAGAGATGGACATACCAGCACAGGTATGTGCTATCTATATAGCATGGCAGGTGCTACAAGACATAGGGATCGGAGTATTGTTTACAGACTCATAGTTCAAGGACCAAACTTCAGTCCGAGACTGGCTTTTTGAGTAATGGCAGTAAACTTGTAGTGCAAGGACCAAATCCCAGGCAAGACTGGCTGTTTTTTTGGCCTGCAGGGTATTAAAAAAAGTAACCAACATTTAAACGCTGAAAGATTTCGCAAAATAAATAGTGATTTCTGGGTTCTCTTGAAACTTCTGACAATCTGACAATCCTGAGCCTTCATTTGCAGACAACATCAGTGTAACTGATGCTGAGTAGCGGCTGCTTTCTTTTCATGGGCTCGCACCATCCATTTGAACCCAGTGCCTGGGGTGCCCACACCGTGCATGGAGGCCCTTTCACACTCCTGCCCCCAGCCCCTGGCAGCTGTAGGCATTTGAGTTTGCAACTCTTGGGCTTGAGGAGAGTGGAGGGGGAAAGAGAGGACCGATGACTTTATTGGGTGTGTCAATTGGATGTCTATGTGTTGCTGTCTGGCAGAGTGACCCAGACTTCCGCACATGCTGCTCCTCCTCCCGGCCTCTTTCCCTGGCTGGGTCTCTAGCAGCGGTGCCCAGGCGCCTTGAACTTCTGCCTCATAACACTACTTGCACTTCTGAGAACGCCCCTGCTGTTTTATGCCTCGGAGGCTGTGCCATCCACTCCAATAGCCATTAGCCACATATGGATATTTGACTTTAAATTAAAATAAATTAAAACTCAGTAAAATTACGAATTCAGTTTCTCAGTTGCACTGGCCACATTTCAAGTGCTTTTTAATAGTTGTTGTTAGCTGCCCTTGAATTGGCCCCTGGCTCATGGGGACTCGATGCACAATGGAACAAAACGCCGCCCGCTCCTGCACCATCCCCATGAGCAATTGCAGATTGGACTGCTGTGATCCATATGGTTCTAACTGGCTGATTTTCAGAAGTAGATTGATAGGCTTTTCTTCCTAGTCCAGCTTAGTCTGGAGGCTCTGCTCAAACCCATTTAGCATTATAAAAAAACCCAAACATGTGGCGTTGAGTTGATTCTGACTCATAGCTACCCTACAGGACACAGTAGAACTGCCCCATATGGTTTCCAAGGAATGCCTGGTGGATTCAAACTGCCAACCTTTTGGTTAGCAGCCGTAGCACTTAACCACTACGCCACGAGCATTTTACCAAAAAAACAAACAAAAAACCCAAACCCGTTGCTATCAAGTTGATTCTGACTCACAGTGAACCCACAGGACAGAGTAGAACTGCCCCATAGGGTTTCCAAGGAGCACCTGGTAGATTTGAACTGCTGACCTTTTAGTTAGCAGCCATAGCTCTTAACCACTATGCCACCCAAGTTTCCACCAGCATTATAGCAACATACAGCCCCCCACTGGCAGACGGGTGGGTAGTGGCTGCACATGAGGGCATTGGCTGAAATCGAACCCAACAATGAGGGAGCGAAATGGGACATTGGTCTAGAGATTGGGGGCAGTGTTGCTGGGGCTTAGGTTCAGCTGCCTCTGAAGGGGCACAGAATGTCCCAGACCTGTCAGAGAGGCAAGGATACCAGAAAACCCTTTTTACAAGCTCAGCCTCAGGCAGCAAGCACATTCACAGCAATTTCCGGCTCGAGCAAGCTGTTACTGCAAACCTCTAAGAAGTCAGTGTCTCGCAACGTTGAGCAACGAGCAGCCAGCCTTGTGGGGATGAACTTGGAGTCCTTGTTTATCAGCTCCTTTTGTCCCCTTCTCTTCTCTGTTTCCTAGTCTGTCTCATGGGCTCAGTCCTGCCAACCTGGTGACCCTCACTCTCCACCAAACACAGGTAATTTATACCACCAGTGTTTACACCTCCAGGTATCTGGGCTTCTCAGGCCAAAGAATTATGATGAATAGCGCTGAATGGTAACATCTATTAAAGATAGGAATTCATAATCTAAAATGATCAGAAATGGTAGGATATGCCCCTGTAACTTGGCATCATGTGGGCAGGGACTGTGTTATTTTCTTGCGGGAAGGTATACCAATGTTGGGTCCAAGAGCTGGAGTCAGAGAAGGGTGACGAGGATGATGGTATGGTATAAAGGGAGAGATCTTGGAGGTGGGAAAGGGGAGCTCTGTGTGCTTGGGCACACTTTGAGGATTGTCATCTTAAAAACACGACTGTCTCAAATTTGGCTAGAAATAAAACGTAATGGGCATTTCTTTCGTAACACAATGTATGCTGTCTTAGATGGGTTCCCCAGAAATAGACCTTGAGATGGAGAGTTACATGCAGAGAGTTTTTTCTTTTGTTTTTAAACAGCTTTATTGAGGTATAATTTACATACCATAAAATTCACCCATTTTAAGTGTACAGTTCAAAGATTTTTAGTAAAAGTATAAAGTTGTACAACCATCACCCCAATTCAACTTTAGAACATTTCTCTCACCCAAGAAGATCCCTGGTGCCCATTAGCAGTCACTGCCCATTTCCACTCCCAGCCCCAAATAATCATTAATCTACTTCCTGTCTCTATAGGTTTGCCTTTTCTGGATGTTTCATATAAATAGAATCCTACAATATGTAGTCTTTTGCGTCTGGGGTTTCTCTCACTTAGGATGTTTTCAAGGTTCATCCGTGTTGTAGCATCTATCAGTACTTTGTTCCTTTTAATTTTTTTGTTATTTGTAGTATTCCATTGTATGGACAAATAACCCTGGTGGTGCAATGGTTAAGCGTTGGGTCGCTAACCCAAAGGTCGCAGTTTGAACTCACAAACTGCGCTGCAGGAGAAAAGACCTGGCTATCTGTTCCAGTAAAGATTATAGCCTAGGAAACCCTATAAGGCAGTTCTACTCTGTCATATAGGGTAGCTATCAGTCAGAAATGACTTGACAGCACACAACAACAACAATAGTATGGATATACTACATTTTATTTATCCATTCTCAGTTGATGGACATTTGGATCGTTTCCACTTTTGGGCTATTATGAATAAGACTACTATGAACATTCACATACATGCTTTTGTGTGGCCATATGTTTTCATTTCTTTTGGATAAATACCTAGGAGTACAATTGCCGGGTCTTTTGGTAAATTTGTCGCTGGGTGGTGCAAATGATTACAAGCTCAGCTACTAAACGAAAGGTTGGTAGTTTGAATCCAGCCAGAGGTGCATGAGAAGAAAGGTCTGATGATGTACTTCTGAAAGGTCACAGTCATTAAAAATCTTTTGGAGCACAGTTCTACTCTGAAACACATGGATTCACCATGAGTCAGAAGGGACTCAAGGGCAACTGTCTTTTTTTAAATTTTATTATGTTTTAGGGGAAAGTTTACAGCGCAAATTTGTTTTTTATTCAAAAATTTTATACACAAATTGGTGACGTTAGTTGCAAGTCCTGCAATGTGTCAGCACTCTCCCGCTTACCCTTTCCACCCTGGGTCCCCTGTGTCCATTCGTCTACATTTCCGGTCCCTTCCTGCCTTCTTGTCTTTGCTTTTGTGCAGGTGTTGCCCATTTGATCTCGTACACTTTTTGGAAGTAAGAAGCACGTTCCTCATCTGTGTTATTGTTTGTTTTATAGGCCTGTCTAATCTTTGGCTAAAAGGTAGAATTCAGGAGTGCTTCAGTTCTGAGTTCAGAGGGTGTCCAGGGGCCATAGTCTCGGGGATTCGTCTAGTCACCATCAGACCAGGAAGCCTCGTCTTTTTTTTTTTTTTGTGTGAATTTGAATTTTGTTCTACATTTTTCTCCCACTCTGTTCAGGACCCGCTACTGTAATCCCTGTCAGAGTGGTTGGTGGTGGTAGCCAGGGACCATCTAGTTCTCCTGGGCTCAGGTTGGTGGAGGCTGTGGTTCATGTGGCCCATTTGTCCTTTGGACTAACATTTTCCTTGTGTCTTTAGTTTTCTTCGCTCTGCTTTGTTCTGGACGAGATGGGACCAATAGATGTGTCTCAGATGGCCGCTTGCAAGCTTTTAAGATCCCAGATGCTACTCACAAAAGTGGGATGTAGAACATTTTCTTTATGAACTATGTTATGCCAATTGACCTAGATGTCCCCCAAGACTATGGTCTCCAGCCCTCAGCCCTAGTAACTCAGTCCCTCAAGGTGTTTGGATGTGTCTAGGAAGCTTCTATGACTTTGCCTTGGTCAAGTTGTACTGACTTCCCCTATGTTGTGTATTGTCTTTCCCTTCACCAAAGTTAATGCTTGTTTACTATCTAGTTAGCGATTTCCCTTCCCCACCTCTCCTCTCCCTTGTAACCATCAAAGATTGTTTTTTCTGTGTGTAAACCTTTTCTTGGGTTTTTAGAATAGTGGGTGTTACACACTGAATTGTCTCCCCTAAAAATGTGTGTCATCTTGTCTAGGCCATGATTCCCAGTATTGTGTGGTTGTCTACCATTTTGTGATCTGATGTGATTATCCTATGTGTTGTAAATCCTAACTGTTATGATGTTAATGAGGCAGGATTAGAGAAGGTTATATTTATGAGGCATGACTCAATTTACAGGACTAGGTTGTATCTCGAGTCAATCTCTTTTGAGATATAAAAGAAAGACTCAAGCAGAGAGAAGAGGGACCTCATACTACCAAGAAAGAAGTGCCAGGAGTGGAGCACATACTTTGGACCTGGGGTCCTTGTGCTGAGAAGCTCCTAGACCAGGGGAAGATTGATGACCAAGACATTCCCCCAGAGCCAATAGAGAGAGAAAGCCTTCCCCTGGAGCTGGCACCCTGATTTTGGACTTCTAGCCTCCTAAACTGTGAGAGAATAAATTTCTGTTTGTTAAAGCCATCCACTTGTGGTATTTCTGTTATAGCAGCGCTAGGTTACTAAGACAGTGCTCTCATACAATATTCGTCCTTTTGTAATTAACTTATTTCGCTCCGCATAATGCACTCCAGATTCATCCATGTTGTGAGATGTTGCTTGGATTCATCATTGTTCTTTATCTTTGCATAGTATGTGATTGGGTATATGTACCATAATTTGTTTATCTATTCATCTGTTGATGGGCACTTAGGTCGTTTCCATCTTTTTGCTATGTGAATATCACTGCAATGAACATGGGTGTGCATATGTCTATTCTTGTGATGGCTCTTATTTCTCTAGGATATATTCCTAGGAGTGGGATTTCTGGATTGTATGGTATTTCTATTTCTAGCTTTTTAAGGAGGCGTCATATCATTTTCTGTAGTGGTTGTACCATTTTACATTTCCACCAGTGGTGCATAAGAGTTCCAATCTCCCTGCAACCTCCCCAACATTTGTTATTTTTTGATTATTGCCAGTAATGTTGGGGTAAGATAGTATATCATCGTAGTTTTCATTTGCATTTCTCTAATGGCTAATGATCACGAGCATTTCCTCATGTGTCTGTTAGCCACCTGAATGTCTTCTTTGGTGAGGTGTCTGTTCATATCCTTTGCCTATTTTTTGTTATTTGTCTTTTTGTTGGTGAGGTTGGTTTTTTTAATGGTAAATTTATGTTTAAATTTTTAAGAGATTTTCTAATTATTTTCCAAAGTGGCTGTACCATTTTACATTCCCACAGTGTCATATTCTCCACATCCTCGGCAACACTTGTTATTGTCTTTCTTTTTGTCATAGTCAGCCTAGTAAAAAAAAAAAATAAAGTAATATCTCATTGTGGTTTTGATTTGCATTTCCCTAATGACTAATGATGTTGAACATCTTTTCATATGCTTATGAACCATTCCTGTATCTTTGGTGAAATGTCTACTCAAATTTTTTGCCCTTTTTTTTTTAGTTGGGTTCTTTGTCTTCTTGTTATTGAGTTTTAAGACTTCTTTATATATTCTAGATACAAGATCTTTATCATATATATGATTTGCAAATATTTTCTCTTTGCCTTGTCTTTTCATTTTCTTAATGATGTCTTTTGGAGGGAAAAAGTTTTAAAATTTGATGTAGTTCAATTTATTAATTTTTTTATTTTGTGAATTATGTTTTTGGTTTTGTATCTAAGAACTCTGCCTAATCCAAGGTTACAAGAATTTTTTTTCTTATTTTCTTTCCTGAAAGTTTTATAGTTTTACCATTTTGAGTTAATTTTTATGTATGATGAGAGGTAAGGATCTAAATTCATCTTTTTGCAAGAAGATATCCAGTTGTCTCAGCATCATTTGTTGAAAGGACTATCCTTTCCCATTGAATTGCCCTGGCACCTTTGTTGAAAATCAACTGACCATAAACGTAAGGGCTTCTTTTTGGACTTTCAACTCTATTCCATGTCTATCCTTGTGCTAGTACCATACTATTTTGGTTACTGTTGGATTTGTTGTTGTTGTTGTTGTTAGTTGCCATTGAGTCAGTTCCAACTCATGGCAACCTTATGTATAACAGAAGGAAATGTTGCCTGGTCCTGTGCCATCTTTATGATCATTGATATGTTTGGGCCCATTGTTGTGGCTATTGTGGAAATCCATCTCATTGAGGTTTCCCTTGTTTTTGCTGGCCCTCTACTTTACCAACCATGATGTTCTTTTCTTGTGATTGGTCTTTCCTGATGACATGTCCAAAGTAAGCAAGCCAAAATCTTACCATCCTCACTTCTAAGGAACATTTTGGTTGTATTTCTTCTAAGACTGATTTGTTTGTTCTTCTGTTAATCCACGGTATATTCAATATTCTTCACCAACACATTTAGAATGCATCAATTCTTCTTCTCTCCTCCTTTTTCATTGTCCATCTTTTACATGGATGTGAAGCAATTGAAAAGACCATATATGGCTTGGGTCAGGCACACCTTAGTCGTCTGTGCTTCCGTGCCTAATCTGCTTTTTTATATCTCAAAAGTGATTAGCTTAAGACCAAGCATACACTGACATGACTTCATTAACATAACAAGGAAAACCATATTCCCAAATGGGATTATATTCACAGGTATAAAAAAGCCAAACCAAACCCGTTGCCTTCAGTTGATTCTGACTCATAACGACCCTACAGGACAGAGTAGAACTGCCCCATAGGGTCTCCAAGGAGTGACTGGTGGATTTGAGCTGCTGACCTTTTGGTTAGCAGCCAAGCTCTTAACCACTATACCACCAGGGCTCCCCTACAGGTATAGGGTTTAGGATTTACAACACATATTTTGGGGGGACACAATTCAATCCATAACAGAAATTTACAAAAGAAGGGTTAGTTGATCTTGAGGCCATAACTGATATTCACCACCCTGCCCTCTACCATCTAAGCAAGCCAAAGTTTTGCCTTCCTTGCTTCCCTCACACTTAGTAGCACTTCTGCTGAACTTGGCAGCTGTATTCATTTCGTAGGGCTGCCATAACAAATCACCGCAAACTATGTTTTAGAACAACAGACATTTATTGTCTCATGGATCTGGAGGGTAGAAGTCTGAATTCAGGGTGTCAGCAGGGCCATGCTGTGTCCAAGGGCTCTAGGGGAAGATCCTTTCTTGTCTCTCTCAGTCCCAGGCTTGTGGTAGCATCACTCCAATCTCTGCCTCCATCTTCCCGTGGCTATCTTCCCTCTGTGTCTCTCCGTGTCTGTGTCTGTTCTCTTTTTATGAGGGCACGAGTCATATTGGACCAGGGCCCACTCTACTCCAGTGTGAGGTTTTGTTAACTAATTACAAGTGCAAAAACCGTATTTCCAAATAAGGTCACATTCACAGGTACCAGGGGGGCACAATTCTAACCCTTAAGGACAGCTTTCCTCGTGGAGTGGTCCAGACTCTCATCTCATATGGGACTGAGCCCCTGACTACCACACCTTTCTCAGGTATGGCTGCCATATTTGTCTATTTACCATTAAAACTGGATGTGGGAGTGCCAAGATGAGATGGTAGCAGAGGAGACTTTAAAAGCTGGATGGATGGACCTCTATTTTAACCGTCAGTGAGGCTGCTGGTCCTTCGCATGCCTGGGCCCTCCACTGTCAGCACTGCGCCTGCTGCTGATCTCTCTAACTACTTTCTATTCCTACTGGTGAGGCAGACTTGAGACGGGACATGGGGAGCTATAGCCAGCCATCTCTAATAGGTCACACAGAACCCAGAACCATCCCAATCAAACCCAGAAAGTCAGCCATTTTGTTACTACTCAAATTGCAATCAAATGAAGCAACAACCATAATGAAAAATCTTACTTTTATTTTTACATTTTCAAATCAATCGACTGGGTTCTGATGGGGTGCACAGTACAGGTAAAGTTCTATCCTAGGTCTTAGGTGAAAAAGAAAAAAAACTCTAAGACCTAGCTTCCACTCTTAGGGGTTATAGCTTAAGACCAAAACCCCCCAAAACCAAAGTAGTTGCCAGGGAGTCGACTCCAACTCACGGCGACCTCTTGTGTGTCAGAGTAGAACTGTGCTCCATAGGGTTTTCAATGGCTGATTTTTTGGAAGTAGATCACCAGGGCTTTCTTTCGGGGTGCCTCTGTGTGGACTTGAACCTCCAACCTTTTGGTTAGCAGCCAAGCTCATTAACTATTCACACCACCCAAGGACTCCATAGTTTAGGAGCAAACCAAAAACCAAACCCGTTGCTGTCGAGTAGATTCAGACTTATAGCCATCCTGTAGGACAGACTAGAACTGCCCCATAGGGTTTCCAAGAAGCGGCTGGTGGATTTGAACTGCTGAGCTTTTGGTTAGCAGCCAAGCTCTTAACCACTGTGCCACCAGGGCTCCTAGTTTAGGACAGGGGTCAGCAAACAAATACCCACAAACCAAATCCAGCCATACCCATTCATTTCCATATGGCTTATGATTGCTCTCGATACAAGCGTAGAGTTGAATAGTAGTGACAGAGACCATATGGCCCATAAAGCTGAAAATATTTACAATCTGGCCCTTTACAGAAAAAGTTCTCCAACCCCTGATTTAGGAGGTTAGGTGTGCAATTAGTCAGGGTACGCGACACTACCTGCTGTAACAAACAAATCCAAAATCTCGCGGTTTAACACAATTAAGGGATTACGTTTTGCTCATGTCAGAATCCAATGTAGGTGGGGGCTCTGTGCCAGACAGTCATTTAGGGTCACACTGTAGTAGATGCCACTACGTCTTCTTTTAGTTTCCCTTTATCAGGTTGGTGCTCCCATCCTGCAGTTGCTGTAAATATCTGCTACTAATTGCTCACAGCTGCACCATTATGCAGCTATCTGCCCTGAATTGACAGGTAGTCATGCCACCCAGAAATGCCTGAGACGTTAGGCAATCCCGGGGGAGGCCACAGCTAATGACTGACTTATGTTGTTGTTAGCTTCTGTCAAGTCAGCCCTTGATTCATGGGACCCCATGCACAACGGAATGAAACACTGCCTGGCCCCCATGAGCCGTTGCAAATCGGACCTTTGTGATCCCTAGGGTTTTCACTGGCTGATTTTTGGAAGGAGATCTCCAGGCCTTTTTTTCCTAGTCTGTCTTAGTCTGGAAGCTCTGCTGAAACCTGGTCAGCATCCTAGCAACACGCAACCCTCTACTGACAGATGGGTGGTGGCTGTGCACTAGATGCATTGGCTGGGAATCAAACCGGGGTCTCCTGCATGGAAGGTGAGAATTCTCCCACTGAACCACCACTGCCTCATGACTGACTGATACAGGGTGCAAATTGCCTGACTCCTTTGCCTCAAGTGGGTGCATCCCTGTGGAGCTACTCACTCTAGAGCTTCCTGGGGAGTTACCTGTTGTTTAGATTCTTCCCTTGCCTTATCCTCCTCTTCTCACTCCCTTGCAGATTTAACCTGGCAGCATTCTGTTACTAACTCCCATGCATAGGAACCCCTATCCCAAGCTCTGCTTTTAGGGAACCTGACCTGACACGCCCTGGCTCCTAACACATGTGGCTCTGCGTCCTTCAACACATGGCTTCAAGGTCACTGTGGCATTAGCTAGCTAGCAGACAGGAGAAAGGAAGAGGAGAGGAGAGAGGAGGGGAGAGGAGGGGAAGAGAAGGAGGGGAGGGGAGGGAAAGGAATGGGAAGGAAGTGGCACATGACTTCTGCTCACGTTTGATTGGTGAGAGCTAATCAATCATCAAGACGAAAGGGGGCTTTAAAATTAGTTTAAGTGGTGCCCAGAATGAATACACAGTTTTGGTGAGCGTCTGGTCCGTCTCTGCCCCAAGGCGTATGTCTGAAACATTCCTGAGTGGAATCTCAGATCAAGATGATACCCAAGGCAGAACGTGATTACCTAACTAAATGGATAGCCATTGGGGCTCCCACTTCCTAGTAGTATTCCTTCACATGTTGGTCCTCCCCACTCTTCTTTCAGACAGGTACTGGCCCAGAATCATCTCCCTAGCACCTAGCCCAATGCATGGGACATAGATAGCTGTTGAGTCAACTCCAACTCATGTTGACCCCCTGCACAACAGAATGTCTGGTCCTGCATCATTCTCATAATAGCTGACATGTTTGAGTCCATCATTTTGGTTATTGTACAAATCCATCTCACTGAGCGTCTCCCTCACTGTCGCTGGCCCTCCACTTCAGCAAACATGAAGTCCTCCTCCAGCAATTGATCCCTGACACATCCAAAGCAAACGAATCAGACAATGTTCTGTTGTGATCTATAAGGTTTTCATTGGCTAATTTTCAGTAGATCACCAGGCCTTTCTTCCTAGTCTTAGTCTGGAAGCTCCGCTGAAACCTGTCTACCATGGGTGACCCTGCTGGTATTTGAAATACTGGTGGCATAGCTTCTAGCATCACAGCAA
Source organism: Elephas maximus indicus (assembly GCF_024166365.1). NCBI lineage: Eukaryota > Metazoa > Chordata > Mammalia > Proboscidea > Elephantidae > Elephas > Elephas maximus. Next base: position 135,116,232 of record NC_064846.1, read on the forward strand.
CATGCAAGCAACCACAGTGTGATCAACTGACAGACAAGTGGTGGGTGTGGGACACAGAAGGAACTTAATAAGTGTTTAGTAGATTAAAGCCACTGTTGGCTGGGAAAGTCCAGCAGAGGGGCTGGAACGCTTGTTGGCCTTGGAGTAGCTGAGCAGATTGGGAGAGGTATGGTGGGTGGGTGGTAGAGGTCATTCCAGGGAGGGAGAGTAATGTTGGGGGAGAGAGCTGGTCTTCAAAAGTCTCCTCCCTAAGTAAGCAGAGCCTCCTGGGAACAAATATCCTCTTTTATGGCCCCCACATTTTTTCTCTGATGGACTGCAGCCATATCTCTGAGACCTTCAAATAAACAGCTCCCTTCTGCTCCCGTCAGCACAGCTGCCTTGTCTGTTAGGAACCACAAATGTTCTGGGAGAATTAAAGTTTATCTCCCGTCTCTGTTTCCCTCCCAAGGTTGTCTCGGTGGCCTCTCTCCCCAACGCTGCGCTCCACATTCTTCATCTGTTTTGGTCTCACTGCCAGCTCATTAGTTTCTGAGTTTGGATGTTTCTTGGCTTGATAATCAGCAACCCTGTTGGCTGGGGGCCTGGTTGACTTGCATTAGCAGCTGCAGTCCTCGTGGAGATCACAGGGAACCCCCAAAGAAGTCATATTTGTACCTATCTTCTGGAATGATAACAACAAGACTGTTCAGAAGTGAAGGAGAACATAGTAATTAAAAACATGACTCTGTCACCAATGGTGACTTGCCCTTGATGGATAATATTAAGACAAGCTGCAAAAGAACCTTGAGTTTGCATTGAGAGCTGGAGGGATAGCAAAGGGCCGAGTGGGTTCTTAATGCAAACCAGGCACTTTGGGGTTAAGCATGGCACTCTCGTCTTCAGGACCTTGTAATTAATTTTATGGAAGCCTCTGCAAACTTCATCATCCTATTTGTCAGAGACAACCTGCCACACCATTCCTGATACTAGGCACAGTTATTTGCATGTAGGGAACTGCACTTTTGGCCTAACTATTGGCAAAATGTTTTGAATGCCATTTTTGGAATTCCTGGTGAAAAAGGGCCTGCTGCCCTGGAGATATCCCTTCTGCATATTCGTAGAAACAGAACAATAATCAAGGACACTTGGAAACAAACAAACAAACAAACAAAAAAGCACAAGGACAGCCTCCCTTGATCGCCAAATGAAATACAACTTTATTATTGAAGTCTCCTGCCCTGCCTTTGGAAAATCTGGGATTACATGTTCTTTTCTCCAGTGTATTTTTTTTTTTTAAAGGAAGGCATTGGCTTCAAATTAATCCCTAGAACCTTGAACTAAAATGAGGTTTCTTTCTAGAATGCTGAAGCTGGGGCGAGCGGAAGGGGCACAGTGCTTCACGGAGGTGCTTTAGTGGTGATCCTTTGCCATTTCTCAAGCCTGGGTTTCCTTGCTGGCCCCCACTGGCTGCCAGAGGTGACTCCCTCGTTGTGATGCCTTGTGGGATCATAGCCGGTACCTCGCAGTGAATGTACTGCTTGGCATTCCCTAGGAGGATTCAGATTCTTATGCGCCCGCTCAGCCTCATCCATACCCTGACTTTGGAGCCATGGATGATGTATAAAGGCTAAGCTGGGCCCGGCTGCCTGGGAATTTTGAACCCCATCTGCCTGAAGGGGATGTTGAGGAGAGAATGAAGGGGAAAGAAGAATTCCGTAAGGTTGTGTGGTTGTGGTTTATAATTTAGTGGCCACCGTGCAGACCCAGGGGCCCTTCAGTGATGAAAATGGTTAACGCGCTTAGCTGCTAACCAAAAGGATGAAGGTTTGAGTCTACCCAGAGGCACCTTGGAAGAAAAGCCTAGCAATCTAAAAAAAAAAAAAATCTACTTCTGAAAAATCAGCCACTGAAAACCCTATGGAGGACAGTTCTACTCCAACACACAAGGGATCGCCATGAGTCAAAATCTAATCCACGGTAACTGGTTAACTGGTTAAGACTCAAATTCAGATCTGGTTATACAAAGCTGGGAGTCCGCTTCCTTACCACCCCCTCACCACCCCCCTAAAAAAGAAAAAATCGATCAGTGAGCCTCCTTCCTTTGCTCACTGAGGCAGCTGGCGTGGGACTCCAGGGGCCACTGGACACATGGATAGCAGGTATCAGCCTTTATCACCACTTCCAACCTTGAACTTGGACATACCCCTCTGGCCTTGTTCAGCTCTCTTGAATCTCCTGTCCGCCTTTTTCTCCCCAACGATGTCTGTCCCCATCACCCCTCAAAAATGGAGTGAACCTGTAAGGGGATAGGAGTCAGTGGGAGTTTGGGAGATTGGGAGGATGGGGGGTGCCCACCAGCCATGTAGGGAAGGAATTTGAGTCTCACACTCGGTGGCATTCAGTTCCCACCTCCCTTAGCCTACCCAGTGGCAGGGTGGCAACATTCTTAACGATAATTTTTTAAAAGTGCCAGGCCTCTGCTCATTTGCAAATCATTGTGTCAAATTTGCATACCAGATCCAGGAGGCCCTAACTCTGCTTATGAAAAGTGGAATACAGTATAAATAAGATAAATGGATTAAGTCAGCTGATGGCAACTCTAGCTGCGGCCAACATGTGGGGCACCGTGTACTTGAACTGTGGAGGAGCTTTGTCAATCAGGCAATTTATTCCAATCCTGGAAGTGGAAAGCGAGATGTGTGTGCATGCAGACTCTCCAACAACCTTGGCTTGGGAATAGACCATCCATCAGTCCCTGCACAGTGCACATGGCCTCCAAGCCCCTAGCAGAGGTGAGGAAAAGCTCCTGGAGACCACCAGCATTCAAGGACCACCCAACAGAAAGAAGGTTTTTGCCTGCAGCCCAAGGGTGGTCAATTGCAAGCCAGCTGCCTTGAACTTGCTGACTGAGTGACCAGCAGCTGAAAGGTCAGAAAGAACAGTTGCCAGAAGCAGGGGGTGGGGGATCTTTCAAGCCTTCCCACCTGTCTTGTCCTCAGAGGCCATGCCATCCCTAGGTCTAGGCCCACCAGGCCTGAGCAGCCATATCTCAGTATCCAGGAAGTCTGGGATCCTGCTCAGCTGAGGCAACAGTGACCCTGGCAGCTGGCCACTCGCCCCTGCCTGCCTCTCCATGCCCTCCTCTGCCAGACACGTGGGTTGCTGTGGCCAACCCACGCCCTTTCTGGACACGGGCCATCCATCATTGCAGCGCTGTCCAGGGACGGAGCTAGCAGCGCATGATTTTTATCAGCGAAACTCAGGAAGCAAGTATTGGGTGGTGCGCTGCTTCGATGGGGTTAATATGATGTGATGCGGACACCTTCTGTAATTAGTTAATGGGTTGGATAGGTAGGGTAGGCTTCTTTGACCTTCTGGCTTGGGATGAATGACCTAAAATGACAGATGGGAACCTAAAATTGCTCAGGAAAAGAAAGCAAGCTTGGGGCGGGGGAGGGGTGGGAAGCACCGTCCCACTCATCGGGGGTTGCAGCAGTCGGCAGTGGGGAGAGAAACTGGCATTTGTCTGTGAGGAGGAAAAAGGTTTGATCCAGGAAGCCTCCTAGAGATTGCTTTTGAACTCAGATTTTTTTGTAGACAGGTGTGTGTGTGTGTGTGTGTGTAAATGTAAGCCTGTGTGTGTTTGCATGTGTAAGAGTATATGTCCATGTGTATTTGAGTATGTATGTGCATGCACGTGTGATCGTACGTGTGTGCTTATATATGTATGTGTACATGCACGTGTATATACTGGTGGGTGTTATGTGTCTCTGTTCATGTCTGCATAGCAGCAAGTACAGGGTGTGTGCACGGTGTGCATGTGTGGTGTGTGTAGTGTGTGTGTGTGGCATACGTAGAGTGTGTGTGGTGTGTGTAGAGTGTATGTGAGTGGTATGTGTAAAGTGTGGGTGTACGAGTGTGCTATGTGTAGAGAGTGTGTGTGGTGTGTGTGGTGTGTGTGATATGTGGTGTGTGCAGTGTGTGGTATGTGTAAAGTGTGTGTGTATGAGTGTGCTATATGTAGAGTGTGTGTGTGATATGTGTAGTGTGTGTATGTGTGTGGTATGTGTAGAGTGGGTGAATGTATGTGTGTGGTATGTGTAAAGTGTGCATGTATGAGTGTGCTATGTGTAGACTGTAAATGTGTGATATGTGTAGTGTGTGTGGTGTGTGTGTATGTGTGTGGTATGTGTGGAGTGTGTGTGTGGTATGTATAGAGTATGTGTGTCTGTGTGTGCTATGTGTAGAGTGTGTGCATACGTGTGTGGTATGTGCAGTGTGTGATGTATGGGTGCTATGTGTAGAGTGTGTGTGTGTGATGTGTATAGTGTGTGTGTATTATACGTGGTATATATTTGTGTGGTGTGTGTGGTGGTGTGTATGTGTGTGAAAGTATGTGTGTCCAGTTCTGGGTCTGGACACACAGAGGCCAGGCTGGCTTCCACACAGGGTTTAACTCACCAGGCCCCTCCCTGCTGGATGCACTGTTTGCCCAGGGCCCCTTTTCTGTCCATAGCAGGCTGCCCACTCGCTGTTTTCCTCTTCTAAGCTCCTGGGGCTCAGCCTGCAGGCCCCCTTCCCATGGTTAGGCCAGGTCGCAGAATAAGCCACAGTCTCTCCTCTTCCTCTTTCTCTCTCCTGGAAGGAAGACCTGCAGAACCTTCTGGTGTCAGAGTTTCAAGGCCAATCACAATGGGGGAAAAGACTGGGAGTGGGGCAGAGTAGGGCAACTACCATGTGGCAAACGGTGGGAGTATTCCTGAGAGGGAAAGTGATCAGGGCGTTGACCAGGAAATAACACAAGTGGGGTACTTTAGAAAGGGTCAAGTGTCACCCAAGGTTCTAACAGTAGCAGGGCACTTTTGAGGCTGGGGTTACACAGGGTACCCTTGAGGGAGGTGGCTGCCAGTTGCCTGGAGTGTACCATCTTTTTCAGGGGTGAAGGCACTAGAGTGCCCTCTCTCAGATACACAAAAGTAGGGGCTTAGGCAGTAACAGGGTCTCCTGGGACATGCTGGCACTGACCTTTCCTGAGAGGGCTGGTATGCAGAAGTGACTTGGGCAGGCAGGGTGGGAAGATTTGGAGGCTTCCTGGCTGGAAAGGGGCCAATATTCAAACATTTGCATCCTGAGATCCCCAGTAATGGAAATCAGGGGGTTCAAGCTTGACTTCATGATGGTGGTGGTGGTGGGAGTTCTCTGAGCTGGTGACCTCATGCCTGGAGGGGCTGGGCCTGGGGTCCCCAGAGCTGGGCTGAGAGTGTGAGTCTAATACTGGAGAAAACAAGCAACCAAAAAAACCCCAAACCCACTGCTGTGGAGTTGATTCCGACTCATAGCAATCCTGTAAGACAGTGTAGAATTGCCCAATAGGGCTTTCAAGGCTGTAAATCTTTGTGGAAGCAGACTTTCACATTTTTCTCCTGTGGAATGGCTGGTGGGTTTGAACCACTGACCTTTTGGTTAACAGCTGAGCACTTAACTGTTGTGATGCCAGGGTTCCTTAATACTGGAGAGCCACACCCTAGATGGCCTGCATCCTGGCTTGCCAGGGGCCTGATCAGGCTTCATTTCATTCCACTCCCAAATCATGAGATGAATCCCTTTTGGACTGAATAAGCGTCCCCTTTTGTGGTACAATTTTAGGGTTGGGAGAGGGGAGGGATCCCTAAGAGGAAGAGAATTTCTCTTACGTCCCATTTCAGTCAGGCTTCTTTAGATTGCTTAAGGAAAAGCCCCAATTCAAATTCGCTGCTGCGAAACAGACAATTTATGTTTCATGTAACTGGGCTGGTTCGAAGTTCAGGCAGGGCTTGATCCAGGGGGCACATACACCGTTTTGTTGACAATCTCTCTTCAACTATTCTTGACTCTGCTTCTCTCTGCATTGCTTTTATCACCTGCTGCTGCACACAGCTCTTTTCAGGCAGCTCAAGAAGTTGCTGTCTCCACAGCCTCCTGGTTTAGCCATCTCGTGGTGTGCTGTGAAATGTTTAGCAACTGGATCTCCAAATAAAAAACCTCTATCTGTAGCATTTGTCAATTTTTCCATGGCACAGACTCCCACCAGGTCAATTTCAAGCTATCAAAGAGATGCACAGGAGCCACTGCCGGGGGTCCCAGCACATGGCTACACACGCCCATCCCAGAAAAGTAGTCTGATCCCCCCTGCGTGGCACTCAGACCCAACCCTGGACCAAGACTTGCATCCTAGAGAATGAATGAGTTGTGCTGATTGGTCAGGACTTGGTCCCTTCTTGCCCTGTGCCTGGGGTGGGAGAGGGAGCATAGGATGGTGGGACTAAGAGCCAGACTAGAACTGCATGGAGTGGGAGTAGGGGCCCACGAATAAGGGGCCCAGACAACATGTGTTCACAGAAGGCTCTTCCCTCTGCTGACACTCCCTGGGGCTTCTCATATATGACACTAGCAGCTGTTTAGTGAAGATGGACAAGAGGCGTTGCTGTCAAAATTACATCCTCAAAGCAGGAAGCTGAGGAAAGGGGTGGGTCCGATAAGGAGCTGGGCAAGGACAAGAAGGGCAAGAGGAGAGCTCTCCCATGGGTCTCGGCCCATTAGGAGACTGAGGAGGGGCCTCACAGATGACCCATGTTTGGCAGGGCCCCAGGAGTGTTCTGTGTTCTTTCCCCCTACAACAAAGATGTCAGGGGAAGCTTCAGAGTGGCAGGGCTGCCTGCAGAGAGGCAATGTCGTGTGACCAGGAACTGTGACCTCCTAGCCTGAGCACAGGATGTTGCAGGGCCCCAAGGAGTGGCTGACTCATCTTCCCATAGGAAACTGGCCAGGCGTCCAGGTGCAGCTAATCAGAGTGTGTGTGTGGGGGGGGGGTCGCACATGCTTATACAGTATCAGCAGTGCAGCAGGCAGGCAGGGCAGGGAGCTTTAACGAGGAGCAGGCAGAGAACAAGGCCCAGAGGGAGGAAGGACAGGGTGAGAGAGTGAAGGCAAGGGAAGGAGGCAAGGTAGTACAATCCATCTGGTAGGGTTCACGGCCCTGTGGCTGTCAGGTGAGCTGAGCTGCAGATATCTATCCTGGATATTTCTGAGCTACATGTCATGCTGGCAATGCGAAGGCCTGGAGCTGTCCTGTGGGCATAGTAACTGTTGCTGTCCAGTCAATCCTGACTCATGGGGACCTCAAGTGTTACAGAGTAGAACTGTGCTCCATAGGGTTCTCTTGGCTGCTGTAATCTTTATGGAAGCAGGTCTCCAGGCCTTTCTTCCACGGTGCTGCTGAGTGGGTTCCAACTGCCAAGCTTCAGGTTAGTGTTGTTGTTAGGTGTCGTCGAGTCATCTCCAACTCACAGTGACCCCATGTATAACAGAACAAAAGGTTGCCTGGTCCTGTGCCATCCTGACAATAGTAGGTATGTTTGAGCCCAGTGTTGTAGCCACTGTGTCTATCCATCTTGTGAGAGTCTTCCTCTTTTTCGCTAACCCTGTACTTTACCCAGCATGATGTCCTTCTCCAGGGATCTGTTCCTCCTGATAATTAATGTGCACAAAGTGAGCAAGTTGAAGCCTTGCCATCTTTGCTTCTAAAGAGCATTCTAGCTGTACTCTTTCAAGACAGATTTGTTAGTAGTTGAGTGTAAACTGCTTATGCCTATGGACCTGGTTAAGTGCTGAGTAAGGAAGAAGGGAAGCTGCTCTCCAGAAATCTCATGTTATAAAGCAGTAGGTCTTCAGACCAGTAGCATCAGAATCACTTGGGAACTTGTTAGAAATCCAGAAACTCAGACTCCACCCCAGATACCCTGGGGGTGGGGCCTGGCCAACTGTGTTTTAACAAGCCTCCCAAGAGATTCTGTCTGATGTGTGCTCAGGTGTGAGGACCACTGTTGTAAAGGAACAGCTGATGTCCAAAAGTGTCTCAAAAGTAAACATTATGATAGGGTATAGGTGGGTGCTGGTCGTTCTCTGTTTACCCCCTCTATGCCCCAGATCCATTGTTAACCCTTTCTACCATGCTCTGTGCCATGGAGACTGATCTCTGTGGTATGACTCACTGAGCTCCCTTGATGGCTGGCTTTCAGCTGGGCTTGCTCAATGGGAGGGCCAACTTTTAGTTGGGTTTGGCCAAAAGGGGGACCCACTTTCAGTTGAGTGTGGCCAATGGGGGGATCTACTTTCAGCTGGGCTTGGCCAATGGGAGGACACACTTTCAGTTGGGTTTGGCCAATGTTGTTGTGAGGTGCCAATTGTGTGGGTTCTGACCCATAGTGACCCCATACATAACAGAATGAAACATTGCCTGGTCCTGCACCATCCTTGTCTTAGTCATCTAGTGCTGCCATAACAGAGATACCACAAGTGGATGGCTTTAACAAAGACAAACTTATTTTCTCATAGTCTAGTAGGTTACAAGTCCAAATTCAGGGCGTTGGCTCCAGGGACTTTCTCTCTCTGTCGCCTCTGGAAGAAGGTCCTTGTCCTCAATCTTCCCCTGGTCAAGGAGCTTCTCAGGTGCAGGGACCCCAAGTCCAAAGGATGTGCTCTACTCCTGGTGCTGCTTTCTTGGTGGTCTGAGGTCCCCAGCTCTCTGCTTACTTCTCTCTCCTTTTATCTCTTGAGAGATAAAAGGTGGTGCAGGCCACACCCCAGGGAAACTCCCTTTGCCTTGGATCAGAGAGATGACCTGAGTGAGGGTGGTGTTACAATCCCACCCTAATCCTCTTAACATAAAATTACAATCACAAAACAGAGGACAACCATACCATACTGGGAATCATGGCCTAACCAAGTTGATACACACATTTTGGGGGGGACATAATTCAATCCATGACAATCCTCACAATCATTGCTACGTTTCAGCCCATTGTTGCAGCCATTGTATCAGTCCTTCTCATTGAGGGTCTTCCTCTTTTTCTCTGATCCTCTACTTTATCAAGCATGATGACCTTCTCCAGGGACGTTGGCCAATGAAAGGATAAAATTTCAGTTGAGTTGGGCCAATGGGAGATCTAAATTTCAGCTGGTTTTGGCCAATTGAGAGCAACAGATTGGAGGCAGGGGAGGAGGAGGAGGCTGGGATAATTCTTATTTGCTCCCTCTTTGCTTTGGCACTTGTCTCTTGCACTGGCCTTGTCCCTTCATCATTACAGCTCCTTCCAGAGCCTCTCCCCTCCCTCTGCCCAAGGAACCTCCAAGGCTCCACCTCTCCCTGAGCTCCCAAGTAACATGCTCTCCTCCCCTTGATGCCCAAGGTGGTAATGGCTTCCAGCTGTTCCTTGTTTGTGGGTGCTTCGCCATTCCCCCTTGGTTCTTTTCACCTGGCAGCACCTCTGCAAGTATCCCCTCCATTAAAGTCTGTTTATCTGAATTTCCTGGGGTGAAGGCTGATTATTTGACTGATACAAGTGTGGCATAAACGCATGACCCCAGAAAGATCAGCAGGTGCTGATGCTGTCATCAGCTGGCCTTCTGGACATGGCAAGTCATACTCTGGTGCCCACAGGCAAAGAGAAGGAACTGTAATTGTCAGAGCAGCCATTACATGCAGGGAGTGTTCTAGGTACAGTTTGATGTATGATTTAATTTAATCCTCTCCCAAACCTTTTACAGTAGGGACTATAATGTTTTCCAGTTCGACAACAATGAAACTAAGGACTGACAACTGGTAGAGGCAGAGCCAGGATTTGAATTCATGTCTCTCTGGTTCTTAAGTCTGTACATTTCCCACAACATAGGGTACCTCCTCATTGATTCCAACAAATGCCTGGAATTTTCTAAGGTCAAGATTATACTCTCAATACAGACAATAGAGCAAAAGGACAAACAGGAATGTTCTGAAATGCTGTGAGGGAGATGTTTCCTCTGAACATTAGCCAAGTGGCTTTTGTTGGCATTGGCGGGTTAAGGGAAGAATGTATTGAGTCCCTCTGAGGGCCCATGTGCTATTACTCCCATTATCTACATTATCTAATGTAATTATCAAGGGGATCTAATGAGACTGAGATTATTACCTGTTTCACAGGTGAGAATATTGAGGCTTAGAAAGGTTAAGTCATTTGTTCAATAGCAACTCTGTCCCCCAGCCCCTGTTCGCCTTCTCTGCTTTATTTTTCCTCATGCATTTCTCAGCACCTGACATATATTTTACTTGTTTATCACCTGTCTCTCCCCACTAGAATATAACTTCGTGAGATCAGGGATTTTTGTCTATTTTCTTCACAGTTGTATACCCTGGGCCTAGCACGGTGCCTGGCACATAGTAGGTGCTCAATAAATATTAATCAAATGTGTGTCAGGCTCTTTTGTTGGTGCATTTGCATGCACACCCATGAAGGCATGTTCTTCTGAAACATAAAATTATTTTTTTCTAGAGCATTTCAGTGTTTGAGTATTTTTCCTAATTAATTTTAATCTGGTTATGCCTGCCGTGCTCATTGGGTGGTGTTTCCATTTCTGTGGCCCTTATAAAGGGCCTGAGGCCATCAAGTCATCTGGATGAATGACTTCATTCATTATATTTAACCTACTCTCTACTAAAGAATTAACCATGTCAGCTGCACAACTGTATCCAATAGAGTGGGTGAAGGCACAAGGTAGTGACAAATGTCTCTCTGAATGCTAGCCTTTGACCACGGGTCTCAGATCTCACGTGGGTCCTTGCTACTCCTTGTGCCACGGTGGGGCTGCTACCCCTGTACTACTGCTTCTGGCACAACTTGGTGGTGTCCAGCTCGTTTTCTTTACATGTCCACCAGAGCAGGGTCCATGTCCGTGTAATAATGTCTGACACACAGTAGCCATTGAATACATATATGTAAAAAATGAATTAATGATATTATTAAAGGATCACAACACTATGCCTTATTATGCCCATTTTATAGATGAGCCAACTGAGGCAGTGCAGTGAAATAGAGGATCGCTGACTTCCTGGTTGCCCTCTGTGACCTCCAACACAGAATCATTACATATTTTGAATATTTCATTTTAGAATTTGAACCAAGGATCCCTGCAACTGCTTTCTATCATGGTTGTGATGGTGAAACCACCTTCAAATGTAGTTAGCTAGGGACTTTTGCTATAAGAGGCTCAACTGGAGAGAAAACATCATTTGGCAACTCATTTCTAGAACTGTGTGTTCCCACCCCTCCCGCCCTGGGCAGATGCAGAGGGTAGACCTGGGAGTGGAAAGGTCCCACCTTTTGTTTGAAGACTTGCTGGGACGTGCTACATGATGTACCACCTGCCACATGGCAGCTCCAGCCAGGAAAGACACAGCCAGCTCTTAGGTTCATATGGGGGAGGCTGGGTCCAGTTTCTCTCTCAGAGCACCTGCACAGAATTCCAGGGAGCTGTGAATTCTGGGGCTTAGAGCTGAGTAGAGGGCTAATTCTTATCTCTGTCACAAAAGTATGCATCTCTATCACAGCCCCAGTCATCTGAGGAGGAAAGAAACTTAAACCCACCAAACCTCTCTATAAAGGGCATTAAAAACAAACAAACAAACAAAAAAGCTCCGATTCTGACTCATGGCAACCCCGTGTGTGTCACAGTAGAGCTGTGCTCCATAGGGTTTTCAATGGCTGTGATCTTTTGAAAGTAGGTCATCAGGCCTTTCTTCCAAGGCACCTCTGGGTGAATTTGAACCACCAACATTTCAGTTAGTAGTAGAGTGCTTAATACCCATTTGTGCCACCCAGGGACTCACTAAGGGCATTAAGGGCATTAAGGAGACCCAATAAATTAAATTCGGAACCTTCAAGTTGAGTGAATTAGGGTATAATTCCTCACATTCCATTATAGAGGGCCTAACCTCAGTGTTCCTTCAAATGACACAGTTCTTCCTAGGGCATTTAAAATATAATTGCTCATTCATTCATTCAACATTCACTGAGCTCTTACAATATGACAGACACTGGGCTAGGTGCTGGGGATTCAGAAATGAGAGAAAATGTAATTTATACCATTTTAAAAAGATAGCCAACTAGTATTCTTCTGCCTTTCTGTATATCCTTGAAGTTGTTCTGGAAATTATTTCAGGTGGCTAACATTAATGTATGTAGCAGTGTATTGACAGGGAACTACCAGAAATTCAGGCAGTTTTGGAACAGGATGTGGAACCAGGGATATCATTGCTGATGTCAGATGGATCCTGGCTGAAAGCAGAGAATACCAGAAGGATGTTTACCTGTGTTTTATTGACTATGCAAAGGCATTCGACTGTGTAGATCATAACAAACTTTGGATAACACTGCAAAGAATGGGAATTCCAGAACACTTAAATGCGCTCATGAGGAACCTTTACATAGATCAAGAGGCGGTTGTTCGGACAGAACAAGGGAATACTGATTGGTTTAAAGTCAGGAAAGGTATGCGTCAGGGTTGTATTCTTTCACCATACCTATTTAATCTGTATGCTGAACAAATAATACATGAAGCTGGACTATGTGAAAAAGAACGGGGCATCAGGATTGGAGAAAGACTCGTTAACAACCTGCATTATGCAGATGACACATCCTTGCTTGCTGAAAGTGAAGAGGACTTGAAGCACTTACTAATGAAGATCAAAGACCACAGCCTTCAGTATGGATTGTACCTCAACATAAAGGAAGCAAAAATCCTCACAACTGGACCAATGAGCAACATCATGATAAAGAGAGAAAAGATTGAAATTGTCAAGGATTTCATTTTACTTGGATCCACAATCAACAGCTATGGAAGCAGCAGTCGAGAAATCAAAAGACGCATTGCATTGGGTTAATCTGCTGCAAAGGACTTCTTCAAAGTGTTGAAGAGCAAAGATGTCACCCCGAAGACTAAGGTGCACCTGACCCAAACCATGGTATTTTCAATCACGTCATATGCATGTGCAAGCTGGACAATGAATAAGGAAGACCGAAGAAGAGTCGACCCCTTTGAATTGTGGTGTTGGCGAAGAATATTGAATATACATACCATGGACTGCCAAAAGAACAAACAAATCTGTCTTGGAAGAAGTGCAGCCAGAATGCTCCATGGAGGCAAGATGGCGAGACTGCGTCTTACATACTTTGGACATGTTGTCAGGAGGGATCAGTCCCTGGAGAAGGACATCATGCTTGGTACAGTACAAGGTCAGCGGAAAAGAGGAAGACTCTCAACGAGGTGGATTGACACAGTGGCTGCAACAATGAGCTCAAGCATAACAATGATTGTAAGGATGGCGCAGGACTGGGCAGTGTCTCGTTCTGTTGTGCATAGGGTCACTATGAGTCGGAACAGACTCGATGGCACCTAACAACAACAACATTAATGTAGAGTCCCTGGGTGGTGCAAATAGTTAACATGCTCAGCTGCTAACTGAATGGTTGGCAGTTTGAGGCCACTCAGAGGTACCTTGAAAGAAAGGCCTGGTGATCTACTTCTGAAAAATCAACCATTGAAAACCCTGTGGAGCAGTCTTATTCTGACACACATGGGGTCACTGTGAGTCAGAATAGACTTGACTACAGCTAGTTAACATTAGTATATAGAATACATCAAGACAAAAGGAGTGAGGTGGACACCAACGGGATTGTACTTCCAGCATCCATTTATGAGAACTATAGACCTCCAAACCCAAACCAATACCTGCTGCAGGAGCAGCCATTTTGTACAACATGACCCACCTCCTGCCACAGCTGATTGGCCTGAGGCTAGGCACCTGCCCTGATCTGGGCCAATCAGAGTTGTTCTTTGTGATTTTTTTTTTTGAGCTTTTTAAAATACCTTTTAAAAAAAATTAAAGTTATTGTGTTTAGGTGAAAGTTTACAGTGCAAATTAGTTTCTCGTTCAAAAACTTATACACAAATTGACATTGACATTGGTTGCAATCCCTGCATTGTGTCAGCACTTTCCCCGTTTCCCTTTCCACCCTGGGTTCCCCTTGTCTATTTGTCTAGCCTGTCCTGTCCCTTTCTGCCTTCTCGTCTTTGCTTTTGGGCAGGTGTTGCCCATTTGGTCTTGTATACTTGATGGAAGTAAGAAGCACCTTTCTCACGTGTGCTGTTAGTTTTATAGGCCTGTCTGATCTTTGGCTGAAAGGTGGACTTTGGGAGTGGCTCCAGTTCTGAGTTAGGTGAGTGTCTGGGGGCCATAGTCTTGGGGGTTCCTCCAGTCTCTGTCAGACAAGTAAGTCTGGTCTTTTTTTTTTTTTTTTGTGAATTTGAATTTTTTTCTACATTTTTCTCCCACTCTGTTCAGGACCCTCTATTGTTATCCCTGTCAGAGCAGTAGGTCATGGTAACCAGGCTCCATCTAGTTCTTCTGGGCTCAGGCTGATGGAGGCTGTGGTTCATGTGGTCCGTTAGACCTTTGGACTAACATTTTCCTTGTGTCTTTGGTTTTCTTCATTCTCCTTTGCTCCAGATGGGATGGGACTGATGTGTCTTAGATGGCTGCTCGCAAGCTTTTAAGACCCCAGATGCTACTCACCAAAGTAGGATGTAGAACATTTTCTTTATGGACTATGTTATGCCAACTGACCTAGATGTCCCCCAGGACCGTGGTCCCCAGCCCTCAGCCCCAGTAAAACTCAGTCCCTCAAGGCGTTTGTATGTGTCTAGGGAGCTTCTGTGGCTTTGCCTTGGTCAAAGTTGTGCTGACTTCCCCTATACTGTGTATTGTACTGTTTGTTGTCTTTCTCTTCACCAAAGTTAATGCTTGTCTACTATCTAGTTAGTAATTTCCCTTCTCCACCCCTACTGTCCCTTGTAACCATCAAAGATTGTTTTTTCCTGTGTGTAAACCTCTTCTTGTATTTTTATAACAGTGGTCTCATACAATATTTGTCCTTTTGTGATTGACTTATTTCACTCAGCATAATGCTCCCAGATTTATCCACATTGTGAGATGTTTTCATGGATTCATCACTGTTGTTAATCATTGCGTAGTATTCTGTTGTGTATATGTACCATAATTTGTTTATCCATTCATCTGTTGATGGGCACTTAGGTTGTTTCCATCTTTTTGCTATTGTCAATAATGCTGCAATGAACATGAGTGTGCATATGTCTATTCACGTGATGGGTCTTATTTCTCTAGGATATATTTGTTCCTCGGGGTTTTTAAACCTGGGATAGGCACAAGCATCAGATCAGGTGAGTCTCTTTCAGTGGTGGAGACTGTAAAATGTAAAGCTCTGAGCCATTGGTGATCATGTTTCCCACCTTGTAGAGAAAGCTGGGTTGAAGGAAAAGGGCAATAAAGATGAAGTGAGAGAGAAGCCAAGATAGGAGGCGGGGTGATCAAGTGGTCCCTTGCCCAAAGTGTTCCCTGGCCTGACCAAGTTCCTCTTTCTTAGGACACTCCAATGTTCTTATAATAAATCCCCCTTTTTGCTTAGCATAGTTCAAGCTGGTTTCTGTCACTTTCAACCAAATCATTTTTTTAATAATTTTTATTGTGTTTTAAGCGAAAGTTTACAAATCAAGTCAGTCTCTCACACAAAAACCCATATACACCTTGCTACACACTCCCAATTACTCTCCCCCTAATGAGACAGCCTGCTCTCTCCCTCCACTCTCTCTTTTCGTGTCCTTTTCGCCAGCTTCTAACCCCCTCCATCCTCTCCAAATCAGTTTTTTTAGACTAAAGGGAAAACAAAAGGAGGAAAATAAAAATGAAGCTAGGGTTAAAGTTAGTCAATGAACGCACACTCTGTGGCTTCGTAGACACAATAGAACTGGGCCACACCGTTAGTGCTGAGCTTTCCAGCAGCCAGCCCAAAGAAAGAGACATGATTTATAAGATCCGCAGTGTCTACAAAAATAAAAATAAACCAATTGGTCAGAAACAACACTCATCATGGTACAATACTGAGACCAGGCAGGATTTCTCTGTGGGTCTTTTTAAAGAGGGCACTTACTGGGTCGGACACTACTTAACGTGCTTAGCTGCTAACTAAAAGTTTGGAGGTTTGAATCCTCACAGAGAAGCCTCAGAAGAAAAGCCTGGCAGTCTAAAGTTTGGAGGTTTGAATCCTCACAGAGAAGCCTCAGAAGAAAAGCCTGGCAGACTACTTCTGAAAAATCAGCTACTGAAAACCCTGTGGAGCACAGTTCTACTCTGATGCACATGAAGTCACCATGAGTCGGGATCCACTCAACCGCAACTGGCTAGGCAATATGACAGTGG
The DNA here is from genome assembly GCF_024166365.1 of Elephas maximus indicus. Taxonomy (NCBI): domain Eukaryota; kingdom Metazoa; phylum Chordata; class Mammalia; order Proboscidea; family Elephantidae; genus Elephas; species Elephas maximus. The sequence goes on from NC_064846.1 coordinate 135,132,340, forward strand.
TTTTGAAAGTGTTGTCTGGACAAGCAGCAGCGTCATCACCTGGGCATTGTTAGAAATGCAAATTCTTATATTTGTATGCTAAGGGTGGGGCCTAGAAATTTGTGTTTTAACAAGCCCTCCAGGTGATTCTGAGGAGCTCTGATGTTTGAGAACCCCTCCAATATGGTAAGTAATGTCTCTACAACATCCTGTTCCAACAGTCGGCACAGTAATGAGCTTCATCGGGCTATTTCTCCTAACAGTAATCAATAATTGTAATAAGTGTCTGATCTTTTTATCCGCTTTGTACCTTTCTTTCAGCTGCAGAACCCCTCCTCTGCCATCCTTTGTGGTTTTGGGGAGCTTGACAGTCACAAAGCCCCACCTGTGTTTGGGATACAGGATAGACATGTGACCCAGACCTGGCCAATCATATAGGACACTCTTCTCTGGTCGAAAGTGATTGGTCCAAGGGAGTCACATGACCCAAGCAAGCTCAATCAGGAGCGATTTTGAAAAATGAATGCTGGGAGAGTGGTAGAAGTGGTAGGAGGTTTGCTTTTTCCTTTCTGGTAGCAAGTTGAAAGGCGCCAGCTTGGCCTGCCAACTGCCATCATTTCTCCCTGTGGGGAGAACCTGTTTGTGGCAGGAGAGAATGAGACCAACATGGAAACTGAAGCAGAGACAAGGAGAGCTGAGAGAGGTAGAAATAGATATGTGATAATTTGTATGCTCCTGGAACTGGAATCCGTGCTCTTAACTTCTATCCTCTACTGCCTCTCACTGCAGAAAAGCCCTCTGTCCTAACTGGTCTCTGGCCAGAAATGAGTTATTCTGAATCTGTGGCTTTCTGGGGAAACTTATGTTACCATGATGGGTACCCTCTGGCTGGCCACGGGAGCGGGGTGATATGAGTTGTAGGCTTCTGGGCACATCTTTGGAGTAGCTGGGACAAGGCTGGAACAGGGAGGCAAAAGCTTCTTCTTCAAGGAGGAGCCCTCTTGAGTTAGAATTTTGCCTGGGGCCTATTTTGCCATAAGCTGATCTCAAAGAGTATGCCAGGAAATTAAGTGGTTCAAAGTTAAACAGCCTATGAGTTCTTTACTGAAACTTGCAGGGCTGACGTAGACATCTGCTGTACAAATTGCCCAGCCTAAAATTATTATAGCCCAACCCTTTCACAGGTGCTGGACTTGAACACACATGAGTTTCTCAACACTCCTGTGATTATACGGAGAATTCTGGGGGTGTATACATTTTTCTGAAGGGAGGGTCTTTAACTTTCATCAGTTCTCAAAGAGTCTGTGACCCAGAAAAGGTTAAGATCCGTTCCTCTACGCATGTAACTCTGGGATTACCTTGTCTATTCTGGACTAAAACAGGATTGAAATAATTTTCTGAGTAAAACCTTGGCCTGGCCAATGGGGCTGCCTTAGAATCTCTCCCCAACCTTCCCACTCCATGGAGGGGAGAGAGACCTTAATACCAGGCTCTTCACTGACACAAGATGTCAAAACCTAGAGCAGCTAACTGTGAGAGCATGTGGCTGCACACCCAAACGGTGCTACTTAATGCCCAAACTCTGCGTATTTGACCGGAATGACCTTGAACGTACTATGGCTTATCGTTGCTGTTATTGGTTGCTGTGGAGTCAATTCTGATGCCTGGTGACCCTAGGTTGCATGGTAGAGCTGCCCCATAGGATTTTCAAGGCTGTGATCTAGAAGGAAAAAAGATACTTATGGAGGATTTCCTGGAGGAGACACAGTCCATACATCCCATACTCTTAATTTTATTTTTGGATTAAGCCAGAGCTAAGTAGTAAAAGAAAGAGATCTGCTCTCATAAAGGTTACAGCCTAGGAAACCCTATGGGACAATCCTACTCTGTCACATGGGTTGCTATGAGTTGGAATTGACTCAATGACACACAGCAACAAGAAGGAGTGAAATGGCTTAGAGGAGTGGGTAAGAGCAGATGGCTTGAGGTCAAGCCCTGGATACATACTCCACTTACTGACTGTGCTTCCTTGGGCAAATACCTTAAACTTTCTGGGCTCAGCTTTCTTATTTGTAAAATGAACTCAGTGATGTAGTATCCTGTGTCTTTGTGTTCCCAAAACTCCAACCCTCCCTGAATCCATGTCCTTTGCCTTGCAACTTTTCAGTGCCCTCCTACTGTAGGCAGAGGAATCTTTCCCACCCCTTGCTTCTGGGCTCAGCCATATGACTTGCTTTGGCCAATGGAATGTTGGCAGATGTGACGCGAGCAGAGGCGTGAAGTGGGCTTGTGTATTGGAGCTTGCCCTCTCGTGCCTGTGCCGCTGCTCTAAGGACATGCCTGCCGGAGACTGAGACAAGTGCAGCAGAGCTGAGCCATCTTGGTTGAGGCCAGCCTAGATCAGCTCACTCCTGCGGGTCCCCAGATACACCAGCAAGCCCAGGCGAGATTAGCGGAGCTGCCCAGCCACGCCCAGCCTATGAGTTGCAGTTGAATCAACTCTGACTCATGGCGACCCCATGTGTGTCAGAGTAGAACTGTGCTCCGTAGAGTTTTCAATGATTTATTTTTTCCAAGTAGATCGCCAGCCTTTTCTTCTGAGGCACCTCTGTGTGGACTTGAACCTCCAACCTTTCAGTTAGCAGCCGAACGTATTAACCATTTGCATGACCCAGGGACTCCAAGCCCATCCTAGATCAGCTGAATTCTGCAGATGCTTGAGAAATACATGTTCACAGTTGTATGTCACTGAGATTTTATGATTAGCTGTTATGCAGCAAAAGCTCACTGACACAGTAACAAAGTGATACACAGTGGTGGTGTGCACACTGACTGAGTTAATGCATGGCAAAAGCTTAGAACAGTGACTGGTACTTAGAGCAACTGACTAACTGAATCATATTTATTGTAAGCCACTATGTTTTGGGGAGGTTTTTAACAAAGCAGTAGATAACTGATAGTAATAACCCATTGCCATCAAGTCAATTCGGATTCATGGCGACCCCATGTGTTACAGAGTAGAACTTCTCCATAGGGTCTTCTTGGCTGTAATCTTTACCGACTGCCAGCCCTTTCTTCTGTGATACCAATGGGTGGGTTCAACCTTTAGGTTAGCAGATGAGCGCAAACCATTTGCACCACCCAGGGACCTAATAATAATAATAGCTTCCATTTCCTGGCTGTGTATGAAGTACTGGGCATGCTATAGCCATTAATTTAATACGCATTCATTTAATAATTACAACAGCTCTATAAGGAAGGTAAGGCTTTACCACTATTCCACAAATAAGGAAATGGATGCACAGAGCAGTTAAGTCATTTACCCAAGGCCACACAGCTAGTTGGTGGTAGAACCCAGACTCAGACCCAAGTTTCTGGGACTCCAAGCTGGCATTTGTAACATGGTACCAGGCCACTGATGCCAGGGCTACGGAGACAGCGTGCTTGAAGTCCAGGTGAAAGGCCTTTTCTCCTAATGGTAGGGCAGCCTGAGGGCCTGGGCCATGGGGAGCTGGGGTGGAGGGGTATCTCTTCTTCCTGTCTCATAGTTTTGCCCAGGGCAGGCCCTTGCTGCTGGGACTTCACTTTGAGAGGACCTGGAATCCAAAGGAAAGGCAGGGCCACCTGTCCTGTCTGTGTCCTTTCTCCTAGTGACAAATGTCCTTGTCTCCCTCCTTGCATAATCAGCCTCTTCCTGGAATTTCACCTGAGCGTTCTCTGCTCGCTGGCTATTTGTCTGTGCCTGATTTGGCCCACCAGCTCTCAGCTGCCAATCCTCTGTGATGAGCTCCCCATCCCAGGCCCCAACGGCCGTGAGGGTGCTTTGTCAATAATAAATTCTGAAGCAAATTGAAATATTTTGCGACAGCATAAAAACAAACGGGGGAAAACGGTTCCCATCCCTGAAATGCTGATTGAATCAAATATTGCAATATCGATTGTCTGATACATTTTCATATTTAATTCAATGAAAACCATGGGGTTTGAATGCTTTCCATTCCCCTACAGAATTTTTCAGTTTGCTGGAGAATTTATTATTGGTATGCCACCCAAATCAGATTACTATTGAATCAAAACCCTGCCATGTTATTCAATCAAAGACCATGGTTCTAACCCCGAGAGTCGATCATTACCACTTTCCCTGAAGTGTATTTCCTTTTCCCTGTTTGTGGCCGGCTCTCTCGCCTGTCTGTACACCACTCTCCCTCCCCTTCACAAGTCAAATCTCCCACTGACAAAAACATAACGAAAATAACAACTGGCTTTTCAGTAGCAATCGAGGCTTTCCTGGGAATCCATGCTCTCACCTGCCAGTTTTCTGTCTCCCCTCCAGGCCCTGCTACATGCATGTGTCCGCCACCTGCAGTAGGTAACTTACCAAAGAGGCCACTAGTCACCTCTGGGTAGAAATTGAACTTTAGGGTTCACAGCAGGAATCTTGTTCCCATTTCCTACACATCAGCTTCTCATTGCTTTCATTCCCAATAGCTAGCACCTGTGTCCCTTTTTCGGCGGGCCACCCTCAGCTTGGCTGCTAACCAAAAAGTCGGCAGTTCAAATCTACCAGCTGCTCCTTGGAAACCCTATGGGGGCAGTTCTACTCTGTCCTGTAAGGTCACCATGAGTTGGAATCGACTCGACGGCAATGGGTTTGATTTTTGGGGGCCTCCTTGGAAAAGGTCCTTGGGTGGTGCAAATGGTTTGTGGTTGACTACTAACCTAATGGTTGGCAGTTCAGACCCACCTGCTGGTACCCTGGAAGAAAGACCTGGCGATCTACTTCTGTAACGATTACAGTCAAGAAGACCCTATGGAACAGGTCTACTGTATAACACATGGGGTTGTCACGAGTCGAAATCGACTGGATGGCAATGAGGCTTTTGGTTCAGGGGCCTCCTTGGAGTCCCTGGGTGGTGTAAATTTTTAAGCGCTTGACTGCTAACTGAAAGGTTAAAGGTTGAATCCACCCAGAGGCACCTTGGAAGAAAGGCTTGGCAATCTGCTTCTAAAAAATCAGCCACTGGAAGCCCTGTGGAGCACGGTTGTATGCTGACACACATGGGATCACCATGAGTTGCAGTCAACTCAATGACAACTGAAGCTGAGGGCCTCCTTTAACCAGTACTCTGGCTCCCTTTTTTCCCAGTTAGGATGATGCTAAGGGTGACCTGTCTCCAGGAATCCCCTGCTGGATGGAGCCAAAGTTACCCTTTGTGAATCTTTGCTTGACATTGTCCCCTTGCTTGGCCTCCTTCCCTTCCTTGTCTCACTTCCTCACCCCCACCCCCACCCATTTCTCCTGGCAGAACTTCTTCATAAAATCACTTCCAAGTGCATCCTGGTCTCAGGGTCTGCCATGGGGAACCCGACCAAAGCAGGACTACGCCCAAACTGTCTTGTACTTGGAGCCCCATGTCTCACATTGAAGTTGCATGCTCACAGGTTTGATTGAGATCAAATTTCCAAAATCTGATTAGAAAGAACTCACTTACACATACACACACAGGCACACACGCACGCACGCACGAAGGCCAGCCAATCTGATGGTGGAGGGTGTTTAGCCAGGACAAACCTGGCAGCCTTAGGCTCTCTGGTTTTCCTCACTTTCCGCCCTCCTCCTCGCACACATCTTTCTTTTGTGCCCCTCACAGCTGTGGCTCTGGCTGCTTCACCAAAGTTGAATTGAGTGTCCCTGAAAAATATAGCGTAGCATCCTTTCCCTGCCGTGAGACACTAAACCAATAAATTATAAATCAGCCAGCAGCCCCATGACATGCGGATGTAATGAGAAATGCAAAATAAGAAAAGACGTGGGGAGGAGAACATGCTTGTCTCTCTCCCCCAGCTCAGCTCCAGAACACTGGGTCTGCTCCCTTTGGGGCTCACAGAAAACAGTTGTTTTCTCTTCTCTCTGTGTCTCTGTTGTTACATAGGCGCAACACATGTGTGTGCGCTTGTGTGTACACGCGCACTAGGATGCACGCAAGCACACACACGTACAGTGTCACTACGAATGACCGATCGGAGGCTGCTATCAGGATCCCGGATACAAAAACCAGGCTAATAGATGTGGTTCTTGGGGCTTATGTAACTCCTGGTCTATTTCTCTTGGTGGGTCCCACAGGCCAATTTCCCTTGGTGAGTGGTCAGCCCAGCCATGCTCCCTTCTGCCCCATGGTTGTAGGCCAGATGCATGCTCCTCTTGACCAGCACCTCCTGCCAGGGTGTCAGCAACGGTCCTTCAGTACACCTTCGGGAATGCCCCATGAAAAGGGGTGACTGGCTTGTCCACCTCTTCGAGGGTGCAGAACCCAGCAGCACTCCTCTCTCCTCCTCCACTCTGTTTGTTTATTTATTCATTGCCTTGCAGCCATTTATTCAGCTATTCAGTGGCTGATAGAGGAGGTCTGGGAATGAATGTTTTCTAGGCCTCTGGGGAGCAAAATTATGCTACTAGAAATGCAGGAACAGTCTGCCTTCTTTTCCCACCCTCTGCCTGATGGTGAGTTTGCGATTTACCCGTCTTTCTCCCTCTGCCCCCAGAAGGGTGGTTTCTGGGCCCCAAACAGAAGAGGCTTTCTGCTTACCCTGTGTGCTTTCCACTGCCCATTCCTGCACAGGGGGCCTCTGTCCCTTCATTTGCAGCCAGAATGCTTGCCACTCCCGACTGATTGTCTTATCTTCTATGCTTCAATCCTAAAAATAAAAACAACCAACCAACAAACAACAACAAAAACAAAAAACCAAACCCATTGCCACTGAGTCGATTCCAACTCCTAGCGACCCTACAGGACAGAGTAGAGCTGCCCCACAGGGTTTCCAAGGAGTGGCCGGTGGATTTGAACCGCCAACCTTTTGGTTAGCAGCCTGAGCTCTTAACCACTGTGCCACCAGTGCTCCTAAATCCAAAAAGCAGTCCTGAAAATGAACAGGCATGTCCCTAGGTTTGGCAAAAACTCAAGGCAAAATCTGGCCTGAATTGATATGAGACTATTTAAGTCCTTTTTTTTTAACCCCAGTTAATGTGAATATTTGTCTGTTTTGCTGTAGACATCTTAATGTGTTTGGTTGTGAGACGTTGTCCTAGACACTGTTGGGATTTCATGTAATCTGTGCTAAACACACCTTATGGCCTGCCAAAAATCTGAAAAATTCACAATTCTACCCCCATGGTTTGAAAAAGGGACTGTGGACCTATATTGTTGTTGCCATTGTTAGGTGCTGTTGAGTTGGCTCTGACTCATGTCAACCTTACGTACAACAGAATGAAACGTTGCCCAGTCCTGCACCATCTCCATGATTGTTGGTATGTTTGAGTCCACTGTTGTGGCCATTGTGTATTTTGAGTGCCTTCCAACCTAGGGGGCTTACTTTCCAGCACTATATTGGGCAATACTCTGTTGTGATCCATAGGGTTTCCATTAGCTAATTTTCTGAAGCTGATCACCAGGCCTTTCTTCCTACTCTTAGTCTGGAAGCTCCACTGAAACTTGTTCACCATGGGTGACCCTGTTCGTATTTGAAATACCAGTGGCATAGCTTCCAGCGTCACAGCAACACACAAGCCACCACATATTAGCTCCCATTTACTGAGTGTAAGCCAAGCGTCAAGGAGAGTGCTGAGCTCTTTTCCAAAGAGCATCATATTGGATAGCAACAACAGCCCTGTGTGTGCAGGTAAGGGGTGGGGTCGGGGGGGACTGTTATTATTTCCACTTTACAGATACAGAAACTGAGGCCCAAAGAGTCCAACGACTTGCCCTAGGTTCCCAGCTAGTAAGTGGTGGGTCCAGGGATTGATCCCACCTGTATTTGACCCCAAAGCCTGGCCTTTAACCACTGTGTTAGTTATCATGCCTCTCAGTGACTGCCTGACACTCCAGTACCAATTGCTGTTGACTCCTTTGCCAGCCAGTTCGGAGGACGGTGGTGGTGGGGAGACTGCACAGCATCTAGGCTGAGAGGAGCTGTTCAGCACAGCCTCCAGCTGGCACCCCAAAGTCAGTAGAGGACTCCCAAATACAATGGCGGGGGGTGGCTGAGAGAAAGGCAAGAGAGACTGACCAGAGGGAAACCAGCAGGAGGAAGGTGGGAAGGGGACATGGGTGGGAGGAGGGGGCAGCCTAGGCCTGATCTGGGATAGTGAGGGCCTCTTCGGTGCTCCTGTCAGCAGACACGAACCGAAACCAAAGCAAATCCATTGCTGTGGAGGTGATTCCGACTCCTGGCAACCCCACGTGTTACAGAGCAGAACTGAGCTCCATATGTAGGGTTTTTTGGCTATAATCTTTACAGAAGCAGATCCCCAGGCCTTTCTTCTGAGGTGCTGGGGGGTGAGTGCGAACCAACATCTGTTAGGTGAGTACAGTAACACTTGCGAAAGCCGGAACCTGTGTAACGTGCAAACCTGTCAGAGAAGGAAAACTCAAATATTTTCCACTGAAACAAGCCATGGGAAAGTGGTAAGACTGCACCCTTCAAAGGCGGAAAACTTGTGAGAGAAACAAGGCAGTCCCGTTGAGTTCTGGTTCTCACGGGTTTCTCTATAGTTCTTGCTCCACTCAGGGCCTGTGCTCTGGAGTCTGACCTGGTCGGGTGTACAGCCTGACCATACCACTTACTACCTGCAAACCTGTAAGATGAAGATGAGGGTGACAATATTCACCTCATGGGGATGTCATGAGGATTAAATGTCTTGGCACCACCTGACAGGTGGCAGGTGCTCCCCAAAGGTCCGCACTCACACCAGTGCCCTCGTCAGGAGAGGTGTGAGACCAGCAGACCAGGAGTGTGTCTCTGATCAGCCCCCTGCCCCCATCTTTCAGCTTTGGCCTCTGCTAGGTAAGGGCAGATTGTGCCAACTGGGTGGCTGTTTCTAGATAGAAAAGGTGCCAAGTGTATGTGACTAGCATGAGGCCCACCAGAACAAAGACAGCCAAGGCCTGGCCTGCCAGAGGCCATGGTTTCAAAAACTGGCTTCAGGCCAACTGCCCCTACTTGGGGCAGAGTTTCTTCCACAACCAGGCCTCCATCCACCGTCCACAGCCTCCATCCACACAGTCAAGGCCATGATAGAACTGGTAATAGCATGAATTTCTGAGTCAGGTTGCCTGGGTTCAAATCCCAGCTCCACCACGTGTTAGCTGTGTGACCCAGGGGTAAGTTACTTAATCCCTCTGTGCCTCAGTTTCTTCATTCGTAAAGTCAGGGTAAGAATAACACCAGCCTGTGGAAATGGCGTAGGGCTTCAATTAGCTACTATGTATAAAGTGCTTAGAAAAGTGTCCGGAATACAGTAAGCTCAACATTAAAGTGTGAGCTATTATTATTGCATGGTACAAGAGAGAGTGTTAACAGAAGCCTCTCAGTCAAGGCCTTCCTGGGAAATGGCCTGGAAAAACATTCTGTTTAATATTTTCTATCTGAGGACCTTAACAATGAAAATGTTAAGCACTGCCCTTGGCAGTCCTGGGGCCCAGGGGCCAGGGGGAGAGGAAAGAAGGAGGAGGTAGAGGAGAAGTAGGGATGAGAAGGCACTGGCTTGCTCAAAAAGTAGCGTGAAAGGCAGCCACTGCTGAGTGAGGCAGAGTGGGGCCCAAGGGGCTTTGCTAATTCTATGAGTTATGGCTGGAGAGAGAGGAAGCCATTGTGGGTACATGGAGTGCAGATCTAGATGGTTCTTGTCCACCATGTGGAGGAGTTCGGACCTTATCCTCGAGGCGATGGGGAGCATTAGGGTGAAGTAATGAAATGGTATATATGAAGCCCAATCATTCATTCATTCATCAAGTATTCACTGAGCAACAATGATGTGCCTTCCCCAGGTGTAGACCCTGGAGATACAACGGTGAGCAAGACAGGCATGTCTTGGCCTACAAGGGGCTGACAGGCAGTCTACTTGGGGAACTGAGGGCTTGGTAAACCTTTAAGTGATAACAAGCCACAGCCCTGCTGGGACGCAGATCATAATTGTGAATCCCTCTTCCCAGAACAAGGCTTTTATTTCCACATCAGGACCTGGAGGAGAAACCTCCTGTGAACTGTGGGTTCTTTTGAGTTTCTTCACCAAGTTGCCAGATGGAAACCCTGCAATGAACATGCCAGAAACTTCTTGGAGTTTGGACCAGATTTCTTCAGAAGGCACACTGGGTTTCACCTCCAATCCTTCAGAGCAGCTGGCCTGGCATTTTCCCTTGGTAGCTAAAAAAAAACAGGGCTCCTGGTGCTCAGCAAAGTACCTAATATTCTTTCGTTAAGTAGCCGCTGAAGGTAGCGGAAGTAGAGTTCTAAAAATCCATCTTGTGGGAAAAAGGGCTGTCTTGGGTTGGGTTCTTCAGGAAGCGGTTGCTGAGGTGGAGTTAGTGATTGTGAGAGATGATTTAGTCCTTCAGAGACTCCCAGGAAGGACTATACATAATTAAGCATAAAATCATAACACAGGAGTAACACCTGTGAAAAGAAAAAGGAGGACGTGGATTGGGTAGAGGCAGCCGGCAGACTTTGAGGGAAATCTGGCAAAGTCTCAGCCAGCCCATGGGAGCTCCAAGCAAAGGGTGCCCATTAGAGGAGCCCCACCTTGGGAGAAATGGCCAAGCCCCAGTCCTACCGCCTTGCTCAGCTATTGGCCAGGGGCCACTGTGAGGAGGGTTTGATCTCATCTGGAAAGCTGAGGTAGACCCCAAGGCTGTCAGCGGACCACATTCCAGGCAGCTGGGCAGCGAGTCCTGAAGAGGAATCGGAGTGAACGCTCTCTGTCACAAGACCCAAAGGGGCAACTTGGAGCAGACACCGAAGACACATCCATAAACAAAGCAAGATCTCTCTCTACCCTTCAAGACTCTCACCATCCAGTGGAACTTGTAAGAATCCATAATATCCCTAGAAAGAAAATCCAGTCATGAAAACCCCAGACCCCAGTTTCCAAGAGGCTGAGCTGCTGGGTAGGAAGCAGCTCAATTTGCCTGATAGTCTGGGAATTTCCCAACCCACACCAGTGAAAAGGATCCTTAGCCAGCAACGGAGAAAACCTTTTCTATTTTCCTTTTTCCTAATTCGTTGGAGAAGATGCAAATGGATATAGATTCCATCAAAATGCTCTCACCAATGATAGATATCCCCTATTTTGTTTCACTCCCATTTGGGTTGTTAGCGTGGCAGCAATTAAACTTGACAAAATAGTGATTAAAAAACAATGAGAGGCAAATGTACCAGCACACCAGCGCGCATCTAGACCATTCCGAAAATGATCTCTTAAGTGTTGGAAATCCGCTTTATTTTCCTACCGCAGGAATGAGTTTTCAAAAAACAGCACTTAGGAAGGGCAATTTGCCACAAGCATTCCACGGCCCCAACAAACAGTATTTCTTTCTAATGGACTCTCCCCCTCCAAATTTCAGCTGCAGTTCCCAAATCAGATTCATTATACAAAAGAACGAACAAATGCCACAAAAAGCCCAGAAACCAAGCCTTTTCCTGCCACTTTTAATAATGCAAAAGACAAACAAAACTTCTCAACAGTCACTTGGCTTCCTGGCTTTCCAAAGCGTCAGCTGCTGGGCTGCTCTGGTCTGGGAGGTCATGGGCACCACAGAGCTGGGAGGTTGAGCTACGATCAACCTAAAGAGTCGGCTGCCACCGCCTTCTGAGCTTTTTTTTTTTTTTTTCAGTAACATCTGGTTGCTTGTAATAGGACTGAAGTCTATGGGTCATGGGGAACCTTCTAGAGAGACGAATGAACAGCATAGGGCATTTTTCATGGTGGGGCTTTTGTTTGCTTTTTGAAGCCCTGATGCATATCTGGCTCTAGCTAAGCCCTGGTCGCGTTGTTCTCTCTCTTTCTGATGTGTAAGCAGCTTTCTGGGTCTAATTATAGATTTAGTCTGTGCATCCTTGATCAATAGTTCCGAGTGTCCTCCTGCTTTAAGAGCTGTTTCATTCTTGCTGATGGGCTGGCATTTCAACCTTTAGCTCTGAGCAGGAGTTTTCAGACTCCTCAACCCCATCAGCAAAAGCCCAGCTTCTTCTTGCTGAGTACCGTTTGAACTTGGCAGAGCTTGGCTCATCCCCACCTCAGGAGGCCCCGTCTGCATGGAGGCCTAAGGAGACCACAGACAAACCTGAGAATGGCCAGGAGACCTGAGTTCAAAGTATGGAGACAGCCATAACCTGGAATGGCTCAGAGCACATTCCTCCTGAAGTGTCCCCTGAAAGGAGAGCCTGAGGAGGTACGCCCCAGCAGGGAATTGAGACCCTGGGAGACAGCAGCCATCCATGTGTGCATTCTCAGTTATCTCTAGTCAAGCCATAATCGTGCTGGCTTTGGAGACCCTGAAAGCCCCTCTGTTTGCAGGCATCTGTTTAATAATGAGAGATGCACAGCACAGGGTTGGCAGGGAAATGAAGAGGCAGAGCACGATTTGACCTGCAGGGCACATGAAGCTGTAGTGCAGAGAGGTACTTAATAATAGGGTTTTACTGGATGAGAAAGAGTGGCTGCCATGGGTGGCTGGGCACCTCCTCTGAGCGTGGCCTTGGACAGGGTCTCTGGATTGGCTCTCTGTCCTCTACCAGGCTGGGATGCACAGCGGGAAAGCTAGGCTGGGCACAACGTTGAGTACCCAGGGAAGGACAGGCAGATACTGGGGGGCAGCAAAGGCTCCCAGCAAGGTGTTTGCTCAGACTCTTGGTGGCCCAGAGTTCAGAGTGCTGGAGGAAGTCCCCCATTCCCGTATACTTTGGCACTTTTCCAGGTCCATAGTCCTTTCCAGGGCAGGCTGGAGCACAGGGAGGGCAAGGCAGGGGAAGTACAGCAAGGGACCACTTGAAAAGCAGCCAGCGTGGGTAACGCTTCCATGGCCGCCAATCCCAGGCCTCCCCGTTCCTATGGAAACAGGCGCCAAGATAGGCGCCTGCTGCTGGGAGCCCCGAGTCCCAGGCGGCTGTCAGGCTCAGCTGCTGGCTGCCCGCTGGGACCTGGAAGTGCCCTTTTCCAAAAACCATCCCTGCTGGCTCTGAGTCAGAGGGGTCTCCTGGCATCCACCAAGCTGGGAGCCTGGATGGAAGAGAAGAGGGAGGAGAAGGAGGGGAGCGAATAAAAATATTTACACTTAACAAACACTTTGATGTTTGAAGACTGTGTGTACAAATGAGGGCTGAGAACATCTTTGGTGAGTGGTTGGCGTTTCCAAGCAAATCTCTTCATGCATGTACACACACACACACACACACACACACACACACACACACACAATCTTTCGCTCTCTTTCTCTCTTGATGGGTTTAAGTTATCACCACAGCAGAATGCAGAGCTAGCCTTGGGAAAGGTGCAGGCAGAGCTGGAAGAGGACCCAGGATCCAGGGACCACACCTGTGTGCCTTGGTTGGCTTCCTCTGTCAGCCTGAAGCTGCCTGTTGTGGCTCGTTGGAGGTGGAGGAAGCAGCTGGAGCTGCCAGGCCAGATGATGCAAGCTGGGAAGGCTGCCTGTTGCAGCTGCTGTGTGGCTGGGGAGGCCTGTGTGCCAAGGCCAGTGACTGTGAAGGGAAAGCAACCAGGCCTGGCGTTCTGCTGCTCAGGCAAATACAAAGCCTTCTTCATGGGAAGTGTGTGGTAAGGACTTGTGTTGGGATTACTTTTATGTTCATGGATTCTGGAAATTGAAAAGAGTGTAGGGTGATGTAGACACCTGCCTTGTGCTCAGGCAGTGATGAAGCACATAGCTTTGGAGCCAGACAGCCTGGGCTTCTATTCCTGATCTTCCACTTCCTGGCTGTGTGACCTTGGGAAAGTCACTTAACATTCCTGATCCTCAATTTCTTAATTTAGAGGAAATAATAACTATCTCATGGTGTTATTGTGATGATTAAATATGTTAAAACTTATAGAATATCTAGTGATGACTCAATAAGTGTTAGTGAGTATTAACATGTTCACTCAACAAATGGCGATTGAGCATGTACAACGCGCAGGGAACTATGTGAAGTCTGTGGAGGATACGACAGTTACTCAGGCATGTAATTTGTTCTCAGGGACTTAATAGCCTAGTGAAGAAGCCAAAATAAGAATATAAATAATTATTAAGAATATAGATATAAAATATAAAGTGAAAGGTCAACAATATGCACTTTGTCCCCCTCTCAAATAGTTCTCAGAAGGCACATATAAGATCCAGTAAATATGTATTACTCAGAGAATGCTAGCTGCTGTAACAAATAACCCTCAAATATTGGATTCTAACATGGGTGTTTGGCAGGTAGCTTTCCATGAGGTGATTTGGGGCCCAGGCTCCTTCTATCTTTTGGTTCTTTTATCTTCTAGAACCTTGGAGTCCTCTAGTGGATCCTTTCCATCCAGTGGGCAGAGGAGAGAAGGGAGAGAGCATATAGGATTGTTTGGAAAATTTTTGAGACCAGGCCTCAGTCTGTCTACATTTTATCGTCCAGAACGCAGTCATTGGCCTCATGTAACTACAAAGGTTTCTGGGAAATGGAGTCTTCCTGCATATCTAAGAGGTAAAGAAAAATGAGGTTTGGTGAACACTTAGCATTGTTTCTGCCACAGTTGGAAAAGACTGTGAGAATTCAACATCCACACAGTTTTCAGGGGTGGGGATGGTGTTCTGGTTACTTATTGCTGTGTTATAAGCCACACCCGAACCTAGTGGTTGAAAACAATAATATTTAGCTCATTAATCTACAATTTGGTTAGGGCTCGGTGAGGATAGCTCTTCTCTGCTCCACCCAGTGTCAGATGGGTTGGCTCAAAGGCTGGCGCTGAATTATCTGAATGCCTGCTCACTCACATATCTGGTGGTTGATGTCGGTTCTTGGCTCAAATAGCTGGGGCCCCTTGGACATCTCCCTCTATCTGTATGTGGTCTTTCCACACAATCTCTCTAGCATGGGAGTTTCAGGGTAGCAGGACATCCTATATAGAGGCTCAGGGCTCCCAAGGCACAGGTGCTAAGAGAAAACAGCACAAGCTTCATGGCCTTTCCTGACTTATCTTTGGAAGTCAATTGCACCCATGACACCAGGGGATAAATTTATACAAGTGTCTGCTTCACAACTCCTGAAGGCAAGAAATCCCATATTGCTTCATTGTGGTAGGATCATTTGTTTCTTGCCAGGGCCAGTCATTTCTGGGAGACCTTTTCTTGCTGGCTAGAATTAGGGGAAGGACCATGGGTGATGGCCACTGATCTATACATTGTGAAAGTTTCCTGTTCACACTGTCCACTCTCTCTGGGCCCACCACATCCACCAAGACCTTCACAGAGGCTCCCAAGGCCATGGAATTTAGGGTCTACACCCCAGAATCCAAGAAGCAGCCCCATTAGAGGTTCTACCATCACCAGGGCCTATGTGGGAGCTTGGCACTAGTCTCCCACTCCCATGGAACCTACCACCACCAGCACAATTCTGTCAGTCTTGAATTTCCTCCTGTTCTTTACCCCTGACTGGTCTCTTCTTACTAGCCCAGCCTTTGCATGCTCCCCACTCGTGACCTCCATGATCTAAGCTTCTGAAAATGAAGCTTGGGGCAGGTGCCCACTCTTGGCCAATTAGCACGGCCAGTGCAGTGACTTCTGTAGAAAGACTCTTAGGAGAGACAGTGTGCATGGAAGGTGCTCTGAGGCTTGGTCCATCCAGAATAAACAATACTTTTATTTTTAGCAAAGCCCTGGCCTCCAGGATTTAAAACTCTGCTCTGTTGATTTCTCCACCAGGCTTCATCCTGCCATACTTCCAAACATTTCTGATGAGGAGTGTGTTCTGAATCTTCCAGAGCCCAGATATTGTGCTCCAGGGGGTCAGCAGAGGAAGACATCATTTCTAAGTAGGGGAAGAAGGAACGTCTGTATGGTGACGGTGGCATGTTATCTTAGATTGGCTTTCCCCAGAAGACACCCTGAGACT
Source organism: Elephas maximus indicus (assembly GCF_024166365.1). Classification (NCBI taxonomy): domain Eukaryota; kingdom Metazoa; phylum Chordata; class Mammalia; order Proboscidea; family Elephantidae; genus Elephas; species Elephas maximus. Next base: position 135,148,234 of record NC_064846.1, read on the forward strand.
AGGATCTATGTGTAAGTACTTTATTTGAGAGGAAATCTCAGGAAACACCAGTAGGGAAGTGAGGGAGTAAGGCAGGGATGGGAAGAAAGCCAATACAGGGTGTGCTGATGAGCAACTGCAACTCAGTTCCACTGGGGACTGTTGGGAGATGGTGTGGAACACGCCTCAGAGTTATGACACCCAAGGATGAGAAAACCAGAGTATTTATCCACTAACTCCATGCTTCCGTGGTGGAGAGCTGCTTTTGGGAGTGTTAATTCCTTGGCACGTCCTATCTGCTCTGCACAGGAACTGAGCATGCTCCCACACTAGAGAACACCCTCAGAGAGAGACTAGCAGGTGCTTGCTGTGAGAAACCAAGGGAGCACATGAAGGCATATGGGCAGGACATCCACAATGCCTTTCACACATCTGAACTGATTTTGCTTTTTAGCTTTTATTATGGAAAATATCACACATATGTAAACAGAATAGTGTAATAAACCCCGATGCACTCATTCCCAGCTTCAACAATTATCAACATTCTTCCCTTCTTGTTTCATGTATACTTCTGAACTGATTTGGATATGATAGACTCCAGGTAAAAGAGACAGCTTAACAAAGGCATGGGGATGTGACAGCAGGGAATGTGTGAGCCGTGAGCTTTGACTTCTCTGTTACATGCATGATGGAGAAAGGAAATTTGAGTGGGAAGATGGGCTGGGACCAGCCCTTGGAGATTCTTGGCTAGTGGGCTAAGGAGGTCATGGGGAGACACGGTCTGGCAAGTTGTTGTGTAGATGAGTAACCCAATTGTGTTACCTTGGGTTCCCCAGAAGCAGGCCCTGAGACAAGGCTTCGAGGGTAAGTAGTTATTTGGAAGGTGATTGCAGGAAACACTAGCAGGGGAGCAGAGAAATGAGACAGGGAAAGGAGGCAGAAATAAAGGGTGGGTAATGAAGCAAAAAAAAAAAAAAAATGAAGCAAGTTGCCACTGTGGGCAACTGGAGCTTAATGTCCTGGGGAACCCTGAGAGACAATACAGAACACACATCTCAGGGTTATCTCAAATGAGGGGCAAAGAGCTGGGGTATTTATCTACCAACTCTTTCCTGGGGGTACTAATTCCTTGGCCCTTCCAACTGGTGATTCTGGTAAAACACTTAGAAACAGAGATAAAGATACTGGCAGTCGGAAGTCAGCCGGAACACACCAAACTGAAAAAGTCTGGAGGGATATGGACAGGGCACTGGCAGCTCTCCTATGCTGGTCTTAGCTGGGGTTCTTCAGGAGGATGGATGTCAGATGGATGGGAGCAGGGAGACTCCAGAGACAGAGTTACCATAAGGGGGCTTCAGCTGTGGTCTGGGTAGGAGGAAATGGAGGTCTGAGCTAGGAGAATGGGAAGGAAGAAGAGGCGACAGATGGGAGAGAGAGATTTGGGAGGTACCATCAGTCAGATCTGGCAACTTATCTTACGTATACACACGTAGGAAGCAAATTACCGGAGATAGCTTCTGAACAATGCTCAACCATAATAGCCACATTTTAAAACTTCTGGTAAAGCAATCAGATTCATCAACAGTCCTGCTGGGTCTCTCCATTCCAGTGGCTCAGTCGGGCACTCAAAGGCTCAGAGGTAGATTATGTGACCGAAGGGGCTAGCATCTTCTCAGGTGTGGCTATAGACCTGGCTCATTCTAGGCTCTTCTGAGCCGTGTTTTGGCAAGGCGAGGGGCTGTGAAAGCGGCCCTGGATGATGACTTGAGAGACCCAAGAGCAGGTCTTGCCTCATCCACTGTGTGATTTGGGGCACATCACAGGACCGCAGTCTCTTTGGCCATAAAACAGGAAAAATTGTATGTGCCTTCCTCACAGTGAAATGTTTGTTGTGAGAATCCAAGATGTTTATGTGTCAGTTTAGCTCTTTTGATTGTTCTGGCAGCTGCATCTCTCTTCAACACCTTCAGTCTAAAGAGTTCTGAGACCACTGTGGCCACCTGCTTCACCTCTGCCAACACAGTGACTTTCCCTGTGTGTTTTTGCTTTTGCTGCTCTGCTAAGAACAGCTAACTTTCCCCCAACCTTTCAATGTGTCTGTCTGTCTGTACCTGAGAGTCACCCCCCTCACTTCCAGAAGGCAGCTCAGTCTGTGTGGGGCAGGTCAGAAATGCCCAGTGTGAGAGACTGAATAATAGCTCCCCAAAGATGTCCATGTCCTAATCCCTGGAACCTGTGAATATGTTACTTCCCATGGTAAAAGGGACTTTGCAGATGTGATTAAGGTAAGGATGAGGGAAATTGAGATGGGGAAATTATTCTGGATTACCTGGGTGGGCCCAATATGTAATCACCAGGGTCCTTTCAAGAGGGAGGCAGGAGGGTCAGAGTCAGAGAAGGTAATGAGAGAGGAGAGAAGATGCTGCCTGCTGGCTTTGAAGATGGAAGACGAGGCCATGCACCAAGGAATACAGGTGGCCACTAGAAGCTGGAAAAGGCAAGGGAACAGATTCTACCTTAGAGACTCCAAAAGGAATGCAGCCCTTAAATAATATCACTCCAATCTCTTCTTCTCTCTTCACATGGTGTTCTTCTCTGTGTCTGTGTTTTCTCCCCCTTCTCTCTTAATAAGGACACTTGTCACTGGATTTGGAGCCTACCCTAATCCAGGATGATCTCATCCTTAATTACATCTGCAAAAACCCTTTTGCCAGATAGGGTCACATTCGCAGGTTCCAGGCAGGTGTATCTTGGGGAGAGGGGCACCTTCAACCCACTATGCTCTTCAATGTTGGCCCCAAACCAGATCCTTTGAACTTGGACTGAGGCTTATGGAGAGAGAGGTTGCAGGACAACAGGAAGAAGCTGGTCTCCTGAACAATTCTGCCATGCAGGGCACCAATGGGCTACTCTGGTGCCAGGTCAGAAGGGGGCACTGGGTGAGGAAGAGGGCATGCTCCCTGGCCCCTCAGAGCCCAGCGTGCCTTCTGCTGCCTCCGGAGTTGCGCCTCCACGTCAGGAGTTAAACAGCCTCTTTCACCAGGGACACCAAAAACAATAGCTAAGAAATTCCAACAAGAGACCAAAATACAGATTTTTTCAAAGGAAATATCAAAGAACAAGTTAAAGGGCTCTAAAACCCAGAAGAAGATATAAAAGGGGGAAAAGAAGAGGCACTGGATTTTCTGTGAGCAGATTTCTTTGGAGAAAACTTCTCCCTGCTGGGAGCCCCCAACCTCCCACTAAAAAAGAAGGTTAAGGTTTGTGTGGGGTGGGGGGAGGGTGCTAACCGAGATCTTAGTAAGAATGACTGAGGCGCTCCACTTGGAGAGTCCGCCCCACACTTGGCCCCTGCAGTTATCTGAGAGGCTGTGGCTATTTGCCTGAGGCAACAAGGAAAGAAAGCAAGTGAGAGCAAGAGCAAGAGAGACAGAGGCGCACACACACACACACAGAGAAACAGAGAGAGAAGACAGAGAGTGAGAGCGAGAGGAACAGAGCAAGCGAGACACACACAGAGACAGGGACAGAGAGAGATACAGACACAGACACAGACACAGACACACACACACACACACACACACACACACGGAGCTGCTTCTGAGTAGAAAATAACTGCCCTCCCTTGGCTGGCAGGTCAACGGTGCATGAATCCCAGGCAGCAGGCGCTGAACCACGGTGGAATGTTGGCCTGGTTTCTCTCTAAAAGAAATTCTGCCAAGAGGGCTGCAGCAGATGTTCTTGGTGCTCGCGCATAGCCCCGTACCATTTGCTCCTTATAAGCCCATACCTTTCTGCCTGAGGGCACTCTCTCTTAGACATGTGCTTGGCTGCTGGCTGCGTGGTCCCAAAGTGCCAGGGAGCTAATGCCTCTTGGGAGCAGCCCTAAACCAATAGCAGGTGGGAGTTCATGGGTGAACTCCCAGTCTCCTTCTCCTTGGGTGGGACAACTCTGAGGTGTGTTCTACACAGTCTCTCAGAGTCCCCAGTGGCGTTGAGCCCCAGTTGTCCATGCTATAACCTGCTCATCAGTACACCCTGTATTGCCTGCCTTCCCTTCCCCGTCTCACTTCCCCACTCCCCCACCAGTGTTTCTTGGGTTCGCCTCCCAAATAAGCTATTTGCACTCAAGTCCCTGTCCCAGCATGGCTGGGTGAACTCGAACTAAAGCAAAGGTTTTTGTCGGAGGGTGAAGGGACCACTATGGGACACTGAGGGGCATGAGAGTGTCCACCCAAGGAGACACTGTGACCCATCATGGGAGATGTGACTGGAGCCTCTGAAGAGCCTACAAAAGTTCGCATGAAAGAATAAGTAACTTCAAGCATTGGATAGGCCCAGGATGCCATCTTACGATAGCACCATTAAATAAGAACTTTATCCCTTTTCCCTCACCCCGGCCCACCCCCATACCCCGCCCTCTAACACCAGAGGAGGTAGAAGCCACAGTTAGCCAGGAAGAAAGCAGAAACCTATCCCACCCTAGCCCCCAAGGCTGGTGTTTTCCCGCAACCATACTGCGTCTGGGAGAGGGGTGTAGGTACAATGCCAAATTATGTCAGGAGTTTTGGTTATTACCTGAGCCTGTCACTGCAGTTACCAAAATGAGACTCTTTGTGCGTGTGTGTGTGTTTGTGTGTGAGAGAGAGAGAGGGAGAGAGAGAGACTAAAGTGACCGTGTGAAAGAGAAATCAGAATAGTTGTAGGGCCTGGGAGCAGGGACAAAACCTTCCCCTGCTTAAACCAATCTAAATGGACAGTCAGAGACACAAATTAAATGGTGTTTGGATTACAGCTCCTGAGGGGTACTTGTTCACTGTTCTGGTCACATTTGGGAGTGACCTGAGGCCATGCACTTGGCCCAAATATCAGTGACTCATGGAGGAACTGGCTGGGATGAGGCCTCTCCTTGATTGTGGACCATGGTGAACAAGGTGGAATGGAAGTTATTGTAGCCCAAAAGGAGGAGTGAAAGAGGCCTGCTACAGGCTCACGTGGGACACTCTAGTGATGCCCATATGTTCCCAGCGAGGGATTTGGCAGGGGTATGTGTTAGTTCCCTAGAACTGCTGTAACAAATTACCACAAACTGGGTATGGGACAAATGGTTAACACGCTTGGCTGCTAACCAAAAGGTTGGAAGCTCAAATCTATTCAAAACACCTTGGTAGAAAGGAACATAGTTCTACTCTGACACACATGGGGTCACCATGAATTGGAACCAACTCAATGGCAACTCCAAAAACCAAACCCGTTGCCATTGAGTCGATTCTGACTCACAGCGACCCTGTAGGACAGAGCAGAATTGCCCCATGGGGTTTCCAAGGAGCAACTGGTGGATTTGAACTGCCGACCTTTTGGTTAGCAGCTGAGCCCTTAACCACTGCACCACCAGGGCTCCAGGATGGGAGATAGGGTGGCTTAAAACAACGGAAATATATCCTATCACAGTTCTGGAAGCCAGAAGTCTGAAGTCAAGGTGTTAGCAGGGCCATGCTCCCTCTGAAGGCTCTAGGGGATAACTCTTCTTTGCCTCTTCCTAGCTTCTGGTGGCTGCTGGCAATCGGTGGCATTCCTTGGCTTGTAAATGCATCACTCCATCCTTTGTCATTACACGGTCTTTTCCTCTGTGCATCTCTGTGTCTTCATATGATCTTCTTATGAGGACACCAGTCATTGAACTTAGGGCCAACTCTAATCCCGGAAGGCTTCATGATAACTAATTACATCTGCAAAGGCTCTATTTCCAAATAAGGTCACATTCTAAGGTTCCAGGTGGACAGGAATTTTTTGAGGGGGAACACTATTCAACCCAATTTTCTGTGAAACTTGTTCATACAAAAATCGGTCTGGAAAGGATGATCACCAATTGCCTATATCTTTAGTAGGACTCTGGCCTTGGTGGCTGGGGGCTGCCTATCATGCCCGAGAGATACTTTCTGGTGATCAGCAGGCTATAGGGCTCCATGTTTTGTAGGGTTATATCCAAGATGTTTGACTACATCATGCAGTCCATCTCTGAGATGAAGAGGTGCCCAGGTCCTCAGCAGCCTCCTCGCTGGGACTTTTTCTGACCTGGCGGTTCTCCCTTGGGGCCTGCTGTGCACTTCTGGGTCAGGCAGAAAACTTACTGGGAGCTGGGCTATGGCCGAGAAAGCGCTGCTGTCAGGAAGGGCAGGTTCCAACTCCCCCTGGAGCTGGCTGTGAGACCTCAGTGCCTCTCTCTATTTATCTAGGTCTCTGCTTTTCATCTGGAAAACTACACGCAGGACTCTTTAACCTGGGCTCCAGGGGTCTCAGGGCTTTAGAGGTCCTTGAACCTCCTAACATTCTATCCAAACATTTTCAAGAAGTAGCTGCAAGTGAGCATTTTTCTGTGGAGAGAGTCCATAGCTTTCATCAGATTCTCAGTGGAGCTTGGGGTCCCCAGAGGGCTCAAACTGGATCAGATGTGCTTTAGGGCTGGTTCATCGTGACATTCCAGGACTCCAGAGCCCCACGACTTTGGAAGGAGTGGAGACCCTGAGCACAGGGGGCCAGGTGATCTGGGGTCAGAGGCAGATAGATTATTTATGCCCAGCTGCAGGGCCCACTTGAATTGGGTCCTCCCCCCAAAAAGGTACGTTGAGGTCCTAACCCCTGTACCTGTGGATGTGACCTTATTTGGAAATGGGGCCTTTGCAGATGTAATTAGTTAAGACGCGGTCACAGCGGATTAGGGTGGGCCCTGAGAGAGTCGGAGACGCACAGACACACAGAGGGAAGACAGGCTTGTGAAGATGGAGGCAGAGGTTGCAGTGATACATCTAGAAGCCAGAGAACACCAAGGACTGTGAGCAACCACCAGAAGCTGGAAGAGGCAAGGAAGCATCCTTGCCTAGAGCCTTCGGAGTGAGCCCTGCTGACACCTCGATTTCAGATTTCTTGCCTCCAGAACGGTGACGAATAAATTTCTGTTGTTTTAAGCCACCCAGTTTGTGGTGATTTGTTAGAACAGCCCGAGGAGACGAATACACAGTGTTTCCACGTCTTTGCTTTCCTTGTCCAAGGTCAGACTACGTTTGGTTTTCTTGGCTCTGTGACTTGACTCCCAACTGAGAAATTACTCAGAGTGCTTGGGCTGTCTCAAAGAGGGGCCCCTTCATCAACTCTTCAAAATTCAAGAGGTACTTCAATCCCATGTGCCCATTGCCCTGTTCCTCTTCCTCCTCTGGTCTGGAAGCAGACAGGCTGTACTGTGTTCACCCAGAGGACCAAAGGAGATCCCTACAAGCCCCAGTGGTAGTTCAGTGGTAGAAGTCTTGTCTTTCATGTGGGAGACCTGAGTTCGATTCCTAGCCAATGCACCCCATGCACACCCACCACCCATCCGTCAGTGGAGGCTCGTATGTTTCGGTAAAGCTGAGCAGGTTTCAGCGGAGCTTCCGGACTGAGATGGATTAGGAAGAAAGGCCTGGTAATCTACTTCTAAAAAATCAGCCACTGAAAATCCTGTGGATCACAATGGTCCGATCTGCAAACTATCGTAGGGATTGCACAGGACCAGGCAGGATTTTGTTCCACTATACATGGGGTCTCCGTGACTTGGAACCCAACTCAGCAGCAGCTAACAATAACATAAGCCCCAAAGAGATGAGTTTTAGGCTCCAAGGCCCTACATGATCTAGCCTCCTCCTTCTCCAGCCCCACCGTGACGCTAGCTCTGGTCACTGTCTATACCCCGTTCACACTGGCCCACCTTTGGGATCTGGGATATACAGGTTCCTCCCTGCTGGGGGCCTTTGCACATGCTGTAAATTTTGCCTCTAAAAAACTTTTAAACATGGAAATTTCCATCGTATACACGAAGTAAAAGAGAATAGTAGAACGAATTCTCCATATACCTAATACTGAGCTATAACAATCACTGACTCATGGTCAATCCTGTTTCCTCTATACCCTTATCCACTCCCTGCCTATATTATTTTGAGGCACATCATAGCATTATATGGTTTTACCTGTAAATATTTTTTTGTATCTATCTCTAAAAGATAAGGACTTTTAAAAAAGAGAACCGAAATACTATTATCATGTGTAAAAAAAAATGCAACATTTTTTAATAGTACCAAACATCCAGTGAGTTTTGAGATTTCCTATTGCTTAACAAATTCAAGATTTTTTTTAATGGTTTGTTTGAACTGGGATTCAAATAAGAGCCACACATAGGAAGTAAGTGATATCTCTAAGCTCTCTCCCTGTCTCTCTTTGCAGTTTATTTGTGGAAGGAAAGCAGACTTTTTATCTTACAGACTTTCTCGAACTGTTCCTGATTACATCTTTGTAGCATCATACCATGTTCCTCTGTCGCCTGTATTTCCTGTAAATTGGGTAGTTAGACCTAGAGGCTTGATCAGAGCCCCGGTGCATTTTTTGGGTGGGGGGCAGGGCTGGGGGAGGGGTGGAGAAGGCTTCATAGGCAGTGCTGTGACCTTGGCCAGGAGGGACATGATGTCTTCATGGCTCTCCTCCCTTTGTGATGGCCCTTATTTGCGCTGATGATCATTGCCTACATCCATTATTTCAGGCGGTCACAAGATGTGCCAGAATGTTCTTTATACCTTCCTTACCCAGTTTTTTTTTTTTTTTTTTTTTTTTACCCAGTTAGTTCCTGCAAGTCCTCAGATCTCAAGTATTACTTCCTCAGGGAAGAGGCCCCCCTCCCAAGACTAGGTCATGTTCCCTTATTAGAAATGCACATAGAACCTTCTACTTTTTCCATTATAGCTCGTATATTTATTTCAAATTATTTGCTAAATGCTTGGCTCCCCCACTAGACTGTAAACCCCTTGGGGGCAGAGACTGCCTGTGTTTTCCCCCTCATTGTATTTCTAGTGCCAGATCCGGAGTTGACGCAGAGTAGCTGTATTTGTGGGATGAATGCATGAGTGAATTAATATGTTCTCGCACCCTGGGAAAGGCTGGCAAGGGGTCAGAAAGGGGTGGCTGCAGTAGCCCCCCAGAGAAGACCGGAATCTCAGAGACAGGGCTGAGGTCTCTCATACCACCCAGGTTTTCTACAGAACCTGTTTCTGGGCTTGAGCCCCGTGCTGCGTGGTGTCCTCTGAGAGCCCTGACCAACGTTCTGCGCTGTCAGCCTCGGGCTCCTCCAACCCTGCCGCTGAATTACAGAGTGCTACTTGCCCCTTTTAGCACTCGGTGGCATTTAAAAATAGAAATAACTCCTTTCTCTCCTCCTCCCAACCCTTGCAGACACAGAATAGCCCATCTTTACTCACTGCCTAAAATGCAGGATTTTTGCTTCCTGAATTAGAAAATGTTTCCCTCCCTCCCAGAGAGGCCTGATGCGCCTTCTGGGGAGCCCTTTCCTTCCTCTTTTGATCTTAGAGCGTTCCACCAGCCACCGGCTCCTGATGAATTAAACAGAAGGACAGAACTTGGGATCCTGCAAGAAGAAAGGCAAACGGTTCAAATCATGTGAGGAGGGGCCTGGCAGGCTGCTGGGACAAGCCAGGAGATTTTGGCCCGCTCCTCACTGCTGCCTCTTCCCGGGGACCATCTTGGACTGGAAAGAACGGGACAGTCACGTTTCCCGGGGCCTCTTTGGAGGATGTGGGTACAGGAGAGTGGGAACTCCTTTCCTCTGTGGGGAAGAAGAAAGGGAGAATCGAGCTTGACCTGGTGATCAGTTGCATTTAGCACTGGGCAGGCGAAAAGGGAAAGCCCAGAACAAACCGTCCGTGGCACCGACCAGGAGGTTGGCATTAAAGCTGTCCTGCTGAGAATCAAGGGGTCAGAGGGCTTCTGGCTCCCTGGGCTGGCAGTGCCAGGATCCTGTGTGTAAGGCAGAGGGGTCCTGCTGTTACTCAGAGGTTCAGCCAAGCATGTGAGGAGAATGAGGGTTACTGAGGCTGCTAGATCAAATGGCTTGCCTCAGCCGGTTTCGGTTTTCAGGACAGTCAGCGCACAGAAATCTCACAGCGCCCTCATAGAAGGTATTGTTCTGGGGAACGGAGTGGAAGGAGCCTACCACAGTTTCCTTATTGGCTTGGCTTTTTTCCAGGGCCTTCTGGGTGAACACAGATTATTTATTCTTCATCTTTTGTCTGTTTGTCTGATATAGGTCTGTCTATTTGTTTGATTTAACACGAGTAATTTTAAAAACCACCACTCATTTGTCAGTTTGTCATACTGTGGTGGCTTGAATGTTGCTATGATGCTGGAGGCTATGCCACAGGTATTTCAAATACCAGCATCATGGTGAACAGATTCCAGTGGAGCTTCCAGACTAAGACAGACTAGGAAGAAAGGCCTGGCAATCTACTTCCCAAAATCAGCCAATGGAAGCATCATGGATCACAATGGAATATTGTCCAATATAGTGCTGGGATCTGCAAACATACCAATGATCATGAAGATTGCACAGGACCAGGCAACATTTTGTTCTGTTATACGTAAGGTCACCAGGAGTTGGCTTCAATTTGATGGCAGGTAAAAACAACAATTTTAAAAAATGGTATAACCCAAACAAACCAAACCCATTTTTGTCGAGTTGATTTTGACTCGTATCGGCCCTACAGGACAGAGTAGTACTGCCCCATAGGGTTTCCAAGGAGTGGCTGGTGGATTCGAATTGCTGACCTTTTGGTCAACAGCCGTAGCAAGATAATGAGACACTGTATTGAAAACAAGCATTCCAGAGCCGGTGTTGCTCCTGAGTGTGGTCCCTTTGAGGGCGATGCCTTCGGAGGCGTTTTCCTTATTACCAGGTGGCTATCATCACTCAGACAGGCTCTTGAAACATCTCATGGGCATGCCTTTGGGGCCTGGGCCATGTTCCTGTGTGGCTTCAGTGGTAGCAAATCTCTGCCCTTTGGGCCACATTTGGTGATGAGGTGAGAGAGTAACCCCCAGCATGAACTCCAGGCTGGCCTGGCTCCTGGCACTCTTCCCAGGATCCAGCAGGAGGCTCAAGAGAGATTCTTCGAAGAAATCCTTTTTGATCCTTTTCAGGATCAAAAGGAGGGATGCAGAATCACAACAACAGGATCAGCTTAACTTTCCTTCTTGGCTTGTCAACGGCCCTGGAAGGTGTTTTCAGAGAACGGCTTTGTGATATGTCACCCCTCTGGCACGTCCCCAGAGTTTGTGGAGCTGCTACACACTGCCAGAGGGAGTGCCACATTTCAGAGGGAGCCGACTCTCCAGATTCCTCGACTGTTGGGACCGGCATTCTGTGGCTCTGGGAACATCGCCACAGCTTCCTCTGCTCTGACTCTAGCACAGCACAGAGCACATGGCAGGTGTCCTAATTTGCATCCTTCTAAAGCAGAGCCTGAGACAAGGATGTGGATCCAAGTAGTTTACTTGGGAGGTGATTCCAGATAGCTCTGTGAGGGGTGGGGAAGTGAGGTAGGAGAGGGAGGAAAGTCAATAAAGGGTGTACTAATGAGCACTGAAGAAGCCCTGGTGTTGCAATGGTTAAGCACTTGGCTGCTAACCAAAAGGTTGGTGATTCGAACTCGCCCAGCAGCTCCACAGGAGAAAGGCTTGGCAATCTGCTCCCATAAAGGTTACAGCCTAGGAAACCCTATGGGGCAGTTCTACTCTGTCACAGGGGCTCACTATGAGTCTGAATAGACTAGATGGCTCCTAACAACAAATGAGCAGGTGGGCGACTGGGGCTCAGTCCTGCGAGGTACCTTTTGGAAGACTGTGAGGAACACACCCTAGAGTTGCTCTCCACTGAGGGGCAAGGAAGCTGAGGTACTTAAGCACCAACTCTGGTGCCCCCATTGGTTGAGGGTCCTCCCTTGGGCATTGCCTGCCTGGAGTGTGGGCTGAGCACCCTTCTGTGGCCAGAGAAAGCTGGAAGGCGGCCAGATGAATGCCTGAGATGGGAAGCTGTTAGAGTGTCCAAACTGTCCATCAAGCTGTGGGTGACCTCGGGGGTGGGCTGAGGGAATTAGAGCAGGATGGTGTAGTCTACAAGTGATCAAATATTTGTTGAATGGATGTTTGCTGAGCGTATATTCGAACTTCAGATCCTTATGACATGGGAATAACGATTTTGGCAATTATATTCAGTAGGAACCAAGCCCCTCAATTTTAAACATACACACACACATAGATACACACACATATGTACAGACACACACACAGAGATACACACACACATATGTATACACACAGACACATATACAGATGCCAACCTTACACTCTTGAATATGAAACACAAATGATTTTTAATTAGCTCTGCTCAGGCCACGATGTCCTTTCCCGTCTTCTTGGCAATGTTCTAGCAGTGGCGCCTAGCACGTATGTGTATTGCAAAGAGCCTGAGGTTTGGAGCTAGACAGGCCTGAGTTTGAATTTTACTTCCGCCTCTTTGTAACCTTGGACAAATTACTCAGTCTCTGAGCCTCGTCCTCTGGGAAATGAAGCAATAATGTCACCTTCCAGAGCTGTTGCGAGACTCAAAAGAAATTATGTTGGCAAAAGCAGTCAGCTATTGATAAAGCACCGTAGAATGTGAATTATTATTTTTCCTTAATGTTCTTACTGCACTCAGATCATTCACTTATTTACCAAATATATTACTGAGTGTCTACTACGAGGCCAGTTGTATTAGTTTCCTAACCAATCGAACCAGTTGTTGTCGAGTCAATTCTGACCCATGGTGACCCCACGTGTGCAGAGTAGAACTGCCCCATAGGGGTTTCAAGGATGTGACCTTTCGAAAGCAGATTGCCAGGTCTTCCTTTGAGGTGCCTCTGGGTGGGTTTGAATCACCAACCTTTCGGTTACCAGCCGATGGCTTCACCTGGAGCTTCTGTAATAAAGTATCACAAATGGAGGGGCTTAAAACAACAGACATGTATTATCTCACAGCTCTGGAGGGCAGAAGTCTGAAATCAAGGTGTCTGCAGGGACATGCTTCTTCTAAAGGCTCTAGGGGAAGATCCTTCTTTGCCTGGCTCCAGGCGTTCCTTGGACGGTGGCCACATAAGCCCAATCTCTGGCTCCATCTTCACACAGTCTTCTCCTCTTCTCTGTTCTCCTCTTCTGTCTTCTTATAAGGACACTTGCCATTGGATTTAGGGCCCACCCAGATAATGTGGGATGATCTTGTCTTGAGATTCTCAACTTAATTACATCTGCAAAGACCCTTTTTCCAAATAAGGTCACATTCATAGGTTCTGGAGGTTATGATGTGGATATATCTTTTGGGGAGGTCACCATTCAACCCACCACACCAGAGTAGCTGGAGAGGAGTGAGCCAGGCAGAGACCAGTGGGAGCGTGCTTGGAGATCTTGACAGTGTCTCTGGCTTCTTCTGTGCAGAAGGCAGGCCTCTGCCCCCTGAGCAGGTCACAGCCTCCTCCCCATTTGCCAGTTGCCTGATCCTCACCACCCCATTAGCTATCTGAAGTTCTGCCTCCTCCTTGACACCTTCCTGGATTGATCAGAGGTGAGCCAATGGAGGGCCAGGACTTCTCTGACTGTAGACAGAACCCTCACGTCTACTGACCCAGGGCTTGATAAGAGGGTCTTATGGATTGAATTATGTCCTCTTAAAATATGTATTGGAATCCTAACCCCTATACTTGTGGATGTGATCCTTTTTGGCAACAGGGCTTTCTTTGTTATGTTAGTGAAGCCACACCCGTATAGAGTAGGCCCTAAAAGTAATCACTTCTGAGTTCTAAAAAGAGCAGATTAGACACAGAGACATACACATAGGGGGTGGGGTGGGGAGACAGACGCCATGTGAAGATCATCTACAAGCTAAGGAATCAAGGAACACCCAGCACTACCTACAAGGAAGGAATTGCCCTGACCATGACACTGATTTGGACTTTTGGATCCCAGAACTGTGAGAGAATAAATTTCTGTTTGTTCAAGCCACCCCCTTGTGGTATTTCTGTTATAGCACCACTAGATAACTAAGACAGATGTAATAGCACCTTCCAGTCTGGTCAAGTGGAAGGTTGAAAGTGTCTGGCACAGCTTTTTCAACTCCTGCTGCCACTTTGTGGGGTGGGAGATCCTATACCACCCCTTGCCCAGCACTGGGCACAAGGCGCCAAAGAAAGTCCTTTGCTAATGACTATTTATCAGGTGTTTACCACTTACAAATTCCGTGCTGAAGTAAAGATTCAAAAAGGAGGAAGGCAGAATTCTTGGCTGATCCTGAGGTGTGTGCCACATGGTTTCTCAAATGTTCCCCAGGGGGACTGTACCCCAGTTGTCCACAGGGATAACCTCTTCATTAAAACAAAATGCCACTGAGTTGATTCTGACTATGGTGACCTCACGTGTTTCAGAGTAGACCTGTGCTCCATAGAGTAATGGCTATAACCTTACAAAAGTAGATCACCAGGCCTTTCTTTCGCATCAGCACTGGGTGGATTTGAACTACCAGCCTTTTGTTAGTAGTCAAGCACAAACCATTTGTGCCACCCAGGGATGCCCCCATCATTGGCTTTCCTATGCTTCCTGAGTTCACTTGTACCCAAATAAACTATGTGCACCCAAACCCTTGTCTCAGGCTCTGCTTTTGGAGGAAACCAAGCTATGGCTCAAGGCAAAGTATGACAATCGACTTTCAAACAGCCTGATAAGGGATAATGAAAAAGGAACAAGGAAGTCTATGGGAAGATCTTGAAAAACTTTTAGAAGACTTATAATTTGATCTTGGTTTTGAAGGGAGCATAGGAGTTTGACGGCCAGCAAGGATGGGAAGGGGCACTCAAGGAAGAGCAGATAGCTGAAACAAAGATAGAGGTGGGAGAATGCTTGGGGAATGGGGAGAGGGACAAAGCAGGAGGGGAAGGATAGGCTGTAGAATAAGGTTGGAAAAGCAGATATTAGCCAAATTGTGATGGGCTTCACATGCCAAGGTGAGAAGTGATCATTTCATTCTGCAGATATATTCTGTTATTCTGCAAATATTCTGGGCATCAGGTCCAGGTAGCTTCAGTGGAGCACTCAGGCAGGAGCAGGATGGAGTCCGATCCATGACAGTCAGCTAGTGCGCCTGCAAAAAGGAACAAAGAAAGCCCATTTCTTCATACTGGCACAGTGCTTCTATTTGTACTAGTTCTTTTTCTGAGTATATCCAGCCGTTTTCTCCTCTCGACAGCTTGCTTGTCTCCTGGCAGTAGGGTAGGGCCCTGGGTGAAACTGAAGAAAACTAGGCTTGTCTTTGGGGGTACTTTCCCCTTCTCTATTCTTTCTTTAAATCTCTCTGCCTATCCTTCAACCCTCCCCACCCCCACTACCAGCTCAGTGCCCTCATGTTCTCTTTCCCCCACCTCCATTGTACAATTTATTCTCAAGACAGGTTCTAATATATTCACTTATACTAAAGTGTAAATGACTGATAAGAAACCAATGTATTGATGTGCATCAGGAAAAGGCATAATTACAATCTAAAAGGCGACAAGGCCCTTGTACGGCTTGAGCCATAAGAATGCATCTAATTGTAGAACTTAAGTATGGAGTGAGCTGATTGGGAGATAGTGTTGATTGGTCTTTCCTATCTCTACGAAACTGCACACAGGTTGTGACCTTTCTGCCTCCTGGCAGGGAGGGGGCGGGAGTAGGGCTTATCTCCCTGCTGGGTAGATGTAGATTTAATGTCAGGACTGGTCCCTGCCTGCCAGGGCTGTAGATATCTTCGCTGAACTCCCTGCCCGAGTCCTCATTGGGGGAAGGAATCAGTGGAGTGAGGCAGAAAAACAGGCTGATTCTGTTCTTCAGTTATTCGGGCCTTTCCACAAATCCACGGACTGCTTCCCTCTTTCTTCTATGTGAGCTCGTTACTGGGGTGCCCCTACTCGGTTCCAGAGGCTGAACGTGGCATCTCAAGGGAGCCTGGGACCAGAACTGACTCCTTTGCACTTCTCCACTGCACAGCACAGCACAGCCCTGCTTCCCTGCCGAGGAGTGATTGGCTGTGACAGCTGCACTGGCTTAGGCAAGACCTTTTTTTTAATGAAAAAGAGGGAAATCGCGGGGCGGGGGGGTGGTGGAAACTCTGTCTTGAGTCTGAAATTACCCGCAAAGTCACCTTTTTCCGTGCTCACAGACATACAACACTCTCTGCCTCCACTCTCAGCAAACCATATGCTGCCACTGCTGCTGGCCGCATCCTGGGGGATGGCTTTTTTCCCCTTCAGCAAGCCTCCAGAAATGTCATAGAAATTTATATGCTTATTCACAGAGCCGATAAAGCAGAAAACCGGCGTTTCAGCTATTTTTGTTTTGCTTTGCAGATGGAGAGTAAGAGGCATAAATCTTTCCCTCATTGGACTCTCTGGCCCCCCACTCAGTTTGGGATCAGATGCTGCTCAGCCTGTGGGAGCGATTCTCTAGGGTTTGGGACCCACCCGTCCCAGGCCACCCCTGGCTTAGAGGAGCCAGCTGAAGAAAGGATTAAAAATCAAGCGATGTTCACTGTTCCTTGGGTGGCTGGTGGGGGTTATTCTGGAGGAGGAAAGGAAAAGAAACCCACAGTGGCACACTGCTGTCCTTTTGACACCGGCCCCTCTGCAGGTGAGTGGGGGACACGGCGTGACCAATTTGAGCCTACCTACAGATCCTCAACAGCAGGTCCCAAATGAGTGTTTTGGTTAGTACTGCTGGGTAACAGCTTACCCTAAAACTTCGTGGCTTTACTTTGCTCATGATTTTATGGGCCAGGGAATCAGGACGGGTTTGGCTGGGCAGTGAGTGCCTGGGGCCTCTCCTGTGGTTGCAGTCAGATGGTGGTTAGGGCTGGAATCCTCTGGAGACTCTACTGGCTGCACATCCAAGATGGCACACTCACAGAGCTGGCAGTTGGGCGGCTGCTCAGCTGGCATTGTTGATGGGAACGCCTCCACGTGGCCTCCCTAGGACAGAGTTCTCAGGGTGGTTGGACTCCTTACAGGGCCCTGGCACTTCCCAGAGTGAGTGCTCCAAGAAGGCCAGGTGGAAGCTGAATGGCCTTCTCTGACCCAGCCTCATAAGTCACACAGTGTCACTTCTACATTCTACAGGTTACAAGTGAGTCGCTAAGGCCAGCCCAGGCTCCAAAGGAGGGAGCAGAGAACCTTTGATGGGAGGCATGTGAAAACCTTTGTGAACATGTTTTCGAACCACCGTGATGGGGAAGATTTCTTTGCAGTCAGGCTGGCCATGCAGCCAAGTATCTGTGGGGCCCAGAGCTGGGTCTGGGGGAAACGAGCCTGCCAGAGTCATTGGGGATGGCTGACACGAGAACCTCTGCCCTCCTCACTGATGGCTGGAATCACCTTTGGTGAGAACAGACCCTTCCCCCTCATCAGTGAAGTTCATATTTGTCGTTTCTGACAGGGTGGGCTTTTGGGGCCAGTAAATTCCTACTGTGCCAGGTGTCTGCAAAATGACTTTAGGGTACAATACCCCCATTTGAAGGAGCCCTGGTGGCGCAGCCATTAAGCATCGACTGCTAATCTAAAGGTTGGAGGTTCGAATCTGTTCGGTGGTGCTGTGGAAGAAAGGCCTGGTGATCTGTTTCCGTAAAGATTACAGCCAAGAAAACCCTATGGGGCAGTTCTACTCGGCATACGAGGTTGCTACGAGTCTAAAATCAACTCAGTGGCACCCAACAACAACAACCCCTATTTGAGGAAGAGCAGGAAAAAGGGCAAAAGTGGGAAATCCAGCTCCCCCGCCCCATTCCTGGAACAAGCGTGCTTGCCTTTTGGCTCTACCCTCAAAACATACTCAGAAAGCGACCACTTCTCTGCACCTCCAGCTCTACCCTGCTGGTTGGAGCCACCCTCATCTCTCACATGGATTATTGCCAGTTTCCTCACTGGCCTCCTGCCTCGGCCCCCCGACCTCTACAGTCTGTTCCCCACACAGCAGGCAGAGGGATCCTTAAGCCAAAGTCAGACATGTCCCTCCTCTGCTCAGAGCACCCCGTGACACCCAGTGTCTCTCAGAGTAAAAGCCGAAGTTCTTACAATGTTCTACAAGGCCCCCTGGGATCTAGTGACCTCCCTGGCCTCACTTCCTCCTGTTCTCCCCCTGGCTCCTTCAGCTCCAGCCACACCGGCCTCCTTGCTTGGCTCTAACATACTGGCTGTATTCCTGCCTCAGGACATTTGCACTTGCTGTTCCCTCTGCCTGGAATGCTTTTACGGCAGACACTTGCACAGCTTGCTTGCTCTCCCACCTCCTTTGAGTCTCTGCTCTAATGCTAACTCATCAGAGGAGCATTTCCTGACCACCCAATTTAAAACTGCAGCCCCACCCCACCCCTATCCCCCTCTCTCTCCGGCACTGCTTTACTTTTCTCCATTGCACGTCTTACCCCCTGACACATTTATTAGTTTGCTTCTTGTCTGTCTCCTCCGCTGGAATATGGGCTCTGGGAGAGCAGGGGCTGTGTCTGCTTTGTTCACTACTGCATCCCCAGTCCAGTGTCTGGCATGGGGCCTTGCACCTAGTGGGTGCTCGATAAATATTGAATGGGCAGGCTCCAGTCCTAACTCTTGAGACAAGAAATATAATAGCATCTTAATTCGTTTAGACCGGGGATCTGCAAACTTTTTCTGTTAAGGGCCAGGTAGTAAATATATTACTTTGTGGGCCAATATGGTTTTTGTCATAACTATTCAACTCTGCCATTATAGCACAAAAGCAGCCACTAAACCAAAAAAAAAAAAAAACCAAACCTGTTGCCGTAGAGTCAATTCTGACTCATAATGACCGTATAGGACAGAGTAGAACTGCCTCATAAGTTCCCAAGGAGCAGCTGGTGGATTTGAACTGCCGACCATTTGGTTAGCAGCCTGAGCTCTTAACCACTGCACCACCAGGGCTCCAAAGCAGCCATTGGCAATAGGTAAACAAATGGTCATGGTTGTCTTCCAATAAAACTTTATTTACAAAAACAGGCAGCCTTGATTTGGCCCATGAGCCATAGTTTGCCCACCCTGGTTTAATGACAAAAGTGTCCTCTAACATCAAATTTGTAGTTTCTATTTCCTGCTTTAAGTATTGGAAACACAGAGAAGTTGAGTGGCAGCACTAATGTCACACAGTATGCCAGAGGCAAAGATGGGTAGGCAACCCAGGTTTCCTGACTTCCTCTCAGGGCTCGGTTTACCTAACTTGCCTCCCTGTGGGCCACTTGGGGAAGGTCAGAGGAACCCTAGACCAGGGCTCAGCTGAGAGGCTTCTGTTAGCATCACGGTAGCTCATATTAAGTGCTAATTGCATTAGGTGCTAATTGCACCCATCGTTAGGTGTTGTTGTCACTGGCTCTAAATTGTTATTAAAGAATGGAGAGGGAAAGAAGAGGCTGAAAGACTGGGACAGAGTCCAGAAGCCAAGCCATCAGGGGCTGTCATGGGCTGGGTTCTCTAGGAAGCAGACTCTGAGGTGAAGTTTCAAGTACAGGATAATAATATTAAGGAGGACTCTTGGGATCAACACCCGAAGAAGGGAGGAGAAGGAAGCTGGAAGGGGAAGAAGGAGAAATTGAGTTGCTGTGCAGGCCCAGGAACAGTCTCTCAGAGCTTGGGAGCTAGAGAATGGTCCCGCAGAGTGATCCTGAGTTGGGCTGAGATGGTCAGGCTTCCTTACTCCACATTTGTCAGTCACTGATATGGGCTACATTGAGAAGAAGCATGACCATGATCTTAGGTGAGCCCCCTGCAGCTGAGGTGCCCCATTCCCCAAGGGACTGATAGCCAAAGGCTGTTTGTTGGCACCACTCCCAGTAGCTGAAGCAGCCATTCCTGCAAAGAGCTCTGGTCAGTACACCACAGCATCCATCACAGGGGTTACCTGTTGCCAGCGAGTTGATTCCAACTCATAGCCACCCTACCTATAGGACAGAGTAGAACTGCCCCATAGGGTTTCCAAGGAGTGGCTGGTGGATTTGAACTGCTAACCTTTTGGTTAGCAGCCATAGCACTTAACCGCTTGACCAGCAGGGCTTCAAAAGTCACACAAACAAACAAATGAATCAACCTGTTGCCATTGAGTCAATTCCGACTCATAGCGACCCCATAGGACGAAGGAGAACTTCTCCCATAGAGTTTCCAAGGAGCGCCTGGTGGATTCGAACAGCCAGCCTTTTGGTTAGCAGCCATAGCACTTAATTAACCACTACGCCACACCCGTTGACCAGAAAACTTAGTCACATGACTATGTCTAGCTGCAAAGGAGCCTGGGAAGTGTAGTTTTATTCTGGGTGTCCTCTTGACCAATCAGAAATCAGGAAGAAGGGGGGAACCAGATACTGGGGGACAACTAACAGTGTCTGCTTCAACCTGACAAACTTCAACCAAGATCGAAGTCTCAGGGAAAAGTTCAAGCCCTCCTTCACCCCAACACCCTGCCCCAGGTACAGCTGATGCCTTTACTCTATAATTCCCCAGCACTGTTATTGGAATGTATCTGGTTCTGTATCTGCTTTGCCATTGGACTGTGAACACCACGAGGGCAGGAATCTTGTGCTATTTATCTTTCTACCCCCAGCATCCAGCACTCAGCTGCCTGGTGCATAGTAGGTTCTCAATAAATGCTTGTTGAATAAATGAATGAAGAAACCTAATGTGAACCTTAGGAATGTGTTGGCATTTCACATTGCTTTTTTTTCTCCGATAACTTTGTTAAATAATAATTTTCATCGAACTTGATACGCCACTAAGGAATCACAAGTTTCCTTTGCATTCTGAAAAAAAATAATGACAGTTAATGACAGTTGACGGGAGGATACTGATGGGTGAGCATTTTCTCATTTTCATCAAAGCTCAGTTAAGTATAGAATGTGGTTGGAGGATACAGATCTTAGTTATTGTGCTCTGGATTGTTGATGAGCCTGGGGCCATTTGCTCACTTGCATCAGAGAGGTGTTGGTGAAAGCCTTCAACCATGATGCCCCTGTGGGAGCGGAGGGATTAGCCAACCTACTCCCAAGCAGCCCCCAACAGACGGCCCCAGGTGCATGCTCTTCTGACTGTAAGGGTTGGAGTCACTTTCAAGAGAGAAGAGAAAGTGGGTTGAGTGCTCAGGCTGTGAGGGCCATGGGAAGAGGTGGTTCTTCAGAGACTACATTTTTTATGTAGCAGACACTGTTGGTTGGCGCCTCTTCCAGATTCCCTTTACCTGACTGGTGCTCCCCTCCACCAGCTGGGCTGGGTGCTTGCTATTGTTAGCTCACAGTTGCCTCCTTCTCAGGAGAACGCCCTTGGTCAACAAGATCCACCTTACCCAGAGATATCTGGGAGGTTATACATCCCACTCACCACCTGTCTGTCAGTTTTTCGTACTGTGGTGGTTTACATGTTGCTGTGATGCTAGAAGCCGTGCCACTGGTATTTCAAATACCGTCAAAGTCATCCATGATGGACAGGGTTCAGTCGAGCTTCCAGACTGAGATAGACTAGGAAGAAAGGCCTGGCAAGCTACTTCCAAAAATCAGCTAATGAAAACCCTATGAATCACAACAGGATATTGCTCCACATAGTGCTGGGAGGTGAGAGCTCCCTAGGTTGGTTGGTGTCATTGTGTGCCTTTGTATTGACTCCGATGCATAGCAACCGCATGTGACAGAACAGAATTGCCCCATTGGGCTTTCTTGGCTGTAATCTTTATGGAAGCAGATTGCCAGGTCTTTCTTCCGTGGAGCCACTGGGTGGGTTTGAACAAACAACTTTTTGGTTAGCAGTCAAGTGCTTAACTGTTGTATCACCAGGCTCTCAAATTACACAGTGGCTTGAATATACCAATGATCATGAAGATGACACAAGACCAGGCAACGTTTCATTCTGTTGTACATGGGGTCACTATGAGTCAGAGCTGATTCGACAGCAACTAACGACAACAACAACAACAATATACACCCCATGGGAGTGGGGTGGGGAAGCGCATAGCCAAAGACCTCTGCCAGTGGTACCAAAGCCTGGACCCTTTGCTTCAAAGAGAAGAGCAACTCTGTGGTGAATTTCATGTTCCAGAGCTCCCTGTTGGAGCACGCTGAGGTAGGTGACCAACTTGCCCCGGTTTTCCCAGGCCTGTCCTATTTTTAGCACGGCACGTCCTGAGTTCCAGGAAACTCTCTGGTCCTGGGCAAACGGGGACCGTTGGTCACCCTGGACTTGAGCTGACCCCACGTCTTCATTTGGCTGCTTGCCCTGTCCTGCTTCCCTCACTCCTGAGAGTCCTCCCTCAATAAATCACTTGCACAAGCATCCCCATCTTAGCCTCTGCTTCTAGGGAACCTGACCTAAGACACTTAAGGAAAGCCTTTTCCGGGCTTTCCTTCCTCTCTGAGTGTGCCCCAGTTCTCGTGAGGGCTCTTGGCTGTAGGCGAGGAGCTCCTGTGGTTACCCACGGGTCCGAGGCTAAACTCAGCTTTCTGTTTGTTGGGCGATGCAGCAGCACAGGCTGAAGCCATCATGCTGCCATGCTGTCCCTAATGTCCCAGGGTACAGGTCTCCGTTTAAGTTTTCCACGCTTGGGAGGCTCTGTGCTTTTAGCTCATCTCTCCCACTTCCACCTTTTGGTCTAAATCCCTTAACCCCTCTAGGACAAGTTTCCCCATCCCAGAAAAATGAGAATAATAATATCTAGCTCACTAAGTTATTAGGAGGACTAAGGGTAGGGATTTCAGAAGTAAATCAATAGGCCTTTCTTCCTAGTCCATCTTAGTATGGAAGCTCCGTTGAAACCTGCTCAGCATTCTAGCAACATGCAAGCCTCTACTGACAGACGAGTGATAGAAAATCCTATGGATCACAGTGGTCCCATGAGCAGTCGTGAATGGCACAGGATCAGGCAGCCAGAGTTTTTTTCCGTTGTGTATGGGATCACCAAGTGTTGGGGGCCGACTTGACAGCAGCTAACAACAACAACAACAAGAGCGGGTGGGGAAGAGGTAATAAACCACTTAGCATAGGGGCTGGCCAAGAGCCAGCACTCAATAGTCAGTTCCTCTGGGCCTTTGCTCTCACTTTCCTCACTTGCGAGAAGAGGTGGCTGGGATAGATGTTCTCCAAGGCTACATCCACTTCTAAGCACCTGTGGTTGCATTCTACATGGCTTCATGAGGAAATGGTTGCCTTGGATGCTTTGCTTGTTCAGCCTTGCAACTCTCTCTTCCCTCTTGGAACTGTCTGGAATTTTGCTGTGGGCTAGGTCTTCCTCCCCTCTTTCTTGGGCTACTGGTCCTGTGTCCCCAGGCTTTTCTCCTGCACACCTCCCCAAATGTCACTCTGCTTATATTTTCCCCTCTTTAAGGACTTCCAATGGCTCTCAATTAGCTAGAAAAAAACAAAGCCCAAAACTATTGGTGTGATGCAAAAGGTGTTCCATCCAGGAGCCATGGCACAACCTCACCTGTCATCTCTTCTGATTCAGGACCTTCTCCGAGAGAGGCTTAATGGGGCATTAAGAAGGATGCTTAGTTCCGTGAGTTTGATCCTGGAAATGCCTGCTGCAGGGCTTCTGGGAGAAGCACCCCTTTGCCCCCTTTCACTTCAGCAACCTGCACACTGTTGGGACTTGGCCCAGAGAAGTTCCATCTTATCGATCTCAGGACAAATGCCTGAAGGAGCTGGATCTAAAATCAGAGAACGAAGTAGAACGGAAGCTTGCAAAATCCTCCAAGATTTTCTTCAGATCCAGTTCTGGGCCTCAGCAGGGGGGCGGGTGTGCTGGGAGGGAAGGCATGGCCCTGAGGAGCTAAGGGAGGAATGGAGGGCCAAGTGGAGGCAGATGAGCTGGCATGCCACAGCCACCTCAGGGAACATGTCAGGAGCACAGATGGGTTAAATATGGGGTTAACAGAGCAACTGAGTCACCATTTCACCCTCCCCTAGGAGAGGAAGGCTCTGTCTGCCACCTCAGCCATGGGGAAAAAGCCATTTTGACGGCTGGATCGCAGCCACGCCGTACACGGCAGCTGGCCGGGGAGACATGTTGAGGCTGAGAGCGGCTGTCAGTCCTCCAGGGGTGGGGATGTGATAATAGATGGCTGTCTGCAGGCGCTTCAGCAACTCCCCTCTCTGCCTGCAGCCAAGTGTCAGAATCTGTTGGGGTTGCAGAAGGGGTTTGGGGGCCTGACTCCTCCCCCGAGCTTTCCTCCCCTGTCTGGGGAACGACAGCTGAACGCAAGACAAAGCTCTATTTTATTAACAACTGGACAGGTTGATCCTGGCCTGAGATGGCCCTTCCCAGGGCCCTCTGCCCTCCTTCCAGGGGGCAACTCATGGGCAGCCTTTCCACTGGGCATTGCTCAGTCCCTGGTGGGCCAGGCTGCTGTGCTGCACAGCTCCAGGGAAAGCAAATCTCATCGAATATACTGTGAATAGTGCCCCCTGGAGTTGTGCAACATGGCAGCCCTGGCTTTTGGTAATCTGTTCCATTGAGAATGTTTCTGCATAGGAAAGATAGCACTTTTACCTTTAAGCAGTCAGTTGGACTTGGGCTCCTGCCCAGGTCTAGCTTGTGCACAATTATGAAACAGGCGAAGTTTCCAGCTTCTTGCCCTTCCAGCTTGTCCTTGCTATGGCGGAAAGGTACACTTGGTTGCTGATGTAAGTCTCATTGTCTACTATGAGAATGAAACAATAGTTCAAAGAGGTACTTTACCATAGGACCACAGAAAGACAGTCCACCTTCTGAAATATATTTAGTATTCAATAAACAGAAGAATAAATGTATACATAAAACAAACAAAAAAACCCATTGCTGTCAAGTCGATTCCGACTCACAGTAACCCTACAAGGCCAGAGTGGAACTGCCCCATAGGATTTTCAAGGAGCGGCTGGTGGATTAGAACTGCTGACCTTTTGGTTAGCAGCCAAGTTCTTAACCACTGTGCCACCAGGGCTCCAAATGTATGCACCAAGCCCAGAAAAATCAACAGTGTCTTTGCTAGACTGTCTCCTTCCAGGCTTCCCAGAGAGGCGTTGAGAAGGACTGAGAGGTCTTGTTCCATTTAAGAGGTAAAAGGGCTGTGATTTTGGTAATGTCTGCCAGGGCTTGGCAGAGAGATGGGGCCCATGTGTTGTGTATTTGCCGTTCCCATTTTAGGAAGTTGTGTGTACCTGGCTTGCACACCTGCTTCTGCCCATGCTCAAAGGTCTCTCTGGATCCAGGCGTTTGCAGCTGATGTCAAAGGAACTATGTGGTCCCAAAGACTGGGCAGACTGGCCTTTTGTTTTTTTTTTTTAGCTGCCCAGCTAACCTGGCCACTTGGTCCTGGGTCTGTGTTCTGGACTGCGATCAGTCTACTGCTCTAGAGCAGGGAGGGGTAGTTTAATTTCCTGTGGAGTGGGATGAGTCATTTTCTGATGGATCTGGGCTAAAAATGGACATTCCATTGGGCAGATGCAGCGACGCAATGCTACTTCTTGTGAAATACCATTAACAGAGCCCCCATCCCCCACCCCCCATTACTGCAGCAACTGAGAGGCTATTGCAGGTCGATAATTTCATGTCCAATATTGAGTATGTTACAACACTGGTGATCAATAGATTAATTTGAGCTGAGAAATTAATGGCTGACAATGGCCTTCATGTGGTAGCTCGGACAGAGAGCATTACGTTGAATGTGCCTTCACTTTCAAGTTTTGGAAAAAAAAATTAGTGTAGATTTTATTCAAACCTAACATCCTGATGATAACTGGACAAATCGTAAGTGCACAGCTTGGTGAATTTTCACAAAATGAACACACCCATGTAACCACACCTGGATTAAGAAACAGACCATGACTAACAGTCCAGGGACCCTTCATGCCCCCTTCCACCCACTACCCTCCTCAGGGGTAAGCACTCTCCTGACTTCTAATGCTAGAAATTAGTTTCCCTGTTTTTTGAACTTCATATAACTGGAGCCATACAGTACAGACTCTTTGGTGTCTGGATTCTTTCGCTCAGCATAATGTTTGTGAACTCCATCCAAGTTGCTGTGTGTTGTTTGATCCTTCTTATTGCTGTATAGTATATACACCATAATTTATTTATCCCTTCTGCTGGTGACAGGCATTTGGGGTGTTTTCCAATTTGGGCTTGTTGTAAATAGTGCTAGGAGGAACATTCTTGTTCATGCCTTTTGGTGAACACATGGAGACATTTCATTGAGTGGATACTTAGGAGTAGAATTGCTGGCTCGTAGGGGATGCCGATGTTCAGCTTTAACGTTTTAAAAACCATTGAAATATTACTTAAACCTAGGAAACATTCCAAATACAGAAAAGTACAGGAAGTAATATGAAACACCCATGAACCTACCACAGAGGTTAGATAAACGTTAACATTTTGCCATATTTCCTTCATTCATCTTTCATGCCTTTAAAAAATGTCAATTTCCAAATACAAATAAAACCCTCTCCCTCCCCTCCCCCACTCCTTCCTCCGCTCCCTCCCTCCGCCAGGGAAGCTCAACACCATCCGGGGTGGGTGTCTCACCCTCTGCATGCTTTGGACTTGGACTACAAACGCATGTACTCATGGACCATAGCCTCCGTCGTCTGGAACGTTTTTAGATTTCACAAAGGTGAGAGCATCCTGTACGTAGCCTTTTGGGACTTATATCTTGTTCGCTCAACGTTATTTGCTTGCAATAGCAAAGCAGTGGAAACCACCTACATGTCCTGCAATAGAAAATTTATTCCATTGACTGAAATGAAATGACACTTATCAACATGTATAAATATAGAGAACATAATGTGTGTGTTGTTATGAGTTTTTTTTTTACTTTATTTTATTGTGCTGTAGGTGAAAGTTTACAGCTCAAGTTAATTTCTCATACAAAAATTTATACTTATATTGTTATGTGGCATTAGTTGCAATCCCCACAATGTGGCAGCACACTTCCCCTTTCCAGCCTGGGTTCCCCGTGTCCATCCAACCAGCTCCTGTCCCATTCTGCCTTCTCATCCTGCCTCCAGACAGGAGCCACCCATTTGGTCTCATGTATCTGACTGAACTAAGAAGCACTTTCCTCACGTGTATTATTTTTTTGTTTTATACTGTCGTCTAATCTTTGTCCGAAGAGTGGGCTTTGGGGATAGTTTCAGTTCTGGGTTCACAGTGTGTACGGGAGCCATAGTTTCGGGGATCCCTCCAGTCTCTTTTAGACCATTAAGTCTGGTCTTTTCATGTGAGTTCTGTTCTACATCTTTCTCCTGCTCTGTCCGGGGCTTTCTGTTGTGTCCCCTGTCAGGGTGGTCACTGGTGATAGCTGGGCACCATCTAGTTCTTCAGATCTCAGGCTGGTGGAGTCTCTGGTTAATGTGATATGAGTATTTTTTGTACTTCAACAGGCAAGGTGTGGGAGGTGTGTGTGTGTGAGAGAGAGAGAGATTGTATGTATGAGTGTGTGATTGTGTCTTTGTATCTGTGTGTGATTGTGATTGTGATTGTGTTTGTGTGTGGCTGTGTCTGTGTGAGTGTGTGTGAGTTTGAGTTTGTGTATGAGTGTGAATGTGAGTGTGTGTATATGAGCCCTTCTACCTGAATTGAATATGTCCCAGGCTGCCCTGTTGAGTTCCACTGTCTCTGGGAGCCTGAAGTGCCAAGTGTATTAGAGATTGTTAATGACCAGGCACAGATACCCATTCGAACCTGCCTAAATTCAAAAAGAGGTTTCTGGTGAGATCCAGAAAGGCCTCACAGCAAGCTCTGAGCCTTAGGGAGGGGCACCGGGGCAGCCCCAGGCCCAAAGCGCCAGTGTAGGGCTTTGTGGACTCCCGGTCTCTGCATTGCTGTGGCTCAGTGGCACCCTACATCTGTGCTTCTTTCTGGTCAAATACCTGGCACTCAGGCTCTTGACCTTCTGCCTCAGTGAAGGCCCTGTGGTTGGCACAGACAAAGCAGGGTTCTTTGTCAGGCCACCCTAGGCAGTCTCACAGGCACAGAGACCAAAGTGTAGTTGGGCTTCTTGGTATACACATACCACGGTGGCATACTCTCTGTCTCTCAGAGTGGCATGGGCCTGCCCAGCTGGCTTCTCTTGGTCCTTATTCCCTGGCTTCAGGCTTCTTGCACATGCTTTTAGCTAAGCAGCAGCTGCAAGTCTATAGGACCTGGTAGGACCCACCGTGTCCTAGTTCATATTCTTAAGTGACAATATCTGATTGGCTGTTCTTCAACCAGTGGATTGACTAGCTTGGGTCAACCACCCATTCCATCCCTCATTCCCTCAGCCTTGGCCAAGGTGATATGTGTCATGGGGTCTTATGGGTAGGGGCAGGCTATTGACAATTATGTCCACTCCCAAGGTTCTTCACCAAGCAGCCACCAATAGGGGGTTGGAGGAAGGTCGCATGCCCAAGAACGTGAGCCTTCCATGTGGTCCATCCTTAATAGAGTTGCCCTGTGTGGTGCACATTGCTGGTGCCCCTTCCAGAGTTGCTCACATTCGTTTTACCAGGTCTGTAGGCCCAACTCCCAGCTTCAGCGTGCCTTGCTGTGAACATCGCCAATTGTCAGAGGGTTCAGAGGGCAACCTTCAGAGGCCCTTGGGCGCTGGTGCCTCCTCAAAGGTATTTGAGGAGAGCTGGAAGGGCCTACAAGTTTTATGTCCCCCTCCCCACTTCCATGCTATGCTCCAGGGCACCAGGTCTGTGACTTGTATTGAGTTTTAAAAAAATAAAAACCCAGCTCCTTCACCTGGAGGTAGAGTTCCTGGGTGGTGCAAACGGTTAATACACTCAGCTGCTAACTGAAAGGTTGGAGGTTCAAGTCCACCCAGAGACACCATGGAAGAAAGGCCTGCAGAAAAACTAGCTGTTGCAAACCCTTGGAGCACAGCTCTGCCACGAGTTAGAATCAACTCCACAGCTGCTGGTAACTGGTTGCCTGGAGGCAGGACAAACTCTGGGGTGTAATTCACACTCCAGAGCTCCCCTGGAGGATCAGGTTGAAACTGGACTTTGAGTCTGTGCTTTGCTTGGCTAACTCCCCTTTCCTTCCTGCTCACCTATCCCCTTACTGGTTGCTCCTGGGAGCGTGGCCTTCATCAGTCACTTGTACCTGACTCCTTGGCTCAGCATGGCTTTTGGGAGAAGGTGATGTTCAAGGCCAGCGTCTGGCCTTCCCTCTTTCAGAGGGAAAACTCGTGCCCTGGGCTCCATCCGATTTCCACCTGTGAGATTTCAGTAGGGTTGCTTAAGCTCTCTAAGCCTCAATGTCCTATTCGGAAGCATGGGGATGCTGAGAGAAAGCACATCTGAGGGCTTGGTGAGGATTTAATGGGGTAATGCATCAAAAGCACTTAGCTGGCACATAGTAATCACTTCAGTGGTTGCTCGCGGGGTTGTAATGAGAATTAAGAATATAATGTGTGTCAGATGTGCCTGGCACTTAGAAGATGCTCAATGTCTTTTCACGCCTTTCCTTTCTCTCTTTCAGGGCATCCAGTACAGGTACTTACGGATAATTTTTTACGTGATGAGCAGTCAACATAGCAGGACTGATCGGGATGTAACCATCCCAATGGCAAAAGACCAAAAAGACAAATGATGAAGAAATGCAAGATGATGACCCTCCACCTAACTCATTTCCGGGTTAATTTTTTTTCCCTTTGTATTTGTATGCTGTCCCCAATAAAAGTTTTAATTAAAAAATATCCAGACCGTGGGGACTTAATGATAAATTTGAGCACAAAGCTCCTTAGAGACAATGGCTTGGCTAAATACACGAAACAGATTATTATTATTTATTATTATTTCCATTCCAAGAAATGGTGAACATTCTTGTGCACTTTTCTTCATGATTTGTGGCTTCTGCAACTCTGGTCCAGGCTGGAGGGAGAGGAGAGTGATGCCTTTTAGCTTTTAGAGATGCCCTGGGTTTGTGCTAATGGACGGGGAAGCGGGCACACTCCACACAGCAGTCTCTGCTCCTCATTTATTACTGCGGCGCTTTACCTCTCTGGGGCCTCTTCCATTTCCAAACCAGATAATTCAGCCCCTGTTGTTTACCTCTGCAGAGGGATCAAGGTTACACCCACATTAAAATGGAGAAAAGTGCCTCAGAAGCTGGGCCCCAAGTCTCGCCCCGACTTGGCGGTTGCTTGCCAAGTTCTTCGAAACCCTGAGAATTACCTTTGGGGCTCGGGGCCACCAGGCCTCTCCACTGCAGAGTGATTGATGTGCCCAAGAGATTGAATTCCTTCTTTCCCGTGACTCCTTGTCTGCAGTCCCCTTCCACTCTGGCCAGGCTAAGTCCCTAATCACTAGGGAAACAAGTGGGGTAACTGAGGCCGAGAGAGAAGCAGAGAGACAGTTGTTATTAGTTGCTGTCTAATTGCCCCTGACTCATGGTGACCCCATGCACAATGGAACGAAATGCTACCCGGTCCTACACCATCCCTGTGATCGGTTTTGGATTGAACCATTGTCATCCATAGGGTTTTCATTGGCTGATTTTTGGAAGTAGATTGCCAGGCCTTTCTTCCTAGTCTGTCTTAGTCTGGAAGCTCTACTGAAAGCTGTTTAGCATCATGGCAAAATGCAAACCTCCGTTGACAGACAAGTGCAGAGGAGGAGCATTGGCTGGGACTTAAACCCGGGTCTGCTGCATGGAAGGTGAGACTTCTACCACTGAACCATGACTACCTCAAGACAAGAAAGCTTTTTTGTTCAGGAAGGATGGGAGGAAGTGAAGAAGACAGTTCACCAAGAGCAGGAAGAACCCATGCAGGGTGTTCAGGTCAGCCTCTGCAAGACACCTCCCTTCTCAATCCCCCTCCTCCTTCTCCTTCCCTGGCCCAGTCAAACACTACCTCCGCCTTTATGCCCAAGCCCCAGCATCTCAGAGTGGACTCCCCAGACCATCTGTTGTCATTTGGGTCCCACCGGAAGCAGAGCATGGACATACGTTTGCGTGCAAATAATTTATTTGGAAGGCGGTCACAGGAAAAACCAGTAGGGGAGTGAGGAATTGAGGCAAGGAAGGGAAGGAAGCCAACAAAATGTGTGTCATCAAGTCAGTTACCATTGTGGACAACTGGGGCTCAATCCCACCGAAAACCTCTGGGCAAAAGTGTAGAGCATGAATCTTCGAGTTATCCCAATCAAGGGTCATTTATTCAGTACCTCATATCAGTCATTGGTTGAGATCTGCTCTGGGGGAGGAGCTCTTTAGATCTCTTGAAATTGCTGCCTGCCACAGGCATGGGCACAGTGGGCTCTAGATACCAGAAAGTTCTCAGGCAGGTATGCAGGTGCTGGCAATTAGAAGTCAAGCCCAGCGTGCATGGCTATGTTAAGTGCTGAGGTGTACGGGCAGGGCCCAATGGCTTCTGCTACGCCATCCAACTCAGAACAGTCTTTCTTGCCTGTGTACTCACAGCCTGGATTACTTATTATTTTAACACCACTTTCTCCAAAGAGCTCTCTGAGGAACACTGGCTCTGGGAAATGCTCCATGAGTGGAGGGTTCTGGGATCAAAAAGATTTGGGGATAGCTGCATTCTCTGTCACCTTTTGGAGAGTCACAATGCACATGGTCCTCTTAAAAGCTTTGCAACATCTTTCAGTAAAGAAACCTGTTTGGCTTTGCTCACCTAACCAAAAACAAAGCAAAACCAAACCCGTTGTCTTTGAGTTGATTCTGACTTATGGTGACTCCATGTGTTACAGAGTAGAACCGCACCATAATCTTGGCTATAACTTTTACAGAAGCAGATTGCCAGGCCTTTCTTTCATGGCACCACTGGGTGAGTTTGAATGGCCAAACTTTCTTTAGGTTAGTGTTGCCGTTAGGTGCCGTCGAGTTGGTTCTGACTCAGTGACCCCATGTGACAGAACAGAACTGCTCCGTTGATTTTCTAGGCTGTAATCTTTACGGATGCAGGTCGCCGGGTTTTTCTCCCACAGAGCTGCTGCGTGGATTCGAAGTGGGTTCGGACTGCTGACCTTTTGAGAAGTAGTCTAGCACTTAACCGTTATGCTACCAAGCTCCTTTTTAGGTTAGTAGACAAGTGCAAGCCTTTTGCGCCGTTAGAATTTCACAAATTCAACGACCAGAGAACCCTTATTTTGCTGCAATACGTACTTCTACTCTGTGGGACTAGTGTTTCAGAGAACACCCCAGAAAGCACAGGCTTAGTAAATTCGTCAACATTGGGTCTTGGGACTTGTTGCTTTACATGAAAGGGGTGTTGTGGGAAGGAGTTGGCATCTATAGATGGATGGCGAGGACTCATCTGAGGAACCATTTAGGGAACTTGGGTGTCTGGCTCAGAGAAGGCTCAGGGGAGATGGGACAGCTGCCTGCAAATGTTCCAAGAGGTCAAACATCACTGGAAGATGAATTTCAGCTCAAAGTTAGAGAAGAGATTTTTTTCTCACAGAACTGAACAGTCCCGCCCACCCACACTGCCAGGCCCTGAGCCCCCTGTCACTGGGCTTTTTCAGCAGAGGCTGGCTGAGCGTCTGTGGGGCAAGTGGCAGCGGGACTTCTTGCCTTAGGTGAGCATCGGGCCAGGAGCCTTTAGGCCTCTCCTGTCTCCCAGATTTACCATCCCAGTAGCTCCCAGGCTTCAAGGCATTGATACCCAGCTAGACCAGGAGCTACTTGAGAGACAGGTTGTTTTATATTTCTTCATATTTCCCTAAGTGTCTGGGAAGGTTCTGGGCATATAGCAAGCCACCAATAAAAATAATTGGATGGATGGCTGAATGAATGAATGAGTGAATGTATGGGTTTCTGGAGCCCACCGGCAAGGCTGTACTTTGGCAAGGCTGATGTGAGATGTTTAGAACACCATTGCCGTAAGACAGACCGTGCCTGCGTAGATTTAACATGCAGTTCAACGCCAGCATCATAAATCCAAGAGACATATAATAATAGCCATGAATTTCACAGGATTATTATGTACCAGCCACTGTAGAAATTTTTCCTCATTCAGTCCTCACAGCATTCCTGTGAGGAAGGTATCATCATTATTACCATTTTCTGGGTGAAAAGACTGAGGCCCAGGTTGGACGGTGGTCAGGCTGGACTTGCCTGACTCCAAAGCTGGGGCCTGGACCACCTTCTTCACACTTTCCAGGTGTCAGATCCTCATCTCCACTCCAGGAACACTTGGTAACCACTGCCTCACATGTCCCATAGGACCCCTGGCTCCTCGGTAGGAGGTGGGGAGGATTTTACACTTGTCATTAAAAGTGAGGAAATCGAGGCCCCAAGAGAGGGAGAGGGAGAAAAGGGAAGGGAAGATAGAGGTGGGAGAGAGAGTGAGAGAGAACAGAGAGAGAGAGAGAGAGAATGGGAAAGACAGTGGGAGAGAGTGGAAGAGAGGGAGAAAGAGAAGAGACAGTGGGAGTGAGACAGAGGAGAGAGAATAGGAAAGAGAGTGGGAGAGAGAGAGAAGAGAGTGGGAGAAAGAGAGAAGAGAAATAGTGGGGAGGGGAGAGAAGACAGAGAGGGGGGTAGTGAGAGAGCGAGACGTATTTGTTTAGGGCAGACAGGCGGCAGAGGAAGACAACATGCTCCCCGAGTAGGAAGAGCTCAGCTGACCCCTTGGCTTCATTCCCCAAGCCTGTATGGATGGAATTTCTCCTGCTAGCTCAAGAGGGAGGAGGAGGAGCAGCGGCAGCAGCAGCAGGGAGGAGATGCGCCGCCACACAATGCAGCATGGCCATCTGGTTATCATTTCTGGTGCATGGAGGTGTCTGGGCCATCTGCGTGTGCCCACCTGCTTTCCCTGGGAGCCCCCTGGAAGTGGTTAAGGCTACGGCTCTTCACGACACACGGGGTGCACACCAAACAGGTCTCCGATTTAATGGCGATAATTGCTGCACTAATCATGGTCTGAGAACACACCTCAGGAGGTCGCTTGGTCCCAGATCCCCTGGCCAGACCAGAAGCTTCCCTGCCCCTCTCTCAGCTCTCCCTGGAAACCTTGGGCCTGAATTCAAAGTGAAGTAGGACGTCTTGTCAGCATTTGAAATCAGCTTTTGCAACGAAGGTAACGCAGTCCCCTTCCTTTCTCCTCCCTCCTGCATCTTCACAAAATGAAAATGCGCTGATGCTCATATT
The DNA here is from genome assembly GCF_024166365.1 of Elephas maximus indicus. Classification (NCBI taxonomy): domain Eukaryota; kingdom Metazoa; phylum Chordata; class Mammalia; order Proboscidea; family Elephantidae; genus Elephas; species Elephas maximus. Next base: position 135,182,254 of record NC_064846.1, read on the forward strand.
TTGCTAAATTTTTGAATGACCCCTGTGGTACACTGTATAACTGTTTCCAATTCCTCACCCCTCTCTCGGTCCATGCCCAGTGGCTTGTAACTTTGCCATTCCTCTCAGTAAAGCTGGAGTCTATTTCCCATCTCATTGATGTTGGGCTTGGCCGTATAACTTGTTGTGGCCAATGGAATGTGGACAGAAACGATAACGTGCTTGTCTTGCATTGTTGCCATCATCATGAGACAACATGGGAGCCAACTGGTCCTAGAAGCGGGAGGGGACATGGGGGACGCTTGGAGTTCAGTCCAGCTTGGGTCAGCCGATGCGCAGGCATGCAGTGAAGCATAGCTGCCCCCGCTGCCCCTGAGACGCGTGCGCATGACTTGAGAAGAAATTCACTGAGTGTGGGAGTGGTCGTCACCCAGCAATAGCTAACTGATATCACCCATCTTCTGTAATCCACTTCCCTGAGGTGGTGTCTGCCACACATGCACATGACCTATACAGCAAGCCGTTTATAAAATATGAGGGACAAAAAGAGCTGAAATGCTCAGCTCGTAAACTTGTTTCTGCTAAATGCACCACTCTGTCTAGGAAAGTTAAGTTAATTTGTGAGGAAGTATTGATAACAAAAGGTCCCTGGGTGGCATAAATGGTTTGCGCTCGTCTACTAACCTAAAGGTTGGCAGTTCAAACCCACCCAAAGGCACTGCGGGAGAAAGGCCTTGAGATCTGTTTCCATAAATTACAACCAAGGAAACCATATGGAGCAGTTCTGCTCTGCACACGTGGGATCACCACGAACCGGAGTTGACTCAAGGGCAATGGGTCTGGTTTCGGGCTGATGACACTCTGCCAGGAGGGGCTGGTATGCAGAACAGTGCAGTAGTCAGGTACCTGGAGTTGTAATTGCCCCATATTGATTCTGATCCTGGTTCTACCACTTACTGCTTGGCTACCTTTGGAAAAGTTATTTGTTCTTGCGAAGCCTCAATTTCTTCATCTGTAAAATGGGTACCTTTCTGGTAGCCCTGGCGTGAGGCGTATTGGGAAAAAGTGTGTCGAGTGCTTAGTGCAGTGCCTGGCTGGTAGCACGAATTCACTAAACCAGTTAGCAAGGGTTATTTTTATGTCCTGTCACAGCAAAAGCACAGAGTGATACTTTAAAGAGCTATGACTCATCCTCTCTCTCAAATTTCCATCCAAATTTTGCTAGCTTTCACTATTCTGCCTTCGCCAAAGAACTCTCCCCAATCATATTTATTGTGCAGAAAAAAAAATGGTGTAGGAAGCCATGACTCCTAAATGGTGGCTGTGGTTCTTCCATTAGCTCACCGTGTGACCGTAGGCCAGCCTCCTCCAGTCTCTGGGCCTCGGGCCTCTCTGCGGCAAAAGGTCGGCATTGACCTCATTTCCAAGGGCCCTTGAAGCGCATCATTTTACAAGTTCCCTTTGGAAAAGATCGGAAAGAGTTGAAAAGAGCTTTCATGAAGATACCAATTACGGTTCTGGTATAACAAGGGGAGAACTTTTCTTCACAGAGAGGGTCATGCATGGAATTGGAGATTCACAGACCATTTGACCCGGAAGGACCATAGAAAACTTCCAGTCCAATGAGTTCCCTTTACAGAAGCTAAAGCTAGGTTCCAGGGCAGCTAAACGGCTCACCCAAGGGCATTCTGATATTTAGCCAGTATCTGTCCAGCACCTCGGCGTGTAGGCCCCGGGCTTAGCACTGGGGCCCAGACTGCACAGGATGCCCTTGGGGAGAAAGACAATAAAGAGGCTATTGTGATGCAGACTGCTCCACACCCTGTGCAAAAAACCATATTGGATTCTAAGGAGCACTAATTCTAATCTTAGGGGTAGTCAGAAATCACAATAATAGCTAAAAAAAAAAAATAATGCAGACTGCTCCACACCCTGTGCAAAAAACCATATTGGATTCTAAGGAGCACTAATTCTAATCTTAGGGGTAGTCAGAAATCACAATAATAGCTAAAAAAAAATAATAGCTAGCTAGCCTTTATTACGTGCCTGGCACTGTTCTAAGTTCTTTAAAAAAAAAAAAGTGTTAAATTAGCCCATTTACTCCTCAAAAGAGCCCTTTGTGGTAGGTACTATTATTAACACCATCCCAGCTTATCGGAGAGGAAAGTAAGGCACAGAGAGGTTAAGTAACTTGCCCAAGGTCACACAGCTAGCAAATGGCCAGACCAAAATTTGAATTCAGGCAGTCTGGCTCCAGAGTCTGTGCACACATTATGTTATATGACACTCTGGGGAGGACTCTATCAGAGCTATAACTTGAGGAACGAACGGGAGCTGCCCTGGAGAGAATTGCCGGGTAGAAGGAATGGCAGTGCAAAATCGCAAAATCCTGGAGGTAAGAGTTTGGCTTGTCTGTGGGACTGTGTGTGTGTTGGTGTGTGTATGCATTTGTGTACATGTAACTCTGTATATGTGTCTCTGTGTGTGTGTTAGTGCATATGTCTGCCCACATGTGTCTGTATGAGTCTGTGTGTATGTATGTGTGTGTGTGCATATCTGTGTGTATCTGTCTGTCTGTATGTCTTCGTAGGTGTGTCTGTGTATTTGTGTGTCCCTGTGTATGCACGTGTGTGTGTGGTCATATATGTGTGTCTGTGTGTGTCCACATGTACGTTTGCGTGTGTGCCCGTGTGTATATATTCATATATCTGTGAGTTGATACATATGTGTGCGTGTCTGTGTGTGCACACTAGTATATGCATGTGTGCATGAGATTGGGAGTGTGAGTGTGTGAGTTGTGGAGTGGATGGGGTGGGGAAGGATTAGAGCTGTGCAGACGCCAGATCACGAGGGGCTCTGTAAGACTTTACTCTTAGGGCAAAGGGGAGCCTTTGAATGAGCTGATGGGTCAGGTTGACATTTTGGAAAGGTCATCCACTCATCCATAAATATTTTTTGGACATCTACTATGTGTCAGATCCTGTTCCAGATGCTGAGGATGAAAAGGTGAAGAAGAACCAAGGCCCTGTCTTTAGGGAGCTTACATTCTAGTGAGGCGAGACAGACAATGAACACATAAACAAACAGGTATGTAATATGATGTCAAGATCAACATCCTAAAGAAAGAAAGATAAAGCAAATTAAGGGGATAGATGATGAAGGGGATCATTTGAACAGAGGCATAAGTAAATGAGACAGCGAGGCCAGAAATATCTGGGAGAAGAATGTTCCCGGAAGAGGGAAGAGCCAGCACAAACGCCCTGAGGCAAGCGTGGGCTTGGATGTTCAATTGGGGAGCAGCAAAGAGGTCAGGGAGCTGGGGTGAAAGAAGGGAGAAGAATGGGCAGGTGCTGAGGTTGGGGACATCGCAGGGGCTAGCTTCTGCAGGGCTTTGTGGCCATGGTGAGGACTTTGGATTGTGTTCCCCAAGTAATGGGCAGCCACGGGAAAGCCTGACTCCTCTGGCTGCTACGGGACAAACGTGGAAGGACAGCTCAATTGTCATGCTCCTAAGTCAGTGTTCCTCTGCACTGCCACCTTGAGAGCCAAAATGAAGGTTGACTTTCTTTCAATGCCACATGTGATTCATGTTACAAAGAAAAATCCGTTTTCAAGATTTTTTCCGGCCCCAATTGATTATTCACTTGTTTCAAGTACTTTCAATACAGTTAATGTTCATCATATTCAAATCATTTATAGTTTCCTTGAGCCCAGCTAGTCTTATGGTGATGGAAGTTTATAACAGGCTCCCAGATTGAAGTCACTAAAGGATTCATCACGGTTTCTGGAGCATGGTGAGCACTCAATAAGCATATGCTATTATCTCATTTAATTCATTCATGAGCCCTTTGAGGTAGGTGCTAGCCATATTTCACCCATAAGGAGAATGAGGCTTTGAGAGTTGACGTAATTAACCCAAAGCCACACAGCCAGTTAGTAGCTCCCCAGCTTGCGAGTGACAAGTAATTTAAAAAGGAGTTGGCGATTTGGGTTATTAGCACATGATCGTGGAGCTTTTAGCTCCTGGTGTTAGATTCTGGAAGAAGCCTATAGGAGCAGGTTTACGTGGGGATCCCCTTCACCAGGTGTATTCATGTAGGGGTGATGGGATAGGATGTTCAACATTAGTGTCACTGTCCAGGTTGCACTAAAGCACTCTCCTGTCCATAGGGCTGGGTTGGACCCTGGACTAGACATTGTTGCTTTGAGCATGTTTCCAGTATGAGTGGGCCTTGCAGATGACAACAGCAAAAAGGGAAATTCAAAACATCTGAGCAAGCCCTAGAGAGGCCCAACTTACAGATGTGAGCAACTAAAGAAATAAATTCTGCAGCCACTTGCTCCTCCTCCCACGCTGCTTTGCTTCTGTAGACACAGCGAGTTCTCTGAACACGTCAACTCAGCTATGGGCTGTTGTAGAACAGGCAGGAGAAGTGAAGACTGCCACCCTGGGTAGAAGTCATGCATGGTATTGTCCTGAGGTTGTCAGAACTGAAGAAGTTACAAGGTGTGACTGTAATGAAGGGCTGTGAATTAGCAGCATCACTGCTGCTTCCGTCCCCTTTGGAAGGGTATCGTTGCAGAAATGCCGGGCACGTTGCTTGCCGACTCCAGGGGATGGTGTCAGGAAGACTGTGTGGGTGCTGGAACCCTTACACAGCAAATGGGTGTCTTCTCGAAGTTATCCTCCCAGGGACAGATCAATGTCAAAACAAAACAGATAAAATAAAGCTCTGGGCATTTGGGACACTTAGTGTTTTCGTTGCTATGACTGTATAACAAATCATTCCAAAACTTAGAGGACTAAAGCAATAACTTATTACACTCTCGGATTCTGAGGGTCAGGAATTTGGACAGGCCACAGAGGGGACAGCTTGTCTCTGCTCCACAACGTGTGGGACTTCAGCTGAAAGACTTGAAGGCTGGGGCCTGGAATCATCAGGAGCTCGCACAATCACTTGATGCTGGCTGTTGGCTGGGGGCCTCAGTTCTTCTCCCTGTGTGCCTCTCTATGTGGACTCTCCATGAGCTGATTTGGGCTTCCTCACAGCATGGTGGCTGGGTTCCAAGAGTGAGAGTCCAAGAAAGAGAGAACCAGGTAGAAACTATATCTTTTTAATGACATAATCTTAGAAGTCACATGACATCATTTCTGCTATAATCTATTGATCAGAACAGTCATAAGCCTCTACGCAGATTCGGGAGGCAGAAACATAGACCCTCACCTCTTGGTGAGAGTATTGTTAGAAGAGCATGTTGGATGGGATACATCTATTTTTGCGACCATCTTTCGAAATTACCATCTGCCACACTGAAAGTCTCATATATGTCACCCTGGAAGGACCTGTAGGGGAGAGCAGAGTGATAGGCTCCTCCCCCAGCCTCTCACTTGAGGAGCCCAGGGATGGAGCCAGACTCCAGAAACCCTCTCTACCCAATAAAAGCAGGTCTTCTTCCTGCCTATGAAATGGGGCCTGGTAAGCCCCAGCTGTGAGGGCAGCAATAGAAGGAGGGCCAGGAAGCTGGCAGAGGCAAAGTTACGTGACATTTTCACAGTGACCTTTGCTAGAGGGAGTATGGTAAAGTCCCAGCTTCAAACAGAGCTCTGAAAAGGAATCAGAGTGTGACCTTCACAAAGGCAGCTTGGCCACCCGGGAGTACGAGGCCCTCAGGGGTGGCTGAGGCTTGGTATGGGAATAAGTGGAGGATTCTGACAGGGTAGGGGGACTGAGGACAGGACAGGAGCCCTTGGGTAAGAACAAACACACATTGAAACCCGCGTGAATGATGACAAGGTCACTTCACACCCTTCACCTCCCATGGGTGTCAGCCAGTTCCCTCACCTAGAATGCTAACCCATGCCACCCCTGTCCTGACATTGGAATTATGCCTACCCTTAATCCCACTCCTCTGACAAGAATTTGAGCCAAAGTGGTTTATGTGGGAGGTGATCCCAGGAAGTACTGTGGGGGCTGGGGATGGGGATGTGGGACAGGGAAGAGAAGGCAGCAATTTGGGGTGTGCTATTGTTTTTTTTTAATCAAACAAGTTACCACTGTGGGTTACAGAGGCTCAATCCCATGGAGAAACTCTGAAGATTATTCTAGAATGCAGGCTTTGCAGTTATCCCATCCTAGTGATGACTGAGCTGGGGTATTTATCCACCATCTGCTGTCCATCATTGGTTGAGGGCTGCTCGTGGGTGGCATTAGTTTCCTGGCACTTCTGGCCTGCTGTGTGGATGGGCAGGGCAGGCTTTGGTAACCAGTGAAGCCCTCAGGCAAACAGATGCAGGTGCTGGCAGCTGGGAGTTGGGCCAGCCTGCAATGACCAGGTAAAGGTGACGGGGTTTAGGTGGGGCACCCACAGCATCTGCTAGAGACCCCTTTAGCAGATTTCAACTATTCCACTCATTTGGTATTTACTGACCTTATATGGTTAACCATATTCCCATGTTTAACAAAGCTTCTACAAACTCCTCACTGTGGCACTCAAAGCTCTTTGCTATGTGGCCCAAACCTTCCTGTCACAGCAGAGGCAGTATAACCAAGGGGCTGAGACGGCAGGCCCTGGAGTGTGCACTCTCTGGGTTTGAATCATGTGGACCAGTCAGTTACTTAACCTCTCTGTGCCTCAGTTTCCTCATCTGAAAATGGGGCTAATAAGAATATGGTGGGGTGAGGATGAAATGAATTAATTGATGAAAAATACTTCAATAAGCTCCTGAGAGATAGTACGCACAAGGTAAGTGGTTGGCTGGAGTCCCTGGGTGGTGTAAGTAGTTAACACTTGACTGCTGACTAAAAGATTGAAGGTTCAAAGTCTACCTGGAGGCATATAGGAAGAAAGGCTTGGCAATCTACTTCCAGAAAAATTAGCCATTGAAAATCTGTGGAGCACAGTTCTACGTTGGCACGTATGGGGTCGCCATGAGTTGGAATCAACTCAATGGCAGCTGGTTTTAAGTGGTAGCTATTATTGTTATTTCCATGTTTACCTCCCTCTGAATGGTGTCCACATAGGCAGTTCTCATTAGCTAAGTGCACTCCTGGCCAGCCATGCCCTGCATCTGTGTGCTTGCTGAGAATAGCTTCCTTCCATTTACACTGAACATTCTACCCATCCTTCGAGGCTCCAGCCACATGGGCTGGACATGCCATGCCTCTTCCTGTCTCTGAGCCAGCGTACATGCCAGTCCCTCTGGGAGGTTCTCCCCGACACACTTTACCAAACTAACTTCTTTTCAACTGGCAGCCATTTCCTCAGACAAAGCTTCTCAGACCCCCCAGACTGGGTCACATTCCTATCATATCACCTTCGACTTACCTTTCCTGCCACTTTCCACCGTCCTTTTCAGATGATTTGGCACTAGTTTTTTTTTTTTGTTGTTTGGATGTTTAACGTCTACTTCCTCAGCTTGAATGTAAGCTCCCTGGAGGTGGGACTGGGTCTACCTTGTTTACCATAGCAAAGGCAGTGGATTGGCTCATGTAACATGCAGCTAGGATTCCGGAGATGATTTTGAATCATCACCTAGAGAACTCAGCAAGTCTTGACCAGGGGCACTGACTCACGTGCGCAAGACAGGAGGCAGCCTGTTGGACATCCACTCTGTTGGGTGGGTTGTGGCAGACGAAGAACAGTCCAGTGGCTGAGACAGTGGCTTTCTGACCATGAAGGTGTGCACTGGGGAGTTGGTTGTTCCTGAAAACTCATTCTAGAACCTCTTTCTTTAGCCTTGTCAATGATTTTGCGATTAATACCCGTAATAAATTCCTTTATGCTCATATTAACTAAAGTGTATTTTGTTCTCTGCAACGGACTGCTGGCCCTTACACCACGGCATCCCCAGGATCTAAGATGGTGCCTGGTACATGAGTGATGCACACTATGAATACATAAAGGATTGAAAGAGTCCAAAACTATTTCCTCTGCTATCTAAAGACTCTCCTCTAGGTGTGCTTCAGAAAGTTCAAAGTCCGTCATAAAGCCCTTGGACCCTTCAGCTCCTTCACTCTCCTCTGACCTTGAATGATCTATTGTCGGAAGTGTTAGCCTTTCCCTGAATGACAACTGGTTTTATCCCCTCAGGTTGAATTAGTAGGAACCCTTGGCTTTTGCAGCTCTGAACCAGCTGTGGGAGCATCTGTCCTAACCTTGAGAGGTGCTTGTTGTTCGTATTAGTTGCCGTCTAGCCGATTCTGACTCATGGTGACCCCATGTGTGCAGAGCAGAACTACTTCATAGGGTTTTCAAGGCTGTGACTTTTCAGAAGCCAGGCCTTTCTTCCAAGGTGCCTCTGGGTGAGTTCAAATTGCCAGCCTTTCGGCTAGCAGTACTTAACCATCTGCGCCACACAGGGACTTCCTGAGAGGTGCTTAAGATCCCAGAAGTGAACACAGTGTCAGCCGTTCCAGAGGAGGAAGTCCCTGGCTCAGTCAAAGCCATTGAGTGTGTGACACCTGGATTTGCCAGATATTACCAGTGATGGTCCCCACTTCTGAACCCTCACTGCCCTGATAATGGGCTTCATCAGGAAGAGAATGCAGTCTTCCCGGTATCTGGCCTCCACCTGAGCTTCAAGTGGCTGACAATCTGGCCCACCTCTGCCCCAAGAGGGGCCTGGCCAGACTGCACCTAGCTCTCAGCCTCCACAGCTGCAGTGGGAACATCCTTGTCCAAGAAGATTCCAGCCCTAGTGCCAGCATCCTCTGCCAAAAGGTCTCCCTGTTCAAGGAAACCAGACTGGTAAAGTGGAAGTAGTGAACATCAAGACTGTCTTTGACCAGAAGAACTAGATGGTGCCCGGCTACCACCAAAGACCATCCTGACAGGGAACACAGCGGAGACTTCCAGAGAGAGCAGGAAAAAATGTGGAGCAGAACTCAGATTCACGTAAAAAGATCAGAATTAATGGGTTGACAGAGACTGGAGGAACCCTCGAAACTATGGCCCCCGGACACTGTATTCACCCAGAACTAAGACCGTTCCCAAAGCCCACTCTTCAGACAAAGATTAGACTGGACTATGAAACATAAAATAATACTCTTGAAGAGTGTGCTTCTTAGTTCAATCAGAAACATGAGACCAAATGGGCAGCTCCTGTCTGGAGGCAGGATGAGAAGGCAGGAAGGGACCAGAGCTGGTTGAATGGACACGGGAAATCTGGAGTGGAAAGGTGGAGTGTGTTGTCACATTATAGGGACTGCAACTAGTGTCACATAACAAGGTGTGTATAAATTTTTATATGAGAAATTGACTTGAGCTGCAAACTTTTACCTAAAGCACAAAAAGAAAAAGACGCTCTTTGTGGAGGTAAGAAGGTACTGACTTGAGAGGCTCTGCCCCCTGAGAGTGGTCTTGTCCCAGCCATGGCTCACTGAAGGAGACCCAGATGCCTGGCTGGCCTTTAGCTGAGCTGCCTTCCCTGGGCACATCCTTCTCACGATCTGGTATGTGCCAAATGACCAGGACCATAGAAATAGGTGTCCTTGGTCAGAAACTGGGGGAAAGGTGGTAGGAGTGGAGGGAAATACCCAACTGGCTTGAACTAAAGGGTCCGCCCCAATAGAGTCAAATAGATTCTCCCAGAAACCCCTATGGAGGGAGGCAGCAGGAAGGGCTGGGTGAGGTGATGTGAGGTGAGCTGGCTGGAATTACTCAGTTCAGGGAAGGCATCCCAGATGCATGCAGGCGAATGAAGGGGATTGATATTCACTGCTTTAACGCTTCTAGTGTTCTGCTCCTAATTAGATCAGGAGCCTTATGAAAAGCTAGGCAAGCTATGTGATGCCTAGCACTGTTTTACAGGAATGTCAAGGCTAAAGTTAGAAAATTATATCCCAAGTAGGCCATAGATCCAAGGAGCTAGTGGGAGCAGAGAACAAGATGGGGTGGGGAGGTTTGAAGGGAAGTGACCTGGAGGTCCCTGGCCACTCTGGGTTGGGTGGGTGAGTTGGGTTCCTTTAAAAAGGCCTTTAGGAGGAGACACCATCCTACTCATATTGGTGGTGGGAAAGGATTTGTCTCTTGGTGGGGAGCAGCTGCTGGAAACGTCAAGCATAGGATTAAGGGTCTAACTGGACAGGGCACTGCGCTTGGCATTTTCCATATACCCAGGTGGCATGTTTAAGACATTCAACAACTGGTAGGGCCCAGTCTCTGACCAATCAGAATGGACACTGGTCCCTGCTCTGTGTTCATTAACCATGTACTTGCTGGCTTGTGAAGGGCTTTATGGGTCCTAGGGCAGAGCCTGAGGAGGATTGGGTTGGTGGGAGGGACTCGGGTGGGAGTTTTGGAACTGTAGTTATCTACTAATCAGTCTAAAAGTATGTCAAGAGTCTAATAACTAGAGTGCCTGCACTTGTGAGTACTATATGACTAAGAATCCTGAGTATGTCTGAGCTGTTGCTTTTTTCAAGAGGCCTTTCCTGAGAAGAGCTTGCTGGGAATGAGAGGTTTGGATGAGTAGTAGGGGGAAGCCAGCGGTCAGCCCAGCCCAGTTGCGATGAATGGTGTGCTCCACCTCCAGGCTTAGCCCTGGGCCTCACCCTGCAATCAGCAGAAATCGTCAGAGCCATCCTCCACATCAGCTAGCAGGGGTTCTGGAAAGTTCTTTCTGTGCTTCCAACTGGACACTGAAGAGCCTGGTGAGTATAGCTTTATAGCTCTATCCTACCCTGGCCCTTGGGGTGCCACTGGCTATTTCTGCTTGAGTCTTTGAGCTCCTGGCTCACCCCACCTTCTGGGGTTTCTGGGGCCTGGGCTGAGGCTGGGCCTCTTCCCCAGGGTTGGGCCTGCTTTTTCCCAGGGTGGATAGACCTGGCTCTAGTCCTTGCCCTGGGGCTGTCCTCCTGTGCCCTCAGACCTGGATACTTTTGAATACTGATGCCTGCTTAGAATTGGCCTGGCGTTTTGCCATCCCATACATCATTTGTTGTGATTCACCAGAACTTCTAAGGGTGGGGGCTGCTGCTCTGAGCCTGAAATTTCACCAGCCTTGTCTCTCCTTCCCCAGTGGTCCTTGACCAGCAGGGCACTCTGTGGCCAGGCATGACCTTTCCCTGAGCCATCTGAACTGGTGGATTGGAGGGGTTTTGAAGCCCTAGTTTAGGGTTGGTTTAAATAACTTCCCCCACCTTCCTGAATGATTGCCCAGCTCCTGCCTGTGGAAAGGTTCTTGTGAAGAACACTTTGGGGGACCCACAGATCACATCCCCTGGGGACTGGGGCAAGGCCTTGTGAATCACTGAAAACAAATGGCTCTGGGGCTCTATCTTAGTCATCTAGTGCTGTTATAACAGAAATACCACAAGTGGATGGCTTTAACAAAGAGAAATTTATTTCTTTACAATAAAGTAGGCTAAAAGTTCAGGGTATCAGCTCCAGGGGGAGGCTTTCTCTCTCTCTCATCAATCTTCTTCCGGAATAGGGGCTTCTCTGCGCAGGGACTCAAGGTCCAAAGGACACGCTCTGCTCCCGGCACTGCTTTCTTGGTGGTATGAGGTTCCCCTCTCTCTGCTCATTTCCCTTTCCTTTTTATCTCTTGAGAGATAAAAGGTGGTGCAGGCCACACCCCAGGGAAACTCTCTTTACATTGGATCAGAGACGTGACCTGGGTAAGGGTGGTGTTACAATCCCACCCTAATCGTCTTAACAAAAAATTACAATCACAAAATGGAGGACAACCATACAATACTGGGAATCATGGCCTAACCAAGTTGACACATTTTTGGAGGACACAATTCAATCTATGTCAGGCTCTTTCCAATATTTTGTGCCTTGTACCCCAAACTTGGGTTAAACATCTGTGTATTCTCAATGAATGGTACCTGGACAATGCAGCACAATAGATCATCTTTGTCCTTGGGTCTATGACCCACCTTTTCTTCTCATATTTTACTGTCCCTGAAATTAGGATGCCAACATTTACATTTGATGTATTTCTTTAATATGGTAGCCTGCCTGCCTACCTTCTATTTTTTTTTTCCTTTCTTAACTCAGTCAATGACATGACTCGGAGTTTGATAGAGCAATTGACCGTGGACACTCCTGTCTTCTCCAGGATTCCTGACCCCTTTTCCCAGTTTACCCAAGTGACCTAGTGCAGAAATTCAGAAGCCTCTCATCTTTAGGGAAGCCATGCCACTCCCCCCACTTGATCCTAAGTCCCCTTGCTGGAGGATGGCATTGCCATTACCTGGCAGCTCATAGCTCTTTCTGGGGGTCTTCGGCCCAGCTCCTAGCATATAATTGGTGCTCAATAAGCATGTCAGTGACGGATGAATGAATAATTAGGTGCTAATGCCCCTGTGGAGTCCCTGGGTAGTGCAAATGGTTAAAAGGCTCAACTGCTAATCAGAAGGGTGGAGTTTCAAGTCCACCCAGAGGTGCCTCAGAAGAAAGGCCTGACAATCTACTGCCGAAAACTCAGCCACTGAAAACCCCATGCAGTACATTTCTACTCTGACACACGTGGAGTCGCCATGACTCAGAACTGACTTGAAGGCAACTGGTTACTGGTTAACGCATCTGCCCCAAATAGGGCAGGGGTGGAACGTAAAAGACATCCTTCAGATTTGCTGCAATGGGGACCTTCTTCTCAAAATGTCTAATACAGGCAGCCCTCAGCACAGGGAGCGGTGTCATTGATCCAAATATCATTTGTAAGTCAAGTCTACTCCATTCAAGACCCAGGCTGAGAGGACAGCGGCCACCTAGAAGACGCTCTTCTCAAGGGATAAGGGAGAGCAGGACCTCGCCATGCCTTGAGGCATGGGCTGGGGATGGGCACATTGTCACTCTGCCTTGTTCTATTGACTAAAACAGGTCATATGGTCACACCCAAAGTCGAGGAGTGGGAAAATATACTTTGCCCTTCAGTGAAAGGAGCTGCAAAATCTCACAGCTACAGAGAGGGGTGAAGAATTGCCAATAATGCAATCTGCCACACGAGACAATGCTTTCACCAATGATAGCCTACTTCATGGAACCAGGCTCTAGCTCAAGAATGGCTCTGGCACAGAGGAAAGCTGCACAGAACACGTGGACAGCGCCCGGTATACTATTATCAGGGGCCAAATTGGAATCGGAATTCAGGTCTCCTGGCTCCCAGGGCTAAGACTCTGCTAACACACTATGCTGCCTCCTCTATACAAGTTCATCACGCGCTGGGGCAGCTTGTCAGACTCAGACAAGTCCTGTGGCTATTTTTTCCGCTGACTTTTCACCAGGGGGATGCCAGCCAAGCAGAGCTGGTGTCACGGGCCTGACGGATGTCAAATCTTGTGTGTGAAGAACGTCCGCGTCCGCGTTCTCCTCACTCCATCATCCCCCAAACACTTATCTCATTACCAAGGGGGGGGGGTGTGGAGGCGGAGGAGTGGGAAAGGGAGGGAGGGAGGCAGTGGAGAAGTGTTTATTCTCGTTAGGAGCATGTCTTTTCCTCTCTCCAAATGAGTAGGTGATTCTGTGAGATGGAGCCCAGGTGGGGAATCAAGATGGGGGTCTGGAGTGGTACTCCAGCCGTCCCTGATTACCCAAATCCCCAGCTGGGGTGAGGACCCCTCTTGTGGGGCAGGAAAGCGAGGGGAATATTAGTTTCTGATACAACGAGAGACTAGGGAATAATTCTATGAGATTGTGTAGAACAAGCAGAGAGAGAGAAGCTCTTTGAGCACAACAAGGAGCAGGGTTTTAAAATTTCATTTGTACAGCAGCAGGTCTTGCCAATTGGATCCTTTCCAGAAAGCAATCTGCTAAGTCTAACAGTCGGAAGAAATGCCGGGCTGCTGAGCGAGGAGAGGCTGGGTTTCTTTTTTTCATTCAGGTCCTTTGTGAGCAATGGCTTTAAAATTTTTTTTATTCCATTTTAAAAGAAAAAGACACGCAGCGATCCTCTTTGTGAGGCGGGAAAGGGCTTCCCTGACCATCTGGGCCTCAGAGGGACTCGGGAGAGGCGGCCTTTGTGTCAGGGCATTCAATGCCCAAGCGGCCACCGTTTATCTTTGCTGCCACTCACACCAGGCTGGCCTCGCTACCGGTTGGCCCAGTGCACGCACAGCAGCTCGGAGCAGTCCTCCAGGTCCTTATCTGTGTCACTGGCAGGAGGGAGGGAGTGGGGGGTGGGGGGGTGGAGGGAAGGCTCTCTGAGCCCACCCAGAGGTCCATTGTGTTGGAAGCTCTGAGGGACAGATCAGACCTACAGACATCTCTTTGCCCAACCTATTCTTCAGTGCACAGCTTTCTGTCTCTCTCTTTCTCTTTCCCTCTCTCTCTCGGGCTCTTTCTCTTAGGGTGGGCATGGATTCTTGGCCGAGGCCAGCTGTTACAAGAGCATTTCATTGCACACACACACACAAACACACACACGCGCACACACACACACACACACACACACACAGACTCCCAGCCCTGCCTGGCGGCCAGGCTCTAAAGCCTGAGCAGTCTTTTTATAGAAATGCTAAGGTGATGCTGCTGTCTTGCAGCAGGTCCTTGCCTGAGTACTGGGGCTGTTTTGTCCTCGGAAGATTGCACTCCAGCAGTGCCAGCCAGGAAAACTCGGGCACACTCTGCTCCCCAAGGACATGGCAGGCTGGCTCAGGGCAGACTTGGCAGAGAGATATAAACCAGCACCTCCAAATACTCACTCCCCTGGCATTTTAGCTGTGCAGCATTTAGGCTATTTCGGGACTCATTTGGGGTGCCATTTTTACAGTTTACAGAGTTCATTTTCACACATGACGTCATTTGATCCTCACGATAACCCTGTGATATAGGCAAGAGGCATATTAGTCCCATTTCCTAGATGAGTAAACTGAGACACAGAGAGCTACGATAGCCTGATTCTACGGATGGAGAAACTGAGTAAGAGAGAAGTGAAGTGAATTGCATACACGCGATTTCTTCCGGAGCCCTGGTGGCACAGTGGTTAAAAGGTCAGCGGCTAACCAAAAGGTTGGCAGTTTGAATCCACCAGCTACTCCTTGGAAACCCTATGGGGGCAGTTCTACTCTGTCCTATAGGGTCTCTTGAGTCAGAATCAACTTGATGACAACGGGTTTGGTTGGTTTTGTAATTTCTTTCCACTCCAGCCCATGAGATTTCAGGAGATACTGCCTGTGTCCTTGAAGACGAGTTATTTATAAGCTCAGCATCTGCTGCTTTAAAAACCAAGGTCACCACTGGGTGGAGGCCACCTCACCTAGTTGAGATGTCACGAAGTCCCGCATGGCAAAGCCGCCTCATACAAAAAAAAAAAAAAGGCAAGGATTTGGTGACCTGATGTCCCCCAGGGGCTGTAGCCCCTAAAACCTCCATAGGTGTGTGAGACTAAGCCAGGCCAGGTCAGGCTATTGAGGAGGCCAGGGCTGACAATGTGGAGCTGTGGAGACAGAAGCAAGACTGGCTTCAGTGAGAAATCGATCCCTTTCTTCCTGGCAAGGACAATGCTTATGGCAATGAGGAGATGTGAAAGACAAGAATTTTCCAGGGGCGGGGGGCGGCGGGGAGGAGTGGTGTCATTTGCAGGGCCACCCCCTGGGGTATCTGTCACAAGTGGTTGAGGGTGTCTGCTATTAGCTGCTGTTGAGTCGGCCCTAACTCACGGTGACCCCATGCACAACAGAATGAAATGCTGCTCAATCCTGCACCATCCTCATGGTGGATTGCACATCGGACCATTGTGATCCATAGGGTTTTCATTGGCTGATATGTGGAAGTAGATTGCCAGGCCTTTCTTCCTAGTCTGTTTTAGCCTGGAAGTTCCTCTGAAACCTGTTCAGCATCCTAGCAACACACTAGTCTCCACCGACAGATGGATGGTGGCTACACATGAGATGCATTGGCTGGGAACTGAACCCGGAGTCTCCCACATGGAAGGCAATAATTCTACCATTGAATCACCCATGCCTCATGGAGGTATCCAGAGGCACTCAGAATTTAAAATCCAGCCATGAAGAAACATTCTGGGAGGCCCAAGCTGTAAGTTTCTGCTTTAGGTGAGCGTGGGTCTTGGCCAACCCAATCATTCGATCCTGTCTCTACAAGCTCATGGCCATGCATCTGGAAGCTTTTGGCTGGGAAAGAGGCTGGTGGCTCAGGGCTATACTGGGCGCCAAGGAATCGGGTGCTATGAAGAAGCACAGGAGGGACTTCTGGACAAGGGCTCATACCCACAGCCCTACCAGTACCAAAGTACTGAAGTGCTTCTGCCTCAGTTGTCCCAGGTCCTCCATGGCTGCCCTAGATACAGCTAGAGTCACCCAGGTCCCCACCCCAGGGCTAAGGCCAGGCAGGACTCATTCTGAATGGCCGAGGCCCAGGCTGCACCAGTTGTTAAATATTTTGAATGTCATCCCTTGGAGCCTCACATCTAACTCCCACACCCAGCAGGGTCTTTTTGCTCCCGCCCATCCAAGGCCTCCGAGCTCAGAAATGCTAAATGCTCAGCGAATTCGGGTTAAGCTGGCCTTGCTGCGTTCTGTGAGCTGTGCGGCCAGGAGAATAATAGCATCTCCCAGGATGTCAGGAAAGCAGCTCCTGTTGATTTTGCAGCCGCTGAATAGCGGCTTCGTGGAAAACGTTTCTGATTTGTGCGGAGACTCTCCTCACGCCCTGGCCCCCGAGAGGCCGGTGTAATGCTTCTTTTCATGTGGCAGGATCGGATGTGACCAGCGTGGGCTCTTTCTGTCAGATATTAGGAGTGGTTATTACCGAGGTAGCGCAGCTGCGGTGCGGGGCTCGGCCCTCGCTTGGGGTCTGGCGAGACGCTGCCGTCGTATCTGAATTTCTTCATCTACGAGATCTGAATTCAATCTAGTTGCTGCGCGCCTGTTTGTGTAGCAGAAGGGAGGGGGAGGAGAGGGAGATGGGGGTGGGCCCACGTGAGGTCGCTCATCCTTCCGGGAGGCTTTGCTGGTTAATGAAATCTCTGATTTGTTGGCTGGGGGAGGCCCCCTTTGGCTGACGTTGAACAGCTGATGGGAACATCGGCGTGTTAGGGTGCCAAATGGTGACAGTTTGGACCTGCACCAACGGAACAGGGTATTTTCCACCCTGATTGCCTCCAGATCAAACGAGTGTGGGCTTATTTGAATGCAGTGGATTTGGGAAACAATTCGCGGAGCAAAGCGGAGGCAGCCTTTCCCAGGAGCTGCCTGTGCCGGTGCGTGTGGTGGCGGGCCAGCATCGACAGCCCCACGTTTCAGGCTTCTCAGGGCTGTGTGTGTTTTAGGCGTTCCTTGAATCCTGATGCTCTATAGACAGGTCAATTATTTCTCCTCCGACGGATGCAAACCCCAGGAGGCGGCAGGGCCTGAGCTCCCAGCCGGGGTCGGCAGCATGGCTTTGTGCAGGAGGAAGATTTCCCTCCATCTTCCCCAGTTCCTCTAATAGTCCATGCTAAAGCCCAGGCTAGGAGTCGATGGTTCTTTCATTCTCTGGGGGAGGTAATCCGGGAGAGCATTTTAAAAAATAAGGTTCCCTAAACAGACGCTGCTTTCTGAAAGGCCCTTCCTACACAGGCCTGTTCTGCAGCGGTCTCGGCTGCGTTTGAAGAGGGAGGATTGGGAGGCATATGGCCCTGCCTCCTTCCTCCCACCAAGGGTGCCTTCCCCTCAGACTCTTCCTTAGGCTGCCAGGGTGGGCAGGGGGTTGTGGTGGGGGCAGGAAAGGCTCCCTCTGCCAGGTGAGCCTGCCTGCTTGGATTTGTTTAAAGTGACTTTCTGTTGCCTTCCGCCTGGATTAACCACCTACCCCCACAGACACATGAAAAACACAAAGCAAACCCACTGCCTTGAGTCAATTCCAACTCATAGCAACCCTATAGGACGAAGTAGAACTGCCCCATAGGGTTTCCAAGGCTGTCATCTTTACGGAAGCAGACTGCTACGTCTTTCTTTCTCGAGCAGCTGGTGGGTTCGAACTGCTGACCTTTCAGTTATCAGCCCAGCTGCTTAACCACCGTGCCACCAGGGCTCCTTCCTCTACACACACACCCCCCAAACATACCTCAAACTGTGTTGATAAGCTGCCCAGTTGAAATAACACATTACTCCATTGGTTCAAGGCAGCCTCTCTCTGAACTCGAGGCAGGGGTGAGGGGACGAGGGAGGGAGGTCTGGGGTACCCCTTCTCCACACTGGGGTGAGTTGGGGGGCAGCTGTTCTCCAGCCTTTTCTGAGGTGCTGGAAGAGTCAGATCCTTTGGAAGGCTATAAACCAACTGCAGGGAGGGGCAGGGGGAGGGAGGGAAGGTGTAGGGAGGGCAATCTTCCAGCTCCATAAGGCTCTACAGTGCAGGACTCCCCACGACCCGGTTAAGGTGCTTTGCTGATGGTGTGGCCAGAATTCGTTGCTTCTGTCTCAGCCTGGTTTTTCATGAATTCATCCCATCTGGAGTCTGGATCACCCCTTGTGGAACCAGCAGGGAGTGACTGAACAGGGAGGGCATGGCCCCGGCCCTCAAGGAAATTGAGATGGGCAACTGGTTGCTAAATGTGGGGAGTTCCTACTCATAAGGGTGGGTATCAAGTGCCCAGATGCAGCTGAGTGAGGAACTAGTCCCATTGGGGGGAGGAGGCTGGAGTGGGTGGGGGGAGTGCGTCATGAAGCCAGCTCTGGCACTGGGCCTTGAAGACTAGGGATTTCACAGTGGAAAATGCTATTCCAGGCATTAAGCATGAAGGAATCATTTTGCGATGAAGAAGGGAGAGTCACTCTGATTATAACTGACACACTGACTTAAACATTTATTCACTCCAACCACACAAATACACACGCACACACGTGCATGCTCTTGAAGCGCAGACAACAGGGGGGTATCCTGTGGCCTCTACCTTCAGCTGCAGCTGGAGTCCTTCCATCAACGAGGACTCTGCTTTTCTGGACCCAGAGCCTATGTCTGACATTACACAGTACATGGCCACGCCATGCAGATGGAGGGATGATGCTCAGGGCTTCTGAGGTGGTCTCTGATTTAGATGGTGGTGATGTTAGCCACTGCAGTGTCGCTCCTGACTCATGGCAACCTCATGCACGACAGAACTAAATGCTGCCAGGTCCTGAGCCATCGCCATGATTGGTTGTGGATCAGACCCTTGTGATACATAGGGTTTTCATTGGCTGATTTTCAGAAGTAGACCCTAGTCCAGGCCTTTCTTCCTAGTCTGTCTCAGTCTGGAAGCCGTGCTAAAAACTGTTCATCATCCCGGTGGCTGTGTGTGAGGTGCATTGCCTGGGAATCAAACCCAGGTCTCCCGCACAGAAGAAGAGAGTTCTACCAGTGGATCAGCACTGCTCCCATGATTTAGGCACTGTTTCCTTCTATTGTGTGTGGGGTTGTTATGAGTCGGAACCAAGTAGATGGCACCTAGCAACGACAAAGCCCTTTGTCTGGTTTCTAAAGGACCTGGTTACTCTTCCTCCTGCAGTGTTGTCCTAGGCGGAGTTGCCTAGGAGGTACACTCTGGCTGGAAATTGGCATGCAGGGAGCTTAGTGGGGAGTGCTCTCAGGAACAACACTTGGAAGGGAATACAGGAGGCGGGATAGGACAGAAAAGTCGAACTGTGATGTGATTGTACCAGAGACTCCGCTGATCCCCTGGGAAGCTCGGCATTGGGCTAGCCCTGCAGTCGCTCGGCATTAGGCTAGTCCTCCAACTCATGGCAACCATGTGTATAACAGAAGGAAATGTTGCCCGGTACCGTGCCATCTTCCTGATCGTTGGTATGTTTGAGTCCATTGTTGTGGTTATTGTGGCAATCCATCTCATTTCGGGTTTCACTTGTTTTCGTTGGTCCTCTACCAACCACGATGTTCTTTTCTAGTGATTGGTCTTTCCTGATGTGTGCAAAGTAAGCAAACTGAAGTCTTGCCACCCTCACCTGTAAGAGCATGCTGGTTGTATTTCTTCTAAGACTGATCGGGAGATGGGGCCTGCCTTTATACTGCAGGATGACCAGTCATTGGTAGCTGGCTGCCCATTGGAGGGGACGTGTCCTTGGGTGAAAATAACTCTGCTGGCCAAGGGCAAGTCCAAGAAGGGACTCAGCAGCTGACACTCCGGCAGAAGGGGAATGAGTGGCTCAGATTGGAAGGGAGAATCTGGAAGGGCTTCACAGAGTCCACAGAATCTGCTGCTTTACGTCAAGGCCTCCAGTGGGAGAGATAGGGCCGACACTGGCCTTCCAGGCCTCAGACAGGCTCTTCACATCTCCCCAGGCCTGTAGCAACCTGGGAGATGCTGGCTTCTGCCCTCGCCCCAGACGCCTAAGTCACCTCCAGGTACCTTTAGATAAGCACATACGGGGGAAGGCAGATGACATGTGAGGGTCACCAAGAAACAAGGAACACCTGGAGCTACCAACAAGGAAAGAATGGACATGACTGAGTCCCTGATTTGGATTTTTAGCTTCCAGAACTGTGAGAAAATAAATTTTTGTTCTTTAAAATCACCCACTTGTGGTATTTCTGTTACAGCAGCACCAGAAAACTAAGACACTGACCCTCTACTTCACCAAATATGATGTCCTCCTCAGTGATTTATCCCTCCTGATGATGTGTCCAAAGCAAGAGTCCGATAATGTTCTGCTGTGATCCACAGCTTTTTCACTGGCTAATTTTTAGAAGTAGCTCACCAGGCCTTTCTTCCTAGTCTTAGCCTGGGAGCTCCACTAAAACCGGTCCACCAGGCGTGACCCTGCTGGTATTTGAAATACTGGTGGCATGGCTTCCAGCATCATAGCAACATGCAAGCCACCACAGAGTGACAATCTGACAAATGGATGGTGATATCAGACTATACTTGCATGTGTAATCAGCGTTGGGCCTAAGCAAAATTATGAAATCATTAGTACCCAAGACTTTCTTTTCAGAGCTCCTTCTATCTTATTACTCTTGCCCACCTCCCATCAGTGCCCCTTCCTTTTTCCTTTAGACACTCTTCTTGACACCTTAGTGTGAATTCAGATGAAGGAGTTGCCCTCCCCGCTTTGGGATTCTTTGCAATTCAAGCTTCATCTCTATACTGTGGAATAAAAGGCTTGTCGCCTGTTAAAAGATTAGTGGGTAAAACTGGGCAGAAGAGTGTTTTGGCTAGGACTTATCCCAAATCCCCTCAAAACCAGGAAATTCAGAGCTTCCCCAGGAGGCAGGGAGGAGTGGGATGGAATGGGGGACAGGCACTGAGCTGAAGGAGCAGCTGGCCTGGGACTCATAGGGCAACTGGGAGATTAGGGAGCTCCTTGGATCGCGCTTCCAACGCAGAGAGATGGGTGGGATCCAGCTGTGTTGGAGGCCTGCCTACGCGAGAGTCTCCCAGAATTGATGGGGGAACCTGGCCACTGTTCTACGCAGTTGCATGGTGCCTGCTTCCCATGTCCACGGGCCTCCTGGGCCTCAAACTAACCCTGAAGCCAGCTAGAACATGTTCCCCACTACCTTTGGGGCCTCAAGCCCCCTTCCCAGCCACTCTCCCATTTTCTTCCTCGGGGTCAGAAACTCTTATTTAGTCCCTCCAACCCCAATTGGAGGGCTGATCTCACCTTCAATTTCAGAGTTTGACATTGTGATGAACTCACATTTCTGTGGTTCCGTTTCTCTTCTGGAGATGGGGGAGCCACTTTCTGTCCTTCCCCCTTCCCATGGGGTACCGGTCCAGTGCCACCTGAAGAAAGGCTCCATGTCCTTGGCTTCTGGACATTTCCTACTAGGTTACAACACACTGAAGTCCTGCTTAGCATTTGAGACAACAGGACACAGAAGGGGGGGGCACAGGCTTCCTGCTGCGTTGGCAGCAGGAATTTCCCTCACCACTTGGCAATCATCGGTTCATATGGATGCATTATGCTCTTCTCCATCATTAGAAAGAGGGCCGTGAGTAATCCCGGAAATAATTAATTCTTGGTAACTGATGGCCTCAGAAATGACTGGATAACACACATAAAATCACCAGATGATGACGATAATAATAATAATTATAACAAAGCAATTGTGCACTATTTATTTTAAATAGTTGTTTACCTTCCTCTTTATAGCACTTGGAATCAGGACTACTAGCAAATAGGAAAATGTACTGATTTGAGCTTTGCTTCCTATTTTCCCCTGTAAAAAGGCTCTCTGCACTGAAATGGTCAATAAGCAGGCAGCCCGAGAGAGGACATGGAGGGGAAACCCAGTTAGTCATCCCCCAGACACCTGGCAGTTGGTTTTGTTGAATCTAGAATCTGCTATTTATTTTGTAACTCTAGTGGATGTTAGTGTTTTTGCCGCTCCAGCATTATCCTTTGGGAAATGGCCCCTCTTCCATTACAGTGCATGGAGTTTGGTGGGGCAGATGCCACAACCTTAGCTCCAGGGGTGAGCGCGTGACCCAGGTTTGACCAATCAGCAGAGGCCAACCACCAGCCACACACCAATTTGCTTACAGATAGGCATGTGACTTAAGCCTATAAGCCTGGCCAATGGGACTTAATTCTGGGACTTTGGCTGGAACTTTTCGGAAAGAGAAGCTCTGCTTCTGCTGCAATTTCTAAGGTAGTAGGATGCAAACCTGCAGATGCCAATGGGGCATCTTTGCCACCACTTCAGGGGTGCATTCCTGACAATCAAGTCAACACAGAGGAAAGCAGAACCAATAAATGGAGACATACTCGTTTGCACACGGAGATCCAGCCATGCCTAAAGCTAACTACCCCTGGACTTCTTCCTTACAAAAGTCAATAAATTCAATCTTTTAACACAGTTTGAATTGAGTTCTTGTGACTTTCAACCAAAAGAATCCTAACCGATCTAGCAACTTAGGTTTTTTGCCTAATGTGTGTGGCTGAATGGGTCAGCCCCATCAGGGGAAGGGTACCTGGGGAGATGATGATGAAATGCCTCTGGTTGCCTTTATTACATACCCTGGGAGGCTGATGTTGTATGATTTGCTAAGGAGTTCCTGAGAAGCTGGTCTCCCCTGTGGTAGACTGTTACGCTGCCGGCCCCCAGTGAACCACAGCCTCCAGTATTCATGCTCTTGTGTTCTCCCCTGACACACTGATTGCACAGTCTTATCCGTGTAACTTGCTTTGGCCAGAGGGACAGTAATAAGAATGATGCCAACAGAAGCTTAATATGCACTTCCAAATTGGAGTTTGTCCATTTGGAATGTTCCCTTTTGGTACCCAGTAGCCATGCTGTGAGGAAGCCCAAGCCAGGTACATGGAGAGAGCACGTGAGGATAACCATGGCACCCCTGCTAAAAGTCAGCCAACAGCCAATACCAACTACTAGTGGAGCCATCTTGGATACTCCAGCCCCAGGTAAGCCTTCAGATGACTGCCGTTGCATGGGTGACCGCAGCTGACAGATGATCTGCCCAGTCAGCCCACAGAATCCAGAGGGAAATAGTAAATCACTGATGTTTTAAGCCAGTAAGCTTTGGGATGGTTTCTTATGCAACAGTAGATAACTGAAACACCCTTCAAACCGAGTGTTAGCAGAGCATAAATGAGGATAAGTGACCAAAAGCCCTGCTGGAGTCTTTGGCATGTTCCTTACTCCAAAGGGTCAATGGTGGGGAAAACTAGAGCTCTGGAGTGTACATGTTGTATACACACTAATGCTAGCTTGGGCTATGTAGTTTGGTGAGGGGGCAGTGAAGTTCTAGAACACTGGGGAGGTTTCATGGAACTTGGCACTACCCCTTCAGGGCTTGTGCTTCCTCTGCTGGTTTCTGGGGAGATGTGGGGCTTAGAAGCATTCGGGAATGAGACCTGGGTGTCTCGGAGAGTTTCAGCAACAGTGGTTCTTTGTTCTCCCAGTGAAGAAGTGAAAGGTCTTCAAGCACCCATACCTAGAGGTGCAAGCTTAAGCCACAGGAAAATCATGTAGCGTCCAAGAAATCTCCCATCTCACTATTTGGGCCGGAGAAATGGCCCCCCAAAAGGCCAAGCCAAAAGAGGGGCCTGGACCCTATGATGTTTTCAAAGCCACCTAAAATTTTTGATTTTTTCCAAAATATGAATAAATGAACAAGCCAGATCTCATGAATTGTAATTGCGAAGACTGTGAGGGGAGGACTTTGAGAATGAAAAGGAGAAGTCTTTAGATTATTAAGCCGATCAGCTAATAATATTAACTTCTAAAATTCAGATTGCTTACAAGGTGCCAAGCACAGTGCTAAGTGCTTTACATGCAGCACCCCATTTAATCTTCATTAAAAATCCTACGAGGCAGGTACTATTATTATCCCCATTTTATAGATGAGTAAATGCAAAAGTTAAGTGACTTAGGTTGGGTTTCCCAGAAGCAGACCCTGAGGCTGAGACAATTGAATGCAAGTGGTAAATAAACCACCTGGAAGGTGATCCCAGAAAGCACCAGAAGAAAGTGAAGGGAAAGAGGAAGAGAGAAAATATGAATGAGCAAGTTACTGCTATGGGCAACTGGGAAAAGCTGGGAGACAGTGTAGAGCACACTCCAGAGCTGTCTTATTCAAAGGGCTAGGGAGCTGGGGTATTTATCCTCCAAATCCTGACCTCATTGGTTGAGGGCTGTTCCTGGGTCTCAACTTCCCTGGCACCTTGGCCTTGCCCTGTGAAAAGTGGAGTTCACACCTGCAGCCCAAGAGGGCCCTCAGGCAGAGGGTAGGCAGGGTCTTGCAGTAAAAATTTGCCAGCTTGCATGGGAATAGTGTGTGACCAGTGCATATGAACAGGGCACTGGCAGCGTCTGCTACATTAAGTACGTGCCCAGGGTCACATGGGTGGTAAGTGGTAGAGCTGCAATTTGAGCCTAGTTAGCCTGACTCTGAGTGTGTGCCCTTAACTTCCTCAGCTTCTGTCTTGGTGGAAGAGAGCAGACATAGAGACAAAGCCGTTTTTGAAGAAATGATGTTCAAATAATTATTCATTCTAATCAAGGCAAAGCCACAGCTCCCACACCTTGAAAGAACACCAGCGAGTCTGTAAAATAAATACATCTCGACACAGCCTTGAGCTGCTGCTGTTTGAGAAAAATGCTCCCCGCAGACGGTGACCTGCTGTTCAGGAACCCTTGCAGGCAAGGGGCTGCGTGTGCCGGCTGCATCCCATGTGTGAGGGCGGGTTTAGCCCAGGGCCAGGGGCCGGCGTGAGATCAAAGGCCTGCTGCCGTTTCTCATTTTTGAGAGCTTGGTGAGCTGCGCCATTATAAATGCCTTTGTGGGCCACAGCGAGCCAAAGGCGCAAGCACAGCGTGGTATGTCCAATGTGCAGGATGTGTTGCCTTTGGTCAGCCCCGCTTCCGCTGCTGGCAGATCCCCAAGCTGGCCTCTGCACCCCCAAGACACGTGTATATAGGCTGGGCAGCGGACAGGATGAAACACAGAATCCAGCAACTGAGGAAGGAGGAGAAGGAGGCGTGGAGACGAGGGCTTGGCCTCGGCCATTTGCTGGAGAAAACCTTGGGCTTCTGGAAAGCACAGGTTTGAAGGAGGCAGGGGAGATTAACCCCACTCCTCTGGAAAGAAACTTTCAAATCCAGCCTCAGGCTACATGCAGTCTTGAAACTGCCTCAGAGTGCTAGGCCCCAGTGGGCAGCTCTTGGCATGGTGGATGGCTGCTTCGCGATGGATAACTTGAGAGTCAGCCTCGGGGACACTCAGGGCCTGAGGAGGGGCAGAATCTCAGTGCCAGAAGGGACCTCAGGAGTACCCGATGCAGCTTTTATTCTCAGATGAGAAACTGAGGCTGGAGTGCCCAGTCCCATAGCTGATTAGTGGCAGGGGCGGGAATTTGCAAACAGAGGCTGAGAGGGGCTGGCTGAGCAGGAATCGGGTGTGGCTTCTGCCACCTCCTACCCCATAAATCAGCTCTTTTTTTGCCTGCCTCTGCCCTCCCTCCTGCCTCCGAGCTGTCAGATTTCCATAGTGAGTGAATTTCGGCGTAGGCAGGGAATGCCTCACGTATCTTTCTGGAAATATATGTTCTTTGAACCAGTCTAATCAGTATGATGAAGAAATAGAGAGTAGATCTAATATATTGGCGTATTTTTCTAATTACCACATTGATTTACCAGAGAAATCTCCCCAGGAATTTTACCTCTCTGCGAGGTCTTCACAAGCTCTAAGATTATTCTTTGTGAAAAAGGCCCAACTGAATCCACACAGATTTGGAGGAACCAGGTCCCTCTAATGAGGCCCCAAAGCTTATTTGTTTTTTAGTGGAATGTGAATAGAATCTAACGCACAGCCATTCCGTGTGGAATGTATTCATATTTTTAATTAACAAATTAGGAGCTATTTTGCTCCCCTTTGAACAGCAGTCATGTGGGCCTGGTTCCTTTTCGGCCAATTTAGTCAACTCGGGTGATTTTAATTACAACAGTCGCGAGCACCAGAAATTCCTGCATCTGACATATTCGTGACCCGGTCCATTGATTCTCATTTAAAAGCAAGTTCTCCATGAGCAGAGATCTCTGAGGGCACTGGGGGCTTTGGGAGAGGGGGGTGGAACTGTGCCCTTGAGCACAGGCATAGAGGGACCTCGTTTTCCATTTTGAGAAACTTAGTCCTGATTCTAAGGCTGCCAGTTCTCCCTGGCTCCGCCTTCACATTTTTAAGATGCAGAAGACCTCTGAGAAAGCACACCTGAAACACAGGTAATAGGCCCGAACTGACTCAAGCTCTCAGCCACGGGATTCTTTCCTCAGGAACTCATCCCTGCTCCCATGCTTCTCAAACGTTAACGCGCACACGAATTCCCTGGGGATCTTGTTAACACGCAGCAGGTTCTGATTTCAGCAGGTTTGGGGTGGGACCTGAGAGTCTGCATTTTCAGCAAGCTCCCAGCGCATGCTTAGTGCTGCTGGTCCCTGGGCCGCACTTTGAGAAGACTTGCCTTGATTATCAGTTTCCGGAGGGCTTCAGGACCTAGAAGGGGGCCAGCTGTCTGAAATACGTTCACATAAAGCACAGGTGTGGTGTTAAGTTCAGGTGTGGGAAGAGGTGGGGAGGGAGAGTTATTGCCACAGCTGCAGTGTCTCCTTGGGGGTTCTGCAGCACTGGAAACTTCCCCTGACATGGCCTCCCCTTCCCTCAACACATTCACCATCCAAGGCAGTTGCCTGTGCTCTCAAGGCAACTTCAGTGGCCTCAGCAGAGCATGCCAGAATAGTCGACTGTGTGTGTGAAGGGCTGATAAGTGGGCTGGTGGAGCAGCGGGTCTGGATGAGGTCAAGAAGTTTGTGGGAGTTGATGGAGCCAGACAATCCCTTTGGAGGCAAAGAGAGTCCATTCTGGAAACAAATCTGTCCACCAGCCCTCCCTGTGCTGGCAAAATGGATGCTGAATTAGCAAAGCAGAGAGAACCCGGGACACAATGTTCCGTGAGCAGTTGCAATCAGAAGGGTCCCAGCCCCCCACCCCTGCTGAGAATTCTGTGAATTTATGATGTGTCGACAGTTTGAGCCCCCGTACATAGCAGTATGATGGGCTACAATTAGGAGAGTGTGCTTAGCCCCTCCCTACCCCTCCATCATGTATTCATGGAATTTATGTGGTATCAGCAAAGTGAGTGATGTGCACATTTGGGGCAGAAATTTTAGAACTATGATGTAATCATCCCCAGAGAGGTGGCCATAAGAAGAGGAAAGAATATGAACAAAGTTGATTTGAAAAATCCCAAGCTTCTTTGGATCCGGGTTCAAACAAGCTGAATCATTATGACATTTTTTGAGAAGTTTTGAATACTGACTGTACATGTCATAGTATTAAGGAATTTTTGTTAATTTTGGGGTGTGATAATGGTTTTATGGCTATGTTTGGCAGAGGGTCCTTCTCTTTAGTGATGCATCCTGAAATATTTATGGATGAAATAATACGTATGGGATTTGCTTTAAAATAATACACAAGTAGGAGAAGTAGATGAGGGTATGAAGGAAGATTGATCATGAATTGATCATTGTTGGAGCTGGGCGATGGGTACATGGAGGTTTATTATGTAATTGTATCTATTTTTGTATATATTTTAAATTCTCCATATTAAAAAGCTAAAAAAAATCCTAGTACACATTGCTCATTTTGCTGATACCACGTAAATTCCACCCGTGATGGGGAGTAGAGAGTGATCCACTTTAGTGTGAAAGATACTGCCCCCCTCTTCCCTGCCCTCCCAGGCTGGGAAACGGGAGAAAAATCATAGGTCCATGATAAGCCAATCCAATCACACCTCGGTGATGTACTGTGAAAAGAAATTAATGCGACTTTACATGTGAAGAGTGCGTAGGAGCTAAGGCTTACCCTGTCTGGGAAGAAAACACTAGAATGAAGTCTCCACAGCTCCGGTTTATTTAATCCCTTTCTCTGTGCATCTCCTTCTCTCTTTTCAGGAGAGTAGGATCTTGAGGTCCATCTAATTGATTTGGGACCCAGAGAAAGTGTTTGACCCCCTAGCCCCACCCAAGGCTGGTAAACCAGCTGCTCCAAGCAGACTGAGAGGTTGACCTTGAGAGTGTGAAGGGTGAGATTTGGAATTGAGAAGGTGAACTTTACTGTGTCCATAATAGTCAAAGCTAGCCCAAGGTCAACATTATTATCTAGCCTCAAATTGAGTTGTCCAGGAATGGTGAGGAGAGGGATGCTGTTATGACCAGGTGAGTGACCACGTGATTAGGTGAGGTAGGACTGAGTGGGGTGCAGGGGAGAAGAGGTATAGGTTTAATTTTTACCCAGGGTCTCTAAAGTTTCCAGTTATGGCACCGTGAGCAACAATCAACCTGGTTCAGGTTCAATTATACCTTACTCTATACTAGTTGCCGTCGAGTTGATTCCAACTCATGGTGACCCCATGTGTGTTAGAATAGAATTGTGCTGGCTTAATTATAACAGCAGGTAACCTTTATTGAGTATTTATTATGAATTCAGTGCTGTGCTATCACTTTATATGATTAGTACTTCTGAAGTAGAGATTAATATTATTCTCATTTTTCAGATGAAAAAAACTGTGGCTAAGAGAATTTGAGCAACCAGTCCAAAGTATATAGCTAGTAACTGACAGACTCAGGATCAGAGCCAGGACTAGCATAGGCAAGCGGGGGCACCTAGGGCATGAAATTTCAGGAGACCCTCACTCTCAGTGTAACGCAAGTGCTGACCCTTAAGTTTTGCATGCTAGGCACCTCAGTTGCTTCACTCTAATCCCAGCCCTGGTCCGGATTGAAAACCAGGTCTGTACAAGTTCAACATCCACGCTCCTAAATGAGTGCCCAGGAATTTTCCTTCTTTAGTGGGGGATTGGTGGGTGGGTGGGTGGGAGATTATGATAAGGGAGCAAGAACTGTAACCTGGGATTGGTGGGATAAAGGGGGTAGGAGTGGAAAATAATCCCTTGTACTCCAGAATGAAGGGCTGGTCCCTGAGCTTGACATTTTAGGTTTATGGTCTTTATCATAGGGCTCTATTATTTCCTGCACTAGCCCCTTACCTGTCCTCGAGTCTGAGTACTGGAGGTTTCCCACCTGTACCTGTTCAGCCCAGGAGCTCTGAAATAGAATGCTGGGGAGGGGCATCTTAGGAACCTTTACCTCAAGCCTCCCTTAATAAGTATCGCCTACACTGATGATCGGTCCTGGTAGTTGGGGACTTCCCTACTGTTTGTACCTGTTTTACAATTAGACAAAGACCTTTGCCAAGGCCTTTACCCTATATATTGCTGGTCGGAGTATAAATTGGTTTAACCTCTTTGGAAGGCTGTTTAGCAATATCTGCTAAAGCTAACCCTATACCTATACTATGACCCAGCAATTCCACTTGTAGATGTATATCCACAGAATATGCCTAGAAGCTTAACTCATAATAGCCCCAAGCTGGAGATAACCCAAATGCCCATCAATATGAGGATAGAAAAAAAAAATCTGTGGAATACTACACAGCAATGAAAAAGAAGGAACTACTTACACTTGCAAAAAACAAATGTTGAGCAAAGAAGCCAGACATAAAAGGGCACCTAATGTATGATTGACTCCATTTATATGAAGTTCAAAATAGGCAAAACTAATCTATGATGATAAGAACCAAAACAATGGCTACCTTTGGAGGGTTATTGATTTGGAATGGGCACGAGGGAGTTTTTTAGGCTGCTGACATGTGCCTTTTTAACTCTTGCATTTTACAAAAGACTTATTAGTTTTATCTCTTTTTCATTTGGAGGAATATTTAAATTGCCTCCACAATAGCTCAAAGTTCTCACTTGCAAACAACAAAGTCCTCTCTAAATTTTTTAAGAAAGGGATTTATTAAAGCATATTATGATATTAAAAAGCTAATGAATCCACCCAGAATGCAAAAGAGCTGGCTTTGGAGGCCTCAGAGCCAGGACAATGAAGCCAGGATAACTTAGCAGGAAAATGCCCAACCATACAAAAATGAATATTCTAGTGAAACATCCCTGACCCCTCTGCCTACAGGTCAACACATTTGACCCTCAGCGCTGGGCGTCGGAAGCTCTGCCTCAGTTGTCCCAAACCAGATGCCTCTGCCACAATTCTTGTCAGAAGAGCTGATGTCCTTGCATGGGTCTGCTGCCTTATATTGTTTACATCTGCAGCCACATCTTACTGATTGCGCCTGATTGGTGGAACCGAGGTCATATGCCTGACCCCTGACTATAAAGGATCCTGGGAAGTGGCGTGTTGAGCTTCCAGGCCCTATATAGAGGAAGGCAAGTCAGAGGGTGCTAGAATGGGTGTTAAATAAGCCAACCACACTTCCCCTTTGACTTTTTGTTTTCATGGGGAACCAGGCACTCGGCACTAGGAACCTGGTACAGCAAAGCCCTTGTCCCTGATGGGTAGGCTGGATGCACTTTTTTCTGTTGGTCTTTTCTACAGTGAGCCCTGAATGGCTCTCTCCCATGCCCTCAGTTGGCTCCAGATGAATTCCCTCCCATGGTTAGCTAAGAAAGACTAAAAATCACTGATTTGGAAAACACGGTAGAACCACAGGCCAAATTTCACCCACAAGAGAGAAATAAGAATAACTCCCAGAACACCTCAGGGGAATTTCTGTGAGACCGCTCTTCTCTCATATCCTGAAAAAATTCAGAGCCTTTTTGATTTACAAGCCATACAGGCAGTCCCTGGGTTACGAATGAGTTCCCTTCTTTAAGTCTGTCTTTAAGTCGAATTTGTACGTAAGTTGAACAGTTAGGTATGGTGCGTACCTAATGTCAGTTAATTAAATGTTTGTCTTAGTATACAGTATATAGTGTACCTTTCTATGCATAAAAACTTAAACAAACACTCCCAGATACACTAAAACGTCGTTAACATAATGATACAGTAATAATAATAATGTTCTGATGTGTGTCGCAAAGTAGTGCCCATTTGTTATTACAAACCATTGTACGTACCTAGAATTTTTAATATGATAGGCTTTACGGGGCTTGGTTTGTAACTATGGGCTGTACGTAAGTCGGACGTTTGTAACCCAGGGACTGCCTGTATTTAACAATCACAGCTGATTTTAGCCAATATAACGAGAAGAACCCACTACCCGTCTATCAGTTTGTTGTACTGTGGTGGGTTGCATATTGCTGTGATGCTGGAAACCATGCCGCCAGTACTTCAGATACCAGCAGGGTCACCCGTAGTAGATAGGTTTCAGTGGAGCTTCCAGACTAAGTCAGACTAGGAAAAAAGTCCTGACAATCTACTTGTGAAAATCAGCCAATGAAAGCCCTGTGGATCACAACAGAATATTGTCCCAGATAGAGCTGGAAGGTGAGCTCCGTAGGTTGGAAGGCATTGAAAATACACAGTGGCTGCAACGATGGGCTCGAGCATACCAACAACCATGATGATGGCGCAGGACCAGGCAACATTTCATTCTGTTGTACATGGGGTCAGCATGAATTAGAGCCAACTTAAAGGCAAATATCAAAAATAAGATGGAGAAATTTTTATTCATTAACATGTTTCTTAGGAAGTGGTCTGAATTTGTGCGGGGAATACCTTGAGAAGACTTTTGGGGTAGAAACTGATTTGGAGTAGGAAAACTACTCTTCATGAGAAGAGCAGAAAAATCTATTTGCATTTGAAGAGGAGTCAGTTTAAGGGAGAAGAAAACATGGAGAGGCAACTAGATGGCACAGACTGGAGGCTGCATGTTGTAAAATCTTCTAGAACTGTACGCAACTCAGGAAGGCTTTGGTGAGAACGAATGGTTTATGACACCCCAGGATTCTGATTCTGTAGGAATGAAGGAACCACAGCATCTGTGTTTTGACAGAACTCTTTGGTTATTGTGATACATCTAGTTTAGGGAAATAGTGGGACGGAGGTTCTATAAAAAATACTGACAGTATTGGAACCCCTGTTAGGCTGACCTGCCTCTAAGATAACTCCAAGTGTAATTACTTCTCTTTCAAGTAGTTTTTCAAGAGCCCCCACCCCCTCCCACATTCTGGTCAAGTCTTCCCAACCCTCCTCCCCACAGCAAGGCATTGCAGAGAAATGGATGTTTCCAGAAAACAGACGCTTTTCCAGTGTATTATAGGAATGCTTTAGCTGAGAGTAATAGAATAGCAAACTAAAAGTGGGTCACGTATGAACACTTCTAACAAGAAGTCTGGTTGCAGAGTTGATTGATTTAGTTTTTTAGACATGCCATTAAAAATGGAGGCTCCTCCTGTCCTACCACCATCTTCAGAATATTGATTATCTTCAGCTTGTCTCCTCATGATTATAAAATGGTTGCCACAGCCCCAAGCATCACATCCTCACCCAATCATGTCCAAGGCAGAGCATAAAGAGAAGTTTCTCCTTACATACCCTTTTCAATCAGGAAGGAGTATCCTCCCCAAAAGCTCCACAGAAGCCTTCTCCTCAGCTCTCACAGGGTCATAGTGCCATGGTCTAGCCACAGGGGAGCCTGAGAAAGTGGGTGTTTTCAGTCTTTTGGGGTAGGTGGAAAGAAGTGGGAGGGAAAAGCAATTTGGAGAGACAACCAACAGCCTCTGCCATAGCTCTTCTTCAAATAGCAATGAAAAGTTTCCAACTGTTTTTGATGGTTGTGTTTTCCTGTCTTCCTGAACAGAGACACCGAATCACCCCAGCCTTTTACATAATGATGTAGGCTTAACCTAAAAAAAAAAAACCTAGGGCAGAGAAAAGAGACCACATGGGGCATTAAGGAACTTGTGCTCCGCTGCTAACTGGCTGTGAGTCCTTTGATAAGTCACTACCTCGCTCTCCTTTTCTGTGAAATGAAGACCTTGCCAGTTCATCGACTCTGTTGTTGTTGTTAGGCGCCATCCAGTTGATTCTGATTCATACTGACCTCATGTAACAGAGTAGAACTGCCCCATAGGGTTTCCTAGGCTGTAATTTATGGAAGCAGAGTGCTGTCCCAAGGAGCCAGTGAGTGGGTTCGAACCGCCAACCTTTTGTTAGCAGCAGAGCACTTAACCATTGCGCCACCAGGGCGCCGTTCATTGACTTTAAGCTTTACCATTATGACATCCGTTACAGCTCTGAGGTTTTACAGTTGTGTGCTTGCTTTCTAGGGTTTTCTTGCGTGTGTGTGTGTGTCCTATCTCTCCTGATATCCCCATGTCAACTATCACTTTTTCTATTCTCATTGCACCTGCCATTAGCTCTCCCTTTTTATTTTGAATTCTATTCTGCCCTGAGAAGTTAGATAACCAAGTTTGTTAGAAATCTGTGTTGAATACGAGTGAGTAAGCTTTGAATGAGGGAACAGGAAGTGCTGTTTCCAGCTTTAGTGCAGTGTCTAGAGTGGCTTAGTCTCAGAGACACTTTTTTTTTTTGAGGGAGGAGTGGGCTTATTTATTTTTATTTTTAAAAGCTTTTATTTAAAAAAAAAGCTTATAGAAAAGTTACAAAAGCAGTATCATGAACTCCTACATACACGTCATCAAGATTCACTAAATCTTAACATTTTACTACATTTTCTTTACTCTCTCCATATATATATATATATAACCCATTGGCATCAAGTTGATTCTGACTTATAGTGATCCTATAAAAAGAATGGTAGCAATAATAATAATAACAGTGATAACGTGAGTATGTATGTGTTTATACACACACACACACACACACATATATATAGCTGACTCGTTGTAGTTCTTGTTGTGATTGTTATGGGTGAACCATTTAAGAATAAGTTGCAGACATCATGACATTTTAATGCTAAGTACTTCCACATGTACCTCTTAGAAACATGAATATTCTCCTGGACAACCACAGGCCGATGATCAAATTCGGGATATTTGACATTGTTACAATACTATTATCTATTAGAAGGACCTTATCCAAATATTGCCAGTTTCCCCCAAAATGTGCTTTATGGTATTTTTTTTTTTTGATCCATGATCCACGCCAAGATCATGTGTTGAATTCAATCAGAGACCTTTTCCAATCACGACTGAGTTGGGGTCTGTGTTCTGAGAGCCGAGGGTGCTGGGAAACTCATGGGAAACTCATCTTCAGATAATTAGTGCCTCTCTGCACTTGACATCTATAAAAAACATCTATAGAGGACTTTAAACTTTTCCAAACTTTTTTTTCACTTATTTCATCTCACTTGATCCTTACAACAGTCCTGAGAGGTAAGCAGGGCATAGGTTAGCATTACCATTTTATGGATGAGGAAACAGAACCCCGGAGGGTCACACAGCAGGTTCAAGCCAGGAAAGCTGTGTTATAGCCCTGGGCTTTGCACTAAATCCCTGGACCTTTCCCCCCTCCCCAGCAGATTAATGGGCAGATGAGAGTTTAGCAAGGCCTATGGGGGTTTGGCCATGCTGTGGCTGACACCACCTGTCTCCCAGTTGGCAATTTTCCCTCTGGTGCCAGGTATAAGGTAAGCGGATGTCTAGAAGAATGCCGAGGTAGATGAGACAGAGGCAACTGGAAAGGGTCCATCTACCCTAGCCTTGGCAGCAGTGTTACTCTATAATGTTTGAGCACTACCCTGGGAAGATGACTTGTTCACGGACTAGTTTCTCCCTCTCCTGCAGGAGATGAGGCTGGCTAGATGACTTCTGTGGTCTCGTCCTGCCATGTGAATGCAGGATGTTGTGGCTGCGCTCCCCATATCCCGGTGGCCCTTACCACTTCAGCATAGTCCTGTGCACTTCCAGCTGCCAACACCTGCATCTCCTTGTCTAAGGACTTTTTCTGTGCTTGTATGCATGGTGAGAGAAAACTAGTGCAAACTCTCCCTTCCTGCCACCTCTCCCTGAGAGCAAATATCAGTTGATGCATTGGTGGATAAATACCCCAGCTCCCTCTCCCCTCAGGTAGGCTAACTCTGAGGCACATGTTCAAAGTGTGCTTTTTGGGTTGACACCAGTTTGGAAACTGTTTATTACTGGTTTGTGATAAATACAGAAAGTGAGAGTAAGCATTTAAGAGCTTCTGTAGTAATTTGGGAGTCCCTGGGTAGTGCAGATGGCTAATGCGCTCAGCTGCTAATTGAAAGGTTGGTGGTTTTCGTCCACCCAGAAGTGCCTCGGAAGAAGGGCCTGGCAATCTACGTCCAAAAAATCAGCCATTGAAAACCCTAAGGAGCACAGTTCTATTCTGACACAAATGGGGTTGCAATGAGTCAGAATCAACTCTACCACAACTGGTAATAATAATAACAGTAATCTGATAGAGTAATTATATGTTTCTTGAATCTATTAATTAAGAAAAAATTGGGCTTGTATGTCTTTTTTTCTTTATTTTTTATTTCATTTTCTAGTAATTCATTTTATTGTACATTCGAAAGTATCAGAGAAAAAGGCATTTGTTCACACGAGTTTGGAAATTAAAAAAGAAAAACCAGCAACTTAATCCTTCCCCACAGATAGTTTGAGAAGGACTGTTCTACACTTTCTCAGAGTTCCATTGCTCAATGATGCATGCTTTACTGGCTGTCTTCCCTTCTGTGTCTTCCTCCCTCGCTCCCCTCCCAGTGCTTCCTGGGATAGCCCCCAAATAAACAATTTCCACTCAAATTCTTCTCTTGGATCTGCTTCTAGGGGAACCCAACCTCAGACAATAACTTAATATTTCTTTCCAATTCATTCCAGAACCTAGTTACATCCTGTGGTTTTCAAGTGTTTATAATTTTGAAATTAAAGACTTAAAGTTTCTATGGAAATACCTTTTTTAAAATACCTCAAGACTTTTAAAAGCATTTAGAATAATTCAAGAGGCATTTTTTAATCCTCCTGTCTCTTAATTCATTTTAGAAAATGAGTGTGAGTGAGATTTCCTGAAACGTGATCACCTAGAGCTATGCCCACCTTCATTTCACAAAAGCATCTAATTGTCCACCGCCTCCTCCTCTCTTTACTCTGCCTTGCCTCCCGCAGAGGGCTCACACATGCCACAGTCTTGGCATCTACCTCTTCGCCCCCAGAGGTGGTGGGACCCTGGGAGGGACCAGGACCAGGAAGCGGGATCATATTCGTTCTTAGAGTCTTCGAAATACATGGGATTTCAAAGAAGCTAATCGCAAATCAAAGTAAGGACCACAGTCTTGGCTCTGTTCCCTGTCTGCTGTTTGTATATTTTATATTATGCATGGGCTGGGGGGCGCCCACTGCGGGGCCTGCTGGTTATAACCACAATCGATCAATCTCAACCTATTTTCAGGACCTGCCAGAAATTGGGCCACCTTCCAGAACGATTGGAGCCCTCTTTTCATTATTTAAGGACTGGTGAAAGGATGCAAAAATACTTAATGAAAGGGTCAGTCTGACCAAGTGACAGACCAGCTCAGGGCTGGAGGCCCAGGCTGTCAGAGGGCATTAGCACCTTGGTCTCTGAGCAGGGCAGGTGGGGAAGGGCAGCTCTGGGTGAGCGTCACAGCTCTAGTCTAACACAGAAGAGGTGCCAAAGGGCCAACGAGCCACTTCATATCAGTTTCCCCACTGCCCTTGCAGTCTAGAACTTTGCCCTTAGCCAAGGCACAGTGGCCAAGAAAACAAAACTCTATAAGCAGTGGCTCAGGGCAATATCAGTGGTTCTGTGGAGCAGGATGCATAGCAACATAACCAGGCAACGGGGACAAGCAAAGCAAAGGCTGGCATCAGCACGTCTGTGAACAGCAATAAGTAAGTGGTCCTGTCTTCTTCTTTGAGCAGGTAAACCCTGTTTGTATCCACCAGATTCCCTGGTACTAGGGTTGCCAGATAAAATATAGGATGGCCAGTTAAATTTGAATTTCAGAAAACAATAAATAATGCCTTTTAGTATAAGTATATTCCAAATATTTCCTGGGATATGCTTTTACCAAAAAAAAAAAAAGTAGTCATTGTTTATCAGAAATTCAGATTTAACTGGATGTCCTGCATTTTTATCGGCTAAATCTGGCAACCCTGCTTTGGCTCCCTGTCACTGTTTCTGCTCACCCCTTCCTGTCCCTCCTTGCAGGTTTGGGGTAGTTTTGCTTCCAATGGGCTGTGCCTGTGATTCTTCTTTGAAGGTCTGCTCTTGGGGCACTGAAGGCACTTTGCCTGCAGGTGCAGAGAGTGGAAGTGCCTAAACATTTACAGCCCCCACCCCACCCCACGCCACCCCACCCCACGCCACCCCACCCCACCCCACCCCACCCCACCCCACCCCACCCCACGCCACCCCATCCCAGAATGGACCTGAGCCAATGGCCAATGATTAGTAGTTGCGGGTGTATGAATCCCCAGCTCTCTTGCCTTGGGTCTAGACAATTCCATAACTCATGCCCCAGAGTTCCCCTGCAGGGTCAGGCTGAAGCCACCTTCTGCTGACCTGGGCCAGGGATCACACACTCAGTTGACTACTTCCCCCTTCCCTGTCCTGCTTCCCTACTCCCTTGCCCAGTTCTCCTGGGAGCATGTCCTTCATACTTCACTTGCACCTTAACCCTCATCTCAAGGTCTGCTTCTGGGAAGCTCCCTCTAAGACAGCTAAGCAAGGAAGGAGCTCTTCAGCAGTGGACAAAAGGCTTACAGCGAGTTGTGATAAGGGAGGAAAAGCCAATGGGACCGCCTTGCAGGGAGAAAGGCCCTCACTCACCGTGGCTCACGCAGGAGGGGGAGGTGGTGAAATTAAGCTGCCCAGGCTCCTTTTGACTCAGCTGGTGATGGCAGTTGCCAGCCATTAGCCTTCTAGAAAGGGGCCTGGCAAGGGGCCCATGGCTGTCAGTGGTGTTCCAGAATGCAAGCTAGTGTGGAGGGCCTCTCAACCAGACATAGGCTCTCGCTCTCTGTGGCTGCTTGGCTCAGTTTTGTCACCGGTAAGAACTGCAAGAGCTTAGCATGTTGCCAGGTGTCATGGATTGAATTGTGCCCCCCAAAATATGTGTCAACTTGGTTAGGCCGTGATTCCCAGTATTGAGTAATTGTCCTCCATTTTGTGACCTGATGTAATCGTCCTCCATTTTATGGTATTGTTTAATTATGTGTTGTAAATCCTAAACTTCTATACGCTAACGAGGCAGGATTAGCACGGGCTGTACCTTGAGTTACACCTTTACTAAAGGGTGTGACTCAAAGTCACAGTCTTACCCCAATCACACTCTTATTCAAGTCACACCCTTGCTTGAGTCGCAGCTCTTATTGTGCAAGAGACAAAAGGAGAGCGAAGCTAGCAGAGAGGAGAGGGATCTCACTACCACCAAGAAAGGAGAGCCGGGAGCGAAGCATGTCCTTTGGACACAGGGTCCCTGTGCTGAGAACTTCCTAGACCAAGGGGAAGATTGATGACAAGACACATGGAGATCTCCAAGTAAAGGTGGACCCACAGATAACTTGAAAGGAAACAAGGACCTTTCTGCAGAGCCGACAGAGAGAAAGCCCTCCTCTTGAGCCCGCACTCTGAATTCAACTTCTAAAATGTGAGAAAATAAATTTCTGTTTGTTAAAGCCATCCACTTGTGGTATTTTGTTATAGCAGCACTAGCTAACTAAGACACCGGGCATGTAGAAGCCCTCTGGGTAGACTGGGAGAATGAATGACTAAGTGAAGTTAGTTACTAAATGCCTTCACAACCCAGGGTCTGGGCTTCTCCAAGGTCTACCTGATTGGTCCCAGTCTCTTAACTGTTGTTGCCAGTGCACCAAGGCATAGGCCATGTTACCAGCCTTTAGATTCTTAAGAAATGGGGCAGGGAAGCCATGCACAGTGCTTTGTATGGTGAGAGCAGGCAGTGGTACGGGGCCAGTGTAGGGCCAGCCCCGGTCCCTTAAAAGAGTAAAGATCATTCTCAACCTTGGCTGTATGTTGTAGTCACCCTAGAAAGCTTTACAAAACACTGATGCTTGGGTCTCACCCCCTAGAGATTCCGTTTTAATTGGTCTGGATGTGGCCTTGGCAGCAGGATATTTAAAAGCTTTCAAGTGATTCTAACATGGAGGTGGGGCTGAGGACCACTGGACTAGAAAGTTCTGTGCTTGGATGGAATGCCTCAGGGCACCTTATATTAAATAGGATGATGGTCAAGAAATTATGCTAATTGGGCTCCATCATTTAAACTTCTAAAGTGTCTGCATTTAAGGAAGTAAATGGTTTCTATGTTGAAGGAAAGAGTTGCCAGGTGATGCTGATGCTGCTGAGCTGAGGACCACACTTTGAGAACCACTGAGTTCCGGCAAACTGTCTTTTATTGTTGTTAGTTGCCATGGGGTCGCTTCTGACTCATGGTCACCCCACCTGTGCAGAGCAGAATTGTTCCATAGGGTTTTCAAGGCCGTGACCTTTCAGAAGTAGATCTCTAGGCCTGTCTTCTGAGGCAACTCTGGGTAGGTTTGAACCACCAACATTTCAGCTAGTAGTGCAGTGCTTGATTGCTTGTGCTATCTTTAGGTCTGAGCTAACTCTCTTGAGAATGACTTTTGCCTCCACTCATTCCTTCTCCATTGGTTTATCCCTCAAATGTGTACTTAGGAACTGTGTATTAGGTTTTTTCCTGTGCTCGTGCTGTGTAACAAACGACACCTAAATCTCAGGGACTGACAAAGGCAAACTTTTTTTTTTAATTTTTATTGTGCTTTTTAAGTGAAAGTTTACAAATCAAGTCAGTCTCTCATACAAAAATTTATATACACCTTGCTATATACTCCTAGTTGCTCTCCCCCTAACAGCACACTCTTTCTCTCCACCCTGTATTTCTGTGTCGACTCAGCCAGCTTCTGTCCCCCTCTGCCTTCTCATCTCCCCTCCAGACAGGAGCTGCCCACATAGTCTCAACTGTTTACTTGAGCCAGGAAGCTCACTCCTCACCAGTATCATATATCTTATAGTCCAGTCCAATCCCTGGCTGAAGAGTTGGCTTTGGGAATGGTTCCTGTCTTGGGCTAACAGAAGGTCTGCGGACCATGACCTCTGGGGTCCTTCTAAGTTTCAGTCAGACCATTAAGTCTGGTCTTTTTACAAGAATTTGAGGTCTGCATCCCACTGCTGGAAACCCTGGTGGCGTAGTGGTTAAGTGCTACGGCTGCTAGCTGAAAGGTTGGCATTTCAAATCCACCAGGCGCTCCTTGGAAACTCTATGGGCCACTGCTCTCCTGCTCCTTCAGGGATTCTCTTTTGTCAGGGCAGTCACTGGTTATAGCCGTGTACCATCTAGTTCTTCTGGTCTCAGTCTGATGTAGTCTCTGGTTCATGTGGCCCTTTCTGTCTCTTGGGCTCATAATTACCTTGTGTATTTGGTGTTCTTCATTCTTCTATGCTCCAGGTGGGTTGAGACCAATTGATGCATCTTCGATGGCTGCTTGCTAGTGTTTAAGACTCCAGACGCCACTCTCCAAAGTGGGATGCAGAGTGTTTTCTTAATAGATTTTATTATGCCAATTGACCTAGATGTCCCCTGAAACCATGGTCCCCAAACCCCGCCCCTGCTTAACTGGCCTTCTAAGTGTTCGGTTTATTCAGGAAACTGCTTTGTTCTTGCTTTAGTACAGTTATGCTGACCTCGCCTGTATTGTGTGTTGTCTTTCCCGTCACCTAAAGTAGTTCTTATCTACTATCTAATTAGTGACTACCCCTCTCCCTCCCCCTTCTCGTAACCATCAAAGAATATTTTCTTCTCTGTTTAGACTATTTCTTCAGTTCTTTTAATAGTGGTCTCACACAATATTTGTCCTTTTGTGACTGACTAATTTCACTCAGCATAATGCCTTCCAGGTTCCTCCATGTTATGAAATGTTTTGCAGATTCATCATTGTTCTTTATCGATGTGTAGTATTCCATTGTGTGAATATACCATAATTTATTTATCATTCATCCATTGATGGGCACCTTGGTTACTTCCATCTTTTTGCTATTGTAAACGGTGCTGCAGTGAACATGGGTGTGCATGTATCTGTTTGTGTAGAGGCTCTTATTTCTCTAGGATATATTCCAAGGAGTGGGATTGCTGGATAGCATGGCAGTTCTATTTCTAGTTTTTTAAGGAAGCACCAAATCGATTTCCAAAGTGGTTGTACCATTTTACATTCCCACCAGCAGTGTATAAGTGTTCCAGTCTCTCCGCAACCTCTCCAACCTTTATTATCTTGTGTGTTTGGATTAATGCCATACTTATTGGAGTGAGATGGAATCTCATTGTAGTTTTGATTTGCATTTCTCTAATGACTAATGATCGTGAGCATTTCCTCATGTATCTGTTAGCTGCCTGAGTGTCTTCTCTAGTGAAGTGTCTGTTCATATCCAAAGGCAAACATTTATTTCATACTCTCAGATCTGGAGGTTGGCACCCACTCAGCTGGGCTAGGTTTGAGTCCAAGCTTCAGTTTGGAGTTCATATTTGCTCCACATGGATTCGTTCTGGGACCCAGCCTGAAGCAGCAGTGGCTACCTGGGACATGCTCTTCTCGTAAAGAAGGACAGAACCTTCAAGAGGGCTGGTAGAAGCTTGAAGCTTTACTTTGGAACTGGCACACTCTCACTTTCACCCACATTTCATTGGTCAAAGCAATTTACAGGGCTGAGCTCAAAGTTGGGGAGTTATACTCTGTCCACAATAAACAGTACAGTGTCAGAGACAAGGAGTAAAGAATGATGGGAAAATCATGTTATTCACAACCCTGGATGGTGTAAACGGTTCATGCACTCAACTAGTAACTGAAAGGTTGGCACAAATCACCATAAACCAGAGGTCCCTCCGAAGAACGGCCTGTTGATCTACTTCTGAAAAATCAGCCATTGAAAACCCTATGGAGCACAGCTCTACTCTGACACACACGGGTTCACCATGAGTTGGAATCGGCTCAACGGCAATTAGCTTTTTTTTTTTTTTTAAATCACAACTCGTTAGGTGTCAGGCCCTACATGACATTCTTGAGAGACCCAGGCAGATGAAAAAGGGTCTCCCCTCTGAGAAGCACAGATTGACAAAAGAGACAAAGATGCAAGGTGGTGCTATAAATGAGATGTGGGACAAACGAGCAGCAGGAGCATGGAGGTGGGAATGACTCTCATTGCTGGGATGCCTACCTCCCACACTGTGCAACCAAGGTTTTTGGAGCTGGGCCCAGGCTGCAGCTCTGGGAGCCAAGATTGTGTGTGGGAACAGTGGAGTTGGACCACAGCTGCAGGGCGTAGAGCGAAGGGGAATTGAATCTGTTCCTAGCTGGGCCAAGTTTATTCCAGAAAGTCCAAAGCACCTAGACTAATGAAGAGGACAACAGAGATGAAGATCTCATTTCTTATCAAAGGGCTGGCACAGAAAACAAGAGACTGAAGTGAGCCATTGGGGGAGGTGGAGTCTGTGGTAATTTGTGGAGGCAAGGAGCTTCAGGGGAAAGGACTGCTTGATGGGTACCTATTACACTGAACTAAGAGCAGTGAAGGCACTATGAAAGTCATCAAGTTGGAGGACTGGACAAGGGAAGTGGATCCAGGCAGCTTTCCCAGAAGACTGTGCATTCCAACTGGGGCATAGCTGGTAAGTAGGAGTTTGTTGGCAGATGGATGCTAGATGGCGGGAAGGGGAGTTTCAGAGATTTGGGTGGCACTTCCAGGGGCATGCAGACTCCTCCCTTTTCCATAAAGTTCCTGCAATTGTTGTTATCCCTGCCCCAGTCCACTCCCTCCCCCAAGTCGGCATTCTGCCTGGTGTTCCAGGCTGCCCACAGCTGTCTCTGTGTTTCTCAGAGGCAGATGTTTCA
Source organism: Elephas maximus indicus (assembly GCF_024166365.1). Classification (NCBI taxonomy): domain Eukaryota; kingdom Metazoa; phylum Chordata; class Mammalia; order Proboscidea; family Elephantidae; genus Elephas; species Elephas maximus. Next base: position 135,225,360 of record NC_064846.1, read on the forward strand.
TCACCTCCTAGGTTCAAGAAGTTTTTTCCCCTCAAGGAATTACCCTTGAAATTATGTGGTTTGATCTCTGAGTGATTACAAAACTCGGAGACTCTCCAATAGCGCAACTTAGACTGAGTTTTCTGGAGGCTGGGCCCCAGAGCCACTGTCCCTAGTGCTGGGCTCAAACACATGGTCTTCCTGGACTCCAGTTCTCCCACTTCCCTCCCTTTTGTGGGTGGGGGGAGACCCCTGTCCCCTGGGAGTCCTTGCTTTGCTCATAGAGGCTGGGTCAAATTTTGGCCATAATCTGTTTTCACAGGAACACAGTAAACCCCCCAGGGCAGCATGATTACACACTTGAAGGCCTTGAAGTCATCTTTCAAGGGACCTAGAAGCCCTCATGAAAATTAGACTTCTGGGAGTCTGCCATGACAGATCTAACTTCTCAGCTGGGTGAGCTGATGAGGCCAGTAAGGGCATTTGAGGCGGAAGGAAAAGAATGCTCAAATGCATGAAGGGGTAAGCATGTTGGTGGTGTTTGGAGAACACAGTCAATTGAACAAGGGTGGAGGAGTCTCTGGATGGTGCAACGATTAACACACTGTGCTGCTAACTAAGAGGTTGGAGGTTCCAGAGATGCCTTGGAAGAAAGGCCTGGTGATCTACCTCTGGCAAACCAGCCATTGAGAACCCTATGGAGCACAGCTCTGCTCTGACACACATGGAGCGGTCATGAGTCGGGGTTGTCACTAGTTGGGGTGGACTCAATGGCAACTGGTAGGTAGAGGTGGACTGGGTGGGGCTGGGTTGGTGGGAGTGGCTTGAGAATGAGGCTATATGGGAGGGAGGAGCCAGGTGGCCAAGAAAGTTAGGCTTTTGCTTCCAGGCAATGGTTACATAAAAGCCTTTAAAAAGCGGGAAGTGGCACCTTCCAAATTTGCTTATCAAGTTCTGATGAAAAGTCCAGTGGAAGATGGGTGAGACTGGAAAGAGATTAGAGGGAACACCCTGGTTAAGATCATGTCCTAGGAAGCCGAGGAAGAGAGGACGAGCTGAACGATCTTTAATCTTTTCAGCAAGGTTTGCAAATTCAGCTTCCTACAGGGACAGGGAAGATGATGTAAGGGAATGAAACAGGCTGGGTGGTTAAAAAAATTTTTTTTTAAATGCTTTCATAATGATGTCCTAGGCTATGTCAAGTTAGGCATGGAAACACTGCATACTAATCACATAAGAAGAGTCTCCACTTCCATAAACATATGTGTCCACTCCCATTCCCTTTAGAGACACAGACCTTTCTTTTCCTCTCATTCGATAGAGACCTACTTATAAGAAATATTTCACTTTCCTCTTAAAAGCACCACAACAGACCCACAAAATGACAGTGATAATAAATAATTAATGGTAACTGATATCTGGCCTCAATGATGTGTAATGCATATTACATGTAATTATACGTACAAAATACTCTCTACATCTCTATGACATCCCTATATAATAGGGAGTGCTGGAGATTGTGGAAAATTGGATGGATATGCCATCTGCTTTAGTTGATGAGGCTGGCTTTTCTAATTTTTCAAAAGAAGCTGAACAAAATATATGTTTTAATATGAAGTCTTTCAATTTTTAAGCATTAGCTACTAAGTCACATTTTTACAACGCTGTAGAGATCAGACAGGGAGTGTGGACCCCCAGTTTTCACCTCCTCCCCCAGATCTTCACTGAGAATAGCGTCCTTAGATGTAGGATTGTCAACTTCCCCCAAGAGTGACATCTTCAGGTCAGACAGGCATGGTCCAGATGGCAGGGCTGTATCGAGGTGCCAGAGGTTTGGGGTGGGTATAGGGTCAAGATGGTGGCCCTCTGAGAACTAAAGGGGAAGGGGCCTTTTGACCCTGGTATGAGCCATTCACTTTCCCTGGACTGCTCCCTCGAGGTGATGCAGCCTACCCCCCTTGCAATAATGTTTAATATGCTGAAATCCAGATTAGTCAAGAGTCCATGGGCAGCAGGGGGCAGATAGAGGCCCAGAGCCCCAGCAAGAACACACTGGAGATGTGTGGGAGCAACTAGACTGGCTGTATTAGTTTCCTATATCTGCTGTAACAAAGTACCACAAGCTGGTGGCTTAAAACAACAGAAATTTTTTCTGTCACAATTCTGGAGGCTAGAAGTCAAAAATCAAGGTGTCGGCAGAACCATGTTCACTCTGAAGGCTCTAGGGGAAAATCCTTCATTGTCTCTTCCAGCTTCTGATGGTTGTCAGCAATCCTTGGCATTCCTTGGCTTGTAAATGCGTCACTCAAATTTCTGCCTATGTCATCACACGGTGTTCTCCTCTGTGTGTGTGCAACTGTGTGTATGTGTCCAAATTGCCATCTTCCTAGAAGGGCACCAACTGTTGGATTAGGGCCCACACTTAATCTGGTACGGCCTCATCTTAACTTGATTGTATCTGCAAAGATGCTATTTCCAAATAAAGTCACATTCTGAGGTTCTGAGTGGGAGTGAATTTTGCGGAGATACTGTTGAACCCGGTATGCTGGGCAAGTTGAATTCCCGACTCATCTATCAGGTGAGCATCCAGGACTGCTGGGCCACAGTCCCATCAGGCCACACTGAGCCCCAACTGCACGTCTCAGGCACATGTGTTCTGTTGATACCCTGGAAGGGCAGGTGGGGACCCAGGGCATTCCAGGGTCAATCAGAGAGCTGGAGTAGAAGGGAGGCCAAGGCTTCCACAGGAGGCTGATGGTGGAGGCAGTGGGCACAACCTGCTCCAGCGCTGTGCAGGGCACATCATCACCTGAGCCTGTAGCTCGTGTGCCCTGGGTCTGACCTGCACGCCTCTGCTGGCTTTGGCGTTCTGTCCTATCAAGGCAAAAGCAGCCGCCATGCTGCAAGGGCCTCCGCAGAACTCCAGGGGCCTGAGAATAAATCGCTGTGAGGCAGAGAGGGAACAAACAGATAACCTGCATGAGGAGACCTGCTTCTCCCGAAGCAACTCCCTAGGGGCCGAGAAAGCCTGTGCCTTCGACACCCCCTCCTTCCCCACCTGGCTTCAACTTGCTTGTATATCTCGGCCTTCCACTTTTCCATCCTTCTAGAACCAGTTGCTGTCGAGTTGACTCCAAGTCATGGAGATCCCACGTGTGTCAGAGTAGAAATGTGCTCTATAAGGGATGTGAATGGAAGTAGACAACCAGGCCTTTCTTCTGAGGTATCTCTGGGTGAACTTGAACTTCCAATGTTTTGGTTATCAGCTGAGGACATTAATTATTTGCACCACCCAGGCACTCCTTCCATCCTTCAGGGGAGCTCTTTTCTGCCTAACACTTGTATTCGTTCTCCCTAACAGCAACTTTGCTTATCTGCTCTTATGCTGGCCCTTCTGGGAGGCCCTCTGGCCCCCATGGCAAGAAGGAGCTGTGTCCACTTAGGAAATGTGGCAGAGAGCTCAAGGAGCCCACATACCTCTTTTGAATGTTCGAAGTCCCTAAAGCAGAGATTGTGAGATTCCTGAGTTGGAGAAGACATTAAACCACTTGCCGTCAAGTCAGTTCTGCGTCATGGTGACCCCATGTGTGTCAGAGCAGAACTGTGCTCCACAAGGTTTTCAATGACTCTTTTTCTGGAAGTAGATCTCTAGGCCTTTCTTTCAAGGTGCCTCTGGGTGGGCTCAAAGCTCCAGCGTTTTGGGTAGCAGCTGAGCATGTTGTTACATTGCCCAGGGACTCCAGAGAAGACATTAAGAGTCACCAAATCTAACCTTTCTCAGAGCTTTGAGTCTCCCCTACGTGGCCACTCCTCAGGGTCATCTCATGCTTGAAAATAAGACTGCAGAGACAGGCTTCTTGCTGCCCCCAAGGCAGCCCAATTCATTTTTAGACAACTCTAATCTTTATCAAATTCGTTGAGATGCTGAGTCAGAATCTGCCTCCCTGGCACTTCACCCCTTAATCCTGGTTTATCCTCTGGGGCCCAGAGCGCAAGTATAATTCATCAGATCATCAGCTATCAGAGCCGGAGGCCACCAAGGCCAACCCCTCATCTTAAGTTCCTTCTCCTGCTCCTGATACCACTTCCAGCACGCCAGCCTGGGCTGCAATTGCCTGGTGTTTGCCTCTCTTCTGGATTTTAATAGTATTTTATTTTTATTTCTTTGCCGGGCTTTGGTGGCCTTTCTGAAACCTCAGGTTGGCCTTCTCAGCCCAGGAAGACGAGGTGAGTGGCACATGTCCTTTATGCAAGTATGACAAATGGAAGACTTGTGGCCAAAAGGTGGGAGGAAGACTGGCAAATCCAAAGGTTGGAGCAGGCGGGAGACGTGCTCTCTACGCACAGGGCCATGGTGGCAGAGCTCTCTCCCTAGCAAACCCTAGACCTGCACGTGACCCATGGCTGCAAACAGCTGCTGCTCTTCCTGCTCCCACCCCCCCTCCCCAATATAAAAGACGCCCATCATAGTATTTATAGCACTAGTAAATAAAGAATAAAATAGCAAGTTAAAGTAGGTTTTGATTGCCTACGTGTTGGTAAAACCCAGCTGGAATAATTTGATTCATGCATGGAAAAAATGCCTCCGAAGCAGGGCCTTTTTTTAGTGTGCCGAAACCCAATCCCTCCAGCCGCAGATAGAAATTTCTGCTCCTATAGTGTGGCTCCAAGACACAGAATGAAAATCTAAAATGAGATTCCAAGAGAACTGATTATTTGATCCCTTGAAATATCCCAACTAGCCTTTTCCTCACCTCGCAGACAAAGCTGCTGAATGCAGGAAGAGATGCCGACGTCCCCTTTGGTGCCCGGTCCCTTTCCAGGAGGTAGGTCCCCACCCTGAGGGAAAGGGATGGAGAGCACCTCATCTGTCAGACCTCTGGACACAGCACCGTGGCACGGAGAGCTGGGTTTTTCGGCAAAATCAGACATCATGTGAATTCGATTTCTATTCCCAGTATCAAGGGTCTGTGACTAATTTTATATTCTGCGAGTGATTTTTGAGGAATGAAAAATATATCCTTCCCACCCTCAACCACCCACTCCCTCAAATAAAGGTTTCCCTTTCCAAAGACACCAGATTGCTTTGCAGACAATGCCATTCACTTGGTACAGGAGATTCTGTTTGAATTTGGCATGGAGAAGGCATCATTACTCCTGTTTTAGGCTGTCCTCTGGCTTAACACACACTGGACTTATCAATAACCCTCGGTTGCCCACAGCTGCTGCTCCTCCTGCCTTCAAGGCCCCCAGCCTCCCAGCCCCCCAGCCAGACACGTGCGTGTGCACACACACACGCATGCACGTCCAAGACCCCAATATGGTGACCTTAAAATTTAATTTGAAAAATTCTTTTAGAGATTATGTGGGCTAATAGAAAGAAGGAAAGAAGCCGTAACAATTAAGAACTGTGTTTGGAGGAGCTGATCCCCGAAGGCAGGCTCCAAGAAAACATTCCTCCACTGCTCCTGAGAGTTGTTCTTTCCCTTTGATACGTGGCTTAACAACTAAGCAATCTAAGTGAATTTATGAGATTTATCTTTAAAAGCTACGAATATGTCTGAGAAGATTAAGGGCTACCCAGTCACTAACATTTTAGTGAGACTTAGTCCAGTAACATTGCTTTCCTCTGAACATGGTTTTGGGTTCAGCTACATTTGAGACAGTGAGATTTGGAATAATGAGAAAGAGGGGTGATTTTAGCAATAATGTGCCTTGAGGACGGGTAGAGCCTTACAGAGACCGAGGACCTGAGTAACGGGACAGTGACAAGGAGATGAGAGATGAAAAACTAATAAGAGAAAGCCACAAAGGCAAATTTCCTCTCTCCTATCACATTGCAGGGATGCCCACACTGGACGTCAGACATTTCCCAGCCTTCGGAGGCATGCAAGGGATTTGGCTGGTTTGGTGGAGGAGACCGACCACCACTTTAAACAGTTTTCATGGGAGAAATTTGTTCTCAGTTCTGAAACAACCAGCTTACAAGGGAATTTTTACAGTTGGTAACTTAGGCTGCAGAAATGATAAAACTGACATTCAGAAAAACAAAGGTCTCACAGGCATGGCAGTGAAAACAAGAATTCATGCCTTCAGATATAGGACACATGGTTTTATAGATAGGTCCCTGAGTGGTGCAAACGGTTTGCACTTGGCCACTAACCAAAAGGTTGGCTGTTTGAAATTCACCCAGCGGTGCCACAGAAAAAGGCCTGGTGATTTGCTTCCATAAAACTGTTGTTATTTTTGTTAGTTGCCATCGAATTGATTCCATCTCTCGGAGACCCCACGTGCAGAGTAGAACTGCTCCATAGGGTTTTTAAGGCTGTGACCTTTCGGAAGCAGATTGTCAGGTCTGTCTTCTGAGGTGTCTCTGGGTGGGCTCCAACCACCAACCTTTAGGCTAGTAGTTGAGTGCTTAACATTTTGTGCCACTCAGGGACTCCTTCCGTAAGATTACAGCCATTGAAAACCCTTTGCAGTTCTACTCGGAAACACATGGGGTTGCCAGGAGTCGAAATTGATTCCATAGCAACCAGTTTGGTGTTACAGATTACGGAAGTACTCTCAGGACAAAGAAATCCATGAGGATGAGCCTCTGGAGTCATGGTCAAGTGTTTGTCGCTGGATTCTGACTATTTCCCCCTCTCCCTGCCATGCTGTATTAGCCTCCTAGCTGCTGTAACAAAATACTACAAACTGGGTGGCTTCTAAGAAGAGAAATTTATTGTCTCACAGGTCCGGGGGCTAGAAGTCCAAATCAACGTGTCACTGGACCATGCTCCCTCTGAAGTCTCTAGGGGTAGGTCCTTCCTTGTCTCTCCCAGCTTCGGGTAGCCCCAGGCATTCTTTGATGTGTAGATGCCTCTTCACAGGGCTGTCCTTCCTCTGTCTGTCTCTCTATATCGCTTCTCTTTTAAAAGGACACCGCTCAGAAGGAATTAGGACCCACTCTACTCCAGTATGATCTCGTGTTAACTGAGAACATCTTCAAGGACACTATTTCCAAAAATGTCATGTTCACGGGTACTAGGGGTTAGGACTTCAACATTTTTTTTTGGGTGGGGTTAATTCAATTCATAACACACCCCTTATTTTCATTTCTGCCCTGCCAGGAGGGTTTCTGGGGTATGGCCCCAGAACTGCCTGAACCCCTGTCTGCTGCAAAGGACAGCTCCGTAGATGTTAATTCCCACCATAGGGAGCTTCACTGGAAACCTAATAGCCATTTTTAATGATTGCCAAGGCTCCAGTGATTGAAATGATGCCTGGCTTCTTGTCATTAGGACACCACTAGAGTGGTCAGGGAAACCCTAGTGGTGCAGTGGTTAAGAGCTATGGCTGCTAACCAAAAGGTCGGCAGTTTGAATCTACCAGGTGCTCCTTGGAAACTCTACGGGGGCAGTTCTACTCTGTCCTATAGGGTTGCTATGAGTCGGAATCCACTCGAGGGCAACAGGGTTTTTTTTTTTTTTTTCTTTAGGGTGGTCAGGGATAGTTTCAGGACCTAGGGCAGAGGCGAGAAGGAAAAAGAAAGAAGACTTCTTCCTGCTCAGGATCTTGGGCTGAAGCTTTCCAGCAGGGTTAAGCATTGGTTTAGAAATTAGAGAAGGAATTCTTACCCCAGAGCGAGTGGATACCTGCAATTATATGCAAAATTTCATGTGTCCATTTTTTGGGTGGAGCTCATCATTTCACCAGATTCTCAAAAGGATCTTGACCACCAAAAGCTTAAGAAGCACTGGCCCAGGTAATAATTTTACCATCACAGTAAATGATCTCTTATTAGAAAAGACACTCAAACTAGGATGTTGTTGTTGTTAGCTGCTGTCGAGTTGGCCCCCGACTCATAGTAACCCCATGTGTTACAGAGTAGAACTGCCTCATAGGGTTTTCTTGGCTGCAGTCTTTATAGAAGCAGATTACCAGGCCTTTTCTTCTGCAGTGAGGCTGGGTGGGTTCAAACCACCAAACTTTAGGTTAGCAGGTGATTGCAAACCACTTGTACCACCCAGGCTCCTTCAAACTCGGGTGAGACATAGTAAAATGATTGCATCAGTCAGGATAGGTAAGGCTACGCTGCAGTAACAAACTGTGGGTTGATATAAAAAAGCTGATTCCTCACTCATGCTCCATGGCCGATGGGGCCAGCTAGGAGAATATACTCCCTGCAGTCACTCAGAAAACTAGGCTGAGGAACTCTTCACCTCAATATAAGCTTCTACTTTCATACAATAGCAGGAAAAGAAAATGGCAAAAAAAAAAAAAAAAAAGCTCACTGGCTGGTTAAGCCTCCACCATGCTCACATTTCATTGGCTAGAAGAAGTCACATGGCCTTGAGTAACTCCAGAACAGGAGGGGATGTACCATCCCATCATGTGCCCAAATGGAGGACTGGAATATTTGTGAACAGCCCTAATGACTGCCACTGGGATATAAAATTTTTTGAAAGGAAACCATAAAGCGTTCAGCTCATCCACTTTAAAAATTAAGAGCAAGGAACATAAAACTGTATTCAATAAATATAGTAGATAATAAAAATAATTTCACTTCCATGTTATGGCCAATTAAGACAGAAAAAGTTAGGAGGAAGAGAGTGAAAGGTATGGGGGGGGCGGGGGCGGAGAGAAAGTGGGAGAAGAAGAAAATGAGCCAGGAGGAAAAGGAAAGGGGCTGGTATGGGGACAAGTGGGAGGGCCAAGGCCAAGGTCAGAGATAGGTCAGCCTTTCCTGCCCACTGAACCCTACATCTTCTATGGTTCCATGCTCAGCCTGCTGCCCCAAGAGATCACCTCCTCCACAGCCAGGCAATCTTCCAATTTTCCCAGCACACCCATCTTGTGGGGGCTGCTGCTAGTAAACAGCAGGGTCCTTGGTGCCCTGCGTGGGGCTTCTTGCAGGAAACCTCCCTCACTTATGCCTTTCATGGAGGCAACATAATACCATCCAGAAAAGTGAAGCTAAAAGCCAAGCATGGCTTGGGGACCAGCTTTCCAGCCTAGGTCTCCCCCTGCCAGACGCCAGGGTTCCTTTTGTGCCTGTCGACCACCTGCACCAAGGCTGCAGCCAGACTGAAGTGTGTCAGAAGCAGCAAAGACAATCTCCTTCCCTAATGCAGTAACTTGATTCAGTGCACGTGTCGAAACTGTTACATAAATATGCTAAGCACGTATTTTATAATAGAAAAGACTCGTTCTGTCTCTCTGTACGTCTGCATGTTTTAAAGGCATAAACTAGCCCCAAGGGCTGCACCTTCCTCCACCCCGACTCCTTTGCCTTGTCTCCTGGAGCTGAGCCTTCTCGGTGCCCTAGGCAAGTGATGCTGATGTGGCTGTCCTCCTGTGGCCACCCACTACTCTCACTTACCGTCCACTGCTGAGAAACGAAGAGCTTGGCTCTTGCTTCTCTTGCTCCCTGGAGGATGTATGTATCTAGCAGAGAGATGGGCCAGGCTGGGGGTAGGGCAAAAGAGGAACCCTGGTGATGACCTAGGGCTGGGGTGTCTTGTATTTTCTGGATCAGTTTCAGTTCTTTCTTTACTGCCATCACCCCCAAGAAAAGGGATGAGAACTTGACCTTTCAGGAATGTTAGACATTGAGTTGTATTCCCCCAAAATATGTATTGAATTCTTGGCCCTTGTACCTGTGGATGTGATCCTGTTTGGAAATAGGGGTTTTCTTTTTTTCTGTTGATGCAGCCACACCAGCGTAGAGTGGATCCTAAACCTAATCACTTCTGTGTTATAAAAAGAGCAGAATAGACACAGAGACACACACTCACCGGGGAAGACAGATGCCATGTGAGGACCATCTAACAAGCCAAGGAATGCCAAGGAACACTTGAGGCCACTGACAAGGAAGGAATCAACACAGCTGAGACCCTGATTTGGACTTTCAGCCTCCAGAATTGTAAAAAAAAAAAATAATAATAAATTTCTGTTCTTTAAGGCCACCCACAAGTGTTATTTCTGTTACAGCAGCATGAGGTAACTAAAACAATGAGCCATCTCCCCTGTATCAGTCTGCTTTTGCTGTCTAACAAATTACTCCAAGGTTTAGTGGTTGGCTGGGCTGGCTGAGGTTTCTCTCTCTTTGGCCCCTCATCCTCCAGCAGGCTCGCCTGGGCTGATTCACATGGCTATTGTAGGGCTCTAAGAGCAACGAGAGAGCAAGGCTCAATGCTCAAACATTTTTCAGACCTCTCCTTGTGTCACTTTTGCTATGGTCTCATTGGCCAAAGCAAGTCATATGGCCAACCCAGATTCAACAGCTAGAGAAATAGACTCCATCTCTTGATGGAAGGAGCTATAAAGTCACATCATAAGGCTGAGGGTATAGCGAGTGGAATAATTTGTCATCATTTTGCATTCCACCACTCCCAAGTCTCAGCATTTCTACTCTGCTTCTTCCTGGCATATGGTCTCCCTGGTGCCCTCCCTCTCTGCCTTATGGTCCAGTGAACACAGTTAATATAGGCACTATACTGTGAGAGATTTGCGGTACCATTGCATACAGGCAAAGGGAACCTCTCTGGGTTAGACTTGGCTGTACATGGCAGGAAAAAAAAATCCAAATTAACGGTGGACTTAACAAGCTAAAAAGTTTTTCCCCTCAGGTCAAAAAGGCAATTTGGGAGCCTTGATGAAATCACCGGGGACTAAGGCTACTTCCAGCTCACTGATTACCACCCCCAGACAACTTCCATTTCTCTTCGTGGTCTAAGAAAGCTGCTAGAGCTCCAACCATCACATCTGCAGGTAGTAGTAGGAAGAAAGGAAGAAGGGCGTACTCTTCTCTCAAAGGCGATCTTCCAGTAGTTTCACTCACTTCCGCTTACATTTTATTGGTCAGCCATTACTTCTGAGTGAAGGGCATACTTACCTGCAAGAAAGGTTCCAGAAAAACTGGGCACATTAATGCCTCAGATAAACGTTCTGTGACTAAGGAAGAGGGGCAGAATGGATGTTGGAGTTTTTGCTAAATGAGGTCTCTCAAACATGTTATGTGACTGAAATCATGAGACATCTTTGCTTCAATGTTGTTAGTTGGGTCATCACACTTGGAGTGGATTCGTATTGTCTAGTTAGTTTCATTCAGGTAAAGTCACGTTGTCCTTTATTGTTCCCCTAGGCAATTTGTCATTCCCTTGTGGCCCAGGGGCCTATTGGGCAATGCTCTGAGAGGGTCCAGGACTGGCTCACCTATTTCACCCCAGGGCTGAGGTTCATTTAAATTTTCCCAATTTTAATTGAGATATGACAAATGCACAGTAAAGTTCACGAATCTTAAGTGAATAGCTTGATGAATTTTTACACACGTATGCACCTGTGTAACCACCATTTATGGTTGTAGCAGTACATGGACAGGAAACTGCCAGAAATTCAAGCAGGATTTAGAAGAGGACGTGGAATGAGGGATACCCTTGCTGATGTCAAATGGATTTTGGCTGAAAGCAGAGAATACCAGAAAGATGTTTACCTGTGTTTTATTGACTATGCAAAGGCATTCGACTGTGTGGATAATAACAAATTTTGGATAACATCGTGTCTTGGTTATGTACTGCTGATACAACAGAAATACCACAAGTGGATGGCTTTAAGAAACAGATGTTTATTCTCTCACAGTCTAGTAGGCTAGAAGACTGAACTCAGGGGCCCGTTTCAGGGGATGTCCCTCTCTCTCCATTGGCCCCAGAGGAAGGTCCCCATCATCAATCTTCCCCTGGACCAGGAGCTTCTCAGCGCAGGGACCAGAGGTACAAGGGACTCATGCTCCTGGCTGTACTGTCTTGGTGGTATGAGGTCCCCATGTCTCTCTGCTCGACTCTCTCTTTTATATTTCAAAAGAGATTGGTCCAAGACACAATCTAATCTTGTAGATTGAGTTCTGCCTCATTAACACAACTGCCACTAATCCCACCTCATTAACATCAGAGAGATAGGATTTAAAACACATAGGAAAATCACATCAGATGACAAAATGGTGGACAATTACATGATACTGGAAATCATGGCCTTGCTAAGTTGACACATATTTTTGGGGGGGACACAATTCAATCCATGACACAGTGTGAAGAATTGGAATTCCAGAACACTTACTTTTGCTCATGAGGAACCTGTGTATAGACCAAGAGGCAGTCGTTCGAACAGAACAAGGGGATACTGAGTGGTTTAAAATCAGGAAAAGTGTGTGTCAGGGTTGTATCTTTTACTATACTTACTCAATCTGTATGCTGAGCAAATAATCCGAGAAGCTGGACTATGTGAAGAAGAATGCGGCATCAGGGTTGGAGGAAGACTCATTAACAACCTGAGCTATGCAGATGACACAACTTTGCTTGCTGAAAAGTGAAGAGGACTTGAAGCACTTATTGCTGAAGACCAAAGACCACAGCCTTCAGTATGGATTACACCTCAACATAAAGAAAACAAAAATCCTCACAACTGGATCAGTAAGCAACATCATGATAAAGAAAGAAAATATTGAAGTTGTCAAGGATTTCATTTTACTTGGATCCACAATCAATGCCCATGGAAGCAGCAGTTAAGAAATCAAACGACGTATTGCATTGGGCAAATCTGCTGCAAAAGACTTCTTTAAAGTGTTCAAAAGCAAAGATGTCGCTTTGAGGACTAAGGTGCACCTGACCCAAGCCATGGTGTTTTCAATCGCCTCACATGCATGCGAATGCTGGACAATGAATAAGGAAGATCGAAGAAGAATTGATGCCTTTGAATTATGGTGTTGGTGAAGAATATTGGATATACCATTGTCTTAGTTATCTAGTGCTGCTATAACAGAAATACCACAAGTGGATGGCTTTAACAAAGAGAAGTTTATTTTCTCACAGTAAAGTAGGCTAAAAGTCCAAATTCAGGGTGTCAGCTCCAGGGGAGGTCTTTCTTTTCTCTGTCGGCCTTCCTATCAATCTTCCTCCAGACTAGAAGCTTCTCAGTACAGGGACCCCAGGTCCAAAGGACATGCTCTGCTCCTGGCACTGCTTTCTTGGTGGTATGAGGTCCCCCTGTCTCTCTGCTTGCTTCTCTCTTTTATATCTCAAGAGATTGCCTCAAGGCATAATCCAGTCTTATAGATTGAGTCCTGCCTCACTAACAACTACTACCCATCCTCCCTCATTAACATCATAGGAAAATCACACAATACCAGGAATCGTGGCCCAGCCCAACTGATACACACATTTTGCGGGAGACATAATTTAATCCATGACAACCATGGACTGCCAGGAGAATGAACAAGTCTGTGCTGGAAGAGGTACAGCCAGAGTGCTCCTTGCAAGCAAGGATAGCAAACAATGAACTCAAGCATAACAACAATTGTGAGGATGGTGCAGGACCAGGCAGTGTTTCGTTCTGTTGTATAAAGGGTTGCTGAATTGGAACTGAGTCGATGACACCTAACAACAACCACCACTTGGAGTCGCTGGGTGGCTCAAATAGTTAAGTGCTGGGCTACTACTAACTGAAATGTTGGCAGTTCAAATCCACCCAGAGGTACCTCGGAAGAAAGGCCTGAAAATCTGCTTCTGAAAGGTCACAGCTTTGAAAACTCTATTGAGCGGTTCTACTCTGAAACACGTGGAGCCTCCGTGAGTTGGAATTGACTCAGCAGCAACTGGTTTGGTTTGGTTTTATTTAACCACCACTCAGATCAAACTATAGAACATTTCTGGGGCCCCAGAAGGGTTCCCATCAATGCCCAGCTGCAGAGGTCAAGCCAATTCTGACTTCTATCACCTTCGGGGTCATGGGTTCTTTTCAGGCTATTGTCACCTGGATTCTTCCCAGTGGAGCCTGTGCTGTTTGCCTTTGCTCTCTGCCCGGTTTCTTGGACAGCAGTTCACCTCCCACCCTGTTTACTGCAGCCAGGCAGGAGGAGAATCAGGAGAATTCGAAAGCAAGGTTGCTGCATCCAGGGTTGGGGTGGACGGGTGATGAGATATAAACTCTTCCTGCTGAGGTTTTTAGAGCTGTTTTTGTTTGCTGCTGTCCAGTCCACTCTGACTGATGATGACTCCAGGTACAACTGAAGAAAATGCTTCCCAGTTTCGCACCACCTTCATGAACACTGGCATGCTTGAGCCCATTGCTGCGGCCACTGTGTATTTTGAGTGCCTTCCAACCTAGGCGGCTCATCTTCGAGCACTGCATCGGGCAATGCTCTGTTGTGATCCATAGAGTTTTCATTGGCTAATTTTTGAAGTAGCTGTCTGGGCCTTTCTTCCTAATCTTAGTCTGCAAGCTCCACTGAAACCTGTCCGCTGTGGGTGACCCTGCTAGTAGTTGAAATACTGGTGGCATAGCTTCCAGCATCATAGCAATACATACGCCACCATAGTAAGACAAATGGACAGACACTTGGTGGTTACTGGAGCTCTAGGCGTCCAATGTCCCATCCACCGTGCTCTGATGTCAATGCACTCAGCAGCTGTACGGCTATAAAATAGCATGGAGTAGTCACACCCAGCTAGCTGCCTTCCTTCTTCCTCCCACACACCCTTTATTTGCTCTCTGGTCCTGGCCTCACTATCTGTCAAGGCCTCTTCGTGCTTCTCAAAGGAATATGGTCTTTCATGTTTGGATTTCCCTCTCCTCCCCGCAGCCCTGCTCAGTCATATTCTCCCTGCTGGCAGCTGATCAAAGGGACCTGGTGATTTACAGGACATTTTGACAAGTTTGCTGTGGCCATCAATAGCTGATGAGTGAAAGTTAGAGAAATAACTTCAGAGGCACCCTATTCAAGTGCAGTCCCTAGGCCAGCAGCATCGGCTTCATCTGGAGCCTGTTAGAAGTGCAAATTCTTGGACCCCACCCCAGACCCACTGAACCAGAATCTCTTCTTCCACAATATCCCCTGAGGATTTGTATGTACATAAATATCATGTTGGGACATGGAGAGCAGCTCTGAGGTGAAATGGGTACTTTGTCAGGAAGCAAGAGCCACAGGAAGCACCGGGGTTTGGGTGGCCCCTTCCAGTCACTGTGCCGTTGGGAGCCGAACTGATGGATGCTGCAGCCAAAGCTGTGCTAATCTATGAAGCCTCAGTCACCTTGCCTTCTTACCCTGTGGTCCCCTGGCTCTGGTTTTCACAACTTCCATTTTCTTACTCCTGATTCACAATCCCTTATCCGCAATCAAACCCAAAAGTTTTTTATGTAAGTTTGCCACAAATGTATTTGGCAGCAAAAACCTGGCTTGAACTGATGTGAGACTTTTTATAGTCATTATTTATCCCATTTTGTGTGACTATATGTTTCTGCACAGAAATATTAATGCGTTTGCTTACCCACTGGAGGTATTTCTTAATACATGGTTTGTACACGTTTTACCTTTCTAACATAAAAAAACATCTGAATTCTGAAAACTGTATATACGGCCCTTTGATTCAAAATGAGAAGAAACAGCTGCAAGCATCCATTAATAACTGGAATGTAGAATGTACAAAATATGAATCTCGAAAAATTAGAAGTCATCAAAAATGAAATGGAACACATAAAGATTGATATCTTAGGCATTAATGAGCTGAAATGGACTGGTACTGGTCATTTTGAATCAGACAATCATATGGTCTACTATGCCAGGAATGACAAATTGAAGAGGAATGGCATCGCATTCATCTTCAAAAAGAAGATTTCAAAATGTATCCTGAAGTACAAGGCTGTCAGTGATATGATAATATCCATACGCCTACAAGGAAGACCAGTTAATACAACTATTATTCAAATTTACACACCAACCACTAAGGCCAAAGATGAAGAAATTGATTTTTATTAATTTCTGCAGCCTGAAATTGATCAAACATGCAATCAAGATGCATTGATAATTACTGGTGACTGGAATATGAAAGTTGGGAACAAAGAAGAAGGCTTGGTAGTTGGAAAATATGGCCTTGGTGGTAGAAACAATGCCGGAGACTGCAAGATAGAATTTTTTCAAGATCAATGACTTATTCACAGCAAATACCTTTTTTCAACAACATAATTGGTGACTATACATGTAGTTCTCACTGGATGGGATACAGAAGAATCAAATCCACAACATCTGTGGAAAGAGACGATGGAGAAGCTCCGTATCATGAGTCAGAACAAGGCCCGTGGCTGACTGCAGAGCAGACCATCGATTGATCATATGCGAGTTCAAGCTGAAACTGAAGAAAATCGGAGCAAGTCCAAGAGAGCCAAAGTACAACCTTGACTATATCCCACCTGAATTTAGAGACCATCTCAAGAATAGATCTGATGCATTGAACGCTAATGACTGAACACAAGAAGAGTTGTGGGATGAAATCAAGGACATCATACATGAAGAAAGCAAAAGGTCATTAAAAAGACAGGAAAGAAAGAGAAGACCAAAATGGATGTGAGAAGAGACTTTAAAACTTGCTCTTGAATGTAGAGTAGCTGAAGCGAACAGAAGAAATGATCACATAAAAGAGCTGAACAGAAAATTTCAAAGGGCATCTCGAGAAGACAAAGTAAAGTATTATAATGAAATGTGCAAAGGCCTGGAGTTAGAAGACCCAAAGGGAAAAACACGCCGGGCATTTCTCAAACTGAAAGAACTGAAGAAAAAATTCAAGCTACACTGAAGGCATTGGCAAAAAACAAGTCTACAGGAATTGATGAAATACCAATTGAGATGTTTCAACAAGTGGATGTAACACTGGAAGCGCACACTCATCTATGCCAAGAAATATGGAAGACAGCTACCTGGCCAAAAGCCTGGAGAGATCCATATTTGTGCCCGTTCCAAAGAAAGGTGACCTGGCAGAATGTGGAAATTATTGAACAATATCATTAATATTCCATACAAGTAAAATTTTGGCAAAGATAATTAACAAATGGTTGCTTCAGTATATTGACAGGGAACTGCTAGAAATTCCAGCTGGATTCAGAAGAGGACTTGGAACGAGGGATATCATTGCTGATGTCAAATGGATCTTGGCTGAAAACAGAGAATATCAGAGAGATGTTTACCTGTGTTTTGCTGACTACGCAAAGGCTGTGGATTATAAGAAATTATGGATAGCACTGCGAAGAATGGGAATTCCAGAACACTTAATTGTGCTCACAAGGAACTTTTACATAGATCAAGAGGCAGTTGTTCGAACAGAACAAGGAGATACTGTGTGGTTTAAAGTCAGGAAAAGTGTGCATCTGGGTTATATCCTTTCACCACACTTACTCAATCTGTATGTCGATCATTATAACCCAAGAAACTGGACTATATGAAGAAGAATGGGGGATTAGAGGAAGACTCATTAACAACCTGCATTATGCAGATGACACAACTTTGCTTGCTGAAAGTGAAAAGGACTTGAAGCATTTACTGATGAAGATCAAAGACCACAGCCTCCAGTATCAATTACACCTCAACATAAAGAAAACAAAAATCCTCACAACTGGACCAATGAGCAACATCCTGATAAACGGAGAAAAGATTGAAGTTGTCAAGGATTTCATTTTACTTGGATCCACAATCAACACCAGTGGAAGCTGCAGTCAAGAAATAAAAGGACGCGTTGCACTGGGCAAATTTATTGCCAAAGACCTCTTTAAAGTGTTAAAAAGCAAAGATGGCACTTTGAGGCCTAAGGTGCGCCTGATCCGAGCCATGTTATTATTTCAATCACCTCATATGCATGGGAAAGCTAAACAGTGAATAAGGAAGACTGAAGAAGAATTGATGCCTTTGAATTATGGTGATGGTGAATAATATTGAATACACCATGGACAGCCAGAAGAATGAACAAATCTGTACTTGGGAGAAGCGAGGATGGAGAGAATTTGTCTCACATACTTTGGACATGTTATCAGGAGGGACCAGTCCCTGGAGAAGGACATCCTGCTTGGTAAAGTAGAGGGTCAGTGAAAAAAAGAAAGGCCCTCAACAAGATGGATTAACGTAGTGGCTGCAACAATGGGGTCAAACATAGCTGTGATTGTGGGGATGGCAAAGGACTGGGCAGTGTTTTGTTTTGTTGTACATAGGGTCGCTATGAGTCAGAATCGACTCGACGGCAACTAACAGCAACAAAGATCTGGCTCTACAAAAACCAGTCCAAACCTGTTGCTGTCAAGTCAATTCTGACGCATGGCGACCTCATACCTTAGAGAGTAGAACTGCTCCATAGGGTTTTCTTGGCTATCTTCTTGGCTATCTTCAGATAGCCAAGTCTTTCTTCTGCAGTGCTGCCGTGGGGGTCCAAACCGCCAACTTTTAGGGTAGTAGTTGAATGCAAACTGTTTGTGCCACCCAGACCCATCTGTCCCTAAGGGTTTAGGATAAAGGATTGTGGACCTTTAGATCCTTTTTCCTCCATAGATGCATTCCATTTTTAATTTTCCCCCTCACTTTAAATTATTATTATTAACTACAAAGGTGATACTCGTTTGAAAAAATTCAGACTAGGAAATAGAGGTCCCTGACCCTGCTCCTCCCTTTGATCCCAGCTTGCTGTCTTTGTCTTGCCTTTTACATGTGTGTATGGTGTTGTTGGAACCCTGGTGGTGCAGTAGTTAAGAGCTCAGCTGCTAACCAAAAGGTTGGCAGTTCGAATCCACCAGCTGTTCCTTGGAAACCCTATGGAGCAGTTCTGCTCTGTCCTATAGTGTCGTGATAAGTCAGAATCAATAAGTCAGAATCAACTCGATGGCAAGGGGGAGGTGGTGATGTTGTTAGCTGCAGTCAGCTGGCCCCTCATGGTGACCCTACGCACAATAGAATGGAATGCTACCTGGTCCTGCACCAACCCCATGATTGGTTGTGGATCCAACCACTGTGATACATAGGGTTTTCATTGACTACTTTTTGGAAATAGATTGCCAGGCCTTTCTTCCCAGTCCGTCTTAGTCTGGAAGCTCCACTAAAACCTGTTTGGCATCTTAAAAACACAAAACAAAACAAAAAAACCATTGCCGTCAAGTCAATTCCAACTCATAGTGACCCTATAGGAAAAAGTATAACTGCCCCATAGGGTTTCCAAGGAGTGGTTGGTGGATTTGAACTGCCAACCTTCTGGTTAGCAGCCATAGCTCTTAACCACTACGCCACCAGTATCAGGGCTCCTGGTTGTATAGCTAAATGCACTTCTATATGTAAAAACTTAAAATGAATTAAAAAGCTATGTATGTGTAAGAAGGAAACCCTGGTGGCGTAGTGGTTAAGAGCTATGGCTGCTAACCAGAAGGTTTTTTTTCCTAAGATAATACTTCTGTTTGGCCGGTGCTGTTGGTGTCCCACCTGTATGCCTTGAGCCTCACCATTTTGGCGTGTGCTGCTACCTTCTAATTGCCAGGGTGTGTATCCTTTTGCTGGAGGCTTTTTCCAGTGCTCAGCCAAATGCAGGCAAGGCCAGAAGGGCGGAGGGATTAACAGCCAGGGAGCAGCCCTCAACCAATGAGTCAGGAGTGAGTGGAGAATTGCACCAGCCTTCTCTCCCCTCGGGTGAGAGAACTGGAGACATTTCCCAGAGATCCCTGGCAGGATTAAGCCCCAGTTGCCCACAGTGGTAGCTTGCTTGATGACACATCTTTCATTGGCCTCTTTCCCTTGCCTGTTTTATATCCCCGCCACCTCCCACCCACACTTTCTGGTGTTTCCTCTGCCTCCCAAATAAAGAGTTTGCACTCTAATGCTCGTCTCAGAGTCTGTTTCTGCGGAAACCCAAACTATGACAATCTAGAAGTACCTTTTGCTTTTTATCGACTGCTGAGTAATGCCACAGTATGAATATGCCGTGATTTCCCTAACCAGTCCCTGCTGATCAGTTGCCGTGTAGTTGATTCTGACTCATGGTGACCCCATGTGTGTCAGAGTAGAACTGTGCTCCGCAGGGCTTTCAATGGCTGATTTTTTGGAAGTAGATCGTCAGGCCTTTCTTCCAGGCACCCTGGGTGAACTTGAACCTTCAGCCTATCAGTTAGTAGTGGAGCGTGTTAACCATTTGCACCACCCAGGGACTTCATTACCCTGCAACTGTCCTGTTATTGGATAATTATAGTGCTTCTAATTTGTCAGCGTGGCAGAGCAGGCTATTGTAAACCTCCTTGTACACATATTTTTGGGTGCAAGCATGAGTACTTCTGAAAGAAAAGTTTCTAGAAGTAGAGCTTCTGAGTCAAAAGGTATGGCACATTTAAAATTTCTATATATACACAGTCATTTTCAGTTAAAACTGTTTGGATGTTAGTCTTTTTCTTTTTCTTTTTTTTTTTTGTCTGCTGCATCTGTGTGGGCTCTGTCCTGCATGTCTGCTCAGAATTGATGTTCTCCTGGGAGCTCGTGCCAGGGAATCTCAACTCAGCCAGGGTAACCAACCATCCCAGCTTACCTGGGATGGGATGGCTTTCCCAGGATGCAGGACTTTTAGGGCTACGATTTGGACCAAAACCCAAAACCAAAACAGTTGCCACTGAGTTGACTCATTGTGACCCCATGTGTGTCAGAGCAGAACTGTGCTCCACAGGGTTTTCAATGGCTGATTTTTCGGAAGTCCATCACCAGGTCTTTCTTCCAAGGTGCCTCTGGGTGGACTCAAACCTCCAGCCTTCCAGTTAGCAGCTGTTTGCACCACACAGGGACTCTTTAGTTCAGACAATCCCAGGCAAACTGAGGTGTTTGGTGTATTAGTTTCCTGTGGCTGCCATAACGAAATACTAAAAACCAGGTGGCTTGAAAGAACAGAAATGTCACAGTTTCGACAGCTCCAAGTCTAAATTGGGGTGTCAGCCATGTTGATTCTTTCTGAGGCGTTGAAGGAGAATCAGTTCTATGGCTCTCTCCTAACTACTGGAAACTTCAGGGTTTCCTTGGTTGCAGCTGCAGCATGACATGGCATCCTCCCTCTGTCTCCCTGTCTCTGTACCTCTTCTCTTCTTTTATAAGGACAGCGATCATATAGGATTAGGACCGACCGTACCCCAGTATGGCCTCATGTTAACTGAGAACATCTTCAAAGACCCTATTTTCAAACAAGGTCACATTCACAGACACTGGGGTTAGGAATTCAACATATCTTTTGGTGGGGGACACAATTTGATCTGAGTTGGGCACCCTGATCTCAGCTCCTCCCGCCCTGGCCTCAGTTGTCAGAGCTCCTGCTTGCAGTTCTGCCTCAGGCTCTGAAGCTCGCATCTCCATCCAGGCTGCCTTGGGGTTTCCCTTCCCAACTCAGGGCACCGTCTGCTTCCATGAGCCAGCTCCATCCCTAGTTAAACTCACACACACCTGCATTTTCACAAGGATCCCCCAGGCTGTGATTGAATTGCCCTCTTAAAGCTATTTACTTCAAAGCACAAACATTCCTGCCCCTCCCTGCTGCCTTCCCATGGCCCAGTGCCTGTCAACAGACCAGGTGTTAAGGGGAGAAATTCGTGCATTCTGTTCCTCTCTGCCTAAGCCACTCAATTCTGCCTTCGTCCTAGGTTATCTTTCTTCCCTTTCCAGTTTGTGTTCTAGAAGAGGCTCAGTCTCTATCCCTGGACTGAAATACAATTTTACTGTATCTTTCTGTAAATACTTGGAATATATCTTATCCTCATTTGGGATGGGGATAAGGGGAAGAAAGAGTGGAGCTGAGAGATTCCTGAGATTTTTTTAAGCACCTAGAACTAGCCAGGCCTGAAGCCTCAGCATTTGTCTTAGGTTGGATTCTCCAGAAGCAGACCCTGAAACAAGGATTTGATCGCAAGTAGTTTATTTGTGAAATAATCCTAGGACACACTTGGGGAATGAGGACGTGAGGCAGGGAAGGGAAGCAAGTCAACGGCGGTTGTGTTGCCAAGCTAGATATCATTGTGGGCAATTAAGGCTCAATCCAGCTGGGAAACTCTGGGAGCTAGTGTGGAACATGCCTTTAAGGTAACCACCCAAGAGCAAAGGAGCTGGTGTATTTATCCCTCACCTCCTTGGCCAGCAACGGTTGAGGGCTTCTCCTGAGGGCATTAACTCTCCAGCACTTCTGGCTGGCCCTGCACACAGGCCAAGGGGACTCCTGTGGCCAGAAGACAAGCCCTGGTGTTCGCAAGCCTCCTGTGGTGTGCAGGGAGAAGTGCCAAGAGCACATGGATGAGGCACTGATGCATCTGTTTCAGTACGCCAGTTCATAGGCTCAGCAGCTAACCAGAAATTTGGAAGTTTAGGCCCACCCTAAGGTGCCTCGTGGTGATCCTATGCGTGTCAAGTAGAACTTTGCTCCATAGTTCTGAAAAAATCAGCCATTGAAACCCTACGGAGCACAGTTCTACTCTGAGACGTATGAGGTCACCATGAGTCAGAGTCGACTCCACAGCCACTGGCTTTGGGGTCCTCATCAAACAGTAAATTCCCTTTGTCACACACTCCAAGCTCTGTTTCTGTCACTTGGAACACAGGAATCCTAAGGAACCCTCCCCTGTCTGGCCCAGCCCTGAGTTACTCCTTCCCTGCTTTGAACCCCCCGTGCACTCACTTCCTGTGCCTCTCTGTTGGTGCTGATTGTATCTGCCCTGGCTAGAGTCCTTAAATTTTCCCATGTATGTCCTGCATGGGAAAGACAGGCTTAGGGCCTCATTCACTGTGCACTTCCCATATGCCTGGCCTCCTGTAACCTTCCGCACAACCCTACATGGTGAGCACTCTATACTCTAAGTGCGTTTGATAGATGAGGTTCAGAGAACTTAAGCAACTTGCCCAAAGTCACACAACTGGGACATGACGGAGCAAGAACTTGGACTCAGGTCTGTGGGACTTGAAGCCCCATTTTTCTTTAATTGTTATCGAAAATATACACTGCAAAACATACACCAATTCAGAAATTTCTACATGTACAATACAGTAACATTGACTACATGCTTCAAATTGCGCAGCCACTCTCACGCTCCTTTTCTGAGTTGTTCCTCCCCTAAACTCACTTCCTCCTAAGTTTCCTATCTAAGCTTTTCAGTTGCTGTTAACAATTTGATCCCATATAGTAAGTTCTTTAAAAGAGCACAATGCTCACAGCAAACATTCTTAGTTAAGCTAGGCTATTGTTTAAAAAAGGCTTCAGAGGTTATTTTAGGTTTATGGTTTCAGGGTTAAAGATTATCTCAGGGCAGTAGTTTCAGGGGTTCATCCAGCCTCAATGGCTCCAGAAAGTCTGGATTCCATGAGAATTGAAATTCTCTTCTGCATTTTCCCCCTTTTGATCAGGATTTGAAGCCCCATGTTTTTGCTGCTTTCTTATCCCAGGCCTGCCCTCTTACTCCACCCTCTGCATCTTCTCCCTGTTAGACACTGTTCTCTCAAGCTCCCCCTCCTCCACAGCAATGTTTTACATCACCTGGTTTCCCTGTACCTGTTGGTTTCTCTCCAGATCCCTGACTCACTTAACTTTCTGCATTTTCCTTATTTGGATAGAGGTTCCTTTCCCAGATCTGACGCCTCTACCATGGCTCCTTGGAACACACATATACAAGAAACAAGCCCTCTTGGCTTTGCTATTAGTGCTCCATGTTACAGATAAGAAAGCAGAGGCCTAGAGAGGTGGTGTGAGCTACAGAGGCCACATAGCTAGCAGTCGGCAGAACCTGGCTTGGAGTCTTCTAGGCTTTGGGTTGTCTCCTTAAATACATGGTGTTTACAAAATGCCTGGTGGTCTGACCTGCTGTCCAGATTCCCATGGGCAGGGTGCCACATGTGACCTCACTTGGGGGTGGAGCTGTGGTTCCTGTCTTTATCAGCATTGGGCAAAATGAATTACAATCTCCCCAGATGTGTCTGTGAAGGCGACTAACAGAACAGTTCCCTAGGGAGCTGGGAGCATGAGAAAGGTCTTGCTTCACCTCCCAGTTTATCCTCAGCGGATCTGGCTAGAGCAACCCTTTCTCTAGGAGCCAGATGCAAGCCTGTGCCTCTTCATGCTGTGGCTCACGCGGCGGTGACACAGTCCTGCAAAGGCCTGAGAGGGAAGGCACCGCCAGGGGCCCAGGTGCCGGGAAAATGCAGGCCCTGTTTAACTGTCTCCCAGCAACGCCACACACAAACATTTGCTGACAGGAAGAGGCAAGCGGCATTAAAGCTGCCTGACAAGGAGGTGACGGGGCAGCAGGGAGAGGCGGAGGTAGACAGTGTGTAATTGCCAAGCCGGAAGGCTGGCCTGTGGCCAATGCATTGAGTTTAAGCGCCTGTGTCACTGCCCTCCACATCCAAGGAGGATGCTGCCCGCGGCCATGTTTCCAGGCTGAGTGCCCTGTCGTGGTCTGGCCTTGCTGACCCTGGGACATATGTGGGGCAGCTTTTGGTGTGAGTTCTCCCCCATTACAGAGCCTGGTGGCTGGGCCTGGACTGAATTGCAGAGGGAAAGACCTGCTCTGGCTCCTGGGCACCGCCTCTGGCAGGGCTGCTCCCTGCCTTCATCAGAACAGCTGGCAGTCCTGAGTTCCTGCCCCTTCTCCCCCGTCCTTCCCCTACTGCCACGAGCCCACTGTTCTGGGAACAGTGCCTGAGGAAGAAACGGAGCCCACTGAGGGGCTTTTGGCCACCACAACCCCTTTTCACTGACACTCTCCAACCAGTAGGTCTGGAGCTTAGCCTAAGCCAGAAGCTAAAACAGGGGCTCCTGAGGCAGCCAGGTGGGTTTTGGTGATGCAAGACACATCTTCCCTACGGAAAGGCTGAGAGTCTCTCTCGCCCCCCACATTGTTCCTTCTTCTCTGGCCCACCTTCATTCAATGAACCTCCCTCTCAGCCCTAAATTACTCGAGAAGTCCCTTCAGATGTGCCCACTGTAGCTGCGCAGTGGGGACCCAGGAAAGAGATGGAAGGGGAAGAGAAGGGAAGCTGCCTCCCAAAGGCAGCCAGCCCGTTGGCCTATAGAAGGTCGCCCGTCAGCAGGCTATGAAATCCGATAGCAGTCTCATAGCTCCCGAGAAATAATTATTCCCAGGAAAGTGTTTTCAACTTTTAGATAAACTGCTGTTTAAGAAGCAGGGAGGACAGAACTTGAACAGTGGCAACCGTCTGTGGCTTCCCCCAGGAGGCCCGTCATTAACCATTGCTCCCAGAGCTAAAGGCTGTGGCTCTAGCCCCAATTAACAGCCACATTCCAGCAAGCTCCCTGTTTATCAAGGCATTAGCGCTGACATCTGGGGACAGCGCCTGCCCAGGCCTGCCAAGAGGGAAGACTGAGGCGCCCGTCCACCCACACACAGACGGACGGTTCCGTCCTGTGGCAAAGGTTGGGCATGGATGAAACCACTGTGGTCCCAGCCAGTAGAGTGTGAGCCAAGCAGCCCCATCCCTGTGGTGACACGTGTGCCTCTGTGTGACTGTGTGTGTGTGTGCATGCATGCGTGTCCGTGTGTGAGAACCTTATGTTTCTGGAGAAGATGGCGCCTGGGGAGGATTCTCTAAGGAATTCTCTGAGAACAGAAACAATTTTTCTTCCCTTCTCAAGCCTGCCTCTGTGTGTGTGTGTGTGTGTGTGTAGGTGGTGCCAAAGCTACTCCCCCCTCCTATTTCTGCTTTTCATTATCCCCCCTTCTTTTTCTTCCTTTCCAGTTATTACCATAAAAGTATTGATGAAACACCCATCTGCCCCCTTCCCTTGGCAGAGTACAAATTCTGTTGGCCCCAGGTGTGCCCCTTGGAGTTAAAAGAGCCCTGGTTCCCAAGCCCTTGTTAGTCTAGACCCACCCCCCCAGTGCCCTCGAGTCGATTCCAACTCATAGCGACCCTATAGGATGGAGTAAAACTGCCCCATTGAGTTACAAGCCCACCTTATTCCAAGGACCCGAAACCACTGGGCTCAGAAAATACTAACTACCCCAACATCCTTCTCTCATCACTGTCCCTGCCCCCAGCATGCGGTGTACCTCCCTTTTCCTATCTGCCCCTCAGCACTCCTGCTGAACTTTTGCTGTCTTCTTTGCAGCCATATTCCTTGTGGGCATTTCCTAAGGCCCAGTTCTCAGTCTTTCTACTTCCCTATTCAAATTTTCCCCCAGGAGTCCAGCCAAGCCCCTCCCGGGGCACAGCGGTGCCTTTAGCATCCTGTCACTGACAGCTCTGGCCTTAGCCTGAAGTCACTTTCACCTGGATGCTCTTGAGACACTTCCAATTTCAATGAATAAAATCACATTTACCCTATTTTCCCTAACAGTGTTCCCCATTGCTGTCAGAGATGTCTCCATTCCCTCGGCCAGCACTTTAGAATCATGTCACCCTCTCCTTCCCCCCATCCTCCTTCAATGCCAGCTTCCAAACCCCAGCAAGTCAGCATCTGACTCCCATGCCCACCCTTCCCTTGTCCCTCTTGCCATGCGAACCTGGGGCTTTTCTGATAGATTGGAAAGAGACAGGGCTGGGCTCCCTTCCCCTCGGGCTGGAAAGCAAAGCCTCCTACCCCCACCCCCACCTCGACAGGCTCTCAACCTTTGCTCCCTTCTACACACGGCCGCTAGATTAATCTTCCCCTGCCGTGTGCCCGCCCCACCTCTGAGCCTTCACGTGGACAATTTTTCCCTGCCTAGAATTGATTTGAGTGAGTTAAGAAATTAAACGGTGTAGGTGCCAGCTCTTTGCAATTTGTGGCTTTGCACAAATGCTGGTTACTATTTAAACAAGAGTAGGAGGGGGTGAAGGAGCCCTGTGGCGCAATAGTTAAACACTCGGCTGCTAAGCAAAAGGTTGGAGATTTGAACCTACCAAGGTGCTCCATGGGAGAAAGACCTGGCTATCTGCTTCTGTAAAGATTATAGTCTAGGAAACCCTATGGAGCAGTTCTACTCTGTCATGTGGGTCGCTATGAGTGGGAATCAACTCAATGGCAACTAATTACAACAACAGGAGGGTGTACGGTAGGCTCAAGTCCCACCTCTGTAGTGGCCTTCTAAAGGGGATATTTGCTAGTTTGGCTGACCGTCAGTCAGTATCCATTCCCCCATCTTCTCCCCAATTTTCCTTTGAGGAGCTCCCCTCACTCTTGGTCTGTGTGGTTCAAGTGGAGCCAGTCATGCTCCCTGGGGCCTGGGGTAGGCCATGGCCCAAGCTGGCCTGTACTAGCCAGGGAGTGGTAGCCTGGTGATTTTTTTTAACTGTTGAGAAAGAAAGCTGTTTCCATCACAGTTGCTTTACTAATAAGGTTAAGTCTGAAAATGCCTGTGGCCATCTTATTACCATGTGTGATAAGCACTTGGATTTAGCCATGCCTGAAGTCACCTACCTTTTAATTTCTTGGTTTCCTGAGCCAACACATTCCACTGTTTTTACTGAGCCAGTCTGAGTTAGGTTCCTCTGCCTTACCACCAAAAGAGTCTGGCCTGCCCCCACCAGGGGTGACCTCTCTTTGTTTAGAGTCCTAGGTCCTTGCTTGCTGTGTTCCTCATTTGGCTCTGACCACATCAGCTTTGCAATGTGATTTTGATTTTTACATGGAGTCTGGACTGAGCGACTCCTGCATGGAACCTGTGTCTCCTGCATCTCTGTGCTCCAGCGCCCTGTAGGTGATCATTACTAGTGGAATTGCAAATGGCCCTCACAACTTCCTGACAGTTTCTACCCCTGGGCACAGTTACTAGGTGCCAGGCACTGTGCTAATTGCTTCACCTATGCTAACTCAGCCCTTACAACAACCCTGCCGGTGGGAATGATTACTGTCCCCCATGTTGCAGATGGGGAAACTGAGGCACAAAAAGGTTACAGAACTTGACCAAGGTAACCCAGTTCATTAGTTGTGGAAGCAAGATTTGAATTCAAGCAGGCTTGCTCCAGAGTCCACTATAACCTGTTACATCTCAAACTTGTTGCTGATATTATTAATTTCCAAGCGCCCACCTGCCCCCACAAGGTCCAGAGTGCTTTGAGTTTCTCCTGTGTCCCCAGAGCTTCAACTTGAGATCCAAATTTCTCCCCCAGAAGGCCAGACTAGTATTGGGACATAATGGCTGCCCTCAAGATTTATGTTGGACCCCTCACCTCAGCATGCTTTGGTATGGGTAGTGAGCCCTAGGCTACTGACTGCTGCTCACTGCCTTCTTCTAAGGGTACCTGGCCCTGCCCTTGAGTCCCAGCTGCATTATGTGTGTATGTGGGGGGGGGGGGCGGGGAGGGCTCACTATTGTATGCATGGTATGAAGTGGCTATGATTCCATATCGAACTGCTCTATTTTAGCTGCCCCTGAGCATCTGTCCTTCCAGGGCTAGAGCCCACCGGAGAGCTTCACGTAGTGACTTGTGCGGTCAAACATTTTGCATTACCAGGCAAGAGAAGCTGGCTTTAGGGCCACCCTTGGCATGTGGCTATTTGTCCCTGGCCTTACACTTTGGTGGCTGCTTAATTTTGCAGCACTAGAGTATCACATGGAGCCCTGGTGGTGCAGTGGTTAGGAGTGCAGCTGCTAACCAAAAGGTCGGCAGTTCAAATCCACCAGGTGCTCCTTGGAAACCCTATGGGGCAGTTCTACTCTGTCCTATAGGGTCGCTATGAGTCAAAATAGACTCGATGGCAATGGAGTTTTTGGTTTAGAGTGTCACATGCTGA
Organism: Elephas maximus indicus; assembly: GCF_024166365.1. NCBI lineage: Eukaryota > Metazoa > Chordata > Mammalia > Proboscidea > Elephantidae > Elephas > Elephas maximus. Next base: position 135,253,859 of record NC_064846.1, read on the forward strand.
TAACAAGCCCTCAGAGTCACAGACTTATATACTCAACTGATGAAAACCTCCTCCCACCCCATCTCCAATAATATAACATCTAAGCTCTGGTGGCGAAGTGGTAAAAGCACTTTACTGCTAACCGAAAAGTCGGCGGTTGGAATCCACCAGCAGCTCTGTGGGAGAAAGATGCGGCGGTCTGCTTCTGTAAAGGTTACAGCCTTGGAACCCCTGTGGGGCAGTTCTACTTTATCCTATAGGGTTGCTATGAGTCAGAATCGACTCAGCGGCAGTGGGTTTACGTCACGCCTTACAGTTTTTAAATTAATATATTATTTCATCATCGCAACAACCCTGTTTGTTGTTATTATTATTCCCATCATGTGGATGAGAAAATTGAGGCTCAAGGAAGCTTATAAGCAAGGCTGTAAATAAGAGATGGTAAGATTGGAACTTAAAGCCATATCTTTGTCCTCTTGACATCATGGGGATTTGGCCCCTTCAGTGAAATTCTTCAATTTAACAATTGACATTGGGCTTTTTCCATGTGCCAGGCACAGTGCTGGGAGTTGGGGCTACAGAGATGATCCCAGAACTCAGAGCCCGAAGGAAAGGCAGCAAAAAAACAGTTACTGTTTCAATGTGGTAAGAGCTGTGTTGTTGTTAGGAATAGAGTACTGGGGGAACACCAAGAAGGAGATTGTGAATTTTCCCGGCTGGGAAAGGTGACAATGTTAGAGAAGGTTCTGGAGATGTGACAGTTACTTGCTGATCTTCTATGATGCACAGGTAGGCCAATTAGTTGAGACACAGACATGGTCTCCCAGAGAACATGGAGGAGAAGACTAAGTTCTGGAGTCTTCCCCAGCCTGGTTCTCACAGTTGTTTACCTCCTGGGCCCTGCACACACATTATCTCTTACCCTTACTTCAAGAGCAAGAGCAGTAACAAACCCATTTTACAGATAATAAAACCAAAGCTCTAAGAGGTCCAAAGCGTCACCCCTACTTGATTCAGTTTAGAAGAACTTTGAAGGGTCATCTCCCCTCCAGAGTTCCCCATGGGATCCACTGAGTGACCGCACTGTAGTTTAACTCCTCCTTTGCCCAATTTTTCCCTCTCACTCCATCTCAAGTGTTGATCTTGACACCAAACCCCAAAAACCCTCCTCCATGCAAATTTTTATCTCAAAGTCAGCTCCCTGGGGAACCTGACCTAAAACGCCATGTTTTGTATCTTTATCAATTAGATTTTGGTTGACTCTGAGAGCAAAAACTCCAAAATAACAGTGACTCAAATAAGCTAGAAATTTATTTCTCACATGAAAGTCCAGAGGTCAGAAGTCCATGGTTGGTAAGATGGTTCCATAGTGTAAGGGACTCAGGCTTCTTTTATCTTGTTGCTCTGACCATCATGACCTCCATTCCCAAGGTTGCCTCATGGTCCAAGATGGCTTCTCGAGCTCACCATCACATTCCCATTCTAGCTGGCAAGAAGGAGGAAAGAGCAAAGAGGGATGCATTCACCAACTTCCAGAACATATTCCAGAAGATGGGCCAGAACTTGGTTACATAGCTAGATCTAGCTGTAAGCCAAGGCTGGGAAATGTAGTCTTCATTGGGGGTCAGGGGCATGCATTCAGCTAAATATTGGGGGTTCTATGTCTAAGGGGAAGGTCCCTGGGTGGCACAGTTTGCGCTCTACTACTAACCTAAAGGTTGGTGGTTCAAACCTACCCAGTGGTACCATTGAGGAAAGACCTGGTGATCTGCTTCCATAAAGATCACAGTAAGAAACCCTATAGGGCAGTTCTACCCTCTGACACATGGGGACGCCGTGAGTCAGAATTGACTCAACAGCAACTGGTTTGATTTTGGGTTTATGTCTAAGGGAAAAGAAGGGGATGGATATTTGGGACAACTAATAGGCTCTGGAAACCCTGGTGGCCTAGTGGTTAAGTGCTATGGTTGCTAACCAAAAGGTAGGCAGTTCGAATCCACCAGCCACCCTTTGGAAACTCTATGGGGCAGTTCTACTCTGTCCTATAGGGATGCTATGAGTCAAAATTGACTTGATGGCAATGGGTTTGTTTGTTTGTGTTTTTTTAGTAGGCTCTGGGTGTGTCCCACCCAAAGCCACCGAGGCAGTGCAAGCACCCAAGGAGGGCAGAGGCTGTGGGTGGACTAGCTGGTGTTCGGGGGCACTACTGCCAATCTCTGGAGACCATGCTTCATCTCCACACCTTGGTTTGGATTCTTGAGGACAGCCCGCTCTTGCTTCAAGGGCTTTTTGGCCTTGCTTTATGTCTTTGTGTCTTAGCTCACCCCATCCTCCCACCCTCCCCGAGAAGCTCCCTGGGGAAGAATGACTTTTCCTCTGACTTCCCCCTCCCTTTCTCTTTGATCCAGTGGTTCCTTCACCGGGGCGCCTTTCAGTCTCTCCTGGGGCAAAGAGGCATCCCTTGTTTACCCGCAAATAATTAACTGCTATAGTCATTTAACATATACACAGACGGCATCACCATAATTACAGAAAATACATCACACATCAGACACATGTAATGGGGGCAATTCACCACCCAGCCAGGCCTGGAATCAGAGGTGAATGGACGCATTGGTTGGCCCTGGGTTGTATATTTGGCTGGGCCCCTTTGTCTATTTACAACTCTCTGTCCTTGCCCTGTACGAGGGGTGTGGTGGCCCTTGGCCGTGAAGCTGTGATGAGTAGCATCCTTTAAGTGCACATGTATTGTCAAGTGTACCCCCCGGCACTCCCCTTTTGGCTAAGGCAGTAGAAACTGTGGGTTTGGATAGTGCTGTGCGATAAAGAGACCTGGTGGTGCAGTGGTTAAAGCACTTGGCTGCCAAATGAAAGGTTGGCGGTTTGAACCCACTGGCTGCTCCATGGGAGAAAGATGTCGGAGTCTGCTTCCATAAAGATGTACAGCCTTGGGAATCCTATGGGGCAGTTCTACTCTGTCCTTTAGGGTTGCTAGGAGTTGGAATTGCCTCAATGGCAATGGTGAGACTGTGCGGCAGGCTAAGGAGAAAAAACCAAATCAAACCCATTGCCATCCAGTTGATTCTGGCTCAATAAGGAGAGGAAGGAATGAAATAGTGCAGAGACAATAGCCCAAGGCTAAGGGAATTGGAAGGAGCCCTGGTGGCACAATGGTTAAGCATGCGGCTGCTAACCTTCTAGAAGATTGGGAGCTTGAACCCACCCAGCAGCCCTTTGGAAGAAAGACCTGGTGATCTGCTCCCATAAAGATGACAGCCCAGGAAACCCTATGGGGCAGTTCTACTCTATCACATGGGGTCACCATGAGTTGAAAATTAACTTGAGGGCACCTAACAACAGCAAAGAAGGGGACTGGAGAGAGGAAGAGAGGGAGGAAGTGGAAAGACAAGGCATGACTGAGAGGGGCAGGTGAAATGGCGAAGGGAGTGGGATGCTGGGACTCCAAGGTGGGATAATTGAGGGAAACTTCTACCAGGGTGGAGCGATTGGCTCTGAAATATTACCCTGGGGTATATAGCAGGAAGAGGGAATAATGGTTAAGATCTAAGAATTGAAGAGCAAGGCTTGTCAAACTTTAACGTGCACACAAATCACCCGGGAGAGAAGGGTGGCTGTGAGTGAACCCAAGAGGGCTGGGTGTGACCAGAGGGTCTGCATTCTGAACAAGCACCCAGGTGCTGCTGCTGGACCCAGGACCACACGTTGAGTAGCAAGGACTAACATTACTTTTCAGATTTATCCTCTCCTTTAACCTCACAGTGACCCTGTTTTACAGATGAGGGAAATGAAGCTCACAGACGCCAAGTAACTTGTGTGAGGTCCCAAGGCCGGTCAGCCTGTAGCTTTCTGTTATATGCGGAGTGTGCTGGATAACATTCCTGAATGTGGGGGCCCGGGAGCGTGGGGCAAGCTCTGAGGGTCAGAGGAGGCCTGGGATGTGTCCTGGACAGAAGTCCGAAGGCTTTCTTTCTCAAGGACCAAGAAGCTGAGACACACAGAGTAAAGAAATGGCTTGGGGGGCATAAAACAGGATCGGATTAAAAAGAGAAGTTGAATACATCATCTGTTAGCCTGGGCCAAGCCGGACTTTATTACTAAGCTGAGTGCCTGGAACGTCTCAACCTGAGTATTGGTTGTCTCCTGGAAAATACTCCCATTTTATTAGATCAGATATTTGGGTTCTGTCTACAGATGTCTTGATTTCCAACCACAAAGGAGGAGGGGCAGCCAAGGGAAAGAAAGCAATAGAGATGTCATTTGAATAAGGGCATCCCCTGGGCGTGTGGTGGGCAGAGTGTTTGTCTTGGTGGTGGGGTATGAGCCGAGAGTAGACACTACATGGATGTCATGGTTGTTGTTAGGTGCTGTAGAGTCATTTCCAACCCATAGGGCCCCTATGTACAACAGAACAAAACACTGCCTGGTCCTGAGCCATCCTCACAGTTGTTGCTATGTTTGAGCCCATTGTTGCAGCCACTGTGTCAATCCATCTTGTCGAGTTTCTTCCTCTTTTTCACTGACACTCTGCTCTACCAAGCTTGGTGTCCTCCAGGGACTAGTCCCTCCTGATAACATGTCCAAAGTACATGAGATGAAGTTTCACCATTCTTGCTTCTAAGGAGCATTCTGGTTGTACATCTTCCAAGACAGATTTGTTCGTTCTTCTGGCAGTCTATGGTATATTCAATATTCTTCGCCAACACCATAATTCAAATGCATAAATTCTTCTTGGTTCTTCCTTATTAATGTCCAGCTTCTGCATGCATATGAGGTGATTATAAATACCATCCTTGGGTCAGGCGCACCTTAGTCTTTTAAGTGATGCCTTTTTTTTTTTTTGACACTTTAAAGAGGTCTTTTGCAGCAGATTTGCCCAAATGCAGTACATCCTTTGATTTCTTGACTGCTGCTTCCATGGTGTTGATTGTGGATCCAAGTAAAATTAAATCCCTGACAACTTTAGTCTTTGTTTATCATGATGTTACTTATTGGTCCACTTGTGAGGATTTTTGTTTTCTTTATGTCGAGGTACAATCCATACTGAAGGCTGTGGTCTTTGATCTACATCAGCAAGTGCTTCAAGTCCTCTTCTCTGTCAGCAAGCAAGGTTGTGCCATCTGCATATCACAGATTGTTAATGAGTCATCCTCCAATCCTGATGCCCCGTTCTTCTTCATATAGTCCACCTTCTCGGATTATTTGCTCAGCGTACAGATTGAATAGGTATGGTGAAAGGATACAGCCCTGATGCAAACCTTTCCTGATTTTAAACCTCACAGTATCCTCTTATTCTGTTTGAGCAACTGCCTCTAGATCTATGTACAGTTTTCTCATGAGCACAATTAAGTGTTCTGGAGTTCCCATTCTTCACAATGTTATCCATAATTTGTTATAATCCACACAGTCTTTGCGTAGTTGACAAAACACAGGTAAACATCTTTCTGGCACTCTCTGCTTTCAGCCAAGATCCATCTGACACTAGCGATGATATCCCTCATTCCATGTCCTCTTCTGAATTCAGCTTGAATTTCTGGCAGTCCCCTGTCGATGTACTGTTGCAACAATTTTTGAATTATCTTCAGCAAAATTTCACTTGCACGTAATATTAATGATATTGTTCGATGATTTCCACATCCTGTTGGGTCACCTTTCTCTGGAATGGGCACAAATATGAATCTCTTCCAGTTGGTTGGCCAGGTAGCTGTCTACCAAATTTCTTGGCATAGATGTGTGAACGTTTCCAGCATCGTATCCTGTTGTTGAAACATCTCAATTGGTATTCTGTCAACTCCTGGAGCCTTGTTTTTTGCCAATGCCTTTTCAGTGCAGCTTGGACATCTTCCTTCAATACCATCATTTCTTGATCATGTGCTACCTACTGACATGGTTGAACGTCAACCAATTCTTCTCGTACAGTGACTCTATGTATCCCTTCTATCTTCTTTTGATGCTTCTTGTATTGATCAATATTTTGCCTAACCCATAACCTGTTGCTGTTGAGCTGATTCCGACTCATAGCAAGCCTATAGGACAGAGTAGACTTCCCCATAAGGTTTCCAAGGAGCGGCTGGTGGATTCGAACTGCCGAACTTTTTGTTAGCAGCCGAATGTTTAACCACTGCTCCACCAATATTGCAACTCGAGGCTTGAATTTTGTCTTCCATCCTTTCAACTTGAGAAATGCTGAGCATGTTCTTCCCTTTTGGTTTTCTAACTCTAGGTCTTTGCACATTTCATTTTAACACTTACTTTGTCTTCTAGAGCCACCCTTTGAAATCTTCTGTTCAGCTCTTTTACGTCATCATTTCTTCCATTTGCTTTAGCTACTGTATGTTCAAGAACAAATTTTAGAATCTCTTCTGACATCCATTGTAGTCTTTTCTTTCTTTTTTTTACTAAATGAGATAACACATGAAAAGCTCATTGCCATTATTGTTAGCTGCTGTCCAGACGGCCCCCGACTCATGGTGATCCCATGCACAACAGGATTGGACCATTGTTATCCATACAGTTTTCATTGGCTGATTTTTGGAAGTAGATAACCAGGCCTTTCTTTTTAGTTCATCTTGGTCTAGAATCTCCGCTGAAACATGTTGAGCACCATAAAAAAAAAAAACAACTTGTTGCCGTCGAGTTGATTCCGACTCATAGCAACCCTGTAGGACAGAGGAGAACTGCCCCATGGGATTTCCAAGGAGCGCCTGGTGGGTTCGAACTGCCGAGCTTTTGGTTAGCAGCAGAACGCTTAACTGCCGAGCCAGCTGAGCACCATAGCCACGCGTAATCCGCCAGTGACAGATGGGCGGTGACTGTGCATGAGGGGCATTGACCAGGCATTGAATCCGGATCTCCCACGTGGAGGGCGAGAATCCTACCACTGAGCCACCACTGCCCACATTGTGCAGTAAAAAAAAAAAAATTGTGCAGTAGCTATTGTTAATTCTATGAATAAATCGTCGAGGCATCTTTAAATATGATGTAAGAGCTTCATGGCAAGAATATCCCTGCCGTGGGTCAGCAACACCTACTGAGAACCATCAAAGTGAGGAGACTTGAGTATGTTGTAAGTTCTTACAAAACTTAGAATCCACCAGAGAGACGTCAAATTTATAAAGAGGTTCCTAATGAATGAACCAACTCAGGTGTCTGCAAAGGGTCTGTAGTGGCTAAAGCTGGAGGATCCATCTGGGAAGGTTGCCCAAAGGAAATACATTCTGCAGGAGGAGGAGGACATGACAACACTACTGTCTTAGTTTGAATCCTTCAAGAAGCGGATGCCAGGACAAGGTTAAATGTGCAAGGATTTTATCAGGGCAAATGCCTGTGAGAGAAAATGGGCAGGGGCCTAGGCCATGCCAGTCTGACCCTGAGAGAAGATGAGAGGGAAGGACAGTTGGGTGGGAGTATCTTGGATGGCCGTACAGTCTCAGGAAGGATCAGCAGGACCATCGGGTTGTCTTCAAACTGAAGTCAGCTGTCAGAGCAGTCCTGTGTCTACCAGGAAAGGACTGCCTTAATACCCTGCCATTCTAAGTCATTGGCAGGGCCCAGCCAGTGAGAGCCTGAGAGCCAGTGCTAGCAGGAGGTGTGGCCAGTGGGAGGCATGGCCAGCAGGTGGTGTGGCCATCAGAAGGTGTGGCCAGTGGGAGGTGTGGCCAGTGGGAGGCATGGCCAGCAGGTGGTGTGGCCATCAGAAGGTGTGGCCAGTGGGAGGTGTGGCCAGTGGGAGGCATGGCTTTGGCCCAAATGCTCTGTTGGATTTCAGACTCAGCAGATGGGGCTCTTGGTCAATGACATGCCCTGTACTTGGAGGTTTGGCATGGTGCATTCTCCTGCCCCCCACAGCTTCCAGTATAGTTATTTTCCCATACGTTGCCCATCAGAAGGGGAAAGTTCTTGATCTTTGTTGGGACAGGGCCCCAAACCAATTGCAGTGCCACTCAATAAATATTACTCAATAAATACTTTTAAAATGACTGAAGAACTAGAAAGTTAATCCCTCCCTGAGGTTTTTGTTTTCATTTTGCTAAATATACCCCCAAAATGAGATAGATTCCTTAATTTGCTAAATTTTTCTCTTTTGTAAAGTGATTCTATCTTCAGGATAAATTGCCAGGGAGGGCCTGATGCAACCTGCTATGAAAGTACTGCAGGGCGCAGGGCTGAGGGCTGCTGGGCTCTCAAGGGACCAGACAACTCTGCAGTCTGTGCTTATACCAGGAGGGCCTCAGTCCAGCAGAGCCACCTTCGGGTCATATTTGCCATGAGACAGGAATCCACGTATGGCTCCCTTGCTTCTGGAAAGAAAGGCCATGTGTGTCTTTCATTGCCAGGCTCACTCCAGTTCCCGGCCCTCTGTCTGACATGCAGCACGTTCTTCCCCCTGGAGACTGTGTCCACAGCAGATAGCTTGTGGCAGACACAACATCCAAATGAGGGAGGGGGCTTTGGAACTGGGCAAGCACCAGGAGACTGGGCTTTCGATTAGGAGGGAAGTGGCAGTGTCAGGGGACCCGGCCTCCGTGGTGGCTCAGGACTCATGGAGTCAGAGCCCCAGGGCCAGGTGCAGCTGAGCTGTTCCAGCCGTGTTTTCCTCTGAAAATACAGGCAGCTGCTCTGCATCCATCTTCCACACACGTGCTTCCGCCTGGAGAGGAAGATAAAGCTGCTTGTACCTCCTGCACTAATACATTACCGCCGCGTGGCCTGTGGCAAACAAGGACTGATTACTGAGTGTGTGCGCTCTTCTACGTGTTTGGGAGAGGAGTTGATGCTGAAGAGGGGGTAATGCAAGGAAAGCCAAATTTCTCACCTGACAGTTGTGTCGCTGAGAAGAAGTTGAACAGGATCTGTTATGGCCAGCAACCTAGAACCCCAAAACAACAGCAGCGATAATAATAACTATGTCGTTGTTATGCGCTGTCAAGTTGATTCTGACTCAGCGAACCTATATAGCAGAGCAGAACTGCCCCACAGGGTTTCCTAGGTTGTTATCTTTACTTTCAGTTAGCAGCACTTAACCAGGGCCCTTGTAATAATAATGATATGTAACACTTACATCGCACTTGCTATGTGCCAGGCCCTGTGCAAGCTCTTTACATACATTAACTCATTTATCCCTGACAACACCTGATGAAGAAAGTCCTACTCCAATCCCCCCATTTTACAGATGGGCAAACTGAGGCACCAAGAGGCTAAGGAACTTGCTTCAGATCATATCTGCAGTAAGTGGCAGTACTGATACTTAACCACTCCACTTCTGAGTCTCCAATCGTCTCTGTGTCCTTCAGAGAGTGTTCTTTGGCCTGAGTGGGAGAAGGACAAGAAAAAGAATTTCCAGAGGAGGAGTGGGTTCTGTAAACCTCCCATCCCAGTGCACTGCGGCAGTGCCCAGAACCTAGAGAAACCCATGCCTCATGGGAGACATAAAGGAAGTGGACACCTCATATCCCAGATTATCAGTTACCAAAACCTCCTGCTGGTAGAGGACACAATTCCTGATGCCAGAGAGAATGTCTGGAAATGTGGACTGAGTATATAAGAATTGCCCCTGGGAGTGATTCCCACCTTTATATCGTTTGCTTGTTCTTTACTTCCTAGGAGTTAAGTGACCAAACAATTCTGGTCATGCATGCGTTCCAGTTTTCTGGGTTGTGACTAAACCAAAATAAGATCCAGGCATCGTTGTGGCTTAGTCACCTCTCTGATACCCAAGCACTGTGCCGTGTGAATAGACACTCAACACAACGCGCTCTGTTCCCAAATGCCTTTTGATGACCAAAGAAGTATCGGATTGTTTAGCCTTGCTTTGGTATTTACTATATCTTATTGTATTTTTCCTTTCTTCGAATACACTGATCTTTGAAAACTGGTTTTGTGGACAGGGGTGCTGTTCTGGCTCCCTGTTGTGTAATGAATCCCTCCATGTCTTAGTGGTCTAAAACAAGAGCAGTCATTTTACTGTCTCCCACAGTTTCTATGGGTCAAAATTTGGGAAAGGCTCAGCTTGGTGGTTCTGGCTGGCTCAGGGTCTCTCATGTGGTTGCAGTCAGAAAGTGGCAGGAACTGGAATGGGGGGGTGGGGTTGACCAGGCATTCCCTCTTTCCACATAGCCTCAGGGCCTCTGCATTGTGATCTTTAGCGAGGGCTAGTATGGGCTTTCTCACAGCATGGTGGCCTCAGGTAGCGCGATTTCTTACATGGTAGACCAGGGCTCCAAGCCTGAGTACCCCACTCAACCAGGCAGAAGCTTCATTGTCTGTTATGCCCTGGCTTCAGAAGTCACATAACATCACTATAGTTGAAAACCTGCTTAGATTTAAGACAAGGGAACATAGACCTCAGCTTATCACGGAAGGAGCGTCAAAGTCATCTTGCGAAAAGAGCATGCGAGCTAGGAGAGATTATTGGAGCCATCTTTGGAAAAAACAATCTGTCACAGATGGGACATGGGACGGGGCTCCAGGAGATTCTGAGAGCCCTGCAAGGGTCTTTTGACCCAGATCTGGCCCAGATAGTTACACCTCAGCCACCCAGCAGCCTGAGGGTGATGCTGAGTAGCACTAACTGGGAGCAGACCTGAGACTTGCCTGGAGTAGGAGGTAAAGACTAGACAGAAGGCAGTGAGAAGTGGGCTCCCAAGGGGTGGGAGGAGGTGAGGGGAAGGCAGTGAGGTGACAGGGCAGAGGGTCCGAGTGGTAGCCATGCAGGAGAGACAGCAAAGCCAGTCACCCAGGCCTTCCAGGTCAGAGGGGCAGAACAGTGAATGGGGGAGGAGGGCAAACAAAAGCTTGGGGCAAGAGGAACTGATCTCAAGCTGCTGTGTGGAGACCACAGACTCAGCTGTGAGGAAGGGAAGGGGGCCAAGGGGGCCCAGAATGTTGAGTTAGCTTTGAGGATGGCTGCTCCCCTGCACGGGACAGTGGGGGGAAAAGAGCTCTGGGGAGGCAGGAGTGGTGGTGTTACCCCCTGCCCATCCCCCCGCCATCAGATGGGAACATGTCTCTCACTGGGGAGGGGAAGCAAGGACTCCAAGGGGGGAGAGGGACAAGAGGGGCTGCATCCAAACCCTGCCTGGTGGGAACTTGTGGCCTGCAGCCAGGCTGACACGAGGGAGAAATTGATTATGTGGCCAAGGTGAGCGCTTAAGGCCTCAGCCAGCGGCGAGTGGCATCCATAAAGTGCCGCCCCCCACGCTGGGTGCCTCGGCGGCCTCTGTTTGAAGGTAAATCCATCCATAAGCTCGCCGTCACTCCGGGCTTAACGTACATGATTTCTGGCATTTACAGCAGTGCCGCTCCGAACGCTGGAAGAAACTCCAGCAGAATAATTTGCCAGGGGAAGGCAAATGGCATGGCAATTGCTCATGGCACATCTGAACAACGACAGCTCCTGGGAAAACAAGCCCCCTGACAACACGCACGCCCCGCTGGCCCCTCTCTGAGGGTCACCCTTACCTCTAAAGAGGGTTTTTCTGATATGGGACTGTGTGCTTGGCAGGGCTTTACTCCACGTGTAATTGCTGATGGTGGGTGTCTTTAAGTCCCTCAGCTGGGGCTAGAAGCCAGAGGTGGGGGGGGTGGAGGAGGGCAGTGGGCCAGGGTGGGCCCAGGGTCCTTCTCAGCTTGATGCCAGCACAGCAGAGGGACAAAGCTCAGGGCCCTGAGGATTTTCTTGGATGTTGGGACCCTGCACTTTAATTCACGGTAAGCCACGATGGTGTTGCCTTGCCCCGTTCCCTCTGACTAGAAGGGCTGGGGGAGGTACTCACCACCCCAGCTCTGGGGGCTTCCCACTTCCATCTGATCCCCCAGAACTTGCTCTGGTATTTTTCTATGGCCTTCTGATCTCCTCTTCAGTCCTCTCCGCTTCTTCCCTCCAACTGCCCCGCTTTCCCTCTTTGTCTCCCCTCTGCCTCTGTATCTCTGAGCCTCTCTTTCTCTCTGTTTATTGCCCTCTCACTGGGTCCCTCTCCCTTCACCTCTTTCTTTCTGCTTCTCTCAATCTCTCTCTTCCTTCCTTTGTCTCTCTATATGCATTCTCAAATCTCTGTGTCTTGTACTCCCTCTTTCTCTCTCCCTTCACCCATCTCTCCATTTCTCCCTCTCTCCTGCTGTCTCTCTTTCCTTCTCTGTCTCCTTCTCTCTCTCTCTCTCTCCCTAGCTCTGTTTCTCTCTGTCCCTGCTTCTCTCTTTCCCCGGCTCTCTCCTTATCGCTCTCTGTCTCTGTCTCTCTCTTTGTGTGAGTCTCTCTGCCTGTCCCCCTCTCTCCGTCTCTGTTTGCTTCTGTCTTTGTCTTTCTCTGGCTGTCTATATATGTCTCTATCTCCTCCAGTCTCTGTTTCTCTCTGTATCTCTGTCTTGTTCTGTCTCTGTCTCAGTTTCTCTGTCTCCTGGACCCTGAAAGCATAGCCAGAGAATGTGTTCAGGGCAAACTGGAGCTAGTGAGCCCAGAACTGTATTTTGAATTCACTTTCTTTTCCCTGCTGAGTAGCTCCCAGGGCCCCCCTCCACCCAATCTCCCACCTCCCTGCCAGACAATGGTGGGGGGGGCTGCGGTCAGACTGGGTGCTCTGGTCTCTGTGGCACATGATCTATTTTACCACATTTTGCCCTGGGGCTGCTAGCTCGGGGCTTTAGCTCTCTGAGCAGGTTGGAGACGCCCACACAGAGGAGCTTCCCCCAAACAAGGCCTCTGGGTGCTGTCCTGACCAGTTCTCTGGTCCAAGCACATTGTCCTTTCCTCCTGCCTCCTCTTGACACACAGTTGCCCAGTGTCTACTCACATAATGCAAATATGGCCCCCCCATTCTGGGCCAAATCTGGTGACAGTTCCCCCTTTGAAAAAAGCTAATGGTTTGGGGTAAGGTTCCACAAAAAGTAGATCCTGAAGTGAGGATCATGTGTGAGGGATTTATGAAGGAGGTACTTCCGGGAGACCAGGAAGGGAGCGAGAGAAACAGGACAGGAGAAAGGAAAAAGCAAGCAAGGATGTAGTCTCAGTAAAGGCTCCATGGAGGGTAGTTTCAGCCTGATCCTGCAGAGGAGCTCTGCGTGGTAAGCTACACCTCCAAGTTGTCCCGTCTCCAAGTAGGGACCATGGGACAATCACTGGTTAACACCTCTGGGGGGTGGGATGGGAGGGGCATGCCCATTCTCTAGACTTCTAGGCAAAGAGGCTCCAGTAACCCAAGGGCAGCCCTTTGAAGACAAGCTGCAGGTGCAGACCAAGAGTGAGGCCCAGAGACACAGTAAAAAGGGAGCCCAGGCGCTCTGGTCAGGGCACCATCTTGCCTGCTACACTAGCCAAGACAGCTTCACTCAGCATCTTCGCCTTCCTCCATCCTTCTCAGGTTTTCCTCTAAAGCTTTCTGTTTCACTCCCATTGTTCTTAAAAACAAACAAACAAAAGCAAAGCAAAATCAGATATGACATGTAGAGCCATCCATCACCCCTTCTATGGTAAGCTCGGGCATTATCTGCAAGTTTCTATCATTATTATTAGTTGCCATCAAGTCAACTCCAACTCATGGCCTCCTCATGTATAAGAAAACCAAATGTTGCCTGGTCCTGTGCCATCTTCATAATCTTCAGTGTGTTTGAATCCATCGTTGTGCCTATTGTTTCAATCCGTCTCACTGAGAGTTTCCTCATTTTCACTGACCCTCTACTTGACCAAACATGATGTGCTTTTCTAGCGTTGGTCCCTCCTGATGATGTGTCCAAAGTAAGCGAGCCGACGTCTCACCATCCTCATTTAGAAGGAGCTTTCTGGTTGTATTTCTTCTAAGGCTGATTTAAGGAGCCTTGGTGGCACAATGGAGCCCTGGTGGCATAGCGATTAAGAACTACGGCAAGCTACAGCTGCTAACCAAAAGGTCAGCAATTCGGATCCACTAGCCGCTCCTTGGAAACCCTATGGGGCAGTTCTTCTCCGTCCTATAGGGTTGCAATGAGTTGGAATCGACTTGACAGCACCCAACAACAACAAGCCTGATTTGTTTGTCCTTTGGAGCCTAATAATGATGATGATGATGACACATTCATTGAACATTTATATATGTATATATATACACACACTGGAAACCCTGGTGGTGTAGAGGTTAAGTGCTACGGCTGCTAACCAAAGGGATGGCAGTTCAAATCCACCAGGCCCTCCTTGAAAACTCTGTGGGGGCAGTTCTACTCTGTCCTATAGGGTCACTATGAGTCGGAATAGGCTCGATGGCACTGGGTTTGGTTTATATATATATATATATATATATATATATATACACACACACATATATCACTCATGAATCTAAGTGCTTTGTGTGTATTAACTCATCAAATCCCCACAACAACCCTATGAAGTAGTGACTATTATTATTCCCATTTTACAGATGATGAAAATCGAGGCATAGAGAAGTTAAGTTTCCCCAGGAATGGCAGAGCCAGGATATAAACCCAGGAAGACTGGCTTCGGAGCACACATTGCTGTGCCCAGGCTCTCAGCCTCCTCCAACATGTGGTCCAGAACATGTGGAAGCGACCCCTAGCCCCAGCATTAGAAACACTAACTTTCATCCCTTCCTAAACACTCCATTCTTAGAAATTAACTCCCTGACTGTCAACTTGTACTGATTCTTAATTGGGTTTGATTATTATTTTTTTAATAAACAAACAAACAAAACACATTTCACAGCTTCTGGACTTAGTTTTATGACTTTTTGGAACAATGCCAAATTGCACAGCACAAAAAGAGACTCCTAAAGGAGGGAGACCGTGGCTTCTCTCAAAGCCCAGTTCCCGAGAAAAGCCTTCAGCTCATAGCCAACAATAGCAACAAAACTTCTGCCTAGACAGGCAAAGGGTAGGAGTGTGGGACATAGCCAATTTGCTTGGTGGCAGTTCCCTCCCATAAAGTGGACAAAGAACTTATCAGGGCAATTGGAAACCTAGGGTCACCTAAATGTCCTCCTGGTGTCCATTTACTTCTTTTTAAAAAAAATTTTATTGTGCTTTAAGTGAAAGTTAACAAATCAAGTCAGTCTGTCATATAAAAATTTATATACACCTTGCTATATACTCCTAGTTGCTCTCCCCCTAATGAGACAGCCCACTGCTTCCCTCCACTGTCTCTTTTCATGTCCATTCGGCCGGCTTCTGACCCCCTCTACCCTCTCATCTCTCCTCCAGACAGGAGCTGCCCACATAGTCTCCTGTGTCTCCTTGATCCAAGACGCTCACCCCTCACCGGTATCATTTTCTATCCCATTGTCCAGTCCAATCCCTGTCTGAAGAGTTGGCTTTGGGAATGGTTCCTGTCTTGGGCTAACAGAAGGTCTGGGGACCATGACCTCTGGGATCCGTCTAGTCTCAGTCAGACCATTCAGTCTGGCCTTTTTACAAGAATTTGGGGTCTGCATCCCACTGCTGTCCTGTTCCCTCAAGGGTTTTGTGTTGTATTCCCTGTCAGGACAGTCATCAGTTGTAGCCAGGCACCATCTTTTTTTTTTTTTTTAAACAAACTAGCCAGTCGTGCAAATACTGGCATATCATAGCACTGACCTGCTTTAAACCTCCAATGGCTTCCCATTACTCTTGGGCTAAAATTCAAACTGGGTGGTGGTGTGCACCATCTGGCTCCTGCCCACATATTCGGACTCATCCTTTACCTCTGGTGCTCCCGCTGGCCCACTGGGCTCCAGCCATGCTGGCCTTCTCACAGAGCCTCATGCTCTCTTGCCTGCCCCAGGGCCCTCGGGCATGCTGTTCTCTCAGTTTAAAAACACCTTCTTCCAAATCCCTTTGACCTAGTTCAGTGGCTCTCAAAGTGTGGGAGCAGTAACAGCAGCATCCCCTGGGAGCTTGTTAGACATGCAGACTCATGGACCCTACCATTAGATCTTCAGAATCAGAAACTCTGGAGTGGGGCCAGTCACCTGAGTTCTAACAAGCCCCCCAGGCAACGCTGATGCACACTGAGGTTGTTGTTGTATGCCCTCTAGTTGGTCGAGAATTCCAGGCCTAGTCAACTCCTCCTTAATTTTAGATCTCAGCTCTAACACCACCTTTTATGCTTTCAGGAGTGACCCCCTGACAACTTCCACTCTGAGCATAGGTCAGGGCCCTTCATCATAAGCTCCCAGACGGCTGAGCCTTTTCTCCAGTGATTGTTTCAGTTTACAAATACCCAATTGTTTTGCAGGGTTATTTGGTTACAATTCTTCTCCTTGAGGTTAGGGATCATGTGAGCTTTGCTCAGAACAGGGATCCCCAGAACTTTGTATAGTGCCCAGCACACAAATGACGCACCATTAAATGAATAAACGAATGAAGGTTGAATCTTAGCACTGACATTACTGACCACCCCCCCAAGTCTTAGTCTCTTTATCTATTACATGGGGGAGTCAAACTTGCCCCCTGGCCTCATGGGTACACTACAATGGAGAGAATATCACCTCAGTAGGCATCATCACCACCATTAACATTGAACGAGCATTCACTATGGGCCAGGCACTGTTCTAAGCACTTTGCAGGGATTCAAGGGAAAGCTCATTATGAAGTCTGATGCAGGTGTTGGGGATTTCTACTCAGACATGCTGGGGAGAGGAGGTGGGAGGTGAAGTTGAGGTGCAGCGTGAGGCAGCCTATGAAGTTATCAAGTGACTTCAGAACATGGCACCTTGAAAATCACAAGCTCCTGAAAGCAGGAGGCATGCTTTGCACTGTTCGCGTATACTTCCCAATTTTCGCGCATCCTTTGGGTCCTCGAGACTGTGCCAGGGTATTGTGAGGGTCGAGATCAATGATCCCTGGGGATGTAGAGCACCTAGATTCCGGGCATCATGTGACATTTCTGCTGCTCCTATCTCTGCAGCATAGGGGGTTCCAGAGCCAGGGCTGTCAAACCTCCTAAAGCCGTAAGCCATTCCAAAGAACCTTAGCCAAGCCCTGAAGAGGGGGATTGGTGTCCTCATAACACCCTTGATGGCCCCCGCAACCACAATGCTGCCACTTGGAGACAGGGGAAGGAGAAAGGCACTGGAGCCAGAGGTATCATCTCCTCCCAAACTTAAAGGATGAACAAAAGAAATAAACAGTTGCAGAAAAATCAGCTCTGGGAGTATTGGCCCGTGCCTGCTATATCTGTCCTTAGCAGATTCTGCAGGACCCTGAGGCTCTTAGGAACACAGAGGGCAAGTCCTGTTTGAGAACAGTCTGGGATGGTTTCAAAGGATAAACACACCCCAAACTGAGTAGGGTGAGCGTGGGAGAGGAGGACCAGTTGTCTGTTTGGGTACAGGTCCTCCACCTCTCAGGCTCTCCTGAGTTCTCCTGCCTGGGATCTTCAGCCTGAGGGTTTGACTAGAAATAGGTAAGGGCCACTGCTTAGAGGAAGGTGAATGGGGTTTCCCTGGCAACCCTGGCCTCCAGCCACCTCTTTCTGTGTTAGTGTAAGAGACCGTTCTTTTCCCATTTCCATGCACACTAGCTTTGTGTGTACATTAACTCCCAACAGCCAGCACCCCGTGTCTTTTGCAGGCCTACCACCCTCAGGGCACTGAAACCTGCTTCCCCTGAGGGCAAAGATTGAAAAAGTGCCTGGGAATTTATGTTCCCCTGGGGCAGCCCTTGACCAATAGCTGACAGGCTGTGTGTGAGTTTGGGGGGGATGTGTAAATACTCTGGCTTCCTTGCTTCTGATGGGCACGACTCTGAAGTGTGACCTCCTCTGTCCCTCCATGGGACTTTGCCTGATATCACACCTTTGCTTAGCTTCCTTCTCTCCTCAGTCCTATTTCCTTACTCCCCTACTGGGGTTTCCTGAGAATATTTACTAATAAGACACTTTGGCAAGCCCCCTCATCTCAGCATCTGTTTCTAAGGTATCCGACCTAAGACAGTTTCACCAACCCGAATCATTCAAACAGTAGCAATGACAACAATGGTCATTTTCTGAACACTTGCCACGGTCTGAGCTCTCTACAGAGCTCATCTAGTGCACTGAGGCCTCAACGCACCCTGAGAGGCAGCGAGGAAACTGAGGCCTGGAGAGACCAGGTAGCTTCGTCTAGACTCCAGACTTTCATCCACAATCGCAGACTTTAAACCTGGAAGGGATACTGTCCACTCCCATCCACAGCACGTGCTGCCTTCTCCACATTCCTGCCAGGGATTGTCCACTGCTGTTGGAACACTTCATTCATTTAACAAAAACTCTCTGAGCACTTCCCAGCAGCCGAACATTAGGTATTGGGGTCCAGTGGTGAAAAAGTACCTGCTATCTTTATAAACCTTAAACTAAAACTATCCCCTGACGTCATCTTTAAACCGAACGATAGTTTAATTAAGACCGTCAGCCTTGAGCATCGTGTGCTTTTAAAAAATTATCTAGAAGGAATCAAATTGACAACAGCAACTCGAGAGGTTAGATAAGAAGCTTAGGGGGCAGTGAGTTTATCTTAATGCTGGTGGAGGAATTTGGAAGAGGAGGGTGAGAGTTGTGGCACAACTTGAAGAATACGTTCAATGTAACTGAATTGTACGTGTGGAAATTGTTGAATTCGTGTATGTTTTACTGTGTGTATTTTCATCAAAAAATAAAGAAATCAAATAAAAATTTGAAAGTATATCTGCCCTTACTTACTAGGAAAGACAGATAAGCAAATGGACCATTGCAGCAGGGGGAGAAAAGTCTGTGAAAAATGAGTTTGCTAGGGGAGTTCATTCATAGGTGTGATGCCATACAGTCTGGGGCCATAGCGGGCTGAGGGGTGTAAAAAAGAGAGTCCTCCTGTCTGCCCTTTAAACACTTGGAGAAAGTTATGGTCTTTTCTCTAAGGCATCTTCTGTCCAGGTGAAGCATTGTTCCCCACCCCCATCAGTCTTTCCTCGTTAGCCTTGATCCCCAGACCCCTGAAAATGTCAGTTGTCCCTTATCAATACACTGGTTTGTGTAATATCCCTCCTAAAATGTGAAACCTAGCCTAGCTCAGACTCCCAGGTGTGGCCTGATCAGGGCAAAAAGCAGTGGGCACATGAACTATAACCTCCCTTGAATGAAACCTCTTGTTCTTATTAATGCATTCGCAGTTGCCTCACGCAGAACCTAGAGCGAGCTCACACTTCTACAACTTCTTCACGTGAAATGCGCCTAGTTTCACATTGAAATGTGTCCCATCTCATTTTTATGCATCGACTTTCTAAACTGGATGCAACATTTTACATTTATTTCTGTTAATCCTTGTGTTATTTTCCCATTGCTCCTCCAGATTTATTCTCTGCTCTTGTTCTATATTCCAGGAATCTGACCTCTGCAGACAGTATCAAAGGGCTCCTTGTTCCTCTGGCTTCCTTTTGGCTGTGTCCAACGGGAGGCATCCGCTGGAGATTGACTTGAGGGAGGTTGGGTAGTTATCCCTGCGCCCCAAGTCTCTCTCTTCCAGCTTACAGTCTTAGAAGTAGCTGTATTTCTCTATCCGTAGTCACAATTCCTGTCTCATGGTCCCTCTTTCACAGCTACGATCTTGCTGAATTGTGGCAATACCATTCTGCCTCTTGTCCTTTCAGGCCTAAGAGTGGGAACAGCTTCCTGCGGTTGCTACCCCCTGGGCTCTTCACCATCTTTTGTTGGTTTCCTTAACCCTGTCTCTACCTCTGTAAATAGTCTCTTCATTAAACTTTCTACAATTAAACCTTTTGAGTGTGTGATTTGTTTTCTGCTGGACCGGTAACAGATAAAATTTAATTTCCCTGACTTTAGCTCATCACTCCGGTCCACTGAAATCTTTTCAAGAGTTAGTTTTTCATCCATCATAATAGTTTTTACTTCCAGCTTTGAACCTCAGCTCTGCCATTTATAAGCTGGGAACCCCCTGGGCAAACTGCTTCATCTCTATGTGCATGAGTTTTCTCAGCTGTAAAATGGGGATGATAAACTATCAACCTCAAAAAGTTGCCGTTGTTGTTGTTGTGTGCTGTCCAGTCCATTCCAACTCATAGCGATGCTATATGACACAGTAGAACAGTCCCATAGCCTTCTTTCCTGCCCAAAGACAGCCAAACCCTACACTGCCCAAATGCCTATAAAATTTATGCTCTGCCAAGACAGCGATCACAACAATTCCCTAAAGAAATCAAGTGTGCTCTCTCTCTCCCACTCAGGAATTTGAGTTGAGAAGCAAAATACAGAATTGTTCACCTGATGGAAGGAGAGGAAGTAGAAGGACATGCAGGGAGAAGGGGAGTTTAGGAGAACAGTTGAGTCACATTTAAGACAGGGCCTCAGTGGAGATAAATGAATTCCTGCTGCTTGTGGGAGGAGAGTTGGCCTATGTGATAATCCAGCTCCTATGGATGTGTTGGGTTTTTCCTTCTCTGAATTAATCCAGTCTGTGTTTTTTTTTTGTGTGAGACCTGGCCACATGACTCTCTCTGACTAGAGACTCCAAATAAACTGCCATTCTATAACATAGTCTGATTGAGTTACACCCAAAAGGGATAATAAGGCACATTCTATATCTTCATCCCAGTAATTGAAAACAATAATGTTGCTTAAAGCAGGGCAAGAGACAGAGTTTGGCTTGCCACTAGAGACCTCCCTGAAGACTGACATCAATACATATCAATACTTGTGGTAGACACTGCCAACACTCACAAATATCCATATTCTCCTCTTCTTTCTGGACACATGGCTAAATCTCGTTTCCTAGCACCCTTGCTGGTAGGTGGTCCGATGTGACTGAATTCAGGCCAGTGGAATGTGGGTGAAGATGATGTACACCATTTCTAGTTCTTGTTTTTGCAAAAATCTCCTACACTAGATTCTTCTCTCTAGCCCTTCTCTGGAAGCCTTGGAGGCCATAAATTAAAGATGGTGGAATCATAAGATGGAAGGACTCATGTCACCAAAAGACTGCATGGGGGCAAAGCCCCTCTTGCTGACTATATTCTGCTGTGATATGAGCAAGCAATTTTATCATTTAAGCTACTGAGATTTGGGGGGTTGTTTTTTTTTTACAGCAGTTAGCCTATCTTGACTATTATAGCAATGGGTACCAGAAGTGGGGTTCAAACCCTATAGGCATACAGTTAATCAACTAGCTATCATTCAGTAGATTATATTACCAATCAGCCCACTTTTATCCATATTTTCCACAAGGATAAGCTGTGAGATTTTGTAAAATGCTTTGTATAAATCAAAAATTATTATGTGTACTACTTTTTCCTGATCCACTGGAGGACTTATTCTGATTTTTTTTTTTTTAGATATGGAGTAGGAAACCCTGGTGGCACAGTGGTTAAGCGCCATAGCTGCTAAACAAAAGGTCAGCAGTTCGAATCCACCAGGCACTCCTTGGAAACTCTATGGGACAGTTCTACTCTGCCCCATAGGGTGGCTATGAGTCAGAATCGACTCGATGGCAGCGGGTTTGGGTTTAGATATGGAGTAAGTGTGGTCTGACTTGTGTATAGTGAACCCGTGGTGGTCCCTAATGACTTCTTTGGCGGGGGGGGGGACCAGGTACTCACAAACTACCTCTTTATAATAGGAACTTTTTTTCCCTCCTAGGAAACATCCTCAAATTTAAAACCACCAATTGCCGTTGAGATGATTTTTACTCATGGCGACCCCATGTGTAGCAGAGTAGAACTGTGCTTCAAAGAGTTCTCAATAGCTGTAACCTTTTGGAAGGTTTCCAGGCCTTTCTTCTGAGGTGCTTCTGGGTA
This sequence comes from Elephas maximus indicus, assembly GCF_024166365.1. Classification (NCBI taxonomy): domain Eukaryota; kingdom Metazoa; phylum Chordata; class Mammalia; order Proboscidea; family Elephantidae; genus Elephas; species Elephas maximus. The sequence continues at coordinate 135,275,573 of NC_064846.1, forward strand.
GACTCGACTCGAGCCTCCAACCTTCAGTTAGCAGCAGAGTGCATTAACTGTTTGCTCTACCCAGGGACTCCTTACAGTTCTATATTTCCTCAAAGTCCACATTTCATCTCTTTTTGTAAAGCAAGACAATTGTTCTTTTTTAGTAGATTGACCTGTCAGAAATTCAAGCTGGATTCAAAAGAGGACGTGGAACCATGGATATCATTGTTGACGTCAGGTGGATCCTGGCTGAAAGCAGAGAATACCAGAAGGATGTTTACCTGTGTTTTATTGCCTATGCAAAGGCATTCGACTGTGTGGATCATAACAAATTATGGATAACATTGGGAAGAGTGGGAATTCCCGAACATTTAATTGTGCTTGTGAGGAACCTGTACATAGATTAAGAGACAATGGTTCAAACAGAACAAGGGGATACTGAGTGGTTTAAAGTCAGGAGAGATGTGTGTCAGGGTTGTATCCTGTCACCATACTTATTCAATCTGTATGCTGAGCAAATAATCTGAGAAGCTTATTTGAAGACTATATGAAGAAGAATGGGGCATCAGGATTGGAGAAAGACTCATTAACAACCTGCATTATGCAGATGACATTATGCTTGCTGAAAGTGAGGAGGACTTGAGACACTTCCTAATGAAGATCAAAGACCACAGACTTCGGTATGCATTGCACCTCAACATAAAGAAAACAAAAATCCTCACAACTGGACCAATGAGCAACATCATGAAAAATGGAGAAAAGATTGACGTTGTCAAGGGTTTCATCTTACTTGTATCCACAACCAACACCCATGGAAGCAGCAGTCAAGAAATCAAAAGATGCATTGCATTGGTCAAATCTGCTACAAAAGACCTCTTTAAAGTGTTCAAAAGCAAAGATGTCACTTTAAGGACTAAGGTGCACATGACCCAAGCCATGCATGGTATTTTCAATTACCTTGTATGCGTGAGAAAGTTGGACAATGAATAAGGAAGACCCAGGAAGAATTGACACCTTTGAATTGTGGTGCTGGACAAGAATATTGAATATACTATGGACTGCCAGGAGAACGAACGAATCTGTTTCGGAAGAGGTACAGCCAGAATGCTCTTCAGAAGCAAGGATGGTGAGACTGCGTCTTACATACTTTGGCCATGTTATCAGGAGGGGCCAGTCCCTTGAGAAGGACATCATGCTTGGTAGAGCAGAGGGTCAACGAAAAAGAGGAAGACCCTCAATGAGATGGATTGACACAGTGGCTGCAACAATGGGCTCAAACATAGCAACGGTTTTGAGGGTGGCGCAGGACCAGGCAGTGTTTCATTCTGTTCTACATAGGGTTTCTATGAGTCAGAACCTACTTGACGGCACCTAACAGCAACAACAACCTTCCTTTAATGTAGGAAAAATACATACTTCTACCACTTCACAGAAAATGCCAGAATCTTATGACAGTTTAACTCTATTTATTCCCCTCCTGCCACAATAACTTACATTTACTGAGTGCATGTTATGTGCCAAAGTTATAAGCACTGCCAATGTATTAACTCATGTCATCCCCACTGCAACCCTTTGAAAAGGAACCCTGGTGGTACAATGGTTAAGCGCTTAGCTGCTAACCTCAAGGTTGGTGGTTTGAACCCATCAGTGGCTCCGCAGGAAAAAGATGTGGCAGTCTGTTCCGGCAAAGATTATAGCCTAGGAAACCCTATGGGTCAGTTCTACTGTGTCATATAGCGTCGCTATGAGTCGGAATTGACTGGACGGCACACAACAACAATAACAGTAACTCTTTGAGGTTGGTAGTTTATCATCCCCATTCTCCAGTTAAGAAAACTCACGCACGTAGAGATGAAGCAGTTTGCTCAGGGGGTTCCCAGCTTATAAATGGCAGAGCTGGGATTCAAATTCCAGCAGTCTGCCCTCAGACTACTCTGCTGATGCCTCGGCTGGGTTTGGTTTGTTTTTGCTATGGTTTGCCTCCTTTCCCCAACGAATCATCTCCACTGTCCCCTCCCCAGCAATGTCCTGGTGCGCATGGAAGAGGCACTTCATCCCGGCAAGATTCCACATTAACAGGCTGAAAAAGGAAGGCCAGACCACTGGGCAGTTTAAGCTGTGTCCCGCCACCCCCAGCAAGGGGAAAGAAAGCATTCTTGGCACTGCCACCACTCCTCAGCCCTGACATCCATGAAGCCCACCAAAGCCACTCTCTTGGACACCCACTCTGTTGCTACCTGGTAACTTTGCTTGGAGCACTTGGGGGGCAAAGGAGAGGGAACACGCCTGCGATGTAATTAACACTATAACAACTTGTTTCCCCCTTGGAGAATTACACCATTAGCTGCTTCAATTGTGCATGAAATATAAATTACATTACTCGGAGGCATCATGTCTGAGCAGACGCGATGCTAAGTGACGAGGCTTTCCACGGTGCATCCCACTCCCCAGCCAGCGGGTCAAAAGGAACACAAGCCATGAGGCCTAAAGCCAGCAGATCTGCCCTGTCAGGGAGACTCTTTTCTGGTGGCCTAGGGTGTCAGGCAGGTGGCCCAGTCACCCTCTTCCATCATCCTCAGCTTCCCCCCTCCCCCGCATTTTCTTAAAGGGAGTGGAGCCTTGGACTGCCCTCTTCACATTCCCAACCCCCCACACACAAGCAGAAAAAAAAAAGAGATGCTTTCTTCTTACGGGTTGTGTATGTGTGTGTCTATGCGAGTGCGTATGTGTTTTGGGAGCCAGTATTCATCTGTCAGGCTGACCTGGAAGTGGGTGGGCAAATCCACTTGAGAAGTGAGGGAGGTAATTCTTTACTAGTCAGATCCAAACTTGTTCCCCAGCATTCATGCATCCTTCCATTCATTGGTTTTTGCTGAAAGTACTCCAATTCTCCACCTGACCAGTCCTCACAGCTTCCTACTTTCTTTCGACACTAGCTCTCTAGGCACTAACCTGAATCAGCGTGAGACACTCACTGGTTGATAAGCTATTTGCCGGGGTTGGTCAGTCATCCTTCTTTGAGGACAGTAAAGGAACTTTCCAAATCCTGGTGTCACGAGAAGGTGCCCTTGCTTTTTTGGAAGAGACACAGGCTAATTTGTATCCGCTTCCATTGTGACAGGGGCGAGTGACACTAGGTACGATTAACAGCGACCACAAGTGTGCCATTTATGAGGCTACCACACCTCCAATCCAGGGGACCCATTTGCCCCTTTCTAGCACTCTGGTGCCTAGTCTCACGGGTATATTGGGACGGGCCACCCCTGGGCTCAATCAACAGCTGCCAGGCAGGCTCAGAGCCAGCGTCCTCTCGCCAGAGCTCCTGTTAGGGCAGGAAGTTTAGAAACCCAGCCTGAAGCTGCAGGAGATATTTGGGAAAATATCGTGCAATTACTCTAATGACAGCTGTACAAATCACACAACCACCCTTCAAATCCCCTGCTGCCGAGCAGAGCCAAAAACTGGAAGAGCCAAAACCCACATATGGATACAGGGAGACCTCTGGAAGCTGTCCCTGTGGAGGGTCTGGGCGAGCGGGGAGGAAGGGAGTGGAGCTGAGGAAGCTGCAGGGGCTTGGGCTCTGCCTGGGAGGGGAGGGGGCCACGGACCATGCCCCCGGACCCCTTCAGACCAGACGCAGCCCAGGGAGATTCGGCTCTCTGTCCTCTCTGCCCAGCCTCCCACCTCCTACTCCCATCCAGGCCCTCATAGTCCAGGAGACTCTTTGAACAGGGCACACAGGAGACGGGGTGACAGCTGTCAGCGTCTGTTATTACCCTGGCTTGGGAAGCCTCCGCCATTCTGTAAATCCAAATATTTTCTTGGACTTTGATCAAGACCCAGACCAAGCCTGTCCTCCCCCATCTCTCACAGAGCAGTCCGAGGTTCCCTCCCACCCTCTGGTCAGAACACCTAAAAACACTCAATTGCGCTATGCAGTCCGCCTCTTGATTCCCTGTTCCCTTAGAACCACCTGCTGTGAAAAATCACAGAACTGCCAGATGGGGACTGGGAGGGGCTTCTGCTTCAGATGTCTCTCTCTTTCTCTCCCTGGCTGTACCATAGTTCTAGGCACATCCAACACCAAACCCATTGCCGCAGAGTCGATTCTGACTCATAGAGACCCTATAAAGCAGAGCTGAACCGCCCCATTGGGTTTCCGAGGACTGGCTGCAGGATTCGAACTGCCGATCTTTTGGTTAGCAGCCTGAACTCTTAACCACTGTCCCACCAGGGCCCTCTAGGCACCTAGTAGGTGTTTAATTATAGAACTGCAGAACCATAGGAAAGGGTTGTTCTTCTGGGGTGTTTAATAGGATAGGTATAGGGGTTGCAATGAGTCAGAATCAACTTGATGGCACACACACAACAACATTAATGTCTTCACTTTAGAGACTGGAAAACTGAGACCTAAGAGACACAGAGGTAGTTAACATGTACTCAGTGTTTGTGAGGCACTTTTGCTAGGCTCTGGACCAGACACCAGGGACACGCATACGAGGAAGCCAGCATCTCCGCCCCTGGGTTGAGGGATTACAGTTGAATGAAAGGGTGGGATGACTCAGTGTCCTTCTTTTGAGTATTGTAGATGAAAGGGTTAGAGTTGCAGAGAAACATGACCCTGGGATCCAGCTCCCGAGGAGTCCTGAAAAACTTACTGCAAAGGAAAACAGGAGAAGGAAGACTCAGGCTCTGAACCTTGGCTGGAAGGGCTGTCCCCTGCCTATAGATTAGATGAGAGCTGGAAGGATATTGGAGTCCCTGGGTGGCAGAAACAGTTAAACACTCAACTATTAACCAAAAAGTTGGCAGTTTGAACCAGGCCTTCAAACAGTTTGACCCCCTGCTGAGAATTTGCATTTTGGCCCCAGATACACTGAATCAGAATCTATAGTTTAACATGATCGCCAGGTGATTCTTATGTATACACAAGCATCTTGTGTGTACATAAGAATCACTAGGGGATCTTGTTAAAATGTAGATTTTGATTCAGTATTTCTGTTGGTGAAATGCAAGTTCTCAGTAGGCAGTCAAACTGAAAATGACCAATTAAGCCCTGGTTTGAACCCACCCAGAGGAGCCTTGAAAGAAAGGCCTGGCAATCTGCTTCTAAAGGTCACAGCCTTGAAAACCCTACAGAGTGCAGTTCTACTCTGTACACATAGGGTTGCCATGAGTCGGAATCGACTCTATGGCAACTGGTTTGGTTTCTGGAAAGATATTATATAGGCTGTCTGGTCTAGTGCAGAATCTGAAAAGATTAATGATTTTCTCAAGGTCGAAGCAGCTCCTAACATAATTAATAAAAATTAAGAAAAGAGAATAACAATAGCTACCATTTATTGAAAGGTTACCACGTGGCAGGCCTGGTGCTGAGTCCTTTGCCCATATTATCTTTGCAGTAGAAAAGGTTACTGCTTATGGCTGTAGCCTCCGTTGCCAGACTGCTCTGAGTTCCAATCTCGGCTCTATCACCTCCCAGCTATGTGACCTTAGGCAAGTCACGGAACCTCCTTGTGCTCCTGGCTCTGTCTGTAGAAGGGAAAGACAAATAGTTCTTAGCTCATTGGTTTGTTGTAGGAATTAAATGAAGTAATATCTATAAAGAGCTTGTTGTTGTTGTTATTTGCTGTCAAGTCAGCTCTGACTCGTGGCGACCTTATGCATAACACAACAAACCATTGCCTGGTCCTGTGCCATCTTCATGATCATTGGTATGTTTGAGTTCATTGTGCCTATTGTGTTAGTCCATCTCACTGAAGGTTTCCCTCATTTTCTCCGACCCACTGCTTTACCAAACATTATGACCTCTTCTAGCAATTGGTTTTTCCTGATGATGTACCCAAAGTAAGCAAGACGAAGTCTCTCCATCCCTCTCTTCTAAGGAGCATTTTGGCTGTACTTCTTCCAATATGGATTTGTTCATTCTTCTAGCAATCCACGGTATATTCAATATTCTTCGCCAACACCACAATTCAAATGTGTCAGTTCTTCCTAGAATCTACCAGGGAGCTGTTTAGAAATTCAGATTCTTAGGCCTTGCTCCAGACCTGCTGAATTTTTTTTTTTTTGCTAGACCCCTAGGGGAGGCCATTCATATGCATGTTAGAAGCACTGGTCTGGGAAGAGCACCTGGCCCATAGCACGTGCTCTGTAATTGTTGGCTGCTATTATCCTCTCATCTAATCCTTGTAGCACACTCACAGGTCAGAAAACTGCAACTTCAAGAAGGTAAGTGTGGAATCCCAGGCCCTGCATCCAGGAGGAGGCAGGGTCTCAGTGCAAAAAGAGTAAGCAATCAGACTAGTTTGCCCGGAACTGAAGGGCTTTCCGTGCTAAAACTGGAAGCATTCTTAGGAAAGCCAGCACGGCTGGCCCCCCAAGTGCAGAGAGCTCCAAGTCTCTGGGGTCCTGGCCAGTAAGGCACACAGCATCATTACAAAGTTCCTTTTTTAAAATTGTGGTAAAATATACATAATATAAAATTCCCCATTTTAAAGCACACGATTCAGTGGCATTAAGTACGTTGACAATGCCGTGCAACCATCACCACTATCTAGTTCCAGAACATTTGCCTCACTCCAAATGGAAACCTCACAGCCATTAGCAGTCACTCCCCATTGCCTCTCCCCCCAGCCCCTGGCAACCATTAACCTGCTTTCTGTCTCTACGGATTTGCCTATGGGTTCTGGATATTTCATATCAACGTTTGTCCTTTTTTGTCTGACTTCTTTCACTCAGCATTATGTGTTCAAAGTTCATCCATACCGTAGAATGTATCAGAACTTCACTCCTTTTTGTGGCTGACTAATATTCCATTGTATAGCTATACCACATTTTGTTTATTCATTCTTCTGTTGATGGACATTTAGGTGGTTTCCACCTTTTGGCTACTGTTGAGTAATGCTGCAGCGAACATTGGCATACAAGTCTCTGTTTGAGTACTTGCTTGCAACTCTTTTGAGTATATACCTAGGAGCGGACTCGCTGGGTCATATGGTAGTTTTGTTTGACTTGTTGAGGAACAACATGCATTTTTAAGTTCCCCTATGAGTCAGGCACTGAGAAAACCCTTAAGATCCAGACAGAAACAACACTTGAACTCTGCCCTTGAGGACCTCCCAGCCCAGGGGTAAGACAGCAGACCTTCTGGATGAGGCCCAGGCAGCCCCCTTCTGGTGACGGCCCAGGTTGGAGAGCTTCCATTTTTCTTTGCCCTTCTCTGCACCTTCCTTTGGGGAACTGGAGGAACATTTACTCTGGGATGAGCCAGCTCCAGGGATTTGTGTTGCTCAATTAGACTGAAGGAAACCAATGGGGGTTAAAGGCAGTGAATGGAAAACACAGAAGTGTGTTATGGTCCTTGACTGTGCAGCCATCAGCTCCAGCGAATTCAGGATGGGGGAGGAAAGGCCATCAATTTCTGGATCCAACTTTGGGGTCGGAGGACCAATTTCAAAGCAAAAGCATGAAAATCCCTCTTTGCTTTCGTGAGGAAACCCTCCACCGGGCAGCACCTCTCCCTGAGTGGGTCAGGTATGGCCACGTTGAAGTGGTAGGGGTGGGAGGGCCTATGGGGGCATGCTCAATGCCTGAATGATGCTTACCATTCAGGAGCTTCCTGAGTATTCCAGCTAATTAATGGCCTTCAGTCACTCTCCTGGTTCTCTTGCTGTGACTTCACTCAGAGCCCCCTGAGGAGCAATGCCAGGTGAAGCCTGTTAAGGAGAGGAGGGAGGGTGAGCCAGGAGACACCCACCACCCAGGCTGCAGCAGGAAGCTGGGTTGTCTCTCTCACCCAAGGCCCAGAGGGATGGGAACTTGGCTTTGCTGATTCTTTCAGGTTAGAAGCCAAGATGGAGCTAGAGAAGTGAGAGCAGAAGGAAAAAGGAGGAGGAGAGCGCTTTTCCAGAAGGAAATAATGACCAGAAGGGCTCCAAGTCAGGATTGGGGGGTGGGAGGGCACACGCATGCTGCTGCTAAGGTTGTGTGTAATGAAGAAGGGGAGAGTGAAGGGTGAGAGGTCAGCGGAGGCCAGCCTCAAAGCTGTCTCCAATAATGTTTACACTCACCGACCCAGGCGAACAGGCTGTTTTTTTTTTCTCTCTCCACTGTAAACACTTCAGCTTTCACCTCCACCAGGCACTGAACCCCAAAGTGGGGCCCTTATCTTCCCGCCCCTCCCACCAACCTGTCCCTGTTGCCATGGAAACTATCTCCGGGGTAAAGCGATCTCTACTTGCAACCTCCCTGCTTTCAGCACCAATCAATCAAACCCCCCAACCCCATCTCTAAGGGGGAGGTCCTAGGGGAGTGTAAGGAAAGAGAGAAATTAAACACAGGAAAAAGAACAACAACAGTAATGAAAAATGAACAAAGAGAGGGGGTGATGTAATTCCGGCCATTGATCAATTCCTTTTGTCCCTCCAGCAACCATAGTTTTCCTTGTGCTTTAACTCCCTAAAAGAGGAAGGAACACTCAGTGGGTGCTTTCCAGAGCCTTCAGGGCTGGACACACAGCCGTACTTCTGGCCAGTGGGGCCTTGGAGGATTTGCCTTCCAACTTGCCATTCTCCTCCTTTAAAAGAAGGTCACTGGTAACTAGAGATAGGCTGGAGCTCACCTGCCAGAGAGAGAAAGGTCATAACTGAGTTGACCATTGAAGATTTATTTCCTGTGGCAGATTGTATTTTGCAAAATGACTTGAAACAATAGTTTCTGCCCTACATGCTCTTCCAGAACCTTGTCATTCCAGCTTTAAAGGTGGAGTCTAGGTCTCCTCCCTTGAACCTGGGCAGGCCTTGCAGCTGTCTCTATGAGCGGAATATGGCAGAAGTGATGTTATGTGACTTCTGAGGATAGATCATAAAAGGTAATATGACTTCCACATGGCTCTTTCTCAGGACATCATCCTAGGAGCCTAGTCGTCATGCTGTGAGGAGGCCCAGACTACAGGAAGAGGCCACAAGCAGATGTTCCTGACAATTACCCCCACTGAGGTCTCAGCTAACACCAGGGTCAACTGCCAGACATGCAAGTGAGGAAGCTTTTGAGATGACTCCATCATCAGCCATGGTTTGACTGAAACCACACAGAAGAATCAGCTAGCTTAGCACAACAAATCCCCAGAACCATAGCAGATGATGATAAACCAAAACCCGGTTGCCGTTGAGTCGATTCTGACTCATAGCTACCTTATAGGACAGAGTAGAACTGCCCCGTAGAGTTTCCAAGGAGCGGCTGGTGGATTCAAACTGCTGACCTTTATGGTGAGTAGCTGTAGCTCCTAACCACTGTGCCACCAGAGATGATGATGACGATCATGATTGATTATTGCTGCTTTATGCCACTAGGTTTGGGGTGGGTTGGTTCACAACAATAAAAAACTAGAGTCAAGACGGACATTAGGAATTAGAAGCTTGGATTCTATTGCAAGATTTGCTACAACAAACTCATTTTAGCTTCTCAGCTTGTTTCCCTCCAAAAACACAGGTTTGTTTCTTGTGACCTGGTTGATGGTTGGTTTCAGGCTGGGTGCACGCAGCAATAATCAGTCACTTTATTCTGATTATAAAATGCTGTGAGGGATACAGGTGACGATTATGGCCCATGTGGCAATTTTGTGTTCCAAAAGAAACAGACATCACATTTCGACTGGACATTCGCCTTAGCAGTTTGCCCATGGATGTCAATCTTAACCATGCCATCTGATACTCTATAAATGGTCTATTCTTTGTTAGTAACAAAACCGATGGACTACCTGTACGTTCTCCCGTTACCTCCTTCTATTTGTGAAGTACTGTCCAATTTTCAATCCTAACTGGTTATTGGCTCCCCTGTAGGTAGCTGTCACGTTGTTTTCTGCTCACAGTGAGACTTTTTGAAAGTTGTATACATCAGTGGCGTAGTAGTTAAGAGCTACGGCTGCTAACCAAAATGTCAGCAGTTCGAATCCACCAGGTGCTCCTTGGAAACCCTATGGGGCAATTCTACTCTGTCCTATAGAGTTGCTATGAGTTGGAATCGATTTGATGGTAATGGGTTTTTTTTTTTTTGGACCCTCAGAATTTCTAATTCAGTAGGTCTGTAGTGAGGTCCAAGAATGTGCTTGTCTAACAGCTCTCAGATGATGATGATGATGATGATGGCCCATGGATCACACTTTTGATAGTCCTGGTACACACGGCCACCTCCGTTCCTCTTCAAATTCCTATTCAACCCTTCATTGTGGTTCCTGTGACGGTCACCAATGCTTTTGTAATAGTCAGATCTAATGACCGCTGCTCATTCCTTAACCTCCTTTGACATCTCTGCATTATTATATGCCATGGACCACTTTTCCTTCTTGCAGCTTCTCCTACTTGACCTCCTGCTACACACCTCTTCTAGTTCTGAACCTACCTTATCACTCTTTCTTCATCTCTTTCCCTTGCTGTATTAGTTTCCTGGGGCTGCTGTAACAAATCACCACAACGTGCAACAACAGAAACTTATTTTCTCACAGTTCTGGAGGCTAGAAGTCTGAAGTCAAGGTGTCGGCAGGGCCATGTTCTCTTTGAAGGCTTTAGGGGAAGATTTTTATCTCATCTTGCTTCTTGTAGTATCAGGTGATCCTTGGCTTATGGCAGCACAACTGCAGCCCCTACCTCTGCCTTCACCTGACTGTACTCCCTTGGTGTCTCTTCTCCTCTTTCTATGAGGACACCAGTCATATTGGATTTGAGCTCACTCTAATGACCTCCTTGTAACTAATTACGTCTGCAAAGACCCTATTTCCAAATAAGGTCACATTCACAAGCACCTTAGGGTAGGAATTCAACATATTTTTGGGGGGATACAATTCAACCCATAATACTTGCCCATCTCAATGGTTGGCATTCTCTAATGTTCTCTTCTTGATCTTTTCTGATTCTACCCTTTCTTCCTGGTTCCTACTGTCATCTACCATCTATACACCAATGCCTTCCAAATTTATGGCTACACCTGTAGCCTCTCTCCTGATGTCCAGGCCCATATTTCCATCAGCCTACTGGGCATCTCCATCTGGGTGTCCTGAAGGCATTCAACACGGCCAGTACCATCCTCCCATTTTCCTTGGTAAACCTGCTTTATATCCCTTATTCCCTTAGCCACACAAGCTAGTTACCTCTTCCTCAAATCCGAATGATCATCAGGTCCTAACCATAAATGTGTCTCCAGTTCCCTTTCTCCTCTCTAATTCTTCCCCACTCTGAACCGCTACCCCTTTGTTTGGGCCCCCAGTAGCTCTTGCCTGGCTTCCTAAGTGCTTTTCTCACCCCTAGCCAATTTCCCTGCCTCTCCATTTGTGCACACCATTACCAGTTAGATTTCTGACATAGAGATCAGTGACCCTCCATAACCGAGGCAGACACTGTAAGTGCTCCTCCCAGGCCCTCTGATTTCTTTGTAAATATTGGCTCCCAGGATGCCTTGACTCCTTGTTGAGGGACTGACCTCAGTCTGCCTGAACAACTTCCTATGCCATGGGGCATGGACAGCCAAAGTGCCTGGGGGAGCCCTTAACCAGTGACTGTTGGGTGGATAGGTATAAGTTCTCCAGCTCCCTTGCCTCCGTTGAGACTACTTTGAGGTGTGACGTATACTGTCTCCAAAGCGCCCCTGCAGAATTGAGATAAAGCTGCCTTCCCTGGGATTTAGAATCACACCCTGGCTTGGTTTCTTTTCTTTTCTTTAAGCTTTTTTTCTTCCTTTCCAGCTTTTCCTGGTAACATCTCTTAATAAATCATTTTCACAAGAAATCTGATATCAGAATTGGCTTCTGGGGACCTTGATTTAAGCCAAGAACTTATAGGATAAAATTAAAACTTCTTAACCTGGAATTCAAGGCCTTTAGAAATCAGGTCCTAACAATGTTTCCGGATTTATCTTTCCCATGTCTCATCGGACATTACAGCCATATATAGGAGTTGCATCCCGAGAATATCCCATGTGCTTCCAGACTCTGTGGCTCTAACGATGTATTGCTTCTTTGGGAAATGCCAATCCAGCTAATCCTTGAAGGCCCAGCACAGATGTCATCTCCTCTGTGAAGCCTTTTGAAATCTCTCTTCTGGCATCACTGTCCACGTTCCTTTTGTCCTTATATTTCGTATATTTCCCTGGTACAATACTTACTGAGTTAATGGCACGTAAGTCTGTTTCCCATATTCAGATGCAAACTCCCTAAGGCATGACCAGGTTTTGTTAATTTTTGTATTCTCAGCACCTTGCAGAGTATTTGACCATTAGTACCGAAGACCAAACCCACTGCCATTGAGCCTATTCTGATTCATAGCGACCTTGTAGGACAGAGTAGACCTGTCCCATAGGGTTTCCAAGGTTGTAAATCTTTACAGAGTAGACTCCCACATTTTTCTTCTGAGGAGTGACTGGTGGGTTTGAAACACTGACCTTTCTGTTAGCAGCCAAGCTCTTTAACCACAGCACCATCAGGGCTCCTGACCCTTAGTAAGTGCTCAATAAGTGTTGAATGAGTGAATTTTATGTAAGGAAGCAGAATTTAGCACTTACCATGTGCCAGCACTGTTCTAAGCCTTATACAATTAATAACTCCTTTAATTCTCATAACACTAGCACGAGGCCCAAAAACCAAACCAAACCCATTGCTGTCGAGTTGATTCTGACTCATAGTGATGCTAGGTACTGTTATTACCTTACAGAGGAGGAAATTGAGGCCTAGAGAGGTTAAATGACTTGCCCAAGGTTGCAGAGTGAGTAAATAGTAGAGTCAGACTTTGAAAGGCAATCTGACTCCAGGGCCCAAGATCTTCACCACTACGCTATGCTGACTTAAGACAATTTTTATAACAAGTGTTGCAGATGAGGTTCACAGGCTATTTAAGGTATTAATACCTTTGCTTTTAGGCAGAGAAGAAAACTGAAACAAAGAGGGGAAATGACTGAGTTTTATATGGGTTGTAAGTGGCAGCAGTAGAAATCGAATCCTTTTTTGCTGACTCCTAATCTAATCCTCTCTCTACAAACCAGAAGAGATGGGCCTTGAGAGCATCTCATGATAAATACTCTTGTTTGAGAGTCAATGCCACTAGTCTGGGTACCAGCCAGTAAAAACAGGGAGGATAGTTGTTGTCAGGGAGACCTGGTTCCTTGGGGGAGGATGCACCGTCGCTAGTTATGGGCTAACAGTGGTCGTGTAAATTTTCATTCTCAGTGAGTGTATCTTCCATGACTGATGGTCATAGGTAGAATTGCTTGGGCTTTAGATTTGTGGACCTGATGCCCATAAACCACATTTTCATATAGAATACATGTCTGAGGAGAAGCAGGCATGTTTTAATCTCATGAGTTACAGCCCTGCCTCCCTCTAAAACCTCTGAGCCAGCCTCCGATGAGTGAAGAGGTTGCTGTGGCAAGGAAAAAACTCACCCAGTGCCTCACAGCCTCTCTTCCCAGCTTCCTCCTCAGAGACCTACATCTATTTACTCTGTAGGAGGGGAGGATGCTCTAATCGGTTTTTAAGGGTCCTTGCTGCCTCAGAGTGGCATGAAGAGATGTGCGCATGCAATTTTGGTCTCTCAGTCATGATTCCCAATACTTATTGACAGCTGAGTGGTTCGACAATGGATTTGGTTACAAAGGATGATGGTGGTGGCGGTGGTGTGTGGGTGTGTATTGTGCGTGCATGTGTGTGTGCTTCTTCCCAACCAAGTCAGCTCTGCATATCAGGTCTTTGTAATGCTGGGTTACTTTGGGGTTGGCCAAGTGGGAGGAAAGAAGGTGTGCTTGCTGGAAAGCTTCCAGAAGAATGGGACTTGCTATAGATGGACAGACCTGTTGGCCATCAAAGCACACAAATCACAAGCAAGCCTTGTGCCAGGAAGGGGTGCTGTGGGAAATGGTGATAGATTTCAGACCGGTACAGGTGTATTTGAACTGTGGTTTGGGCAAAAAAATATTGAATATATTGTAGACCGTCAAAAGAATAAACAATCAGTCTTAGAAGAACTACAACCAGAATGTTTCTTAGAAGTGAGGACGACGAGACTTTGGCTTGCTTACTTTGGACATGTCATCACAAAAGAGAAGTCACTAGAAAAGGACATCATACTTGGTAAAGCAGAGAATCAGCGAAAATGAGGGAAACCCTCCATGAGATGGAGTGACACAATAGCCTCAACAACGGACTCAAACATACCAATGATCATGAAGATGGTGCAAGACTGGGCAACGTTTTGTTCTGTTATACGTAAGGTTGCCATGAGTCAGAGCCAACTCCGTGGCAACTAACAACAATGACAGCAGGTGCAAACCCTAGCAGGTGCTGATTTGAGAGAGGGTGGATAGTGGGTCCAGAACTGGGTATGAACCAAATGGAGCTGGGACAGGCACATACGACCTGGGGTGCACAGATGCTTGGATGAGAATTGGACCAGATGTCGGGAGATTTGACTCAAGAAGGCAAAGGAGGCTCCGGGCAGAGCAGAGCAGGGCAGAAGCTAGACCTGGACATGGGCAGGGGATCAAAGGGCTGGTATTAAAAGACACAGGGAGCAGGCAACTGGGGCCCAAGTGCAGCTTTACCTAAAAAGGGAGCAAGATAAGCACTGAGCCAGGCAGGGGCCTCAGAGAAGTTTGCTCTCCCTGGAAGGATTTTTGTTGTAGTTGTTGGGAGAACTTTTGCGGCTGTATAACTCCAAGGGTCCAAGAAGCCTCAATCCTAAAATAACCTCATCCTTCACTTGGCTTAAACCCTGGTGGCGTAGTGGTTAAGTGCTACGGCTGCTAACCAAAGGGTCAGCAGTTCGAATCCACCAGGCGCTCCTTGGAAACTCTATGGGGCAGTTCTACTCCGTCCTATAGGGTCGCTATGAGTCGGAATCGGCTGGACGGCACTGGGTTTGGTTTGGTTTTTTGGTTCACTTGGCTTCCAGGTTTTTCTCATCTCTCTGGCCACTCCTTCTTAGTTTCCTTTGCTGATTCCTTTTCACCTCCTTGACCTCTAAACTTTGAAGTGCCCTAGGACTCACTCTGAACCCTTTCTGTTCTCTGTCTACATCCTTTTCCTAGGTGATCTCATCCCATCTTATGGCTCAGAACAACCACCTCTATACTGAGGACTGGTGCTGGACATTTCCACTTGGACACCCAACAGCATCTCAGACTTACCCATGTTCTCCATCACCTCTTTACTCAAGTCTGTTCCTCCCACAGTCTTCTGTAGGTCAGTGTTAACAGCTCCATACTTCTAGTTGCTTAAAAGGCCTTAGGTGCATTCTTAAATTTTTTTTCTTCTCATCCATTCTTGGAGTAAATCCCTTTGGCAATACCTTAAAACATAGATCCAGGATCTGCCCCTTCCCACCCTTTCCACTCTGCCGCCCTGGTCCTGCCACCATCTGCTTTCACCTGCATTACTGCAGTAGCCTCCCAATTCACTAACTGGCTTCCATCTTTGTTCCCTTAGAGTCTGTTCTTAACACAGAAGCTTATGTCCTTTTAGAACATACGTCAGACTGTGTCACTTGCTACCTTCTAATTGCCCATGGATGCCAAGTAAAACCAAAGTCATCACAATGACCTGCCAAGCTGTACACAATCTGCCCCCCATCCCTCCATCTCATGGGTCTTCATTTCCTACCACTCTCCCCATTGCTCCCTCTGCTCTGGCCATGCTGGTATCCTTGCTCCTCCTCCAGCAGACCAGGCGCGCACCCATCTGAGGACCTTTGCCCTTGAGTTTCCCTCTGTTTGAAACACTCTTCCCCCCTCTCTCATCTCCTTCAGGTCTTGACCCAAAAGTCATCTTCTCAGTGACACCTTCCCCTACTGACTATCCTATTCAAAATTGCAACCCTATCAGTTTTCCCAACTCTTCCTAGCCCCCTTCCCTGATTTATTTTTATCCGTAGCTCTTTTCCAAATTGCTACCCATTTTACTCCCTCACTAGAATGTAATTTGGACTGTTTGGTTTACTACTGAATTCTTAATACCTAGAATGGGTCTGGCACAAAGTAAGGTGCTCAATAAGAACTTGTTGAACAAATAAATTTATTGCCTTGGGTATAATTTTACGCTGTTAGTAATCAGTATATTTTTCTTTTCCCCTCCCTTCCCCTCCCCTTTCTCTTACCCTGTGCTCCTCCTCCTCCCTTTCTCTCTCTCTCCCTTTCTTTCTTAACTAAATAATGCTTATTATACCCACAATTTCAGGGAGCCCTGGTGGTGCAGTGGTTAAGTTCTCAGCTGACAACCAAAAGGTCTGTGGTTAGAACCCACTAGCTGATCCATGGGAATAAGACGTGGCAGTCTGCTTCTGTAAAGACTTATAGCCTTGGAAACCCTATGGGGGCAGTTCTACCCTGTCCTATAGTGTCACTATAAGTTGGAATTGACTTGATGTCAGTGGGTTTGGGTTATACCTTCAATTTCTGTAGTGTTTTACAATTTTTAATACCCTCTTCCACACGTTATCTCATTTTCTCTTCATAACAACCCTTTGGGGTCAACTGAGCAAGTTCTCCCATCTTCCTATGTATGATTGAGAGGTCAATTTTAGGCAAAGGGAAATAAAGCTGGGCTTCAAACTGGTTCAAACCCCTGCTGAGAATTTGCATTTCTACTCCAGATATGCTGAATCAAAATCTACATTTTGACAAGATCCCCAGGTGATTCTTACGTATAATACATTTTGAGAGCCACTGCTGTACTAGTGGAGCCCTGGTGGTGCAGTGGTTAAGAGCTTGGCTACTAACCAGAGGTCAGAAGTTCAAATTCATCAGCCACTCCTTGGAAACCCTATGGGGTAGTTCTACTCTGTCCTACAGGGTAGCTATAAGTCAGAATCAACTCAACAGCAGCGGGTTTGCTTTGGTTTTGATGGATCTACTAGTGCTTCTCAGAATTGGTCCCTAACCAGCAGTATTAGCATCGCCTGAGAACTTGTCGGAGCCCTGGTGGTGCAGTGGTTAAGAATGCAGCTAATAACTGAAAGGTCGGCAGTTCAAATCCACCAGCTCCTCCTTGCAAATCCTATGAGGCAGTTCTACTTTGTCCTATAGGGTCACTGTGAGTCAGAATTGACTTGACAGCAATAGATTTGGTTTTGTTTTTGAAGAACTTGTTAGAAATGCAAATTCTTAGCAGGGTTCGAACCAGAACTAACCTTTCGAAGCCCTGAAATAAAGCAGAGGCTATAGACATCCCATACCTTATTCTTTCTGCTCAGGTGTGGGGTTGTTCACTGGCAGCTGTGGGAGAGTTTCCAGTGTACGGACAGCTTTCCTTCCAGTGCCTGAGGCTCCCTGCTTCTCTGCCCTGGGCATGCTCAGTCAAGCACAGGTGCAACCCAGAAGTGCAGGGGAGTTAACGTCCCCAAGGCAACCCTCCGCATGGGAGATGGGAGTTGGTGGATAAAGTCCCCAGCCTCTCTGTCCTCTGGTGGGATGATTCTAAGACATGTTCCACATGGTTGCTGGGAAGTTCCCTGGGGAAGTGAGCCCCAGTTGCCCCTTTTATTGGTTTCCCTCCCTTCCTTGTCTCACTTTTCCGCTCCCTCTCTGTGCTTCCTGGGGCCACCTCTCAATCAAAGCGTCTATGTCCAAGTCCTTTCTCAAGGTTGGCTTCTGGGGGAACCAATACTGATACGGGAGGGAACCAGTTTTCTTCAATGATACTGAAAGAGCCTTCTGTAGCTCTGGTCTAGTGTTGCCAGATTTTGCAAATAAAAATATGGGAGGGCCAGTTAAATTTGAATTTCAGGTAGACAACAGATCCGTTTTCAGTATAAATGTATCCTATGCAATATTGGGGGCATACTTATACTAACGAAAATTCATTGTTTAGCTGAAATTCAAGTTTAACTGGGCATCCTGTATTCTATCTGGCAACCTTACACCTTATACCACAGTTGCAAAAAAGGATGAATTGATTAGGATAGGTGGATCTTTTAACCTTTAACATATCTAAGCTGGGAATAGTATGCATTCCATGGTCCTCCTGGGCACCCTGTACAGCCAACTGTGTGAGGACTAGTGTGGGAGAAATACTCCCCAAGGAAGTTAAGGGGAGGATGACCTCAAGGTCTGTCCCCTGAGGAGAAAACCCTACTGCCCTTTGAGGCAGTGATCATAAAGTTTCCCAGGTGGCAGCAGTAGGAGTAGCAGCAGCAGCCCAGTTGGCGGAAGCTCTCGATCTGGGGCCTGCATGTTATCACAGAACCAACAGCCGAAAATGGAAAGTTTTAGTCACACTCCTTTCATGGCAACAGTGAAATTGTGCTGCAGGGGAGAGCAATGATCTGTGGAGGCCCAGCTGCCCTGCTACTGGTCACTTCCCCAAAGAGCAGGGGCCCTGCTGGCCTGAGGCCTGGCAGCTGCCTGAATGCTGAGCCAGGGGCCTGACCAGGGTAGATCCAGGCCTTTCTGCATGTGGACTCTATGCTTTACCCTGACCTAAGCCCTTTACAAGTATTTAAAAAAAAAAAGGCTGCCATCCAGTCGACTCTTACTTATGGCGACCCCATGTGTGTCAGAATAGAACTGTGCTCCACAGCGTTTTCAATGGCTGATAATTTGGAAATAGATCACTAGGCCTTTCTTCTGAGGCACCTCTGGGTGGACTCAAATCTCCAACCTTTTGGTTAGCAGCCAAGCACGTTAACTATTAATACTTCACAGGTATTAGCCTATTTAATAAACTAACAACTGGATGACGTATGTACTACTATGAACCCCATTTTACAGATAAGGAAACTGAAGTGCGCTAAGACACAGCTAGGAGGTGGAAGATCCACTGTACAGACCCAGGCAGTGTGACACTCAGGCAGTGAGCCCTCCCTCTCAGTTACTATAACCCACTCCTCAGAACCATTCCTGGAATCATGAGATAGTGTGTATAAAGGCCCAGCACAAGATCAGGGTCCCGGGAGGAGTCTAAAGGTATTTATTACTGATGCTTGTTTTAGCATTACTATCATCTCCATCTTTCTACCCGTGCCCTGAAAGGAACTGTCCCGGGGTGATATTGACTGCGGTGACCAGGCTGCTCTGGCTTCTCCCTGAGGACAACTGGGCCACCCAGGCAGGCTCTTCGATCTCCTGATCCCCCTAGCCACAACTGCAGCCAACCCTTGCCTCCAAACCTCCAGGCCAAGAGTTATCACAAGTCCAGCAAGAGCTGCCAGTTCCCAGGAAAACCAGCCTGCAGAAGAGTCATGAGAATCCAAAGCTCCAGGCAAGCAGAAATCGAACAGTCTAGGCCAGGGGAAAATACAGGTATGTAGTCCCTGACTTAGGACACATTCAAGTTATAATGAACCGCACTTATGACTGCTTTTTTCCCCCTGTATATCTTTTTTTTTTATATCTTATGATTAGTAACACGAATATCATACAATTTTCAGTGTGCAATTTGCTGATGTCATCATATCTGTAAGTTTATATGTAATATTTCCAACCCTAAAAAAAAAGAAAGATCAGATTTATAAAGATGTTGTTAGGTGCCGTTGAGTTGGCACTGACTCATAGCAGCCCCACATACAACAGAATGAAACACTACCTGGTCCTGTGCCATCATCACAATCATTGCAGCCACTGTGTCAGTCCATCTCCTTGAGGGTCTTCTTCTTTTTCACTGCTCCCCTACCAAGCATGATGTCCTTCTCCAGGGACTGGTCCCTCCTGTAACATGTCCAAAGTACGTGAGACTGTCTCACCATCCTTGCTTCTAAGGGGGCATTCTGGCTGTACTTCTTCCAAGACAGATTTGTTTGTTCTTCTGGCAGTCCATGGTAGAATCAATATTCTTCACCAATACCCTAATTCAAAGGGTTCAATTCTTCTTTGGTCCTCCTTATTCATTGTCCAGCTTTGCCATGCATATGAGGTGATTGAAAACACCATGGCTTGGGTCAGGGGCACCTTAGTCCTTAAAGTGACATCTTTGCTATTTAATACTTTAAAGAGGTCCTTTGCAGCAGATTAGCCCAATGCAATGCATCATTTGATTTCTTGATTGTTGCTTCTATGGGCATTGCTTGTGGATCCAAGTAAAATGAAATCCTTTATAACTTCAATCTTTTCTCCATTAATTATGATGTTGCTCATTGGTCCAGTTATGAGGACTTATGTTTTCTTTATGTTGAGATGCAATCCATACTGAAGGCTGTGGTCTTTGATCTTCGTCTATAAGTGCTTCAAGTCCTCTTCACTTTCAGCAAGCAAGGTTGTGTCATCTGCATATCGCAGGTTGTTAATGAGTCTTCCTCTAATCCCCATGCTGCATTCTTCTTCATATAGTTCAGCTTCTTGGATTATTTGCTCAGCATACAGATCAAATAATACGATGAAAGGATACAACCCTGATGCACACCTTTCTTGACTTTAAACCACACAGTATCTTCTTGTTCTGTTCAAACAACTGTCTCTTGGTCTATGTACAGGTTCCTCATGAGTACAATTAAGTGTTCTGAAATTCCCATTCTTCACAATGTTATCTATTATTTATTACTATCCATGGAGTCAAATGCCTTTGCATAGCCAATAAAACACAGGTAAACACCTTTCTGATATTCTCTGCTTTCAGTCAGGATCCATTTGACATCAGTAATGATATCCCTCATTGTACATCCCCTTCTGAATCTGGCCTGAATTTCTGGCAGTTCCCTGTCAATATACTGCTACAACCACTTTTGAATGATCTTCAGCAAAATTTTGCTTGCATGTGATATTAATGATGTTGTTCGATAATTTCTGCATTCTTTTGGATCACCTTTCTTTGGAATGGGCACAAGTGTGGGTCTCTTCCAGTTGGTTGGCTGTCTTCTAAATTTCTTGGCAGAGACGAGTGAACACTTCCAATGCTGCATCCATTTGTTGAAACATCTCAATTGGTATTCCATCGGTTCCTGGAGCCTTGTTTTTCATCAATGTCTTCAGTACAGCTTGGACTTCTTCCTTCAGTACCATTGGTTCTTGATCGTATGATACCTCCCTAAATGGTTAAACGTTGACCAATCCTTTTTGGTACAGTGACTCTGTGTATTCCTTCCATCTTCTTTTGATGCTTCCTGCATCATTTAACATTTTCCCCGTAGAATCCTTCAATATTGAAGTTTTTCTTCAGTTCTTTCATCTTGAGAAAATGCCAAGTGTATTCTTCCCTTTTGGTTTTCTAACTCCAGGTATTTGAACATTTCATTATAATACTTGTGTTAGTCATCTAGTGCTGCTATAACAGAAATACCACAAGTGGATGGCTTTAACAAAGAGCAATTTATTTTCTCACAGTCTAGTAGGCTAGAAGTCCAAATTCAGGGGATCAGCTCCAGGGGAATGCTTTCTCTCTCTGTTGGCCCTGGAGGAACGTTTTTCTCGTCAATCTTCCCCTGGACTAGGAGCTTCTCTGCACAGGAACCCCGGATCTAAAGGATGAGCTCTGCTCCCAGTGCTTCTTTCTTGGTGGTATGAGGTCCCCCTTCTCTGCTCACTTCCCTTTCCTTTTTATCTCTTGAAAGATAAAAGGTGGTACAGGCCACACCCCAGGGAAACTCCCTTTACATTGGATCAGGAATATGACCTGGGTAAGGGTGTTATAATCCCACCCTAATCTTAACATAAAATTACAATCACAAAATGAAGGACAACCCCACAATACTGGAAATCATGGCCCAGCCAAATTGATACACACATTTTTGGGGGGACATAAGTCAATCCATGACAACACTTTGTCTTCTAGAGCTGCCCTTTGAAATCTTCTGTTCAGCCCTTTTACTTCATCATTTATTCCTTTTGCGTTAGCTACTCTGTGTACAAGAGCAAGTTTCAGAGTCTCTTCTGACATCTGTTTTGGTCTTTTCTTTCTTTTTAATGACATCTTGCTTTCTTCATGTATGATGTCCTTGATGTCATTCCATAACTCACCTGGTCTTCGGTTATTAGTGTTTAATGCATCAAATATACTTTTGATATGGCCTTTAAATTCAGGTGGGATATACTTATAAAGATATTGATAATAAAAGGCAATAACAAGGAAACTAAAAAAAATGAGGTATTTGACTTACGTTAGAACCAACTTATAACTGAGTCATCAGGACAGAAGCCGGTTGTAAGTGGAGGACTATATGTAAAACAAGCCATTTGCCATTGAGTCAATTCACCAGGTCTGTCTTCTGAGGCACCTCTGGGTGGGTCGAACCACCAATGTTTTGGTTAGCAGTTGAACGCTTAACCATTTGTGCCACCCAGGGACCCCTTAGGGGGAAACAGCTCCTCTGCATTTAGTGTCTTCCCCAAACTGGTATGGGTGCTGGGGTTCGTTTTCTTTTAACAGTGCTGTGGCTACTTCGACGAAAGCTGAATTCACATGCTAGGCTGGGCAGGTAAAGTAGGGCCCACCCCATATTGCCTATTTACAACTAGCCATATTGAAGCCCTAACTTTGGGAGTCTGGAATGCCCCACTTGTCTGGATACTCCCATCTGGTCTTTGCCTTGTTCTTGCCTCAAACCTCCAGAGTGTAGCTAATCAAGAAAGGATGGAAAAAGGCCTTCGTGGCCATCTTGGTAGCAGATGCTTCGGCACCCTGCCCTTTATCCCTTGGTGTCTTCAGGCTGACTTCTAACTGCCAGTAGCTGCATCTCTTTGCTCAATGGCTTTCTAGAAACTAGGGATGTCCACTCTGCCTGTGCAGCACACACAGAGGAATTAATACCACGCCTATACCCCTGCTAAACACACACCCTGGGCAGTAGCCCCAACCACTGAATAACAGAAGTTGGTGTAGAAATAGTCCAGCTCTTTGGGTGGGAGAACTCACAGGTACATGGTCTACACCGGTGCTACTCAAAGTGTGGTCCGTGGACCAGTGACAGGCTGTGAAATGTTTATCACCCATCCATTTCAACATAAGTGCACAAAGGGAGAGTAAGCCTCTGGAAACTTTTATAGTAATTTGACACTGCTGTGACATTTTTATTGTATTTTATAAAAGTACCCAAACAACCTGGTCCTTTACCATGGATAGCTTGGGAAGCACTGTTCTGTTTCCTAGACTTTCCCCAGTGGAATTAAGCTCCAGTTGCCCACAGAGCCAGCTGGCTTGATAATACACCCTGTATTGGCTGCCTTCCCTTCCTTGGCTCACTTCCCTGTTTCCCTACCGGTGTTTCTTATATCTCCCAGATAAACTACTTGCACTCAGTTCCTTGTCTCAAGGTCAGCTTCTGGGGCAACCAAAACTCAGATGGCCTCCCTTCTAAAAGACTGCTCACGGTGCCATCTGCTACCCAGGGCACGTCATTGGTGGCTCCTCTACCCTTTCCCCAGGAGTTAAGTAGCCCATTAGGATAAAGTTATCTGCCCACATCCGCATCTCTTCCTGCTTCCATGGCCCAAGGCCAAGGTCACTGCCCTCACTGCCCTTTGCTTCTTCAGAGTAATGCAGACTGGCGAGGGCTGATGGAAGACAAGCTTTTAAGCAGTTGGCAGCCAAAAATTGCCAATATTCCAGTGACTATTGAATGCTCCCCACTTCACCTCCAAGACCAGCTCTTACAGGGGCAACTGCTTCAAGGTAAAGGTCTGAAGCATTAATTTATAGGCCAGCAAGGCAAGTCAGGAAAACCTGTTCTTTTTCTGAAGCCAGTTTTGCGCGCACATGGAATGCTTTTGTTCGGATACAAAGCACCCAGGCGCAGGCTTTTATGCCCTGAATCATTTCCATGTGGCTCAGGGCCTCCCCCGACTTGAGCACTATTATGCCTCTGCCTGTTAGACCGCCTGGCTCTATCTCTGGGCTTGCTCCTTGGTTGTTTACGGATTTTTCAATCTGCCTGCTCAGGCTGAAAGAGGCCCGCCGCCCATAAAACCCTGCGGTTCTAAATCATTTCTCTCTCTCTTTCCCTCTTTCACTCGACTCAATCCCCAAGACTCTCGGAGCCTGGAATTAAAACCATCTTGAAATCTAATTTTTATTTCTCCGTCTAGCAACTTATTTACCTTTGACTCTTTGGTGCGCTTATGCCGCCACTTTAAGGAGCCCTGCTGGTGCAACAGTTAAGTGCTTGGCTGCTAATCGAAAAGTTGGTGGTTTGAACCCACCCAGTTGCTTCACTGAAGAAAGACCAGGCAATCTGCTCGCATAAAGATTACAGCCTAGAAAACCCTGTGGGGCAGTTCTACTTTGTCACATGGGGTCACCGTAAGCCGAAAATTGACTAAAAGGCAAGTAACAACAACTCCGTGCAGGCACTTTACACTTTGCTGTCAGCCCTCTTGCATGGAATCATTCTCTGGAGCCTCTTTTAAAAGCTCTGCCAATAGCGTTTTTCTGGACGGGCCCAGGCTGAGGTCAGCAGGCCGGTTGCACAAATGTGCCCACTGGCTCTTGTGAACATGGTCAGTGCTGGGGTGAGGAGGTTGCTAAGCACAAATGTGCGTCCCTTTAGAGATCAGTCTGTGAGCACTGGGTGAGCTCAGCACTGTGCCGGGGACTCTGGGGGTGCCAGGAGTGTAGCACCTCTGTTGCAGTCTGGCTGGGGAAAAAGGAACTGTGATAAATAAGAGCTACTGAGAGGTGGGATAGGAAGTGGAGAAGAGGCCAGACTCCGGGGATGATTGTCTGAGTTCCCACCCTGGTTCTGCCAATTGTTAACTGCATGATCTTGGCAAGTAATCTAACTTATCTGGGCTTCGCTTTCCTCAACTCTAAAAGGGTGGTAATAGTAGCACTTACCTCGCTGGGTTATCCTGAGATTTGATGAGTTTAGTATATGTGAAGGAGCTCTGGTGGCCATGAGTTGGAATCAACTTGCCGCCAGTGCGTTATGGGTTAATATGTAAGAACTGTTCCTACCTCATAATGTTAGCTATTACCACCACCACCACAACTACTATTACTACACTCTGTGATATTAAATAGAACTGATAGAGAGAAAATAGGGGTTAAAGTGGACTGCAGTAATCAAAGAAGGCTTCCTGGAGGAAGGGAGCTTGAATTAGGCATCGAAGGATAGGTGGGAGGACATGAATTGCTGTGGCCAGAAGGCAGACTGAGAGACTAGATTTTCCAAAGATGGTGGCCAACCACATCTCTGAACCCATAGGCTCTTCAACAATACAATCTTGACTTTCCTCCCTTCAAGAGGTGGGGTCTTTGTCCCTTCTCTTTGAATATGGGTAGGCTTGTGACTGCTTCAATCAATAGAATGCAGAGCAAGTGATGCCGGGTGACTTCTGAGGCTGGGCCGTAAACAGCCATGCAGTTCCTGCCTTATCCACTACAACACTTGCACTTGAGCCTTGAGCTACCATGTAAGAAATCCAGTTATTCTGAGGCCACCATGCTGTGAGGAAATCCACGCTACATAGTCAGCCAACCTGTAGATGCCCAGCTAGTAGTCCTAGTCTTTGAGTCCTCCCAGCCTGGAGGGCCAGACATGTGAGTGAGGGAGTCCCGATGGCACAACTATCAAGTCACTGCCACTTTGGAAAATCCAGTCTTTCACAGTCTACATTCTGGCCACAACAATTCATATCCTCCCAACCGTTCTCCAATGCCGAATTCAGTTCAGCTACCAAGTCATTCCAGCCTCTGAGTTTTCTCAGCTGAGGCTTCATGGAGGCGAGACAAACCATCCTTGCCAGGCCCTGTCTGAATTCCTGACCCAAGGAATCTGTAAGCATAATAAAATGACTATCATTTTAAGCCACTAAATTTTGGGGTAATTTGTTACCCAGCAATAGTGCTTGGAACAGGAGGTGAAAGGGCAGCTCTGATGGCAGGACCAGAACAAGTAAAGTCACTGTAGAGTGAGAAATCTGGAGGTAAGGCAACAAGGAAGGAGAGCTATAGGGCTTGTGTCCTCTTCCTTCTCACCCCTACCCAGCACTGTCCCATCATCCCAGAGCTGGTAAGTATGATGGAAGGTGAGCCATGATAGTTCATGAAATCGCTTGTGCAAATTGTAAGACACCAACCTCAGTTCAATTCATTCTCTGATAGGGTAAAAATGACAAAGAATTTTGGTGACAAACTAAAAAACCATGAAGACTGACACTTAGTGGCATTCACCCACCTCTCTCAGAGAGTTAATAGATTGTCCTAGGTATGGGTATAGGAGTCAGTCTGCTTGGATTTAAGGTCTGACTCTGTCACTGATAGCTGTGTGACCTTGGGCAGACTACTTAACCTCTCTGAGTGATTTTTGGTAACACTGCCCTGGTGGCACAGTGGTTAAGAGCTCGACTCCTAGCCGAAAGGTTGGCAGTTTAAGTCCACCAGCCACTCCTCGGAAACCCTATGGGGCAGTTCTACTCTGTCCTATAGGGTCACTTGACAGAAATGGGTTTGGTTTTTTGGTGTATCAGGGCTGGGTAGGGGCATTGAGGATCCCTGGCATAGGAAGTGGGAGTGACATAGCCAGAGTAGAGCATGCAGGAGTGATGACCATGACTTCCTCTCTATTCTGGGCCTCAGACTAACTCTGTTTCTACAAAATCCCCCAGGAATAGCTTCATTGCCCTGGGCCTTCAGCCCTCACCCAGACTGATAACATCTTTCAATGTAGGCAGCTTTGGGCTCTCACACCTCTACTTAGTCCAAGAGGCCAACAAGAGATCAGAAGTCAAAACACATTCAGCCCACATTCCATCTTTCTCTTTTCTCTTCTGAAGCCCTTCCCTCCTCCAGTTACAATACAAATACTGCCATGCATTTTAATGGCTATAACAGTGAGTGTATGTTTTTGGGAGGACATTTACATTATCAGGGCCTGTTCCCCAGGAAAATCAGCTTCCAAAGACTCTTCATATAGATAATGCTAAGCCCATCTGTTTCAGTTATCTATTGCCGCGTAACAGAATACCCCAAAACTTAGTGACTTAAAACAACAGTTGGTTTCCTCACAGTTCTGCAATTCGAGTAAGGCTTGGCCAGAACAGCTCATCTCTGCTCCACATGGCATCAGCAGGAGCTACTCAAGCAGCTGGAATCTGGCAAGAACGGCTTGACTTGGTTCATAGGTCTGGGGCCTCAGCTCTTGCTGTTGGCTTCATTCCTCAGTTTTCCTACATGTGGCCTCTTCATGTGGTTATCTTGAGCTGCCTCACAGCATGGTGGTCTTCAGGGTAGTCATATTTTTGTTACATGGCAGTGATTCCCTATAGTTTTTGATTCTGCCCTCAGAGTCACTTTTCCTTTTCCACAATGACTTAGTCATCTAGTGCTGCTTAACAGAAATACCATAAATGGGTGGCTTTAACAAACAGGATGTTATGTTCTCACAGTTTAGGAGGTTAGATGTCCAAATTCAGGGTGCCAACCCTAGGGGAAGGCTTTCTCTCTGTGTCAGCTCTGGAGGATGGTCCTTTTCTCTTCTGAGCTTCCGCTCCTGGGCAATCTTCATATAGCTTGGGATCTCTCCCCATCTCTGTTCTCTCCCTTGCTTGTTTAATCTCTTTTATATTTCAAAAGAGATTGACTCAAGATATACCCTAATCCTGCCTCATTAGCATGATAAACATAACCTACTCCTCATTGCATAACCTATTCCTGCCTCATTAACATAACAAACACAACCCATTCACTAATAGAATTATTACCACAGGCAAAGGTTAGGATTTACAACACATATTTTTGGGGGACACAGTTCAACCCATAACACACAATAAATACTGTATTCATGTTTGCATCTGAGTTGCTTTATCAGTATACTTCCTCTCCTTAGGAAGCTGAAGACCCAGAAGCCTCTTTTTGTTTTAAACTGTCTCTGACTTTTTAGTCTAAACCAATGTTGTTCCTTAAAAAAAAAAAAAAATTAGTGGGTTTCCTGTATATCAGGTTATAATACACTCCATTGTACAAAAGCCACATCCACAAATCTCTTTGAGACAGGTCCTTCTCTATTTTAGGCTGCAAGTCAGTAGGCTGTGAGACAGCCCTCTAAAGATTCTTAAAAAACTTTTTATCTACATGACACTGTCTACAAGGCACTGCATTAAAATCTTTTGAGATCTTAGCAAAGGGTCTTATGGCTGTATCCTTGATCTGATTTTACTCTGAAGCCACATTTTATTGGCAGTCTGGAGGCTATTTATTACTTTGAAACTCTTTTTTTGCCGGGAAAGACCAGGGATGAAAAACAGTTTTATATTTGAACTCAGCAAGTCCTGGATCCTTTATATTTCATATAAATTCTGCTTGAAAATTGAATAGTTCCTTCTTTAGTTCTTCTTTATCCTCCTGTATTTTATTGCTATTTGTATGTTGTCTAAATTGTTAGTGACTGTGATCACAGAGATTTTAGATAAAGCAGATAGAAGAATGACAATTGCAGCAAAGGGCAGTAACTATGGTTAGCTATTATTTTTGTTATTAGTTGGCATCGAGTCGATTCGGACTCATGGTGACCCCATATGTGCCGAGTAGAACTGCTCCATATGGCTTTCAAGGCTGTGGCCTTTAGGAAGCAGATCACCGGACTGTTTTCCTAGGAACCTCTGGGTGGGTTCAAACCACCAACCTTTCGGTTAGTAATCAAGTGCTTAACCATTTGTGCCACTGAGGAACCCCTTAAATAAACATTTTTTTTTTTGTGGTACACAAGCCATCTGCTTCAGCATCATTTTTGATGCTTGTTAAAAACCCACATTCCTAGGCCCCAGCTCCAATTCACTGAGTCAGAGGGGCTATGAGGCAGGCACCTGTATTTTAGGGACATTCTTATGCCCGCTAAATGTGAAAACACTGTTTTACATCAGGCTCTATAGGCATCTATTTATCCGCCTGTGTCTAGATTCTTGCCCTAGATCTGACCTTCTTGGCTCCTTGTTTTGACCCCAGGGTAGACCTGGGCTCCAGCAGCAAAGAGATGGCCCATTCAAATAGGATACGTGTTTAAGAGAGAGATTGTTTCCAAGGTATGGGAAGGGTTTGAAGGCACCAACCAGGGGTGGTGCAGTACCTGAGCTGTTGCCACCACTAGGCTTGAAGGGGAGCTAAGCATTATCTGAGCTTGGAAATCCTCAAGGTCATTGGTCTGTTCCCTAAAGAGTTCCTTTAATGGCCCTGGCTTGTTTCTTAGGAAGGGCCGGTTCAGGGGCTCCCAGTCTGTGAAGTGGGATTCCTATTCAGTGGGGCCAGATGGGGGATGAGGAATCTGCATCTTTAACACGTGGCCCCCAGGGACTCTGATGAGAAACACTGGCCCCGATTGTCCTCAGCCTCTCTTGCTGCTGCCTTTTTGGGATTTTTCTGTCTTTTAGCAGCCCCGGAGGCCCTCCTATCTAGGCAGGAAAAGGAGCCAATAAATAAATTCACACTAAGGTGCTAGAGAGTGATAACAGCTAATCCCTTCCAAGGGCAATTGCTCTCAGAAAAAAAGATGGCTCACGGAGAAAAAGGCGATTTAACTCTAAAGAAAAGAGTGTCTTCTGGAAGAATACTACACTTTGGTGCCGGAATGGGAGTAATATAAGGGCAGGAGGTGCCTGAAACTCCTCAAATCCACCCTCCTCTTCTGCTTTCCCATGGGCCTGACTTTAAACCCATTCCCTAAGAGGCTTTCAAATGCTTCCGTTTATGGAAGCTCCATGAGGGAAGGGATATTGTTGTCTTTTTTGTTCAGTGATGTAGTCCCAGGGCCTGGCACATAGTAGGTACTCTAACAAGCTTGTGGAATGAATGAATGAAACCTTCTGTTTGGAGACCGTTGCTCAGAAACCTAGCTCTTGTCTAAAGTGAAGCATTTGCCTCCCCCTCCCCCGCCCCCGTTTTCAGGCTTCCCTGTGGCCTGCCTGGGATTGAGCTGAAAAAATGATTTTTCATACACGTCGTCCTCATTATAACATCATCCCTCAGAGTGAAGCTCTCTGACCACCCTGAAGACCTGTATTTAATGTGATGAAAGGTGATTTAATGGAGTTGAGAAGAGCGAAGCATAAAGCGGACAGCCGCTTTAGAACAGCAGCACAGGCTGTCCCCTCCAAGGAGAAGGAAAAGAAGAAGGGGGGAAAAATTCAACACTCTCCCCCAGAAGAGACTGGAATAAGAAGCCGCTTTGGTCAGCTCCACAGGAAGGCAAAAATGAAAGGCAGATAAGCCTAGCACCCTCCCCTCCCCCCTAGCAGATAACTAACTTACCATTTATTTACCTTGGAGCTGATTATGTACTGGGTTGAGGCAGGCAGGAGATTTTATTGACATTTGGTCTCCCTTCACACATTTTTGCGACAGCCAGACATCAGGGACCAAGCTGCAGGATATTAAAGGATTTGGAAAAGTTATCAAGAAATGGGACATATTTATCAAAGCCACAGTGATATTAGAAAGCTGGGCTGCTGCTACACCTGGGTCTGTTACTTGATTAAAAAAATAATAATAATTCATCCTCTGGCTGGCTTTTGCACCTGGGTGAATGCTGAGCAGTTCTTCAGGACCACCCTTGCTTAGGGATTTGCACCTAACGACCCTCTTTAAGTCTGGCAGAAAACTGTGGGTGCTAGGTCACACCAGGAGTCCTGGTGGCGAAGTGGTTAAACGCTTGGCTGCTAACCAAAAAGTCAGCGGATCAAACCCAACAGCCGCTCAGCGGGAGAAAGATGTGGCAGTCTGCTTCTGTAAAAATTACAGCCTCAGAAGCCCTATGGGGCAGTTCTACTCTGTCTTCAGGGTCAGTATGTGTTGGAATCAACTCATCAGCAACAAGTTTTAGGTCGCACTAGTCGGGGGTACATACACAGGCATCCATGCATGGGCATGGGTAATAAGTTCATGGGTTCAGCAGGAAGCTCTCCATCAGTGGCTTCCAGGCCTCCCCTGGGCTGAGTCAATTTACACCATGACCTTCAAGTATTGCTGTATACCCTGAGCATCTTTTATTTCCAAGAGTTGGGTGGGTGACTCAATGGTTGGTGCAAATGGGGCCACATGAAAAGTCCCTAACTGCTTCAACCACTGCATTTCCAGTGAACGTTGTCACTAGTTGCCTTCAAGTCATCCCCTAGCTCATGGCGACCCCAGGCACAACAGAACTAAATGCCGCATCATTCCCATGATGGGTTGTAGATTGGACCCTTGTGACCGCAGGGTTTTCAATGGCTGATTTTCAGAAGTAGATCAGCAGGCCTTTCTTCCTAGTCTGTTTCTAGTTTAAAAACTTTGGTGAAACCTGTTCAGCATCATAGCAACATGCGAGCCTTCAAGGTTGAGTAGGGGCTGTGCATGAGGTGCAGTGGCCTGGAATTGAACCCAGGACTCCCGCATGGAAGGTGAGAATTCTACCATGGAACCACCATTTCCTTTTTTTTTTTTTTTTGGTGAATAGTATCTATGTAATACAAGGACTCTCCACCTTCTAACAAGCAGTAAGACTATACCACGAGTCACCTCTATTTAGCTCTCCCCCAAATTTTTCCACATGAATTATTCAGTGTATGACTGTTTCAATATGTCTGTCTTTAAAAAAAAATGCTGGATGAACTTAAAACAGCAAGAGTAAGTGCCTGCATTGCAAAAATAATACCCACATGCATATTTATCTTAAAAGAAGAAAAGTCTTTAATGCATTCACTCAGGTGAAAATATCATTAATAGCAAGGACTGACCAATGGCCACCAGGACCCATGGTTAATCCAGGCTTTGCCATCTGATTCTAATCCATCAGGCCTGGCTATAAATCGCTTACATGTCTGGGTGATAAAAAGCAAATATAAATTTTCAAAAAATTTAACCTTGCATGGTATATAAAGAGAATACATAATATTTTCGGGCATAAATATGTCTCAAGACAAACTCATTGTGTATACCCAGAATACATAATGGATCTGACTGAGACATATTTTTTCCCCTAGCCAGAAAAAGCCAGAAGTTCTGCAGTAAACTGACTGTGGTTGCTGCAACTCTAGGACTTGGGGTTGTTCTCACTGAGGGACTCTCAGTACCCTTCTAGGATGACAAACAGTCTAGATGAGGGAGAAGAAATCTGGCTGACACCTAGGAGATGGGAGACCTGGGGCCTCAAAATGCTTCTGTAGGACCTTGTCCCAATCATTTTACATGACTGGATTCCAATTTCTGCACCTGTGAATGGAGGAGACTGATCAAGAACGTAATGGTTTCTAAGGCAGTGCTTCTGGAAATTTCACATGCATGCAAATCCCCAAGGGATCTTGATAAAATGCAGATTCTGATTCTGTAGGTCTGGGGTGGGGCCGGGAATTCTGCATGTCTAACAAGCCCTCAGGTAATGCTGTTGTTGCTGGTTCCTTGAACCACACTTTGAGTGGCAAAGTTCTAAGGTCCTTTCCAGACATGATGGTCTAAAGCTGTGGCGCTCACCCTTGGCTGCACCTTGGAATCACCTGGGAGCTTTAAAACATTCCATTGCCCAGACCACATCCCAGACCAATTAAATAAGACTCTTTGGGGGTTGGATTCAAGCAACAGCATGTTTTAAAGCTCCCTAGGCGATTCCAAGGTGCAGCCAAGGTTGAGTAGAACTAGTTGAAGGCTCCGCACACTTTGATGAAGCCAGCTATTTTGTGAGGTTTGCAGAATTATCGCCCACATAGGCTTGCACAAACCATTAAATAGAACAGCTGCAATTCATTGCTATGGTGGCCTACACGGTGCAACTGTGCCACAGAATCACAGCTCTATCCCTGAACACGTGGGGATGCTGAGCCTGTTTGTCCTGGAGACCAAGGCTGATGGTTCTATCATGAACTTTTTCAGGGTGATGGGCTGACACAGGGGAACCTTGTTTTCTTTGTGGGCATGCTTTAATTGATTCTTTAAAATATTGTCTTAGTTATCTAGCATTGCTATAACAGAAATACCACAAGTGGATAGCTTTAACAAACAGAAATTTATTTTGTCACAGCTTAGGAGGCTAGAAGTCTGGATTCAGAGCGCCAGCTCTAGGGGAAATCTTTCTTTCTCTGTTGGTTCTGGAGGAAGGCCCTTGTCTCTTCAGCTTGTGCTTCCTTGTTCCTTGGAGATCTCTGTGTGTCTTGGCATCTCTCTTACCCCATCTCTGCTCTGCTCACTTGTTAAATCTGTTTTATATCTCAAAAGAGATTGACTCAAGATACACCCTACACTAATCTTGCCTCATTAACATGACAAACACAATACATTCACAAATGGAATTATAACCACAAGGATAGAGGTTAGCATTTACAACACATATTTTGGGGTAACATAACTCAATCTATAATATTCTACCTTTTGGCCCCCAAAATTTATGTCTTTGCTGGATGCAAAACACATTTACCCCATCATATCATCCCAAAAGTCTTAAATCAACTCCAAGTGCAAAATTTCATTTTCTGAATCATCTAAATCAAATATGGGTGAGACATTAGGCATATTGCATCCTGGAGCAAAACTCCCCTTCAATTGTCAACCTGTGAAATCTAGAATACAAAGTATCTGTTTCCAAAGTACAATGGTGGAACAGGTACAAGGTAGACATTTCCATTACAAATGGGAGAAGTTGGTGGGAAAGAAGGGATAACAGGCACAGGCACCAAGCAAGTTCAAACCCAGCAGAGCAAATACATTAGCTCTCAAGGCTTGAAAATAATCCTCTCTTCTCTGAGACCTTCTGGACAATGGCCCCACCCTCCAGACTATGGGTGTTGGACATGGTGGAGGTTCCTAGGCCCTGGGCTTCAGCTCCACCTTCTAGGCCCACTGGGAAGGCAAGTTGGCTTCCTCAGCTTTGGACAGCTCCATTCTCCTAGTCAGTCTAAGTAGTGGCCCCACCCTCTCAGCCTGGTAGGCCCCATTCTTCTGCCCTTTAGGCATGGCAGCCCCACCCCCTCAGCTTTGGGTAGGGCCCCATCCCTCTGACACATAGCAGCCCCACACTCCAGAATCGAGTTGACAAAGATCCAACCCTTTGAAACCTAGGAGGCTGTGGCCCCACCCTTTGAGATCCAGGAGACCATGGCCCCACCCTTTGAAACCAAGAAGGTCCTGCTTCCTGTGCTCCTTCCAACAGTTCTGCTGATCTCTGAGCTGTGCTAGGGATGGTCCTTTTCTTTTCTTGTGGACAACGGACGTAGCTCCTTTGGCCTGTTTTCTGCCTGTATTATCCCAAAAGGCAAAGAGCATTCTTTCGTTTTATCCTGTCTCTGACCCATTCAGTCTAAACTGATGGGTTTTCTGTTGTGGTTAGTTGGTTAGATCTATCAATCACAGGCTTAATCTCTTTAACAAAAGATTGTACAGCCACATCCTTGGTGAACATCCTAGGACATGTGTCCTTAGTTTATACAACAGAATTTTCCGAATCTTTAAGTTTTGTTTTCATTTTGCATAGTTCATTTTTATGTCTATCTCTTTCCGCTCACATTTTACTATAAGTGGCAAGGAGAAACCATATGGCCCTTTTAAGACCTTGCTTAGAAATCTCATCAGCCACATATCCAAGTTCATCACTTACAAGTTCTACCTTCCACCAGACATTTGAACATAATTCAGACAAGTTCTCTGCCACTGCATAAAAAGCGTTGCCCTTCCTCCATTGTCCAATCACATGTTCATCATTTTCTTTTAATGCTTCACCAGAAGCACATTTAACATCCACATGTCTAGCAACCTACTGTTGCTGGCACCATATGTATTCTCTAAGACAATAGAGACCTTCTCTATAGCTCTCCTCACTTCCTTTCGAGCCCTCACCAGAATTGCCGTTGAGTCAGTTCCAACTCATGGTGACCCTGTGTGTGTCAGAGTAGAACTGTGCTCCACAGGATTTTCAATGGCTGATCTTTCAGAAGTAAATAGCCAGTTCTTTCTTCTGAGGTTCATCTGGGTGGACTCGCAGTGCCAACCTCTTGATTATCAGCCAAGGATGTTAACTGTTTGCACCACCCAGGGACTCCTAAGCTTTATTACCTTCATAGCTTCATAGACGATCCACCTCTGGCCCAAGAGGGAGTTAAATGACAATGCACGTGAATCTTAACTCAGTGCTTTGTACCTCAGACCCAAACTTTTCAGCAAAAATAAACAAACAAAAACACTGGTTATGTGGCTGGGGAAGCTCAATCTAAATAATTCCAGGGAAAAGAAGATCCCATGTTCTCTTTGACCTTGAACTGTAAAGCAGGCACAAGTAAGACCCAGGTGGCCCAGAGCCTTGCTACTCCAAGTGTGGTCGTGGACCAGCAGTATTGGCATCACCTGGGAGCTTGTTAGAAATGCAGGATCTCAGGCTCCATTCCAGACCTACTGAACCAGTACCTGCAACTTAACAAGACTCCCCCAACTGATTGGTGTGCATATTAAGCATTGAGAAAATACCATTGGCAACTTAGAGAACACAGAAGAAGAAGAGCAGGGAGGTAGCTACGAGTCAGTTTTTTATTAGTTCATTCATTCATTCCTTTGTGTATTCAGTCAGCAAATATTCTTGGAGTGCCTCCTCTGTGCCAGGAACTCTGATATGATAATTAAATGGGATTAGTAAAGAGATCTCAATACTCCTGGCTTTTCCTCCTTCCAAATTTCTTCCCCTTACTTCCCCTACCCCCCAAACACATATCCTCACACATGTAGCATGATCCCTAGTTCATACATTTGGTTGGGACAGGAACTTACTTGTTGGAGTGCAAACAGCTCGATGGGTGTGTATACACTAAATTCCTTAAAAAGCTCAGCACAGTCTGTGTGAGGTTGGGGTGGTGGTAAGGGCGTTGTTGTTATTGTTAGGTGCTGTTGAGTCGATTCTGATTCATAGCTACCCCATGTGACAGAGTAGAACTTCTCCATAGGGTTTCCTAGGCTGGAAGCCCTTGTGGCGCAATGGTTAAATACTCAGCTGCTAACTGAAAGGTCAGCAGTTTGAACCCACCCAGCAGTTCTGCAGAAGAAAGACCTGGTGATCTGTTCCCATGAAGATTACAGCCTAGAAAACACTATAGGACAGCTCTACTCTGTCCTATAGGGTCGCTATGAGTCAGAATTGAGCTGACGGCACACGACGACGACAACAATCTTTACAAATCATCAAGTCTTTTCTCCTGCAGACCCGCTGGGTGGGTGGGTTTGAACCACCAGCCCTTCAGTCAGTAGCTGTCATGGATTGAATCGTATCCCCCAAAAATATCTGTCGACTTGGCTGGGTGGTGATTCCCAGTGTTTTGTGATGGTCTACCATTTGGTCATCTGATGTGATTTCCCTATGTGTTGTAAATCCTATCACTATGATGTAATGAGATGGATTAGTGGCAGTCATATTGATGGGATCTACAAGATTAGGTAGTGTCTTAAACCAATCTCTTTTGAGATACAAAAGAGAGAAGCCAGCAGAGAGACAGGGGGGCCTCATACCACCAAGAAAGCAGTGCCGGGAGCAGAGCGTGTCCTTTGAACCTGAGGTTCCTGTGCTGAGATGCTCCCAGACCAAGGGAAGACTGATGACAAGGACCTTCCCCCAGAGTTGACAGGAGGAGAAGGACTTCCACTGGAGCTGGTGCCCTGAATTCAGACTTCTAGCCTACTGGATTGTAAGAGAATAAACTTCTCTTTGTTAAAACCATCCACTTGTGGTATTTATGTTATAGCAGCACTGGATGACCAAGACAGCAGTCAAGCTCTTAACCATTGCACCACCAGGGCTCCTTGTGGTAAAGGTATATCCCCCAAAGTTCATTAACACTACACAACAACAGATAGCTGGATGGGGCTTTTGAGCGGCAAAGGGAACGATTGCCCTAGCATGTCAGCCCTAGGTCTCCACCCTGGCTCCCAGCTTCTAGGTAGCTCCTCACCACTTAATTCCCATGGCTTGAAATGCAGGGGGGTTAGGGTTAAGAACTCTGGCTCTGGGTCTGATTGCTTGGGTTTGTAGATTGCAGTCCTGCCAATTATTGGATCTCTGACTGTGGACAAGTTAGCACAATCCTTAGTTTCCTTTTCTGTAATGTGGATGAAGGAATAGTACTTCTCTCTTATGTGTATGGCGAGGATGACACAAGATCATGCACAGAGTGTGGAGAAAGTGAGCTTCACAGTAAATGTGAGTTGCTGCCTCTGGGGCTGCTAAAGCCGTATCAGTCACTTACCAGTTAGTGTGAATTAGATCTTACAGTGAGGTTTTGATCAGGATGAGGGGAGAAAAGTGAACCTACTGGGGAGGGACACTGAGATAGATGAAAGGACCAATTTCTCATCCATCACACTTTTGAGGGAGGCTGGCTCAGAAAGCAGGGTGTGAGGTGCACGTTGCGAGGGCAAAGAAGAAATAGCAAGCCAGAGGATTTCAAGGGCTAAAGGCTGTGCTTATTACCTCCTGGTGAAGGCCAAACCGCCCACGGGTTTTCCCCTAGCTGACTCTGTGTTTATCCAAAGAAACATCAAACTTCTGTCCTCTCATTAACCCTTTGTTTCTTCTTTGTTCCTGATTTAGAACCCCCACCCTCTGATTATTTTTAGGGCCGTGAGAAGTCAGAAGTCACTTCTGTTTACAGAGGCTCTGCAGCCTTCAAAGGCAGGAGGGAGTGTTAACAGCACCCAGCTCTCTCCCCAGGCCCCAGTTCCTGCCCTTTGCAATACATTCTGGAGCCCTTGGCCCAACAGAAGGAAAAACACAAAGGAGCAAAATCTTTTCTTTCTCGTAGATGTTCACTTTCTCAGTTTCCCCCGTGATGTGTGTGAGTTAAAATAAAAAATACACACACACACACACACACACACACACACACACTTATGTGTTTCCCTGCAAAGGGGGTAGGAGCCAAGCTGCTGCCTCCACAGTCGGGGTTTGTGAAACCTGTGCGTTCCATCCTTCCCCTTCATGGCCTGCCACCTTTCTTTTCAATTTCTCCCCAAGATACCAAACTGACAGATGCCACACCAGGTCAGAGAGGAGTGAGGCCTTGAGCAGCTCTCAGAATTCTGGGTTCTGGAGCCCTGGTGGCACAGTAGTTAAGATCTCAGCTGCTAACCAAAAGGTCGGCAGTTTGAATCCACCAGCCACTTCTTGGAAACCCTATGGGGCAGTTCCACTCTGTTTCCTAGGATTGCTGTAGTGTTCTATGAGTCGGAATTGACTCGATGGTGACAGGTTTGGTGGGGTTTTTTGGTTCAGCAGGCAATTCCAACCAGATTCCTGGCTTCCTGATTTGAAGAGCCATAGCCATAGTCTTTTCTCATCTCCATGACTAGAAATTTCTGCTGCAGTACTGACGAATGTGGGAGCTTAGTGATTCTCTAATGCAACCACCCCATTTCCCAAAAGAAGATGTGAGGCTCAGAGAGGGGAGAGACTTATCTGAGGTCATTGAGCATGACAATGTCACCGTGGGTCCTTCTGACCCCCACAGTATCCTTCCCACAGAACTGAGCTCTGTGTCACCTCCTCAGCCATTCAAAGTGTTAGCAGATGAAGCAGCTGCGAGCACGTAGGGGGCAAGGGAAAGCAGCTGGATCGATCAGGATGTGTGAATTAACGCTATTTAGAGTGGGAGGTAGGGTCAAATTTCTGTTTTGGTTATGCTCAGTTCCCCTCGATACCACTGCCCAGACTCCTCTGCCGTTTTACGTTCACAGAAGTAATATTGCCGGCGCTGCTTAAATTATGGCCATGCTGGGAACACATCTGGGTGGTTGGATGTGACCAGAAGATTCTGTCACTTCCCTTCATTGTGATGTGGCTACATTACACCAGGGCAGGGCCCTAGAAATAATAGTCCTGCAGCTCTGAGTCCATCTGTGTGGGAAGCTTTTGAAAAGATCACACACACACACACACACACACACACTTGCACACATGAACCTTTAAGTATAGGGATACTAACACCCTTACATATCAACACCTGGCTCACGTAGATGATCACATCATAGCCACCACACTGCTCTGGGTTCTCCTCCCACGGACTCACACATGTGTACTTTGTACAGGGAATGCTGTCTCTTCCAGATTTGGGGGTCAAGGTCACAAAATGTCTCTGAAATGGAGTCTAATAAGAATCCTCCTAGTATGCATGGCTTTAGCTAGCTGCAGAATTTTCCAAGAGCCAGCCATAACCCTGGCACTTTGTAAGCATTTTCTATGCCGTCTCCCTTTTAAAGTGGAACTGCATACTTGGTCGCACAGTAGCTTTGTGATCCTGGGGAAGTAGCTTAAATCTCTGTATCTCAGTTTCCTTGTTTGTAAAATGCAGGTGATAATACCTAACTTTTGGTGTTTACGTGTATGTGGAGGGGGGGTTCTCATATAACATTGTTACGGTTAGTCGCTGTTGTGTTGGCTCCGACTCATGGTGACCTATGTACAACAAAATGAAATGTTGCTTGGTCCTGTGACATCTTCATGATTGTTAATATGTTTGAGTCCACTGTTGTAGCCACTGTGCTAATTCATCTCATCGAGGGGTTCCCTCGCTTTCGCTGGCCCTCCATTTACCAAACATGATGACCTTCTCCAGCAATTGGTCTGTATTCAAAGTAAGTGAGTCGAAGCCTTGGACATTATTCTGTGGTCCATAAGGTTTCCACTGGCTAACTGTGGGAAGTAGGTTTGAAACCTGTTCCCCACTGGTGACCCTGCTATTATTTGAAATACCAGTGGCATAGCTTCCAGCATCACAGGAACACGCAAGCCACCACAGTATGACGAACTGACAGGCTGGTGGTGGAATAATGAGATACTAGTTATGAACACACCCAAACTGTGTGGCACAGAAAAGGAGCATAACAAATGTTAGTTCTTTCCCTTCGTCCTGATGCGTGAGATTGTTCGTAAATAAACATGTTGTTAGGATAATAAGGTAGATTTCCCATCTTATCATCTCAGTAACTAGCTACAGGGCTTTGGGCAGGTCACTGTGTTTCACTTTCATCATTCATTCATTCCTTCCTTCAGGCAGGCAGGGGGTCAATAAATATTTATGGAGTGCTAACTGAGCCCTGGTGGCACAGTGGCTAAGAGCTCAGCTGCTAATCAAAAGGTCAGCGGTTTGAACCCACCAGCGGCTCTGTGGGAGAAAGATGTGGCAGTCTTGCTCCTGTAAAGATTACATCCTTGGAAACCTTATGGTGCAGTTCTACTCTGTCCTATAGAGTTGCTATGAGTCCGAATCGACTCGACAGCCATGGGTTTGGTTTTTTTGGAACTGAGGGCCAGTCATTGTTTCAGGGGCTGAGGATACTGCAGTGGACAATAACAACAACAGCAAAAACAAAATTCTTGCCCTGGTGGAGTTTATAAATTGATCGAATTAATTATAACACAACAAAGGTGATATGATTTTCAGCAGAAAGGAGATGGTCTTCATGGAGTCTAAAAGAAAAGGTTGTAAGAATATGTCAGTCTTAATACCTCCAGAAATGTGCTGAAATCTGTTCAATTCTCTAGGCTATGATTCATGATCCCAAGTGAATCTTTTAGGAATATTTTGGTTTTAAGTTACAGCCAGGAGAGAATATATTGACTCATATAACTGAAGAAAAGTTGAGCATCTGGGTGGACTTCAGGCAAAGTTTGCTCCAGCAGCACAAATAATGCTACCAAGAATCTGGTTTCTCTTCATCTCTCTTCTCCATGTTATGCCATGTTGGCTCTAGTCCCACTGGGTGGCCTCCACTTGCTTCAGATCCTCTTTATGATAGCAAAATGCTACCCAACACAAGACCTTAAGCATTTTCACATCACACTGCCCAGGAGGCTTTTCTTAGAAGTCCCACTAAATTTCTCCTCATGTCTTATTGACCCCAGCCTTGGGGTAAAAGTGAGATCCACCTCATGAGAATGGAGAATGGAGAAAGATTAAATTTTTCTCCAAGGGAAAATTAGGGTAATTTTGCTGCAAGGGTGGAGACAAGCATGCTGGGTAGATAACCAGAGCTGGACTATCCAATGAGAAGCCCAGGAGCAACAAAGGTGGTTTTTAAAAGAAACAATTTAATTATATATATTTTTATATAGAAACCCTGGTGATTTAATGGTTAAGAGCTACAGCTGCTAACCAAAAGGTTGGCAGGTCAAATCCACCAGGCACTCCTTGGAAACTCTATGGGGCAGTTCTACTCTGTCCTATAGGGTCGCTATGAGTCAGAATCAACTCAACGACAATGGGCTTGTATACACACACACACACACACACACACACACACACATATAAGCATTGAAGTAGTCACAATGGGAACAATTGGAACATTATTTTAATTGCAATTATTCTATAGCTGAGCATTACTTTTATTTTAAATAGCATACAGGATAGTGCAGGGCACCATAATCTTTTCAGTGCTAAAGTCTTAATTCAACACTGTGGGCAATCAACAAAGTCCTTCTCCCTTGGTGTAGTGTAGTGTTCCATTGTTCCATATTTCCTGAGGGCAAGATCACTGGAAAGAGGTAGGATTTAGTAAAGTGGTCTTTGGTTTTATCCATCAGGTTCTTATGAGTCTGGTTAGTGTAGGTCAGCCCTGCAGAGGCTGATTTTCCGAGAGAACTAAAAGCATTGATTTCTGCCCCAACCAAGGTGAGGTCCAGGCCTCCAGCAAGGTGACCACATCTATCCTCCTCCTCTCTTCTCAACACCCTATTGGTTGCCTCAGAACTCCAACTTAACTCAATCAAAAGGGGACGCAATTGAAAAAGTCTGGAAGGAAATAAAACCAAACCTTAGCAGTGATGAGCTTTGGGTGGTGAGATATGGGTTGTTTCAATAATTTATTCCTTTGGTCTTTCATTGCCAGTATTTACTGATGGCCTACATTTTGTCAGGCACTGTTCTAGACACTGGGGATAGAGCAGAGAGCAAAGCAGAAAATAAGTAAATAATTAAAATAAACCTGCCTCCATAGAATTTACTTTTCAAGTGGAGGGAGGTAGATAATACCCCAAATGAATAAGTAAAATCTGTAGCATGGCAGATGGTGATAAAGATCGGAAGAAAAATAGATTAGGGAAACTGGGTGGGGAACTTGGGGGAGGGGTGGCATTGCATCCAGGGAAGACCTCACTGAGAAGGCGGCACTTGAATAAAGGCATGAAGACTAGGGAGTGAGCCATGTGGCTGTCTGGGGGAAGAGTGCTCCAGGCAGGGGAGACAGCCAGTGTAAAGGCCCTGTGACAGGCTTCTCCAGGCATATTCCAGGAACAGCAAGGAGGCCAGTGTGGCTGGGGCAGAGGGGAGAGTAATAGGAGATAAGTTCAGAGTGGTAAGGGAAGGTGCGGCAGACTGTGTGGGCTTCCTGGGCTGTTGTAAGGATTTTGGCTTTTGTGCTGAGATGGGAGCATTGGAGAGTTAGGAGCAAAGAGTACCTTGCTCTGGCTTAGGGTTTAAAGAATCCCTTTGGCTTCTCTGTTGAGAATGAACTACAAAGGGGGTGAGAAGAAGCAGGGAGACCAATCAGGAGGCTGTTGTAAAATCCGGACAGATTCAATGATGGTTGGAGCCAGGGCGGCAGTGGTGGAAGTGGTAAGAAGGGGTCAGTGAGGTTCTGGATCTAGTTCCTTCTTTATTCAAGTTTATATTCTCCACATTTTCCCCCAGAGGACAAGCAGGAAAAAGAAACAAATAAAGGTGATATGCATTTGTTAAAGCAGGG
Source organism: Elephas maximus indicus (assembly GCF_024166365.1). Lineage (NCBI taxonomy): Eukaryota > Metazoa > Chordata > Mammalia > Proboscidea > Elephantidae > Elephas > Elephas maximus. The sequence goes on from NC_064846.1 coordinate 135,318,117, forward strand.
CCGGGCGTGTAGTGGGTTGCCACAAGTCCCTGTTCCTGTTGTGAGCCTGGGGACTCCGGCCCCAGGCACCTGCGAAATCTGGTCACCTGCCAGAACTGGAGCCAACCACCCCACACTCCTACCCCCCACCCCCCCCCCCCACCTCTCCTAGAGCAGAGAGGAGGGCTTCATACACAGCGTTGCCCTCTAGCTACCACATCTTCTGCTCACCCCACTCTCCCAATAAGAGGGTCACCAGGGAAGGTCCCCTTTGAGTAGAGGGTGTGATAGGGACTGGGTCTCTCATAGCACCCCTGTCTCAGCCTCCTCAGAGGAGACAATGGGGACAGGAGGAGCTAACATGGCGGCAACTGGGGATGCTGGGGAACACTGGGCAGTTGAAGCAGCTGATGTTCAACCCTGGGAGGACCTGGGCTCCTGCCCGTGATTCTGCCTCGTGGTCTAAGGACTGTCCTGTGAACACTGCCACGGAGGCTGGTCTGGCCATCCTTTTGTCAAGTGAGTGCCATATTTCCCCATCTGCTGGAGGCCACCAGCTCGAGCTGTGCGGTCCAATAGTGAAGCCACTAATCACATGTGGCATTTTAAATTGAATGTTAATTAATTAAGGGTAAATAGAATTAAAAATTGAGTTCCTCACTCTCAAGTGCTCAGTAGCCACGTGTGATGTTTGTCGTTATTAGCTGCCAAGGAGTCGGCCCCTTGACTCATGGTGACCCCATGCATAATGGGGTCAGACTGTTGTGATTCATAGGGTTTTCATTGGCTGATTGTTTTGCAAGTAGATCACTTTCTACTAGTCCGTCTTATTCTGAAACCCGTTCAGCATCACAGCAACGCACAAGCCCCTACTGACAGATGGGTGGTGGCTGCACATGAGGCACAGTGGCTGGGAGCCAAACCTGGGTCTCCTACATGGAAGGTGAGAATTTCACCCTGGAACCAGTACTGCCTCCCCCATGTGACTAAAAAACCAAACCTGTTGCTGTCTAGTCAGTTCTTCCTCATAGTGACTGTCATGGATTGAATTGTGTCCCCCCAAAATGTGTGTATCAATTTGGCTGGGCCATGATTCCCAGTATTGTGTGGATGTCCTCTATTTTGTGATTGTAATTTTAGGTTAAAGAGGATTCAGGTGGGATTTTAACACCCTTACTAAGGTCACATCACTGATCTAATTTAAAGGGAGTTTCCCTGGGGTGTGGGCTGCACCACCTTTTATCTTATAAGAGATAAAAGGAAAGGGAAGCAAGCAGAGAGTGGGGACCTCATACCACCAAGAAAGCAGGGCCAGGAGCAGAGTGCGTCCTTTGGAGCCGGGGTTCCCTGTGCCTGAGGAGCTCCTCAACCAGGGGAAGATTGAGGGCAAGGACCTTTCTCCAGAGCCGACAGAGAGAGAAAGCCTTCCCCTGGAGCCAATACCCTGAATTTGGGATCTTAGCCTACTTTACCATAGAGAAATAAATTTCTCTTTGTTAAAGCCATCCACGTGTGGGATTTCTGTTACAGCAGCACTAGATAACTAAGAGAGTGACCCTACATGTAACTAAAACCAAACCCGTTGCCATTGAGCCAATTCTGACTCATCAGGACCCTATAGGACAGAGTAGAACTGCCCCATAGAGTTTCCAAGGAGCAGCTGATGGATTCGAACTGCCAACGTTTTGGTTAGCAACCGAGCTCTTAATCACTGGGTATCAGCATATTGGATAGTGTGCCTGTAGAACATTCTCACCATTGCAGAAATTTCTGTTGAACAACACCGACTTAGAGGATGGGACAAGCTGTTTGAGGTTCACTGGCTGTCGCTCAGGTGAACCCAAGGGAAAGGCTTGGGAATCAGGGAATTCTTCCCACCCTTCTTGGACCAAAACAAATGTCAACTCCTCTGTGAATGAACCACTCCAGTCCTGGGCTTCCACAACACTCACCATATACACGTAAAATAATATTCAACACTTAGACTTACATATAATCATGTATCTGGCAGTCTGCCCATACGACCGTGAGTCTCTTTTTTATTAATATTTTATTTTTTGTGAAAATATACACACAGCAAAACCTGCTCCCATTCAAGTTTCTAGACATAATGTTCAGTGACATTGGTTACATTCTTTACATTGTGTCAACATTCTCAATATTCCTGTTCTATATGTTTCATTTCCACTTACTTAATCTCCCTGCCCCCAACCTTCTCAGCTATGCTTTAAAATACCTGTTGTCCATTTGGTCTTATGTAGATAAATTTCTTTAAAAAAGAATGCAATACTCAAGGGCGACAATCTTTACTTTTTGAGCTAAACTGTTACTTAGTTAAAGGGTGACTTCAGAGGATAGTTTCAATTTAAGGTTTGAAGAGTAAGTAACTCAGGGTCATAGTCTCAGGGAATCCTCAGCCTCAATAGGTCCAGCAAGTCTGCATTAAAAAAAAAATTTGAAGTTCTTTTCCACATTGTTCTCCCTTTCTAATAGGATTCATCTATGGTGTCCCTGGTCAGAATGTTCTATAGTGGTAGCTGTGAGTCTCTTGGGGGCAGGGGCTGTGTCTTATTTAGCTGGGGCTCCTCAAAGCTTTTCACAAACCTGACATTTGAATAAAGGTCATGGATGCTCAAAATATATTTTTTGAAAGAATGGCATTGCAGGTGACAATGCCTACTCTCCCTCCAACTACATGGCTGTGTGTCTTTGTACAGGTCATTTAAACTCTCTGGGCTCCAGCTGAATCAACATTACAACGTGGGGGCCTGAGCCTGGTAATATTATTGTGGTATGCAGTAGAAAATCACAAATAAGGTTGACAGAAGCAATCTTTGAGTGTGATGTTATAATAAGAAGAAATGGACAGATCCTGGTAGCAGCAAGTTTTTACCCCTCATAAGATGTGTGACTTTGAGCAGTGTACCCAACACAGCTCTGAGCCTCTCTATTCTCACCTGTAATGAGAAAATAGGAGGACCTATAGTGAACATAGCGCCTGGCACAGGGGCCAGCATATAATAGGGGCTTGTAGTATTGTTTGTTGCTGTCAAGCCGGCCCTGACTCGTGGTGACCCCACGTAAAACAGAAAAAACATTGCCCGGTCCTGTGCCATCTTCACCTTTGTCTGCTTGAGTCCATTGTGGCCACTGTGTATTTTGTCTTATTGATTTGCAAGCATTCTTTATATATTGTTGTTCTTGTTAGTTGCCCTTGTGTCAATTCTGGGTCAAGGCGACCCCATGTGTTTCAGAGTAGAACTGTTCTATAGAGTTTTCAAGGCTATGGCCTTTTGGAAGCAGATCGCCAGGACTGTCTTCTGAGGAGCCTTTGTGTAGGTTCAAACTGCCAGCCTTTTAGCTAGTAGTCAAGCACTTAACCGTCTGCACCACCCAGGGACTCCTGCCACTGTGTATTTTGAGTACCTTCTAGCCCAGGGGGTTCCTCTTACACTACTTTATTGGACAGTATTCTGTTGTGACTCATAGGGTTTTCGCTGACTAATTTTCAGAAGTAGATCACCAGGCCTTTCTTCCTAGTCTGTCTTAGCTTGGAAGCTCTGCTGAAACCCACCATGCTTGTATTTGAAATACTAGTGGCACAGCTTCCAGCAACATACAAGCCACAACAATGTGACAAACTGATAGATAGGCGGCAGCATAGGGGCTTAATACCCATTAAAACACAAACTAATTGGAAATAGAGCTGCAGTGTCTCTGGGCGCCCAGGCTCGTGGGGACCGCCAGCCTCCTCACTTGGAACTTCCTCCCAGTGCACAGCTGGCAGCTTCCAGGAGTTGCTCTTCTCAGTGCACCTGGTGACAGTGATGAGCATAACTCATCCCTGCTCATGGTTAATGGCTGATGACATTTTGAAGCTGGCTGCCTGGCTTTGGCTTGGCCAGCAACAGGGGGATTTGAAAATGCCCAGTTGATGTTGGGCTCCAAAGAAATACAAAGCAGAATGTATGCAGCACCTGAGAGCAAACACTAAGTCAAGAAAGCAAGGTGTGGGGCGCTCAGACACCCCCGAGTGACCGTGAACGAGGATGGTGCTGGGACTCATCTGTCTTGGCTGCACCGACATGCTGAAATGGTGGTCTGATTTGCCATGGCAAGCAGCATTTCGTGGGAACTCAGGGATTAAAATTCCACACGCCTGGAATCAATATTCTATGCTTGTGTTATAATTCACTTTGCGAGGGAGAGGACACAGTTCTCTGAAACCTTGGGTGAAGTAAACCACATATCCAAGGGATTAAGGGGATTTCCGTGCTTATAAATCGTGCCCAGCGGTGGGTGGGTTGAGAGTGTGGAGGAGGATGAGGGAGGATGGTAGGGGAGAGGGGCAGGAGAGGCTGGGAGGAAGGCAGAGAAGCAGAGGCTTGGAGTTTGAGCAGAGATGCCTTGATGACATTTCATGGAAGGCCGACATGCCATACTGAGTGTCTTAGTCATCTAGTGCTGCCGTAACAGAAGGACCACAAGCGGATGGCTTTAACAAAGGGAAATTTATTTTCTCACAGTCTAGTAGGTTACAAGTCCAAATTCAGGGCGTCGGCTCCAGGGGATGGCTTTCTCTCTCTGTCAGCTCTGGAGGAAGCTCCCTGTCCTCAATCTTCCCCTGCTCACGGAGCTTCTCAGGCACAGGGACCCCCGTGTCCAAAGGACGCACTCTGCTCCTGGCCCTGCTTTCTTGGTGGTATGAGGTCCCCAACTCTCTGCTTGCTTCCCTTTCCTTTTATCTCTTGAGAGATAAAAGGTGGTACAGGCCACACCCCATGGAAACTCCCTTTACTTTGGATCAGGGGGGTGAGCTGGTTAAAGATGGTGTTACAATCCCACCCTAATCCTCTCAACATAAAATTACAATCACAAAATGGAGGACAACCACACAATACTGGGAATCATGGCCTAACTAAGTTAATACACACATTTTTGGGAGGACATAATTCAATCCATGACACTGAGCATCAGACCAATGTGGTTTTATGATCAGAAAGGCACAAAAAGGTGCCCTCAAGTATCTGTGTTGACTAAAAACGAAAACCAGTTGCCGCTGAGTCAACTCCAACTCTTGGCGCCTTCATGGTGGCAGAGTAGAACTGTGTTGCGTAGGGTTTACAATGGCTTATTTGTTGGAAGCAGATCTCCAGGCCTGTCTTCCAAGCTGTCTCTGGGTGGACTAGAACCGCCAACCTTTTGGTGGGCAGCCAAGCACATTAATCATTTATGTCACCCAGGGACTCCAAGTTGACTAACACAGCCCTTATCACAAATGACCCTAAAGTAAGTCAGGCTGTTTTAGTAAGCCCCGTGAACATTTGAGACCCTTTCCACCACCAACATTATCTACTGCATCTTGAAAGAAAAAGAGAGATGTTTACAGAACATTTCTTTACCTTCGACTTGCTACCAAGTGAACATTTCTGCTTGTTCTGTTTTGCTGTGAGGAAACTAACAACGCTGAAAGACCTACAGTGTACCAGACCCTTTCACAAATGGCCAAGCCAGTTTGAGCTGACTCCAAACTCTAATCCCCCAATCTTTCCCCTTCCTCACAGGGCCTCCCAGACAATTCTTTTCCTTTGTGGAGAGGAAACTCAAGCAAAAGCTCTTAAGAGCTGGTTGGAGGCCCACGGCCCAGGCAGGACTGGGGCCCAGCTTCCCGGCTTGAGCTCCCTCTGGGGAGAGCAACCAGTTAGTGACCTCATGTGTGTCACAGTAGAACTGTGCTCCACAGGGTTTTCAATGACTAATTTTTCGGAAGTAGATTGTCAGCCCTTTCTTCCAAGGCACCTCCAGGTGGACTCGAACCTCCAACCATTCAGTTAGCAGCCAAGTGCTTAACCATTTGCACCACCTAGGGGCTCCTCTGGGGAACACAAAATCCCGAAAAACTGTGCCTTTCACCCCTAGAACTTCGGCTCCAGCACAGGCCAGAATCGTAAGCAAAATGAATTTCTTGGTGTCTGCCTGTTCCCTAATGGGTAACAGTTGATGTCACAAAATCAGCCCTATGATAAGGCATGATTAGAAGCCCCCGGTTCTGAGACGGGTCTCGGGAGTGCAGCCCACCACAGAATTAGTTCTCAGCCCCCAGGGAGGGGACCAATCCCTGCTGGAGAGAAGCCCCCGCTCCCTCAAAGGAAGCAGAGGTAATAACTAATAACCTTTCCTCTGCCCCGCCTTCTCCTAACCTTGTCGTGAACCGTGGCTGTTTTGTTCAAAGAAGTGCGCGGGCAGCCAGTCTAACTTTAATGAAAAGCAGACCCTCGCTCACCATTGCCCCTCCTTGGGCAGCAGAGATAAAAACCTAATGGCATGTCAGATCCTTGATGGTAAACTCGCCAGGAAAACAAAATTATCAGGGTAGAGCGGAGGCAGCGGACCGTATCTGCTTTTGTGCCATAAAATAACATAACCTGATGACCCCCTCATTTGCTGAAGGGGCACCGGGCTGGAAACACTGAGGCCCCTTGCAAAAGTTCCCACTGCTGGGGCCAGGCTTTGCTCCGAAACAGCCTCGCTCTCTTCTCTCTTTTTTCCCTTTCTCCCCTCAGGCATTTCAGTCTTCATTTCAATGTTCCACAGCGCAAGCCTTGATGACAACACGTTTATCACCACACAAATTCTGTGACTCTGACAGGAAAAGGTCCTCAGAAGGCTTCCTGTGCACGTGCCATAGGTGTGCATGCGTGTGTGTGCACGCATGCACACATACACACACCCTACTCTATACTTAAAAAAAATCCCTATCACTATCAGACAACAAAATAAAAAAGTCCCTTACCTACCAGTCCACTGAAGGGCTCTCTTGACGATTCACACAATGGTCTTTAATTGCATCTGAGATGTTTTGAAACAACTTCAGAAATTGAAGAATTGTAAGAAGCCCCTTTAAAAATAACCCTCTTGTCAGATGAGTATAATGACCCCAGAGGGCTTTCTCAAGTCTTGCAGGAGGCTGCCATGGGTATTTTTTGTTTCCTTCTTCCTTCCCTCCCTCCCTCTCTCCCTGCCTTCCTTTCATCTTTCACAAACATTTATTGAGCATATACCATGAGCCAAGATAGGCACTGGGGAGACCTCACTGAGCAAGACAGAAACGGTCCTTGCCTGATTTTTGGCCACTTGTCTGTGGCAGAGGCTACTGCTTGCCCCCAAACTTCCACTAGCCCCTTCCTACTCAATAATAAACCCCAATTTTTATCTGGGCAAATGGCTCCCCAGAATAAAAATTACATGGCCCAGCCTCCCTTGTAGCTAGGTGTGACCATGGGACTAAGTTCTAGATAATGGGATCTAAGCAGAAGTATTGTGTGAAGCTTCCAGGAAGTGTTATTAAAACAAAAGAAGCATGTGATTTCCCCATCTTCCTTCTTGTGGTTGGGATGTGGATATGATGGCTGGAATTCAAGCAGCCACCTAATACCATGAGGTAGAAGTCATGTACAGAGGATGGTAGAGGAGCAAGCTAGAAAGAGCCTGAAATGGTAGAACCCCTTTGGAAAACTGGCAGTTTCTTATAAAATTAAACATATATCTATACCACATTCAGGAATCCCACTCCTAGGTATTTGCCCAAGAAAAATGACAACCTATGTCCACACAAAGTTTTCTTTTTTTTTAAATTGTGGTGAAATATATATAATAAAACATTTTGCTTTTTACCCATTTTTTATGTGTACAATTCAGTGACATTAATTATGTTCTCCATATTGTGTAACCATCACCACTATACAAAGATAAGCACACTAATGTTCATAATGGAAACAACCCAAATTTCCATCAATAGGCGAATAGATAAACAAAGTGGTGTATTCAGACAGTGGAATACTGTTGTGTTGTTCGCTGCCATCAAGTTGGCTCCTGACTCATGGCGACCCCGCATGCAAAGGGACCAGACTGTTGTGATCCACAGGGTTTTCGCTGGCTGATTTTCGGAAGTACATTGCCAGGACTTTCTTTCTAGTCCATTTTAGTGCGGAAGCTCCACTGAAACCTATTCAGCATCATAGCAACACACAGCCTTCACCGACAGACGGGTGGTGGCTGTGCATGAGGTGCACTGGCTGGGAACTGAACCTGGGTCTCCCGCCTGGACAATGGAATACTACTCAGTAATAAAAAAGAACAAATCGCGGATGCATACAACAGCATGGATGAATCCAAAAGATATGCTGCGTGAAATACGCCTGAGAAAAACGAATGTATACTGTATGATTTCATTTATATGGAACTCTAGAACAAGCGAAACCACTCCATGGTGAAAGATGGCAGAACAGTGCTTACCTATGAGGGGTGGAGACTAACTGGAAAAGGGCATGAGGAAGCTTCCTGAGGTGATGGGAATGTTCTGTAGCTTGCTTGGGCTCTTGGTTACACAGTGTATACATTTATCAAAACTCATCAAACTATACCTTCGAGATCTGTGCATTCCACGGCATGCAAATTACATAATAATAATAGTCTGGATCCTGTTGACTTTGTGAAGCCATCCTTTCAGCCCTGAACTGTCTACTCCTGAACCTTACTTATCAAAAAAAAAACCAAACCCATATATGAGAGAGAAATAAACCGCAACCAGTCTTCTTCGGCACTTGCCATTGCTTTTAGTGAATCCTGTCCTAACAACACAATGTTTTCTCCACACCAGTCACCAGCTGTGTGGTTGACTCCTCTCTCTGCTCTGGGCAATAAAGTCAACCAGGGGGCTGGCGCTAGGAGCCAGGGAACAAGTGGCATTTGACAGCAGGGTTAATCTGAGTGCTACAGTTTGGAAACTCTCTCCCTGGTCTTTGTTCCAGGATGTCCCCAGCCTGAGCCCGCAGCCACAGCTGAGTCTCCTCATCCACTCTCCACCCACGTTGGAGACTGTGGCATTGCTGTTTCCCTCCCCTCACACCTGGTGGCCTATTCTGCAAGCCGGAGCCCACCTCGTGGGCTTCCCTTTGGTCAGCGGATTGTGCTTGAATGCTGGCGCTGGAACTATTCTTAGCACAGCACCAATCCCCAGGAGACTCTGAAGATGCAGGAGGCTGAGTCACAGCTGCACTGCAGCTATTACCAACGCTATTATCATCATCATTATTGTGGGATGCGGCTTTTGTGGTATGCCAATCAGAGGATATCTGAGGGCCTTTTCCATCATAACAAGAACCGGTCCAGGGCAAGAGGGGGTTTCCATTCTGAGTGGGCGTGACCTCAAGGGAAGCATGCTTTCCTGGTACTCAGTAGGGGCTAACATTTCTGGGAGGCCCCTTCAGGCAGCTGCCCAGCCCTGCCACCTCTGCTCCACCAAGTAGTCCCCTCACCAGCAACAGCAAATTCTACAATTAGTGATTCATTCCTTGGACTTTATGTTTTCTCTGCTGTGAAAATGCAAATCCTGCTGTCTTTCCTAGAATAGTATTTTCTTTCTTTTTTTGTTCACCCTTTTTAAAGAAGGAAGTAGGCTTCATAAAGGGCAGTATGAGAGGGCATTGGTGTGGAGGATCTAAGAACAGGGAGAAAGGGGAGGCGGTGGCGGGTGGGGAGTCAATGAGGACAAAATAATTATCCTAAAGGTGAATGCTTCCTGTGTTCCTGAGTGTCCTGGGTGTTTGCACACATTCTGCTCCTTCCTGCTATTTTATTTAACAAAGACTTGGTGCTTACTGGGAGTCCCTGGGTGGTACAAATGATTAATGCCCTTGGCTGCTACCTGAAATGTTGGCGGTTCAATCCATCCAGAGGTGGGTTGGAAGAAAAGCCTGGTGATCTACTTCCCAAAAAATTGCTCATTAAAAACCCTGTGGAGTGCAGTTCTACTCTGACACACATGGGGTCTCCATGAGTCAGAATTGACTCCGTGGTTTGGTTTTGGTTAGTGGAAAGCAGGGGAGCTTCACAATTGCCTCCATATATGGACAGCCCCTGATAGTTACTTTTCTGCCTGTAAACAATCCTCAGACCTCCCTGGCTCCCTTAGCATATGGTCTTGTAATTGCCATTGGCTTGCCTCTCTCTCCGCCTGGTCAGGATCCTGCGCACCCCCTGCCGAGATAGAGGGATCGTACAGTCCCTGCGTGGTCTAGAGTACTTGTGACATATTTCTTGAATGAAGATTAAGCGACCCTCTCTAGAGCTTAGCTCAGGTGAATCCACTGTCCCAGCTGGAGTGAAAATCATGCCCGGCCTACATCTGTTTTTAAAAGATAGAAGGGCATTCCTACTCTTTGGGGAGAAACTGCAAGGATTTAATGAAATGTTTCTGCAGTTGAAGCTACGGATGATCTGTTGACATGGTCTAAAGGGTTGTAGGTTGTTTAATGTCTCTCTGTACCATCAATTCTGCAATTCGTACCGACTCAGCAGATTGGTTTGAATTTAGGCTACTGACAAGTTCCTTAGAAAATAATGTGGCTTCAGCAGCAGGTTTAAGAAAGGAAAGAACTTTAAAGCAGTCCTAACAGAGTGCATGGTCCTAACCTCTGCAACCCAGTGCCTCCAAGGACTTGGCCTGCGGTGGACAATGGCGGCTCCACCATTAGCCATGTATTTGTTCCCCACCTCCAGTGCCCCTGCCTGAGGGCTCGAAACCTGCCTCAGAGTGCCAGCCTGGACACTCTAGGATCCTCACCTGCCGCATCATCTGTATTTCTCCTTGCAGTAAGAAATCCCCAAAGCATGCTATCTTAGGGCAATCTTTCAACGCTGGAGGCAGCTGTTGCTTATCTCTGTCAGCCTGACGCAGTGGGACATGCAGGCTTTGGAACTGAGAGACTTTCATGTGACTCTGGATTGGCCATTTTACTGACTGTGACTCCACATTTCCCAAAGAAGTTTCCATGGAATGTTAGAATTCCATGACATATTAAATAGGTGTTATGGATTGGATTGTGTCCCCCAAAACTGTGTAGCAACTTGGCTAGGCCATGATTCCCCGTATTGTGTGGTTGTCCACCATTTTGTGATCTGATGTGTTTATCCTATGTGTTGTAAATCCTGACCTCTGTGATGTTAATGAGGTGGGATTAGAGGCAGTTATGCTAATGAGGCAGGACTCAATCTACAAGATTAGGTTGTAATCTCTTTTGAGATAAAAAAGAGAGAAGCAAGCAGAGAGATGGGGGAGTTCATACCACCAAGAAAGCTGCACCGAGAGCAGAGCAAAGAGAACTTGAAGCACTTACTGATGAAGATTGAAGACTACAGCCTTCAACATGGATTACACCTCAACATAAAGAAAAAAAAAATCCTTACAATTGGACCAATAAGCAACATCGTGATAAACAGAAAATATTGAAGTTGTCAAAGCTTTCATTTTACTTAAGTCCACAGTCAATGCCCATGGAGGCAGGAGTCAAAGAATCAAACAACATATTGCATTGGGCGAATTGCTGCAAAAGACCTCTTTAAAGTGTTAAAAAGCAAAGATGTCACTTTAAGGACCAAGGTGAGCCTGACCCGAGCCATGGTATTTTCAATCGCCTCATACACATTCGAAAGCTGGACAATGAATAAGGAAGACTGAAGAAGAACTGATGCCTTTGAATATTGAATATACTGTGGACTGCCAAAAGAATGAACAAATCTATCTTGGAAGAAGTACAACCAGAATGCTCCTTAGAAGCAAGGATGGTGAGACTGCGTCTTACACACTTTGGACATGTTGTCGGGAGGGATCAGTCCCTGGAGAAGGACATCATGCTTGGTAAAGCAGAGGGTCAGTGAAAAAGAGGAAGACCCTCAACGAGATGGGTTGACACAGTGGCTACAACAATGGGCTCAAACATAGCAACAATTGTGAGGGTGGTACAGGACCAAGCAGGGTTTTGTTTTGTTGTACACAGGGTTGTTATGAGTCAGAACTGACTTGATGGCACCTAACAACAACAAATCTCAGAAGATGATGGTGTGTACAGCCCTGTTGCATATGGTTAGGTGCCACACAGATGTCCACCCACTCATTAGCTCAGCCTGTCTAGAACCCCAATTAGTCCTTCAGCATGGGTCAGGCCAGGCCCTGGCCACTGGGGATTTGTGCTTTGTATTGGGCAGGCAATGGGAATTGAAAGAGTTGTAAAAAGGGGTCAAAATCTCCCTTTTTATAACTCTGAGGCCCCCATAGAGAGTAGTGACAGGTAGTGGGAATTCGCAGATGAGGGGAGTGTTAGGGAATAAAGGCATTGGTGTGGGTTTCTATACTATCAAGTTTTGGGAGACTACGCCAAGCCGATGTGGCTCCAGATTGGCAGTGGTGTTTCAGGGACAGCTCCAGTAGGACATCGGCCTAGACTGGCCCTTGACGCTGAGGAAAGGCGAGGCCTTCAGGTCAGAGATCATTAGCCCCAGCTGAGGAGCAGAGGGCTATGGGAGCAGGAAGCCATTGGGGTCATTACACCCTCCAGGGCTGGAGCACAGTCTGTTTTCAATTCAGAATCCTGCTTTTTCCCCTGCACCCTCTGTAAGTTTGTGTCCTTTTTTTTCTGTCTTACCCCTGTCTAGGCCAGTGTGGGAGACCTGGTTCCTCTTGGCCTTCATCTTTCCAAAGTAGCCCTTCCCTTCTCTCCTAGGAGGCCCCTATGGTGGCCACAAAATACAAAACACCAGAGTCATTAGCATAAGGACGTGGAGGCAGGAACAAAGTTCACAGAAGATTCTAATTCTTCTCAGGTATGAATAGGAAATTTTCCATGGAATCGCACGCTTCCCCTTAGTTACACATGTGGTTTTTATTCCCCCCCCCAAAAAAAAAGAAGATTCCAGGTGCTGTTCTCCAAAATCTCACTCCCACCCCCACCTTGATAGGCTCCCAACAGCAGCAGGTCTGCAGAAATGCCAGTGTTGGAGACAACAGCTTCCAGTATATTCCATACCCCCTGCAAAAAAAACAAGAAACCTGTTCTACACACTGGCTTTTCTTCTATGAAAAATTCTTGGATCTTTGTCTTCTGTGCCTCTCAGGGTTATGTCTTTTCATTACCTATGGCTGTGATGCACCTCCTAGCTGAACAGTATTTTTGAGTTTCTCTCCCTCTGTAATCCAAGGACCCTCACCCTAAAATCCCAGGGAACATGACTTGGAGGCCTACAGGGCTGTGCCCTAGCTCCCAGTGTCACCGAGCAATAAAGATGGCACAATATCACCTAGTCAGGGTGTTCTGCTGTTGTTCTTTTGTTTTGCTTGGAGACATTTTAAAGAAAACAGATACCACATCTTTTTTTTCTTTTTTGGAAAAATATCTTGGGAGGGAAATGAAATACTGGGAATATGCAGGTGCATCCTTAAAATGAAAAGATTTCATTGTAAAAAAATCATAATAGTAAGATCTTCCTCAAAGTATCTATTTGAAGGAAATATTATTTGAGCACAAAAGCAAGATATCTGGGCAACTAGGATCAGCCAGTGGTGATGGAGCAATGAGCTGTTATTTTCTGTTTACCAATTCTTATGAACACAGCCTCTGCAGCAAGGCAGCTGGGTTCTCCTCTTTACCAGCTCTATGACCTTCAGCAAGTTACTTAAGTCTCTCTGTGCCTCAGTTTCCTCCTCTACCAAGTATGGGTAATATACTCACCTCATGGCGGTTAGAAGAATGAAATGAGTTATCATTTGTACAGCACCTGCTACACACGGTGCCTGGTACATAGTAAGCACCAACCAAGAAAAACTAGTGGCTGTCGAGGTGGATCTGACTCATGGAGACCCCACGTGTGTCAGAGTAGAACTGTGCGCCATGAAGTTTTCAATGACTGATTTTTCAGAAGACCACTGGCCCTTTCTTCTGAGGTGCCTCTGGGTAGACTCAAACCTCCAACCTTTTAGTTAGCAGCCCAGCGCATTACCATTTGCACCACCCAGTGACTCCTCCATGTCACTAAATAGTGAATATAGGGCTGCCCTCACAATTGTTATTGTTGTTGTTAAGTGCCATCAAGTCAGTTCCAACTCATAGTGACTCCATGTACAACAGAAGGAAACACTGCCTGGTCCTGCACCATCCTCACAATCATTGTTATGCTTGAGCCCATTTGTACAGCCAGCCACTGTGTCAATTCATCTCACTGAGGGTCTTCCTCTTTTTCGCTGACCCTCTACTTTACCAAGCATGATGTCCTTCTCATGCCCTCACAATCAAGCTTGTACAATTTTCACAAAGTGGGCATGATCACTTACGTATGAGGTGAAGCCCCTCCCAGCAACTGTGATTGCTTGACTGGGGAAGAAATGAGTCCCCATGTGCCAATCTTAAGCATGAATGAAAGGGGGAGTGTCCTGAGAAGCAGCTCTCAAGCGTGATTGGAAATTATAAAATATTAAATTAATAAACCTAATCCCTTGTTTTAAGGAGTTCTGGTCGCACAATGGTTAAGCGCTCAGCTGCTTATCAAAAGATTGATGGTGGTTTAAACCCACCAATGGCTTCGTGGGAGAAAAGACCTGGTGATCCGCTCCCCTAAAGATTGCAGCCTAGGAAACCCTGTAAGCCAGTTCTACTTTATCACATAGGGTCATTATGACTTGAAAATAGACTCAACGGCACCTAACAACAACTAAAAACAACAATCCCTTGTCTTATGCTTGTTTGGAGAAAGACTGTGAAAAGATAGAGGCTAGTCAGCCATGGTTTCAGAAGAGTGACACCCAAAGGCAGAGGCTGGTGGGTCCCACTGAACAACTCCAGGGGGGAGAGAGTCTTGACCGAGGGTCCTTGAACATGCTGGTTTCTTCCTCCCAATAGCAAAAAGCAAAAAACAAAACAAAACAAAACAGAGCTCTGGGCCTTGAGTGAGGCAGGCGAGGCACCTCAGGCAGTAAAATTTAAGAAGGCCCTCTCTCAGGGCCATGAAAGTATAGGGTCACACTTGAGAGTGAGGGCCTCCTTAAATTTTATGTCCTAGGTGCCTTGCTTGCCTCACCCTAGTCCTGGCCCTGACAAGGAGGCTAAAAGCACCAGCTCCATACTTGTGTTTTGATTCTTGCCTTTGTCACTTACTAACTCTGTCATCTTCAGTTCCTTAAATCTCTAAACTCCAGTTGCTACATCTGTAAAACAGGGAAAAGTTCCAATCATAAAGCCTTCAGCAAATAGTTACTTTTAGCTAGGCAAGGAATCCTGTCTGCTAAGAGAGAGTCCTCAGTTCAGGTTGATCTGAGAAATGTTTCTTAATGTTATTATAGTGGATGCTGTTATGTGCTACCCAGGCTTCCCTCAGGACCAAAGGACTGAGTTCCTCAGCTGCTGAGAGAGCCACTGACAGAAAGGCCCCAGCTGTCTGCCCCCTACCGGGATTACCTCAGCTGAAGAGAGCTGCCTCGTTCAAGGTCTGCTCCTTCTCCAGGGCAGCCTACATCTAATGACTGATCAACATAGGAGTATAAAGTCCCAGGCCCCTGGTCCCAACTTGGAATAACTCTGAAGGGCTGCCACAGCTCCAAAGCTCCCTGTGATGGTTCATTTTTTGCGTCAACTTGGGTAGGCCATGGTGCCCGGTTGTTTGGTCAAACATTAGTCTAGTTGCTGTTATGAGGTAATTGGCCTCAACTAAAGCAGATTACCTTCCACAATGTGGACATGCCTAAACCAATCAGTCGAAGGCCTTAAGAGCAAAAAAGGGAGTTTCCCGAGGGTGTGTTCTGCCTCTAGGCTATAAGAAGACATTTTTTCTGGACCACTCTTACTCTTCACTCTTGCCATCACCTGACCTATGGATTTTAGGATGCAAGTCTGCAGGAGTCTCCCGCCTGTTGCCTGACCTACGGATTTTGGACTTGCCATCCCCCTACAACCATGTGAGCCAATTTCTTGAAATAAATCTCTCTCTCTCTGTCTCTCTCTCTATATAACTGGTTCTGCTTCTCTTGCGAGCCCTGACTAAGACATTCCCCATGGGAATGGCTGAGACCTCTGCTGTGACTACATTGCAGCCCAAGTCCCTCCTCTGCGCTTTCTTGCTTCCCTCACTCCCTCATAGATGTTTATTTCCTGAGCACTCCTCGATAAACTTCCTGCATATTCCATGCTAATTCCATCGCAGAGTCTGCTTTCTGGAAACCCACTCCTTCATTCTATTTCTATGCTCCTGCTATTACTGCAGATTTGTTTGGTTGAAAACTTAGGCAAAAATAACAATGCATTGGGTCACAGAATCCCAGGAAAGTTGAAAGGCGTGAAGAGCAGGGAAACCGCTGGCTCTGCTGGCCAGCCTTGACTACCACCTGGACACTTTCCTTTTCTCACATCTATGATTGTCTCTCTGTGCACGTGTGATTCTCACTGTAGACTGCTTCTTCCACATGGTGGGATACGTGCTTCCGAATCTTGCGTCTTAAATCCCAGGCCTCTTGAGAAAAATGGACTTTCTCATTTCTAGTTTGAAAAACTCCAGGGAAGGGCTCTGATTGGCCCATCTGGGGTCAGGCGTCACCCCTGGGCCAATTAACAGAGCTTAGTTACCATATTAAAATATGGCCACTCCCATGGAAGCAATGTTTCCACAGGTGAGGCAGTTAACAGAGGCAGACAGGGAAGAGGAGCTTGGCAGGTAAAGCAAAGGTCTCCATTTGTAGAGAATTTTGTCTTGTTTTCGGTTGCCCAGTGCTTGAACCCCCTTCCTCTGAATCTGGGTAGGAGGTAGGGCCCACCTGTCACTTGAGCAGCTAAAAATGTATGGCACTTGCTGTAGCAGCTGTTGCTGTGCCCACGCATAAGCACTTGGCACTCACCACTCCTGTCCATGCCAATGGTCTCACTGTAAGCACGTGTAACTCTCCATACAGGGAAATCTGCACAGGCAGGGCAGTTGACATCCCCTAGGACTTAAGCCCACCTCAGCCAATGACAGATGGGAGTTGGTGAATCAAAACCCCAGTTCCCTCACCCTGTGGGTGGGGCAGCTCCAACAGGGCCTATACTATCTCCCAGAGGTAACCGACAGATTGAGCCCCAGTTGCCCACAGCCGTGACCTGCTCAATGACATGTCCTTGATTGGCTCCATCCCCTTCCTTTCTCAGTACTGTACTTCTCTATTGGT
Organism: Elephas maximus indicus; assembly: GCF_024166365.1. Classification (NCBI taxonomy): domain Eukaryota; kingdom Metazoa; phylum Chordata; class Mammalia; order Proboscidea; family Elephantidae; genus Elephas; species Elephas maximus. The sequence goes on from NC_064846.1 coordinate 135,335,119, forward strand.
ACTTTCTGGAATCACCTCCTCAGTAAACACCAGCCCAGTTGTCGCTGAGTGGATTCCGATTCATGGCGACCCCATGTGTGTCAGAGTAGAACTGTGCTCCATAGGGTTTTTTTTTTCTTTCTCATTTTAAAGCACAGAACTCAGTGGCATTAAGTACGCTGACAAAGCTGTGCAACCGTCACCACTATCTAGTTCCGGAACATTTGCCTCACTCCAAATGGAAACCTCACACACATTTGTAGTCACTCCCCATTGCCCCTCCCCCCAGCCCCTGGCAACCACCAATCTGCTTTCTGTTTCTATGGGTTTGCCTATCCTGGATTTTTCATCTAAATAGACTCATAATACATGACATTTTCTGTCTGGCTTCTTTCACTTAATGTTTTTGAGGTTCATCCATGTTATAGCATGTTTCAGTATCTAATGCCTTTTTATCGCCGAATATTACCACTCTGTACGTATGTCACATTTTGTTTATCCGTTCATCTGTGGATGGACACCTGGCTTATTTCCCGCTTTCTGCCTATCATGATTAGTGCTGCATTTGTTTGAGTGCTTGTCTTTAACTCTTTTGGATATACACTTAGGAATAGAATTGCTAGGTGCATATCCAAAAGATATGGTAACTCTATATTTAGCTTTTTGAAAAACTCCAAAACTGCTTCCTTCATAGAGTTTTCAATGGCTGATTTTTCAGTAGATTGCCAAGGCTTTCTTCTAAGGCACCTTTGGGTAGACTTGAACCGTCAGTCTTTTGTTTAGCAGTTGAGTGCGTTAACCATTTGCACCAGCCGGGGACTCTCCCCCACGGAAACTACTTGCACTCAAATATTTGTCTCAGGGTTTTCTCCTGGAGAAACCCTAGCAAAAAAGACACTTGCTTGCCTAACATTCCTGGCAGTTAGGCCTTGCTCGCTTGCCTTAGGCGCAGTCGGTTATACCTGCTATAGGCCTGAATACGGAGCTAGGGACAGTGGAGAATTCTGGCAGCAGCCATGGTGGCCCCAACATCCGGTTTCCAGCAGCCACCAGCGAACAAAGGAGTCACATGTGTGTCACCCATTGGCAGTACAAGCTGGTGTTCTCACTGCCTTGGGGTTGGCTACCCAGCTGCGCTCTGCTCCTACCTGCTTTCTAAGGCCATTTCATCAGCTTTACTACCTACGATCACGTCAACAATTCCTTCAATGTTCCAATTAGCCGGGCATGATTCTAAGCCCTCACCAAAGCACCATCAGCTAAGGGGCTGCCCACATCATCTGCACATACGCGGAGAATGTGATTATCATGGCATCACTCTGCACTGGTCTTATTAGTCGTCCTGGTTTGTATATTTAAGTCTCTTTTGAGCTGGATCAGTGAGCAATCCCTTTTCAAGGTGCTGATGGCGTCTGATTGCTCAGACTGCCAGGGTGAGGATCTGATTGCCGCCCGCTGTGAACCCACCCGAGTACCACGTCAGAGGCGATGGGGGAGGCCTCTATCTGAGCAACCAGCAGGTCCTCCCAGACATCACTCCTGTGCATCACTCTGAGCGGAGGCCTTTCATATCTGAAAGAGCACCATTAAGGTTCCTACGTGTCACCCAATCAGACTCATGTGTATGCTTCCCTTTTCAGAGTGAGACAACCAGTGCAGTGAGCTGGGGAAGGGAGCCAGCCTTCTCTCTAAGGAGACTCTGCAATGAGGAGTGGAAGGACGGAAAGCGAGATGTGCAGCTTCGAGCTGCCGCCGAAACTTCCTTAGCGCAGTGGCGAGAGAGAAAAGGAAAAATAGGTTTTGACTCTTCTGCCTTCTTCCTGGTCTTGTTAGAATTAACACTGCTAAGTGCCAGTCTCCTCAGAATAAGTGCAAAAGAAACACTAGAATAGAATAGAGTAGAATAAGAATAGAACAGAATGAGCTGACCTCACGATGTGGTGTTGTGTGTTGTGCAGTTGATTCCTACTCATAGCGACCCTATGTGACAGAGTAGAACTGCCCCATAGGGTTTCCTAAGCTGTAATCTTTAAGGGAAGGAGCCCTGGTTGCACAATGGTTATATGCTCAGGTGCTAACTGGAAGGTCGGTGGTTTGAACCCACCAGCCCAGTCGCAGGAGAAAAGACCTAGAGATCTGCTTCCATAAAGATTCACAGCCTAGGAAACCCTATGGAGCAGTCTTATTCTGTCCTATAGGGTTGGTATGAGTCGGAATAGACTCAATGGCACACAACAGCAACAATCTTTAAGGGAGCAGATTACCTCCCTCAGAGGGGCTACCAAAAAAGCCAAACCAAACCCATTGCCATCGAGTCAATTCCTAGGTGGGTTCAAACCACCAACCTTTAGGTTAGCGGCCGAGCTTTTACCATTGCACCACCAGGGCTCCTGACCTCGTGGTACAGGCAAACGAAACCATCTAGGTCTTGCTCAGTGGTTCCTGCATCGGCATTCCCCTTCTCCCATGAAACAAATGCCTGGTAACCTCACCCCCAGCAAAACCAGTTGCCATTGAGTTGACTCCAACTCATGGTGACCCCAGGTGTGTCAGAGTAGAACAGGAATCCATGGGGTTTTCAATGGCAGATTTTTCAGAAGTAGGTTGCCAGGCTTTTCTTCTGAAGCACCTCTGGGTGGGTTTGAACCTGCAACCTTTCGGTTAACAACCGAACATGTTAACTGTTTGTACCACCCAAAGATTCCTTACTCCCAGCAAAGAGGGTGAAAATAAGCAAAAAGAAAAAAAGTTCCCTTGTTGCTTCTCTAGGACTGGGGGGCGGGGGGAGTGGAGTCAGAAAGGCCCTGATTGGCTGAAGCTCCATTTACACACAGACACACTCCTCCCTTGCTAATATTTGCATTGAACAAGCCGTTTTCTGTGCTGACATTTTGCATCTAGTTAAATGCCAGTAAATCCAGAGAGATGTGGCTTTGACCTGTGGTTCTGCCCTTTTGGACGAGCCCCTGATGCTCTGCTGTGGTACTTTCATTGGGATTCTTTCACCTCAGAGTTTTGTTTTTACTTTTATTTTTTAACTGGATGAAATGCGTCAGACTTAATAATTATCTCTGCTGAATATTTAATTGCAAAATGTTGTTGAAAAGGCACTTGGCTTATGTGATCTAAGTGTACGCATAGGTATTTCTTTTCAGATGGTAAAGTGACTGAATAATTTTTCTTATTAGGGAATTAAAGAACAACGTGCCTCAAAATGTTAAATTTAGTTTTTTTTTTTTTTTTTTAGAGATCATGGCTTTGTGAAACGGGGGAAGGGAGAAATGCTGCTGAGTACTGCTTTAAAAAGGTTGGGGAGATGACGTAGTGTAGTGATGAAACTATATAGGCTTCAGAGGAAAATAATGTTCGCACCTTGCGTCCTCCGCTCACCACGTCACAGAGATGTGGAAGACAAGGCAAAGAGAAGCGAAGGGTGTTGCCCGCCCTCTCACAGCTGGCCCGTGGTAGAGCAGGCACTGGGTCCAAGCTTTTCAATGCTTGGGCTTTGATTCCACAGCTGTGAAATCAAAGCAGGGAGGGGGTTGTCTTAGTTTCCTAGAGCTGCTGTAACAGAAATACCGCAAGTGGGTGGTTTTAATGAACAGAAATCTATTTTCTCACAGCTTAGGAGGCTGTAAGTCCAAACTCAGGGCACTAGCTCTAGGCGAAGGCTCTGTCCACTCTGGGGGAAAATCCTTGTTTCAGTTTCTTGAACGTTCTTTTTGGCTTTCCTTGGAGATCTCCCCGTGGCATCTATCTTCCCCTATTCATGAGCTTGCTTGCTTCTGTGCCTAATCTGGTCCTTTTATATCTCAAAAGTGATTGGTTTAAGACACACCCTACACTGTAATGACCTCATTAATATAGCAAAGAAAACTCTATTCCCAGATGGGATTACATCCACAGGTATAGGGGTTAATATTTACAACACATATTCTGAGGGGACACCATTCAATCCATAACAGGGGTGGCCACATTCTGCATCAGCCCACCACTTTCTTACATGACATGATCAGGCCCCAAAATGTACAACCTGGCTAAAGGCTAACATTTATTGAGTATTTACTGTGTATTAAGTGCTCAGTGTTTCTTACGGTAACTGGATGGGAAGAATCACATATTGATCTCCTAATATGTGCCAGCCACTATGAGGTCCCATACCTATAATAACTCATTTAACCTGCATAAAGATCCTGTAGGGAAGGTCCTATTATGTCCTCATTTCACAATTATGGGAACTGAGGCACAGAGAGGTGAAGTAACTTGCCCAAGGACACACGGCTGAGAAGTGGCAGAGCCCAGATTTGAACCCAGACACTCTCCTCCAGCTTGCACTCTCAACCACCATACTCAACTTTTTTTATCTCAAATTTTTGGCTCTCTAGAGAGATGTGCAGTGCAAAATTGCCCCATAAACATCTCCCTCCCATTCCTGTTAGCCAAGAGAGTTATCCAGGTAGAGAGTGGTTGGTCTGGAGGGAAGTGTTGTGGCATTTTTCTTGCCCTCCCCAGAGGCAAGCTAACTACCCACAACACCCACAGGCACCAGCCATGTCAGGAGCCCCAGGAGGAGTGTTCTCATCTGTGGAATGAGAGCCTGTCAGAGGGGCAACTATTCTGGCAACTAGCTCTTCAGAGGCCTGGTCCTGAGCTGCAGACACTTGTAGGCTTGCTCACTTGGGTATACTCAAATATTTGGGAGGGTCTGACCGTCCCTAGTAGGCTGGGGACATATGAGAGCATAGAGACCACTATCTGCCTCCTGCCTGAAGAATCTGGAAGGAGAAAGGTGGCAGGATTCCCCTGTGATGATAAGTGAGAGAGAGGGCAGGAAGGGGCAGCAAGGCCACACCCCTAGGATGTGGTGTGGTAAGGATGAGTGAGCCTCTGGAGGACCAAGTGAATCCTGTAGGTGGCTGCTACAGTTTTGAAGAGATCCTGCCCAAGAGGGCTGCCTGCTGGGGGGAGAGGCTGGTAGCCTGAGAGACCACTGGGGGAACCAGGGTGGGCAGGAGTTGAGGGCGTGTCATGTCAGGTCAGCTAGAGGGCCTTGTGGGGCCTTCGAAGTACCCATAGATATCATCCTCCCCCGCCACAAAGAGAGCCTGATGATGGGATATAAGAGGATCTGTCAGGTATGACCGTGCTCTTTGCTCTCACCCCTCCTTCCAGACGCCAATGCATCAGGGAGGGAAGGAAGGAAGGCCCAGAAACAGCCAGGGGAGGGAGTGGAGGAGGGAGAAATGAGGGAGAAGTGAAAAGATAAGCTGTTCTCCCCCATTCCTGGTATAGCTCCCCAAACCTCGGGTTAAGCCTTGGCTTCTGAGGTTGATGCTTGTAATGGGATCAGACTGGACAATTTAATCCCCAGTGGTGGCTGGAAGGAAACCCTGGTGGTGTAGTGCTTAAGAACTGTGGCTGCTAACCAAAAGGTTGGCAGTTTGAGTCCACCAGGTGCTCCTTGAAAACCCTGTGGGGCAGTTCTACTCTGTCCTATAGGGTCACTATGAGTTGGAATGGACTCAATAGCAATGGGTTTGGTTTCGTGTTTTTTTTGTGTGTGTGTGTGGCTGGAAAGTATGGGAGCTGATTTAAGATGGCAAGGCATGGAGAAGGGGGAATCCAGTGGTTATAGGTATGAAAGCACCTGTTGGAGAAACATTCTTTCCTATTACCCCATCAACTTCAGCCCACTTAATGGGGTAGTTTTCCATACATTTATTAACCAGTTGCACATACGTTTAATTCTTCGAAGGAGGCGATATTAGTATTCTTATTTCAAAGAAGAGGACACAGAAGCTAGGATAATTTAGGGTTGTTGCTGTTAGGTGCCATCGAGTTGGCTCTGACTCATAGCAACCCTATGCACAAAAGAATGAAACATTGCCCAGTCCTGTGCCATGCTCACATTAGGATACCCACTGCCGTCGAGTTGATTCCGACTCATACCGACCCTATAGGACAGCGTAGAACTGCCCCATAGAGTTTCCAAGGAGTGCCTGGATACTTGCCGCAAATCTTTAAACTCAAAGCTTCATATTTTGTTAAATTAAATCATTTCCTTCTTAGTCAACTTTGTAATTCTTTATGTCATAAAGCAGGAAATGCCCAGACTTACTCTTCTAGTGCCAAGTCTAGGGAGCCTCTGAACTGGGTGGGAGGGGCCCAAGGACAGACACCTGGCTGTGGGGCCCACCTGTGCAGGTGGGTCACAGGTTGAGGAGACTGTGTTACCTGTCTCTCTGATGACTCGGCCTCAGCCAGTGATGGCCATGTGGGCACATGAAATGACTTTGCCTCTGGTTTTCATGGTGACAGATGCCAGTGGACATTCAGTTGTGAGAGAGACATGGGAGAGTGGGCACTGTCTGGGATTCACAACCTCCCTGGAAGCCCACACTTCAGTGGGCTCCTGAGCAAACCAGCCTTTGCCTTCTCTCTTTCCCTTCAGGCTCCTCTGTGATCTGTTATGATGCATGAGTGCACATGTATATACACATACAAATGCTGACACATGCACACGCATACAAATGCACACACGCGCACACATAAACACATGCACACACATGGACTCACATGCATACACATACATACACATGCGAACAAACACACAGAAATGTAAATGTAGATACATGAACACATGTACATACAAATGCAGACACCCCCCCACATGCTCAAACACACCCACACATGTGCAAACATGCACACATGCACGCATGGGCACACACACACAAAGGCAGACACACGTGCACAAACATCCCCCCACATGCACATATGCACACCCATGCATGCACACATGCATTCATGCAAGCTGATTTTCATTAAAAAAAATCAAACCCATTGCCATTGAATCGATTCTGACTCATAGCGATGCTATAGGACAGACTAGAACTGCCCCATTGAGTTTCCAAAGCCGTAAATCTTTACAGAAGGAGGCTACCAACCACATCTTTCTCCTGTGGAGCGGCTGGTAGGTTCAAACCACTGACCTTTCAGTTAGCAGCTGAGCGCTCACTGATTTTCATAGGAGTTGGGAAATCAGTTTTACTACCTGACAGTCACACCTCCTCCATGAGTCAATGCGGCGTACTGAGCTCAGAAGGAGGAATATTTTCCTTCCAGAGGTAGCTGAGTGGTTTCCCCTGAGGAAATGATTCAGAAAAACGTTTACTTCAAAAAATCAGAACATTCTTGTAGGGAAATTTCCTGCCAAAACATTTGTTTTCTTGACATGGAGACAAGTGAAGCAGCCCCCTCATTCCCCCTTGGCTCTTCTCCCTCATTGTGCCTGATCCATACTGCTACACATCTCCAGGTCTTGTGAGAAAGGGTGCCCTCCCATTCGGAGACCTCATGGACCATTGACTGTCCTGAAGTACGTCCACTTGGCAATTCAACCTCTCTTTGAGCTCATCCTCTCTCTCATTCTTCTTAGGATCACATTAGCACTTAGATGTTCTGAGGCTCCTTCTGAAAGGAACGCTTCCTCTCAAATAAATCCAGGAGGGATGTTCTAAAGACTGCTGTCTATGCCAAAGGAATACCAGTAACCAGTTGCCATCGAGTTGACTCCGACTCACGGAGACCCCAACTGTGTCAGAGTAGAACTGTGCTCCATAAGATTTTCAATGGTGGATTTTTTCAGAAGTAGATGGCCAGGCCTTTCTTCCAAGGCACCTCTGGGTGGACTTGAACCTCCAACCTTCTAGTTAGCAGCTGAGCTTGTTAACCATTTGTAGCACCCACGGGCTCTACAGTTACTTGCAAATGGTCATCTGCAGTAGATGAACCATGGCCAAGTGACAGCCTGGGGAGAACTGTCAACAAGGAGAAAACAGGGTGGAACCCAAGCGTCTTGGCAAGAAGGCAAGAGAGGGAGAGGAGAAAACAGAATTCTCAGGAAGTCGGGCAGAAGAGGACTGAAAATTGTGGATGTCACAGAATGACCCTACACCAAGCATGGCAGGCAACAGGCCTCACCCAAACCAAGGGGGCTGGACTCTAGCCAAGTGTTGAATGTCAGACGTGGACATGATAGAGTTGCCAGTGGAAAGAAACTGCTTGCCCATTGTCTAATAGTTTGCTATACTTGAACAACCAGTCTGAGCAGGGTTCTTGCTGCCTCTTCTGACCTGGAATATAATTGCGTACATACCTGTGCAGGTCTGCACTGGAAAAGGACCTAGGCTTAGAACTCCCTGGGGAGAGCTGATCACCCAAGCCATTTGGGACACGATTTTAGGCTTGTCCAAGAGGCCTTTTGATGTGTCTGTTATACCAAAGATGGAGTCTTGAGGTATCAAATGTTTCTTTTTTTTTTTTTTTTTGGTTATCATGTCAAAGACCAATAGTAGAAGGGGAGGGGAAAAGTTTTAACTCAAGTAATACCATAATAATTGGAAACCCTGGTGGTGTAGTGGTTAAGAGCTACAGCTGCTAACCAGAAGGTCAGCAGTTCGAATCCACCAGGTGCTCCTTGGAAACCCTATGGGGCAGTTCTACTCTGTCCTATAGGGTCACTATGAGTCGGAATCGACTCGACGGTAATGAGTTTGGTTTTTGTTTAATACCGTAATACCTCCACATGTCTGTCAGTTTGTTGTACTGTGGGGCTTGCGTGTTCCTATGATGCTGGAAGCTATGCCACCAGTACTGAAATACCAGCAGGGCGACCCATAGTGGACAGGTTTCAGCTGAGCTTCCAGATTAAGACAGACTAGGAAGAAGGACCTGGTGATCTCCTTCTGAAAAGAATTAGCCAGTGAAAACCTTATGAATAGCTGTGGAACATTGTCTGATATGGTGCCGGAAGATAAGCCCTTCAGGAGGTAGCATATGATCAGGAACCAACAGTACTGAAGGAAGAGGCCCAAGATGCACTGAAGGCATTGGCAAAAAACAAGGCTCCAGGAATTCATGGAATACCATCTGAGATGTTTCAACAAACAGGTGCAGTGCTGGAAGTGCTCATTTATCTATGCCAAGAAATTTGGAAGACAGCTACCTGGCCAGCTGACTAGAAGAGATCTATATTTATGCCTATTCCAAAGAAAGCTGATCTAACAGAATGTGGAAATTGTCGAACAGTATCATTAATATCACACAAGTAAAATTTTGCTGAAGATCATTCAAAAGTGCCTGCGGCAGTACATCAACAAAGAGCTGCCAGAAATTCAAGCCAGATTCAGAAGAGGATGTGGAACCAGAGATATCATTGTGGATGTCAAATGGATCCTGGCTGAAAGCAGAGAATACCAGAAAGATGTGTACCTATGTTTTATTGACTATGCAAAGGCATTCGACTGTGTGGATCTAACAAATTATGGATAACATTGCGAAGGATGGGAATTCCAGAACACTTAATTGAGCTCATGAGGAACCTGGACATAGATCAAGAGGCAGTCATTTCAACAGATCAAGGGGAAACTGCCTGGTTTAAAGTCAGGAAAGGTTTGCATCAGGGTTGTATCCTTTCACTGTACTTATTCAATCTGTATGCTGAGAAAATAATCCGAGAAGCTGGACTATATGAAGAATGGGACATCAGGACTGGAGGAAAACTCAATAACAACCTACGTTATGCAGATGACACAACTTTGCTTGCTGAAAGTGAAGAGGACTTGAAGCACTTACTGATGAAGATCAAAGACCACAGCCTTCGGTATGGATTACACCTTCACGTAAAGAAAACAAAAATCCTCACAACTGGACCAATAAGCAACATCATGATAAACGGAAAAAAGATTGAAGTTGTCAAGGATTTTGTTCTACTTGGGTCCACAATCAACACCCATGGAAGCAGCAGTCAAGAAATCAAATGACGTATTGCATTGGGCCAATCTGTTGCAAAAGACTTCTTTGAAGTGTTGAAATGCAAAGATGTAACCTTGAAGATTAACGTGTGCCTGACTCAAGCCATAGTGTTTTCAATCGCCTCATATGCACAGGAAAGCTGGACAATGAATACGGGAGACGGAAGAAGAATTGATGCCTTTGAATTATGGTGTTGGCAAAGAATATTGAATATACCATGGACTGCCAAAAGAACAAACAAATCTGTCTTGGAAGACGTACAACCAGAATGGTCCTTAGAAGCAAAGATGGCGAGACTGTGTCTCACGTACTTTGGACAGGTTATCAGGAGGGATCAGTCCCTGGAGAAGGACATCATGCTTGGTAAAGCAGAGGGTCAGCAAAAAAGAGGAAGACCCTCAATGAGATGAACTGACACAGTGGCTGCAATGATGGGCTCAAGCATAGCAATGATTGTGAGGATGGTGAGGATGGTACAGGATAGGGCAGTGTTTTGTTCTGTTATGCACAGGGTCACCATGCATCAGAACCAACTTGCCAGCACGTAAGAACAATAACAACACTGTAAGATTAAAAATGAAGTCAATTTAGTGTTTTTTTTTTTTAAAGAATTGATCAGATTTCCCCATCGTCCTGCTAACTACTGGGAGAAAGCGAAAGAATGAGAAGGAGGGAGGAAGTGAGAGAAAGAGGGAGTGGATGGGAGAAGGAGGGAAAGAGGAAGAGAGAGGGAAAGAGAAAGGGGAAGAAGGAGGGAGAGAGGGAGGGAGGGAAAGGAAGGAGGGAGGGAGGAGTGTGAGAACAATCAACAAAGACCCTCTTTGATGTGTATTAAAAACAACATAGAAAGTTTTTTAATGCTCACAAAAAATGCTTTTATTATTCGTCTTGAACACTTGGCCCTCTTGGCTTGGGGTTTTATTCTCCCACTTTTGATAAAGACATGGTGCCAAAATACATTAAAAGGAAAAGCAAGCAGAAAAACAAACAAACAAAAAAACAGTGCAGTCATGTAGATAAATGGCTACTGGTATCCAATCTCAGTGTTGGGGGCAATAGGGATGGGTGGGGACTGTGGCTAACTGGTACACATCAGCCCTATCTACAGAAGGCGTTCACCTTCTAGCTCCAGACTGTTGTTGCCTTGAGGGAATGCAAGGCTTTTATTGCCAGATTTTCTGCTCTTAAAAGAGATGCTGAAAATTCAGAGTTTGGTGAGACATCTCCAATTTTTTTTAAATGTTGGATCAAATTATTTAAAAACACATTTCAGGCCAAATAAAATAAATTGGTAGGCTAAAATCATATTGGGGACTTCTGGTTGTCACCCGTGCCTTAAAAGGACAACTGAAATATAAGAAATGAAATGTGACAGTCACTCTTCCCCTCAAATCCTGCCCCTCTTTCCTCCAGATTAGTAGCAGAGAGAAGCTGATATTTTAGACTTCAGCATAATCAGGGCCTTTAAGTTAAATAAAATAAGCATACATTTTTAACACTAGCAGTTTATATAAGGAAACCCTGGTGGCGTAGTGGTTAAGTGCTACGGCTGCTAACCAAAGGACTGGCAGTTCAAATCCGCCAGGCGCTCCTTGGAAACTCTATGGGGGCAGTTCTACTCTGTCCTATAGGGTCGCTATGAGTTGGAATCGACTCGACGGCACTGGGTTAGGTTTTTTTGGTTCAGTTTATATAAATATATACATATATTGGGTATATATATATATATACCTTTTTTACCCAATAATATGTATATATATATACATATGTGTGTATGTGTGTGTGTGTACATATATTATATACCCAATCCAGTTACTATTGTGTTGTTCTGACTCATGGCGACTTCATGTGTGCTGTTACTTTTTGGAAGCAGATCACCAGGCCTTTCTCCTGAGGTACCTTTGGGTGGGTTCAAACCACCAATCTTTGGTTAGTAGTCGAGTGCTTAACCATTTGTGCCACTCAAGGACTCCCAGTTTTAATAAAAAAAATATGTGGCACCAAAATGCTTCAACGCTCCTTCTACTGAGAGGTAGAGTCTACGTCCTCTCTCCTTGAATCTGGGTGAGCTTGTGATTGCTTCGACCAATAGATTATGGAGAAAGTGATACTATGTGGCTTCTAAACTGGGTCAAGAAAAGGCCATGTAGCTTCCGCCTATTCCCTTGGAATACCTCTTCTGGAATGCTTATTCTTAGAATATTCAGCCTCCACGTGATCCCCCTCAGGACATCTCTCAGAACCCAGACACCATGCTGGGAGAAGCCCGAGCCACATGGAAAGGGCACGTATAGGCACTCCAGTTGACAGCCCAGCTGAGCTCCCAGTTGACAGCCAGCATCAGCTGCCAGCCCTGTGAGTGTGCCATGTTGGACGTGCAGCCACCCAGGCCTCAGAGGAATCCAGCCCCAGCCACCATGTGACTGCAACCTAACAAGAGACCCCAAGCATGAACTGTCAGCTGATTCCAGTCAACTTGCAGAACCTAAGAGACAATAATCACTGTTGTTTTAAGCTACTGAGTTTGGTTGGCATGGTTACATAGCAACAGTGACTGGAAGAAACACCTTGGCACAAGCATGCTGGCGAGAAGTAGATCTCCCCAGCACTGCAGACTCACTTATTGGTCAACTCTTTGGTATTTTTACTGTTGTTGTTGCCCCAATTCTCATGGAGCTGGAGGGAGGAGAGAGGCATTCCTCAGGAGACCTGAGCTTCAGTAAGCTGGGAGGGCTGCCAAGCCGACTCTGGGAACCCCCGCTTGGAGCAGCCTCCGTGTGAGGCAATTAAAATGTGAAATTTAACCTTTAAGAAAGGAGCCTGACTTTACCTTTGCATCTTGGAGATTTGGGATGCAGAAAACCTGTCAAATCCCTTCCTCTGCCCAGCCCCGATCACATTTCTGTCTTATGTTTGGACACAGGACTCAGACTTGTGTACACACAGAGAACAGGGTCTGGCGCCAGGAACACAGAGCAGCTCAGAACTGGTGTTTCTCCTCATAGGGAAAACAAAAAAAAAATGACAGGGAGAAAGAAATACAAATAGAGAGGAAGGGACGATAAAAGGAAGAAAAAAATGGAAGGAAGGGGAGAAGAAGGAAGGGAGGGAGGGAGGGAGGGAAGAAAGGAAGGAAGGATAAAGGAGGGATGGAGGGAGGCAAGGAAGAATGGAAGGAAGGAAGAAAGGAGGGAAGAAAAAAAGAAGGAAGAGACATGGAGGAAAGGAGGGAAAAAGGATGGAAGGAAGGAAGAGGGAGGGAGGGAAGGAAGGAAGGAGAAAAGGAGGGAAAGGAGGGAGGAAAAGAGGGAGGGAGGGAGGGTGGGGGGAAGAGGAAGAGAGGGAGGGAGAGAAGGAAGGAAGAAAGAGAAACCAAATGCCAAGGTAGCGCTGTGTGTTTTTATTTCCTGTTTAACTGAGGTATTACCTTCATCCGAAGCAGATGTACTGAATCACGTCAAACTCTACCTAGGCAGGAAGCATTGGTTTCATTTACCCAGGTCACGGCGAATACATTGTCATTCAGCATGTGAAAATGTTTGAACTTACAAGGATTAACCCAGCAACAGCGATTACCCCACATGTCTGTTGTGCTCTGATGATACAAACGCAACCAGAATAGAGTCTCATAATTTCACAAGGTGACAAAAAATTGGATTCTGGTGTTTCATCTCAACCTGAGAATGAGCAGGGAAGCGTGGGGAGGCCACCGGAATACACAAATTCCATGGGCCCTTGGGTCCTGCGCTGCAGCCCCTGTCCACTGTGGTGAAGCCCCTTTGGCCTGCTCTCAACCTGAGGCCTACAGCCAGCACGGGGGGCTCGACTGCCAGCACGGGGGGCTCGACTGCCAGCTCCAGCCTGGTCTTTTGTCTGGTGAGAGCACACACCCTGCATTTCTTATCAGATTTACTGTAACAAGGGCCAGGAGGAAAGCAAGATGCTGTTAAGAGCTCATCGATTCAGATCCCACTATTCAGAAAATTTGGATTTATATTTTGTCAGAGTGAACCAGAACTGATGTTAATCTTTGCACTATCCTTGAAAAAAATTATTCATAATCATATAACAATAATCTATAACATTAGCTGAGTTCTATAAACCAGGTACTGTCAGAAGCGCTTTATATGGATGTCTCATTGAATTTTCAGAGCAACCCCGTGAGGAAGTTCTTATTCTTTCGCATGTTTAAGTGATGATTTTGAGGCACAGAGAGGTCAAGGCTTGCCCAAGGTCACACAGCAAGTAGGCTGGAGAGCCTGGATTTGAACCTAGGTGGCCTGATGCCAGAGTCACTTTCTTGATCATGTTTGTAAAGGCAACTCCCAGCTCAGTCAAAAATTCAAATCGATTCTGAGGACTCAAAAATATTCCTTCTTTTTTTTATTGTACTTTAGATGATGGGTTACAGAGCAAACTGTTTCTCATTAAACAATTAAAACTTTTTTTTTTTATTGTTTTGTGACATTGGTTGCCAACCCAGCGCATGTAAACACTCTTCCCCTCTAGAGTTTGGGTTCCCTGTTACCAGCTTTCCTATCCCCTCCTGCCTTCTCGTCCCTGCCCCTGGGCTGGTGTGCCCATTTAATCTCGTTTTGTTTTGTTTTATGGGCCTGTCTAATCTTTGAAGAGTGAACCTTAGGAGTGACTTCAGTACTGGGCTAAAAGGGTGTCCGGGGGGCATACTCTCAGGGTTTCTCCAGTCTCTGTCAGACCGGTAAGTCTGGTCTTTTTTTGTCAGTTCGAATTTTGTTCTACATTTTTTCCAGCTCTGTCCAGGACCCTCTATTGTGATCTGTCAGAGCAGTCAGTGGTGGTAGCCAGGCACCATCTAGTTCTGCTGGTCTCAGTTTGGTGGAGGCTATGGTAGTTGTGGTCCATTAGTCCTTTGGATTAATCTTTCTCTTGTGTCTTTGGTATTCTTCATTCTCCCTTGCTCCAGATGGGGTGGGACCAGTGGAGTATTTTAGATGGCCGCTTGCAAGCTTTTAAGACCCCAGACGCTACTCACCAAAGTAGGATGTAGAACATTTTCTTTATAAACTCTGTTATGCCAATTCAGCTAGACGTGCCCCAAGACCACGGTCCCCAGTCAAAAATAATTTTAATGGCACCCATTTCTGTCCTGAAAAAAAGTGGCCGAATCGATGGTTCTGATCCATTCATTAAGATGGAGGTGCTCCTTGGTCATACTGTTAGCTCATTTTTCATAGATGAGAAAGGTACAAAACTTCACTTTTTCCAAAAGACCCTCCAATTCAGACTTTCTACCCTTCTAAACTGGCTTTCCCATTATTATTCAAAGCCACTAAGGTTTTTTCCTCGGAGACTAGGCTAATCATAGCTGTGGTTGAGGGAAACACTGGGGATGGAATCTTTTAAAGCACCATCTAGATTGGCAATCAGAGGCCAGCTCGTGTCATCAGCTATGGACTCCCAGGGCCGCTCAGCAAAGGGTTGAGAGCCCTCGACTCCCACTTCTGTTGATGGGCACAGCCGGTGGCCTCTGGGGGCTGACTGGAACCCAGCAGTCAGCCTGGCTGCTGTGAGGAAATTCTTAGATTTGGAGATAGCTGATTCATCTCAGCCTGAGTCAGGCCAGCAAGGTGCTAAAAGACAGTGGAGGAAAGAGCACAGGAATTTGGCATTCCATATTTGGCCCAGACAAGAGCTGTTCTGGGGTTGTACAATAGCTCTGGGCCTGAGTTTGGGGCAGGTGTGGCAAGATGAAGATGGCTCCCTCCCTGTATCTGGGAACAGATGGTGGGGTCTGCCCTGCGCACAGCTTGCCTGCCAGCTGGTACAAAAACGTCCTGGCTCTATAACCCTGGCAGGACAGGCTGAAGCTACCTAGATTTTTTTTTTCTAACCAAATGAATCCCCTTCCTTCCCCGCCCCCCTCCCTGCCCCAACTCTGTGAAAGGGGAGAAAGTTGCATTCCCCCTTACAAAGAAAACTTTCTAGAAAGGGGAAGGGAGAGAATTTGCCCACAAGCTGTGAAGGGTTCCCTTAAACTGGTTGACTTTTGACAGAAAGGAGAGAAGCCCAGATTCCCAGAGCCATATGGTATTGGGGATCATCTAGTTTGAGGTCTAGTGTTGCCAAAATAGTCTGATTTTTCTAGGGAAATTAAAAATTCCTGTTTTATGTAAAATCTCCTGATTTTTAGAAGTTGATTCAATTATAACATTTTACAGAAGCCAGGCAGGCTAAACAAAACATACCCGAGGCCCTCATTTGGTCCTCAGATCTTCAGTCCGCAACCCTTGGAGAGTCTTCCCGCTTTTATAGATGGGGAAACTGAGATCCAGAGAGCGGAAGAGATGGTTCATTTGAGGAGCAGCAAAATGGCTTTCCAGCACTGAGTCTGTAGCAGATATTACAAGAGCCCCTTCTCCCCGCTCCCACTTTCCTGATTCAGTATGCCCTCCTCACCCACCAAAGGCCAGCTCTGTGCCAGAGGGCTATTTCTAAACTGGGAAAGGCCACTTTGCTGGTGCAAGCAGGAAGCGCTGCGGAACTAATGCCCCTTGGGAGCAGTTGTCAACTTATGACTATGGGAGGTTGGTGTATAAATGCCCCAGCTCCCCCCCTTGGATGGAAGAACTCTGAGAGGCATGTGCTACACCTTTTCCCAGCGTTTTCCTAAGAGATTAAGTTGCAGTTGCCCAATGTGGTAGCTGGATTAATAATGCATTTGTTATTGGCAGCCTTCCCTTCCCTGTATCACTGCCCCCTGTCCCTACTGGCATGTTCTGCATTTCCCAAACAAGCTAGTTGCACTTGAATCTCGGGTCAGAGTCTGCCTGAAGGAGAACCCAAACAAAGCCTAGATCTGAATAGCTGTGACGTGTCTACAGGGGAGAGCCCCATCTCTGGGTGCTTTCCAACACAAGCACTATAGTTCTGGGGGTAGAGTACTTCTCTGCGCTGGCGTCAGGTCCAGTCAGAACCAATGGGGGGACTCAGCCTAATCTAGGGTGCCCGTGGTTCTAGGGAGGCAAGGGGAAGACAGTAAACTGTCTAGATTTTTGAACGGCCCAGGAAAAGGCTGGGCCTGGAAGCGGAAATGCTGACCCAACCATATTCAGAAACACCGAGCATGCTGGCCTTGCCCAGCTCAAATAATTGCTAGGACTATGTCTCGGAATATCACCTAAATGCATAATAATGAGAGCGCCATTTCCATTTCATAATACTTTTATTAAAAAAAATTTTTTTTTTTTAAAGTAAAGTTCAATTCGGTGATGTGAAGAAGCCAGGGAAATTGTCTTTCCATTTCTTTCTTTTTCCTTTACCCTCTCTTTTCCCGCCTTCTTTTGGCTCCTCTCCTCCCCTGTCCCCACAGGACTGAGAGGCACCAGCCACTCTGGTGGCACCAGCATCAGCTGGAGGACATCAGGGTAGCGGGGCCATCATTTAACTCATTCTTGTCCAGTTAGGATGGTGCAATGGAAATTCCTAGTAGTGCATTTTCTCACAAATTCTTCTGACTTAACAAGATAATAATAAAGCCTATTGTTGTTGGGTACCATTGAGTCAATCCCAACTCATAGTGACCCAATGTGACACAGTAGAGCTGCCCCATAGGGTTTTCTAGGCTGTAATCTTTACAGAAGCAGATTGCCGGGCCTTTACCCCACGGAGCCACTGGTGGGTTCGAACTGCCAACCGTTTGGTCAGCAGCTGAGCACTTAACCATTGCACCACCAGGGCTCTTAGATAAACCCTATTAGAGGGTCTTAACCATTGCAGTGCCATAGGTGCCTTTGGCATCTGGTGAAGCCTACGGCCCTCTTCTCAGAATAATAATTTTAAATACATAAAATGCAGAGAGTCACAGAGGAAACCAATTATACTGAAATACAGTTATAAAAATATAAGAAACTAGGTATGTGGTAAATGTACATTTTTATTAATGCATTAAATACGATCTAGTGGCAGGTCTAATAACTACCATAATTTCCAAGTCGTGATGCGCATAAACCATATTTCAAGATACCTACAGCAACTAGACTGTGATGTGAAAATACCTAGGATTTCTCTCAGAGATAATCTCATAGAATTTACTAATACAACAGTGGACATGTTAACTTGCCATGAAAAGTTAGTGAAAATAACTAACCGATCCATGATTTTCTCCTATCCAAATGGACAGACCTCTCTGGGAGTCCAGTGGCCCAATATTACACCCCACCACCCCACCCCAGGTATCAGAGGTGGGGTGGAGAAACCCATTGCTTTGCGGCCTTCTAGCTTCTACTGGAGATATTAGGCTTGAGCCTTTGTGGAAGATTGATCGATTGTCCCTACAGCCAAATTCTGTGACCATTTATTCAATACTGTGTTCCAAGGCTGGCATTGGTGGTTCAGTAGTAGAATTCTCCCTTGCCATGCGGGAGACCCGGGTTTGTTTCCCAGGCAATGTGTAGCCACCACCCGTCTGTCAGTGGAAGTTTGGGTGTTGCCATGATGCTGAACAGGCTAAGATGGGCTAGGAAGAAAGGCCTGGCGATCTACTTTGTAAAATCAGCCAGTGAGAACCCTGTGGGTCACAGCTGCCCAATCTGCAACTGATCACAGAGATGTGCAGGACCAGGCAGAGTTTCGCTCTATTATATGTGGGGTTGTCATGAGCTGGGGCTCACCGCGAATTGGGGACTGACTCGACAGCCGCTAACAACAACAACTATGTTCCAAGCCCTTTATTTACTTAAAATTCTATCTAGCTAGGCCCTCAGCTACAAAAAAAAAAGAGGTGGTTAATTATACTCCTCAGTTCATAGCACGTCATGAGCCTTGGTCCACACTAGGCCCTGCTTGTGTTTTTCCCCTACCCAACCCCCATCCAGCCATCCTCAATCCTCACTTCCATTCCCCTCCCCAGAATAGGCACCTCCTCTGAGTGCTTGGTATGTGTCCTCACATATGCAGGCTTCCATATAAAATAGACAATGCTGTTTTGTGAGTGGGTTTTTAGCTTACATGAATGGTACTGTGACATAAATTTCATTCCTTTTGTTACCTTTTTCACACCATGGAATGTCGTTAAGGGTTATTGCCATTGCTACGTATCAGTTTTGTGTGTTGCTTCTTACTGCTGCTTGCTATTCCATAATGAACAATCACCTGTTTTTTTCCCCTTCTCCATTTCTCTAAAGATGGACACCCAGGTTGTCTCCAACTCTGCTTTACTGTAGGCAACAATGGTTCAGTGGACATCCTTGTAAAGATGCCCTTAGGGACCTATGAATGGGACAGTTCCTTTGGCCTATATACCCAGGACAGAGCCCTGGTGGCACAGTGCTTAAGAGATTGGCTGCTAACCAAAAGGTTGGTGGTTTGAACCCACCAGCCGTTCCATGGGAGAAAGATGTGGCAGTCTGCTTCCATAAAGATTACGAGCCTCAGAAACCCTATGGGGCGGTTCTATCCTGTCCTATAGGGCTGCTATGAGTTGGAATTGATTCGATGGGAGTGATTTTTTTGGTTATGTACCCAGGAGCGTGGTCACTATGTCATATGGTACATGCCAACTAAATTTCACTAACTCTGCCAGATTGCTTTTCAGAAAGGCAGCATCACCAGCAGGGCCCAAGAGCTCCCCTCTCCCCATATCTACATCGACACCTGGTATATTCACCTTCTAATTTTTGCCATTTTTTATTTTTGCTATTTTGATGGTTATAAAGGGTCAGGCACTTTACACACTGTAGCAGACACTTTGGGTGCCCCACGTCACATCCCCTTGGCCTACCTCTGATACCTGCCACAGTGGTGGTGGACGGTTCTGTGTGAGTTCAGACTCATGCTGAAAGTGTCTTATCTCAACTGTGCGTCATGAGGTCTGCTCAAAGGTCTGGGAACTTGCTCACCTGGAAGCAAAGCCTAGGAATGTAGGGGAGATCACTCTACTTGGGGGAATGCTCTGCTCAACTAATGGAGAATAAAAGCCCCAGACTCTAGTTTCTGGTAAATAATTCCAGGGCAGATTCTGTTTCTCAGAGGTCCTGGTGGATTCAAGTCCCCACATCCTATATCAAGAAACTCAACACTCCATTCTTATCATGGCTTCTCCTTCCCCTGTCTCATTCTTGCTTCCTCGTTCCTATTCCCTGACATCACGTTCCAAATGAACTCCCTGTACCTAAGTCCTTGGGGCAGACTCTGCTTTCGAGGGCACCCAATCTAAGACAAATACATTATTTCTAATCTCCACAACAACTCTGTGCAGTAGGTGTTACTCTCATTTTACGGAAGAGGAAATAGGCTCAAAAAGAGTAAGTGACTTACCCAAGGTCACACAGCTGGAGAATGAATGAGCTGGGATTCAGGTCCATGTCTGTCAGTCATTCTTTTATTCAAGTATCCCCAAGAAGACTGGGTCTTAGCACTTGAGGAATAATCAAGTTGGGGGATTACGATAATCTATATAAAACAGTCAGAACTGAATATAGCTTTTTTTTTTCATTTATTTAGTCATACAACAAGGACTTATTGAGTCTATAGTGCTCAGTGTTGGGGATACAGTAGTAAAAAAAATATTACTACCCTCATGAAGCTTATATTCTAGCAAGGGATATAGATAAATGATTATAATAAAAATTGCAATTAATTAACTGTACAATCTTTCCGCTACTTCCCTATCAATCTGAATTACATTTGGCTACATAGGATAGAAACCTGACTCTAGTGGCTTAATCACAAAAGGCTTCATTTTTCTTATATAATACCAAAAAAACCAAACCAGTGGCCATCAAGTTGATTCTGACTCATAGCGATCCCATGTGTGTCAGAATAGAAATGTGCTCCATAGGGTTTTCAATGGGTGATTTTTTGGAAGTAGATTGCCAGACTTTTCTTCTGAGGTACGTCTGGGTGGACTCGAAGCTCCAACCTTTCAGTTAGCTGCCAGTGCATTAACTGTTTATACCATCCAGGGACTCCTCTTATGTAACAAGAAGTCTTGAAACAGGCAGCCTAGGCCAGGTGCATTTACTCAGGGAATCATCAGGGACCTGGGCTGATTCTTATTTCTCTGCCAAGCTCTAGTGGCCACAAGATGGCTGTTCCACCTTTCGATATTGTGACCATGTCCTGGGCAGGATGACAGCAGAAGAGCCAAGGAAAAAAGTCAAAGGGCTCATGTCTGCCAAGTCTTTCTCCTTAAAACAAAGAACAACAACAACAACAAAAAAAAAACAAAGTTCCTGGGAGTCCTACTCAGTATCTTTCACCTACATCTCTTTGGCTAAAACTGGGTCACATGCTTATGCATAGCTGCAAGGGAGTCTGGGAGTAAGCAATTTAATTAGGTACATTATTACCCCAAACGAAATCAAGGTTCTATTAGTAGTAAGAATGAGAAAATGGATGTTGTGTAGGCATATAGCAACGTGGGTACAGTTCCATTTTGTGTCTCAATTTACATTTTGAATGAGCTCAGAAAAAAGTCATTGAGTGTGGGCCAAGGGATATCTGTAGGGCCAGCAACTTCAACAACTCATTTTTCCTCATGCTGTCCCTCCTGCTTCCCTGAATAGTTCTTGCTAATGGGGCTGTGAGATCTTAAGATGGAATAGTTTGAGCACAGAGCAAAATATCTTCAATAGAATAATTACCCTCTAAAGTCACAAAGACCATCTCTCTCCAGGATTATGATAGTGTAGCAGATGCCATGGGTACACCACCCATATCCCCTTAGCTCTTATCAATCCTGTGCATGTTGGCCTGATTTACAACTCTCAGAACCTGTGTCTTGTTGTTCTCTCTGGCTGCTGTAGCCCACTTTTCCTGAGCATGCGGTAGGCTTAAAGGCTTGGGGAATCGATGCTTGCCTCCTGGGGCAACCCTCAACCAATGACCATTAGGAACTGGTGGACAAATACTCCAGCTCCCTCACACCTCAGGTGCATTTTCTACATTGTCTCCTGGAGTTCCCCAGTGGGATTAACCTCCAGTTGCCTACAGTGGTAACTTCCTTGATAATGTACCTTTATTGGCTGCCTTTTTTTCCTTGTCTCTTTCTCATTCCCTTATTGATAGTTTCCAAATAAACCACTTAATTCAAATCTTTGTCTCAGGATCTGTTTCTGGGGTAAACCTAAACTGAGTCAGACAAGTCATTTGTCAAGTCATGGACTTAGTGGTTATATCTATTATCAGTGTGGATCATGGGAGAGGAGAATCCACATGAACACTTTGGATAGTCATTGAGAGTTACGCCTTGGTTCCCTAGCATAGATCCTGGACATCAGGGTTCACTGTCTCCTGTACCATAAAACTTCCCATTAGAACTCTGTCATTTGTATAACTCAATGACTAGCTTCTTGTTTCTTGGTGTCTCCCCTCAAATTTTGAAAAGAGAGAACCTAGCTCAGTTTTTTTTTTTTCTTCATGTGTTTGGCCCTGGGCAAATCTGCTATGGCCAGGAAGGTGAAGTCATATGGGAAAAATAAATAAATTAAAAAACAAAAACAAAGAAACAAAATACAGCTGCCATGTGTGTTGGAAGCAAACCCTGTGGATGAGGTGGGAAATTTTTAGAGAGCAGTGTCTGGGAAAACAAATCAGTTAAGTGTCTACTATGCTGATGTTGAAGCTTTCTGTCAATTCTAAAACAGCATTATTAGCAATTATAATGACAAAGAACATGAATGAGACTATGTAAATGGGGTTGGTTATGGATAAATCCACATTCTTATAAATGTGAAAGGACAACTCACTGTGAGGATGGACTTGTTGTCAGGAAAGAGAGAATTATTGCAGATTTTGTTCAAGGGAGGGGTCTCCACATATCTTGGCTTCCTGCGGGTGAGGAGAATTAAGCATATGGAAATGGAATGCAAGGGGAAGAACATATTCCCTCTGCATGTGGAGACAATATTATAAACAGATCTTAGGCAGGCAATAAGATAAAGGCATTTTGTGGGTCTGGGCTTCTATACCTATAATCTGTCTGTTATTATGAAATGTATCAGTAACATCTAGAATCCCTCTCTTACAAAGTCGGCCCTGTATGGTCTGTCTTAACTAATCTCCATGGTGTGCTATTCTGCTTTGATGGTACTCATCACATCATAACTCTATAATAAGGTCAATAACTTATTTGCATTCTTGTGTGGCAGGTTAAATATTTTTGGACTTTTTTTTATATGGATAAGCCATTTTCTCTCCCAGCATCTCATCTGTAATTATAGCCCTGAGGAAGGGGAAAGGGATGTATGTGCTTTCTCAGGAAGGAAGAGGCTTTGATATGGGGGAAGTTCCTTTCAGACGTGAAGATAAAGATCTGCCCCTTCCAGCCCGGTTAGAGGATGGGAAGGGAAGGGAAAGAGAGACAGAGGCAGGAGAAGCACATAGTTAGACTCATGCCTCCCTACTTAGGTTGAGATCCCAGTGTTTGTGGGGAACATCAGTGACTGTGGGACTTCTGTGCTCCCCACTTGGAACTCTGAGGAGCGGAGACTGCCAGGCAGTGGCCCTATGGCAACCTACTATAGACAGACGTATATATATAGTGTTGTTGTTAGCTGCCGTCGAGTTGACTCTGACTCATGGTGACTTTACATAAAATAGAATGCAATGTCGTCTGGGCCTCCATCATGCTCACAATTGCCAGCATGTTTGAGTCCATCATTGTAGCTACTGTGCCAATCCCTCTCACTGACAGTCTCCCACACCCTCGTTGGCCCTCTATTTCACCAAACATGATGTCTTCCTCTAGCAGTTAATCTCTCTTGATAATGTGCCCAAAGCTAGTGAGTCAAGCAGTGTTCTGTTGTGATCCATAAAGTTTTCACTTGCTAATTTTTGGATGTAGATTGCCAGGCCTCTCTTTATAGTCTGTCTTAGTCTGGAAACTCCACTGAAGACTGTCCACCATGGGTGTCCTGCTGGTATTTGAAATACTGGTGGCATAGCTTCCAGCATCATAGGAACACGCAAGCCACCACAGTATGATAAACCCACAGACAGGTGGTGGAAATATATGTAGTAGAGTAAAAATGGCAGTGAAATCTGATTAAGCAGTGTTCTGATGATCTACTGCTGTGTAACAGAAAGCATCCCCAAACTTAATGCCTTAAAATAATGACAGCATCAGTTTTGCTCACGAATCTGCAATCTGGGCAGGGCTCAGTGGGGACAGCTTGTCTCTGCTCCACCAAGCATCATCTGGAGCGGCTCAAAGGCTGAAAGCTGGAATCATCTGAAGACTGAATCATCTGAAGACTAATTCAAGTGACTAGCAGTTGATGCTGGCTGTTGGCTGGGAGCCAGTGAGAGGACTATCAGCAGAAACACCTATATGTGACCTTTTCATGTGGCTTGGACTCCCTTACAACATGGCTGCTGGGTCTCAAGGGTGAGCAACCCAATACTACCAGGTGGAAGTCATACAGCATCACTTCTGCCATAGTCAAAGGCCTGGCAAGATTCAAGGGGGAGGGAACACCGGCCCTAATTCTTGAAGAATGAGTGCAAACTTCTTGTAAGAAGAGAATGTGAAATATGATATATTGGTGCAGACATCTTTGAAACATACAACCTGCCACAGGCAGAGATAGAGAGAGATTTCTAGAAAGAGGGAAGGAACAGGGTTAGCTCTAAAGATAAAGCCATAGACTGAGGAGGGCCAGAGAAATAGGGAGAAAATTAAGTCAAGGACCTGGGGTGAGTATACATGGTTGAAGAGTGGGATACAATGTCAGGGCTGAACTGGAGGCAGGCAGGAACTCGTACAAGGCAGAACTCTTGAAGTTGTGAGTGACTTGAAAACCAAGTCAAAATGTCTTGAGAAAAAAGAGAATGTATAGGCCTATGAATCTGGGAAGTCCAGGCATATAGGTCATCAGGAATAGTTGGATCCAGGTACTCACTTGATGTCACCAAATTCTATTCTTTCCCTTTCAGCTCTGTTTCCCTCTGTATTTCAGTCTTCCTGACGGCAGCTATAGTCTTATCACATAGGAGCTCAGAAACTCTGTTAGAAAGAGACTTTTTGCTTTCTGATTATTTCTAGGGAATTTTCCAGGATTATATATCATTGACCTCGCTTGGGTCACATATGGAGTCTGACCCAATCCCTCTGGATACAGGGATGGAATGCTCTGATTGGCCAGGTGGGGAACTGGGGGATGGGGCCAATCCCAACAGAATTGTGGGGATGGAGAGTGGTGGAGGAGTGATCCCCCAGATAAAATCTATGTGCCGTTATTGGGAGAAGGGCAAATGGATGCTGTATTAGTCAGCCACTGCCAAAATAATGCTATGTAACAACAACAAAAATATATAACAAGCTACCCTAAAACCCAGCAGTCAAAAACAAAACAAACGATTCTTTAGACTCAGGCTCATGGAGGAGATCAGCCATAACTGGGAACTTTCCAGTCCAAGTGTTGGAAGAGGGAACAGTGTGTGCAAAGGCCTTGAGGCAGGAGAGATCTTGGTGTGACTGAGAAATCAGAAGATGACTAACGTTGGGGGAAGGTGTGGTAGTAGGGATGGAGTTTGCAGTGAGAATTTTACTGAACGCCTTTAAGCGAAAGTGATTTTTCTGTATTTATGTTTTAGAAATATACCTTTACCTGCTCGGTGGGGAATTGGGTAATAGATTGGCGAGGGCAGGAGAAGAAGTGGGGGTGTTATGGAATGAATTGTGTCCCCGAAAAGGATACATTGATTCCTAACCCCTGGTACCTGTTAACTGAACTTGACCTTGCTTGGAAATAGGCTCTTTGAAGATGGTGTCAGTTAGTATGAGGTCATACTGGAGTAGGATGGGTCCTAATCCACTGTGTCTGAACGCACAGTGGGAAGATGGACATATGCAAATGGAGGCAGAAATTGGAGTGATGTGTTCGCATGCCCAGGAACATCAAGGATTGCCTGCAACCATCAGAAACTAGGAGAGAGGCAGAAGCTAGGAGATTTTCCCTCAGAGCCCTCAGAGGGAATCAACACAGCTGAGACCTTGATTTTGGACTCCTTGCCTCCAGAACTATGAGTCAATAATTTTCTGTTGCTGTTAGTTGCCATTGAGTCAGCTCCAGCTTAGGGTAACGTTATGTACAGCAGGACGAAACGTTGCCCTGTCCTATGCCATCTTCACGACCACAGGTATGTCTGAGTTCACTGTTGCAGCTATTGTGCCATGCCTTCAAACCTAGGAGGCTCATCTTCCAGCACGATATTGGGCAATATTCTGTAGTGGTCTGTAGGGTTTTGACTGGCTAATTTTTGGAAGTAATTTGCTAGGCCTTTTTCCCTAGCCTGTCTTAGGCTGGAAGCTCCACTGAAACCTGTCCGTTATGGGTGACCCTGCTGGTATTTGACATACTGGTGGCATAGCTTCCAGCATCACAGTAACATGTAAGCTACCACAGTACAAGAAACTGACTGGTGGATGGTGGTTTGTTCTTGTAAGCCACCCAATTTGTAGTATTTTGTTATGGCAGCTCTAGGAAAGTAATAGAGGGTCTAGTTCCATAGTCAAGGCAAGAAACGAGCTGGGGCAGTAGCGATGGCCTGAAGTGGACAGATTCAAATGTATCTGGGGGGAAGCAGGGGAGAGAGTTGCCACCTGGGGTTGGTGAAAGAGGGAGCAAAGCAGGGACACCTTTGATACTGAGTGTCTGAGTTAAGACAGGAAATACAAGGGAAGCTGGTGGGTCGTGGAAGAATTGTACACTCCCAGGGGACAGTGGGAGCATTAATTAGTTCATATTTGTCTGCATATTCTCAGATAAAAGAGTCTTTGTCATCCTCAAATGAAGCATGAAATTTTGAACTGAGAGAGGCCATGTAGTGCAAATAAAGATGGGGATGGTTGGGATGGATGGACCAGGACCATGAATCAATTATGAGGAGCTTCAGTGTACCCGGTCAGTGTCTCTCGGAGAGAGGGAACATCTGGCGGCCACAGAGGGCCTTTTAATGCCCAACCTTCCACTCTAGTGGAGATGGGTTCTTTTATTTCATCCTTAAAACAAAAGCCCTTTCCGTGAAGACAGTACCCCGCCATCAGGTTAATTTCTTCAAAAAGGAAGGAAGAACAAAAAGGAAAGGCTACAGACTAACGGGGTCTTAGGCAGACTATCAGACTCATTAAAACTTCATTTAAACCTGAGGCAGCTTCCACATTATTCAGAGACTTTCTCCCAGCAGTGTGTGTGTTGAGGTGGGGGCAGGGGGAGCGGGAATGCCTGGGGCATGGTGGGGGGAAGCAAAAAATCTTCCCTCAAAGCAATTCCAGTGGACATAGATTAAATGGAAGTTTCATCCTCTGGACATTTGATGTTTGTCCCTCTCTTTTATCCGAATGTTCTTTCCAGGTTGCTCAGATGAAGCGTCAAAAATTATATTAAAATGCTAGTTAGGAAACATCACCCCTAACCAACCCTGTTCATCAAAATGTTAGTGCTCTCTCTGGAGGCCCTGCGTTCAGTTTGTCAACAAGCTGAAGCTGTTGAGCTGGGGCTCGGTGAGGCCCAGGAGCATGATTTAATTAATATCCTACCCATAATACTTTGCTGGTTTATGCAAACAAAGCCCTGTCACTCCTCACCTTAGGATTTACCCTCTCCTTGAAGCAAGCATTTATTTACACACAGTTTGACCTCGTGATGGCGTTCAGCAGATGTGGATCTTACTTATTTGCATTGTTTTGTGACAGTTGCAAAATTCATTAGTGGCTCAGGGATAAATCCTCTGTGGACTGCCCCAAAGATAGGTGAAGCAAGAGGGTTCTTGCTAATTAATCCTCCCTCTTCAGCAATGCTAGCTAGTCAGGATAACAATAGTGCCCATTTCAGAAACTGCCTGTATCCATTGAAAATTTGGGGGTCATAAGTGACAGAAACTGACAGTTGGCTAACTGGAGAAAAAGGGGATGTTATGGGAGGATCTTGGGAGATAAATGATGGGAAGACAGGAAAACGAGGCAGGAGCCTGGGCAGTTTCAGGACTGGAAAGCAGGCACTAGCGAGGTCAGAACAGAGCACCACTCCTGGGACAAATGAATGCTCTCTGCAGTGGGTTGAATAGTGTTCACCGCTCCCTCCCAAATTCATGTTCACCTAGCACCCGAGACTATGGCCTTATTTGGAAATAGGGTCTTTGGAGATGTAATTACTTAAGGATCTCAAGATACAATCATCCCAAATTTAGCATAGGCCCAAAATCCAATGATTGATGTCCTTTTAAGAAGAGGAGTAGACTGAGACACAGAGAATGCCATGTGAAGACAGATGCAGAGGTTGGAGTGATGTGTCTACAAGCCAAAGAATGCCAAGGATTGCTGGCAGCCACTAGAAGCTAGGTAAGAGGCTCTCCCTCAGAGCCCTCAGGAGGAACCAATCTTGTTCACACCTTGTTTTTGGACTTTTGCCCTTCAGAACAGTGAGAGAATAAATGTGTCTTTTTTTTTAACCCACCCAATCTGTTTTTTTTTTTTAATCTGTAGTAGTTTGTTATAGCAACCCTAGGGAACTGTTATGGATTGAATTGTGTCCCCCAAAAATGTGTTAAAATCCCAAACCCTGTACCTGTGGACATAATCCTGTTTGGAAATAGGGTTTTTCTTTTGTTATGTGAAGGAGGCCATACCAGAGTAGGGTGGAGCCTAAACTTAATTACTTCCAAGTTATAAAAGACTAGAATAGACACAGGAGCATACAATAGGGGGAAAAAGACAGTAAAACATGTCAAGGAACTCTCTGAGCTACGGAAAAGGAAGGACCCTGCCCTAGAGCCATGCCCTGAATTCGGACTTCTAGTCTCCCAAATTTCTGTTTTAAGGCCACCCACTTGTTGTAATTTTTGTTATGGCAGCACTAAGAAACTAAGACAGGAACTAAAGACAACCTCCAAGACTTCTTCTGGCTTCGTGTCATTCTGTTCACCATTCAAGGTCCCTCCCAGAAGACTTGGTCACATGACTATACCTTAATGAATCAAGGTCATGAAGGAGAGTCCTCCTTGGCTTCCATGGGGAGTGGGCAGGCGCCTTGATTATTGCTGTCCTCCCCACATAACACAATCAGGGAGAGGAAATTCCCCACAAGCAACAGAAAGGCTGCTAGGGAAGTGAAGAGGTGCTTATAGCCAAAGCTGACAAATGTCCAGCAAGCTGGTGTGGTCTGGGAATTGATGCCACTCTTCAAGGCCTGCAGGCATCAAATTTTTTGCTGCAAAATGTCATATCTAAGGAAAAAATGAGGAGAATTGGGATTATTCCCCTCAACAAAGAAAACTCAAGGTGGGATGGTTAATAATGGTCTGTAAACCCACTGTTCCTATGTAAAAGCAAAAGCATAGTTGGGCTGCAGACTTTTGTTTGCCTCTCAGCCCAGCTTAGTTGTTTAAGGCAGGTGTGGGGGGTGGGGGGGGCTTGTCATCCAGCCTCATACTCATGAAAAAGATGGGCCTCTCTTCCCACGCCTTTCACTCTGTGGTAAGTTACTTCTCTATGAGGAACTTTTATTTGACAAGCACTTTGCCTAGAAAATAATGGCCAGCTTGTTTTCATCTATGCTGAGAGGTAAAATCAAAGAGATGGGCTTTATGACAGACACGTTGAACGGGCAACCAAATGATAAAATGACCTCATACTTTCAACACACATTTACTGCATCTCCACAGTGTGCAGTCTAGATATTCACAGGCAGAGTGTTTTATAGGCAGCATTTGAGAACTAGGCAGGCAGAGGGAGTATCTTTCTGGGCCTTGCCTTCCCCGGTCCTTGGATTGCTCTGGGACAGGCACCTCCTTCTCCTCTGAAGTGGCTGATCACCAGAGCAGAGGGAGTCTTGTCCGTACTGGTGGTAAACCAAACCAAACGCATTGCTGCTGAGTTGATTCTGGCTCATAGTGACCCTATAGGGCAGAGTAGAACTGCCCCATAGGGTTTCCAAGTCTGTAATCTTTACAGAAGCGGACTGCTGTATCTTTTTCCCACAGAGTGGCTGGTAGGTTCAAACCACCGACCTTTCAGTAAGCAGCCAAGCCCTTCACCACTGTGCCACCAGGTCTCCTTTGTAAGGGTGGTAAGGAACAGTAATTAACAGAAAGACTTGACAGGCAAGGGTATTTTGGTTGGAGGGCAAGGCTAAGAATGCGACTAGGGAGTGTGAGGACCTTGAATCCCAAAGGCAGAAGGAGCAGGGCTGGGCAGACCCTGTGAAGACTTGTCTCCTTTCCACCTGAGAAGACTTCATGGAACCTGTTGCCATTAAGTTAATTCCAACTCATAGTGACCCTATAGGACAGAGTAGAACTGCCTCACAGCGTTTCCAAGGAGCGGCTGGTAGATTTGAACTGCCGACCTTTTAGTTAGCAGCTGTAACTCTTAACCACTGCACCACTAGGGCTCCAACTTTATGGAAGGAAATACATTTTAGAAGCTTTTGGGAGCATAGGAATAAAAAGACACAGCAGATAGCCTGGGAGAAGGCGACAGCTCCTAAAGCCTCCTCATGAACTCCCAGGGCTCTCAATCCACTTGGCATGTTGACGACTTTCACATGTGTATATCCTAGCCAGCACACTCTGACTCTAGACCTGTATATCTAACAGTCTCAAAATGCACACATCAAAACCGGGCTCTTGATTCAATACTTTCCATCTCAGTAAATGGCAAACCCCTCTACCCAGTTTGCTCACCCTTGATACATTCCTTTTCATCACTCTCCTCCCTGAAAGATCTAATCCATCACTAAGTACTGCTGATTGGCCCTCCAGAAACACCCAGAGCATCTAGAATCTGTTCACTTCTCTCCATTCCCAAGGCTCCTACACTAGAGCCAGCCCCCTTCATCTCACACCTTGATGGACTACAGTTTCTCATAACCGGTTATTCTGGTCCCTCCAACCCATTCTCCCTACAGCAGTTAGAGTGAATTAAAAAAAAACAAAACAGCTTTCAATGTCTTCACAACACACATAGGATAAAGAGATTCAAGCTCATAATAGCAATCCTTGACCTTTCTTTTTCCTCTCTGCACCTGCCCCAAACTCCCACCTCTGAGCCTCTGCATTTGTTGTTATCTCTGCCTAGAACACATTAACCCTCACTCTTTGTCCACGAGGCATTCAGGTATCAGCTTAATCTCATTTTCACAGAGAGGCCTGTCCCTGAGCCCCTTTATCTGTTAGAATAAGGCTCAGCTGCAAGTAACAGAAATTCAGCATAACAATGATTCAAACAAGATAGAAGTACATTTCTTTCTCACACAAATACCCAGAGGTAGGCAGTGCGGGGTGGGCTTAGCAGTTCTTCTCCAAGAATTCTTGGGGACCCCAGGTTCTTTCTACCTTTCATTCTGAGTGATCTCCATTCCCAAGGTCACCTTATGGTCTAAGATGGCTGCTCTGGCTCCAGTTATCACATTCATATTCCAGTCAGCAGGAAAGCTGAGGGGAAAAGATGGGCATGCCACCTCCCTTCAAGGATACTCCTTGGAAGCTGCATACACCATTTCCATTTATATCTATTGGCCAGAACTTAGTCAGTAGTGACAACTAGCTGCAAGGGAGGCAAGGAAATGTCTTTATCCCAGGTAGCCATTTGGCCAGTTAAAAAGTGGGGTTTTGGCTATTAGCATAAAAAAGAAAAGATATTAGAGCACAAACCCCTGGGAGTCTTGGCCACAGCCCCAATCTAAATAAGATACTCCTCTTATTTGTTTCCATAAATTTTTCCACCTCTCCTTCATTAATTCTTCACAGTCGTACTTGCTCAGGGTTTGTTCTCATTGCTAACCTTTTGAGTTACCTGAGGACAGCAATCTGACCTGTTTTGTTCTCTTCATCTTCAATACTTATACCTACAGTACACACTAAGTAAATACTTGTTGCATAAATGAATGAATGAATAAAAATGCCTCTCATAGGGGCTCCCATAACACTAGGAACATACTTATTTTACAACGACACTACATTGCAGTATTTTCAAAATTGGGTTTTTATATTAAAAATAATAAAGCATGCTTATTTAAAAATCCCAATGCAGATATTTTACTGTAAAAAGTGAAGCTCTCTGGGGTATATTAGATTGTTGGGTCCAATTTTTTACCCCTTCTGTATCCCTTCCTACTCTTTGCCCTTCCTCTTGACTTTGGGGCTAGGCCATGCGGTTTGCTTCATCCAACGGAATGTTAGCAGAAGTGAAGCAGGCATACCATGCGCTTATGTGGTTGTGCTTGCCTTCTTCTATCTCTGCCACCACACTAAGAAAAACTTCCCCCAGGACATGGCCCCCCTCTCAGCCTGGTCCTGTTGTTGTTAGGTGCTGTTGTGTCAATTTTTGACTCACAACTCCATGTGACAGAGTAGAACTACTCCATAGGGTTTCCTAGGCTGTAATCTTTATGGAAGCAGATCGCCAGGTCTTTCTCTTGAAGAGCCGCTGGGTGGGCTTGAATCGCCAAACTTTTGGTTACCAGCCAAGTGCTCAACCACTGCGCCACCAGGGCTCCTAGAAAGAACAATGACCAGCAGACTTGAATCCTTTGCATGGTGAGGACTCAAGCCAAGCTGATCTGTAGCCCGTAGAAAGCCTTCCAGCTTTTCTGAGCCCGAGCCAGATCAGTCAATCCACAGCCAACTTGCAGATGTGTGGGCAAGAGTTATTGTTTTAAGTCACTGCAGTTTGGGGTTGTTTGTTATGGCAACGGTAGCTGACTAATACACTCCCCTTCTACCTGCCCCCTCCCCAACTCCGTTTCAAACAGGGCTTTGAACCGGTTCATTCCAGCTTGAAGCCCTGCTGGGAACTCGCATTTCTAACAAGTTCCCAGGAAGTTATACATAAGAATCACCAGAGGATATTGTTAAGATGTAGATTCTGCTTCAGTATATCTGGGGTGGAAATGCAAATTCTCAGCAGGGGTTTGAACAAGAACGAACTAGTTCGAAGCCCTGATTTCAACTCACTGAATGTAGTTGGGTTTATGTCCTCTCAGATCTTAACTCTGTTTGCACACATATATTTCTGTGTATGTAATCATCTTTGCAATCAGACTATGAACTTTTTAAGAGTGGGGACTGGGTCTTCTTCATTTTTAAGCTTTATTCTTAGAACAGTGCTTGAAAATACTGTAGAGTGAGGAGACAGGCTTTGGCACATGCCATGTCCATTCAGTAACATACCAGCTTTGTGACTTTTGTTGTGCCTCACTTTTCTCATCTGCACATTGGGAATACTAAAATTTACCTGGTTGTAAAGAGGATTCAAATTGGTAAGCATAAATATCCTTGCAGGGTGCCTGGCATAGAATGTGCATCAAAGAGCTGACATCTTTCACAGAAGGCACAGAATACCTGAATGTTATTGCTTAATTATATATACCTGACATGGGCAAGGAGCCGATGTGGGCAATGAGATGGTTCAGGGCTCCCTGGTGACTGGAATTTGCTGTTTACCCTTGAGTACCCACCTTGACCTGTCCCTATCTTTTGCTTTGACTCATCTAACCTCATTGTCAAGATTCTTGGGTGGACGAGTGGTTTATCCTCTGGATGTCAGCTGGTGGAGTGGAAGGAAAGTGCACAACAGTCCATCAGTCACCTGGGTTCTGGGGTCTGCCTCAGGCCTTTGGCCAAACCACTCAGTGTCATTGCTTGAGCCCAACACCAATCCATGAGCCGTGGTGTTGTGATTATCTCCATTTTGCAGACAAGGAAAATGAGGCATAGACATGACAAGATTTAATGACTTACCAGAGAACGCAATGTCAAAATAGACTCGTAATCTAGTGCTCTTGTTTTATACTGCACAGCCTCCCAGGCCATCAGAAAAATGATGCAATCTGATCCAAGAACTACTTCTCTGAAAGCTCCTTCCATCCTATCTATCTGAAGATAAAAACAACCACAAATTCAGTTTACATCTTCCTTTACTCCCTAGCTTGTTTGAGCCAAGGCTGAATGGTGCCAATTTGCCTATGGTGGTTTTTATGATGTGGGCTGGGATCACTAGGGACTGTTCTGAAACCATCAAATTCATTTCAATTAGAAGTGTAACTTAATGTCCAATTTTCAAACCAGCTTCCCTGGGTAAAATAAGGCCATTTTGTTTGCTGAGCGGCCTTAAACCGATGAACAGGATTTCTGGGTACCAATTGTGCCCACATGTGTGCCCTGGATGGGGTATTTTCCCCAAGTTGATAGGAGGTGAAAATCAGTTAAAAGAGGTGTGGGAGAGTCTGTACGGAAAATGCGAGGATGTGTGAAATTTGAACCAGGATAGATCAATTCCAGAACACTGCCCAGGGATTCCTAAAAAAGAACCCAGGGAAAAATAAATACATCTCATCCTTATTAACACTCCAAGCCCTTAGATGAGTCCCGATGTTAATCCCTAAGAGATGCCTAAATGCCTATTTGAAATTGCTGCCCCACTTGTCTTATAAAACAACTTGTACTTCTTTTTATTCTCTCCATGTTCAAAAATCAAGGAAATTCCTTTTGCAATCTAGGGCCAAGCAACAACCCA
Organism: Elephas maximus indicus; assembly: GCF_024166365.1. Taxonomy (NCBI): domain Eukaryota; kingdom Metazoa; phylum Chordata; class Mammalia; order Proboscidea; family Elephantidae; genus Elephas; species Elephas maximus. Next base: position 135,369,404 of record NC_064846.1, read on the forward strand.
GGCCTGGCTTTGATTACTGAGAGCCAGAGAATTTTGAGTGAAAGCTGCAGCCGGCTGCCAGCCTTGTTATTAGCAATAAGCATCAAGCCATTCTCGAGAGAGCAGAGGCCTTTTGAGAATGTCAGACAGCAGCCTGCACCTCCCCTCGACAGCACCTGCAGTCACCGCTGGAGGTACAAGCCTGTCCAGAACTCCATTTCCTCTTGGCTGAATCAGCAGCCATAATCAACAGAGAAATAACCCCTTATATTTATGTAATATCTACCTACAAGCAGCTAAAATTGCCATGCTCCTGTTTAAGATTCTACAATGGCTCCCTATCGTCCTCTACACCAAGTCCAAACGGCTGAGCTTATTGTTCCAATTCTGGTGACAACAGACCCCACCTGAGTTATGCAGGGGCTTTTTTCCCTTTCTTTTCTTGTTTTTTTTTTTTTTTAATGATTTTCCAACCCAGACATTCTCCTGTAGCCTAAAAGAGTTATTATGGAGGCAGTGGAAAGCTTTCCAAACCTGGCAGGTTTGGGTTGAAATCTCAGCTCTACCCCAACCACAGGACTGGGGCAGGCAAGGTACTCAATTTACCTAGGGTTCAGTTTCTTTCTCACGCAGAAAATGATACATTTGGAGTAGATGACCTAGTCCAACGTGTCCTTTCTGAATCTGAAATCTTACAATCTTTCACTCTGGCAACAGCCATTTCCAATTCTTTTCTCCCCTCCCTGACTTTTGACTCTACTTTAGAGGCTGGGAGAGCTAAAATATTTACTTCCCAGACTCTCTTGCAGCTAGCGCTTGCCAAGTTATGCAGTGCTTATTTTAATGTTGTCATTTTTTTACATATTGACATCTGTTTCCCTATTTTTAGTGTTTTAGCTTTGATTTATTTTTGTGACTTCCCTGTCTGGGTTGATATCTGGTTGCTCTGTCCCGTGTTCTAGTCTTAGGTTGTTATCTGATGTTATTGATTTTCTAGCCAGAGGACTCCCTTTAGTATTTCGTGTAATTTTGGTTTGGTTTTTGCAAATTCCCTAAAATTCCGTTTGTCTGGAAATGCCCTAATTTCGTCATCATATTTGAGAGACAGTTTTGCTGGATATATGATTCTTGTCTGGCAATTTTTTTCCTTCAAGGCTTTATATATGTCATCCCATTGCCATCTTGCCTGCATGGTTTCTGCTGAGTAGTCTGAGTTTAGTCTTATTGACTCCTCTTTGTAGGTGACTTTTTATTTATCCCTAGCCCCTGTTAAAAATCTCTATCTTTGGTTTTGGCAAGTTTGATTATAATGTCTTGGTGACTTTCTTTTGGGACCTACCTTTTGTGGGGTTCGGTGAGCTTCTTGGATAGATATCTTCTCATCTTTCATGATATCAGGGAAGTTTTCTGCCAACAAATCTTCAACAATTCTCTCTGTATTTTCTGTTAACCCTCCCTGTTCTGGTACTCCAATCACTCATAGGCTATTTCTCTTGATAGAGTCCCACATGATTCTTAGGGTTTCTTCATTTTTTTTAAACTCTTTTATTGGATTTTTCTTCAAATATATTGGTATCAAGTTCTTTATCTTCAAGTTCAGAAATTTTGCCTTCCACTTGCTCAGTTCTGCTCCTCTGACTTTCTACTCAGTAGTCTACCTTTGTAATTTTATTGTTAATCTTCTGAATTTCTGATTGCTGTCTGTCTATGGATTTTTTCAGCTTATTAAATTTTTCATTATGTTCTTGAATAAGCTTTTTAATTTCTTCAACTGCTTTATCTCTGTGTTCCTTGGCTTGTTCTGTGTATTGCCTCATTTCCTTCCAGATGTCTTGAAGGGTTCTGTATATTAACCTTTTGTATTCTACCTCTGGTAATTGCAGGAATTTATCTTCCTCTGGAAGATTTCTTGACTCTTTGTTTTGGGAGCTTGCCGAAGCCATCATGGCCTGCCCCTTTATGTGATTTGATATTGACTGTTGTCTCTGAGCCATCGATGTTATTACATTTATTTATTTTATGCTTCCTTACTGTGTCCTGGCTTCTTGATTTGTTTTGTTTTGATATGCCCAAATAGGCTGCCCAGATAGGCTGCTCATGTGAGCTGCTTTGATTATTGGCACCTTTGAAGCTCTAATGTCCTGTCACAAGGTGGTTTGATCTGTTACTAGCCCAGGAGTCAGTTCACTTTTCTTGTATGGATTCAGCAACAGTGTCCAGGTAGATGGTTACCCAGTGTGTGATGCAGGCTCTCACCTACAGTCCTAGATGAGCGGGGGTGATTGGTATACGCACAGGCATCTGGCTGCAGCAGGGAGTCATGGACTGAGCAAGGCAAGGGCCTGATAGCTGCCCCTGAGAGTCTGGGAGGAAAGCACATCCTTGTTCCCTAGAGCATGTAGGTGAGTGGGTTTTGCAGCCAGACTATGGGCACCCAGTGCTGTTGGCAGTAAGGACTGGGAGGCATCACTTATTCTTGGACCCCTGTCATGGGTGGCTAGGTGTTGTGAGTAGAGCCACCAGTCCTCAGGCCCCTGATGTGGGCAGGTGAGGACTCTGCTTATTAGCCAGAGTGCTGTCGAATGTCATGAACCTGCCACTCCACCACAGAGCTGATACAGTGAAGTTAGGCTTCAGGAATATACCTTGTTGTACTGTGCTAATGAGGGCCTACACTGTTGAAATGGGCTCCCACAGGTTTATGCAGGGGTGAAAGGCATCCAAAGTCCACGGACCCCCTTATGCCTGTGCCTAGGCAAAGGAGCTATGCCTGCCCTGAGTTTCCAGCTTAGGGGAACTCGTAGATTATTTTTTCTTGTTTGTTAATTTGTTCCCCCTCCAAAGCCAGGAGGATGACTCAGGACATGTGATGGGTCCTAATTCTGGCCCAGGGGATGCGACAATATCTAAAGCTGTTGCAGAGTAGGGAGAGGGCAGGTAAATGGGTAAGAGGTTTTTCCCAAATTGGTGTTTTTTGATCTGTGAGGTAGGTTAAATGCATGTACTTACCTTTTACCAATTGAGTGCCGCTTTTCACTGGTTCTGAAGGCTTGATCAGACTTTCTGTTGTTCGGTCTCTCTCAATGTGGAAAACATGTCCTGAGCACCACGGCTTGCCTCACCACTGGCACCAGCTGATCCCACAAGGTGCCGGTTCCTGCTGGGTCAGGTCTGGCAACTTCTCGTTGCTTCTGAACAGTCTGTCCCTCCCTCTGCCACTCAGTCTGATTCTTCAACTTTGCCTTTGATGTTCAGGGCTCCTAGATTGTCATATGTAATTGATTCACTTGTTTTTTTTTGGTCATTGTTGTAAGAGGGACCACAGGAAGGGTCTGACTATTCTGCCATCTTGGCCTCACCCTCTATGCAATTCTAACCAATAAGGCATGGAGAAGTCAGCCGGTGTGGCTGATGGCTCTGGTGCCTGTGTTACATGGCCTCAGCCGCCCTTGATTTTAGTCACAGTTTCGTTGGACGTTTCTGTGTGTGTTAGAACTCATCTCATGCAGACAGCATCCAGCCTTAAGTGTGCACTGTGCATCTTGCTGCTGTCTTCCCAGGGCCTTTTCTGACAGCATGTGGTCCACACAGCCTGCACAAAAGCAAAACCTGGAAGTGTGGGGTTCATACCCTAGGGATCAACCTTCAGCCAATGGAGGACAGGACTCAGTGGGTAGATGTTCCAACTACCCATCCCTCAGAGATACAATTCTGGGAAGCGTTGTGTATGCTTCTCAGGAATCCCAGGTGGAATAAAGTCTTTGTTGTCCAAGGCAGCAACTTCTGTAACACACACACACACACACACACACACACATACATATGTATGGAAACCCTGGTGGCATAGTGGTTCATTGCTACGGGTGCCAACCAGAGGGTCAGCAGTTCAAATCCTCCAGATGCTCCTTGGAAACTCTATGGGGCAGTTCTACTCTGTCCTATAGGGTCGCTATGAGTCGGAATCAACTCAGCGGCACTGGGTTTTGTTTTTTTTTTTTGTTTATATATATATATACACATATTTTTTTCTTCTTTCTTCTCTCACTCTCCTTGCTTCCTCTTCTGCTCCAGGGATCAGTTACAGTCAAGTCCTTGTTTCAGGTTCTACTTTTGGAGGGGCCCAAACTAAAATGGCCTGCATCCCCCTCTTTCTTTCTTATTTTTATCTTGAATGCAGGTGCATATGTGATGACTGAAGCTATGCAGCCATATTGTGAACAGGGCAAGGCTAAGAAAATGGCAGAAATGCCATCCTCGACATCTTTGAGTGACTGAATTTCTAGATTACTTGTTATATGAAACTGTTGTTAGTTGTTGTTGATTCTGACTCATGGCGACCCAATGTGTGCAGAGTAAAATGGCTCCACAGGATTTTCAAGGCTGTGACTTTTCGAAAGCAGATCATCAGGCTTGTCTTCCAAGGTATCTCCAGGTAGGTTCAAATCACCAGCTTTTCAGCTACTAGTTGAGCACTTAATCATTTGCACCACCTAGGGACTCCTTATATGAAATGAAGTTCTCTTTATTTAAGTGATTGTTGGGTATTTTTCTTTTTTTAAATAGAATTTATTTCATTTTGTTGTTGGTATTGTTTAGAGTATACACAGCAGAACATACACAAATTCAATAGTTTCTACTTGTACAATTCAGTGACATTGATTACATTCTTTGAGTTGTGTAACCATTCTCGCCCTCTTTTTCTGAGTCATCCTTCCCCATTAACATAAACTTACTGCCACCTACGTTTCCTACCTAATCTTCCAAATTGCTGTTGTCAGTTTGATTCCATATAGATAGACCTCAAAAGAGCACAATGCTCAAGATAGACATTCTTTACTAGTTAATCTAAAGTATTGTTTGGTTTTAAGAAAACTTCAGGGGATGTTTTTGGTCTAAGGTTTAAAAATTATCTCAGGGAAATAGTTTCAGGGGTTCATCCAGCCTTCATGGCTCCAGAAACTCTGGATTCAATGAGAATTTTGAATTCTGTTCTACATTTTCCCTCTTTTGATCAGGACACTTCTATAGACTCTTTGATCCAAATGTTCAGTAATGGTAGCTGGGCACCACCCAGTTCTTCTGGTCTCATGGCAAAGGAGGCAGTTGTTCATGGAGGCAATTAATCACACATTCCATTTCCTACTCCAATTCCAGACTCTCCTTCCTCCTCTATTACTCTAGGTGAATAGAGACCAATTGTTGTGGACTTGTATGGACTACTTGGGTATTTTCTTACTTGCAATTGAACACAATCCTACTTGATATATTAATTGTGGTCCCATATATTGTGATCTTTCTTCACCTTTGTGCCTTTGCCCATGTTGTTCTCTTTACCCGAATTACCCTCTCCACTCCTTTCTGTTGTTCTAAATTATCTTTTTCTTTCTTGACTTGGATCAATACTTACCTCTTTCTAACATCTTTCCTCAAAAGAACCACGGTCTTTTGCATTCTGTAAGATTCTTCAATATCTTTGTATTTGTACAGAACAACTCAATCTTGTATTTACCACTAGATAGCCCTAGAATTGCTCCAAGTCATGGTTTTTAGGCTGATCTGACCTAAACTGAGAGTTTCTCAAAGGCAGGGCCTGCTTTCTTTTGTGTATTCTATAACCTTCCACACATGATAAAACATTCCTGTATAAATACAGCAGAATCATATTACATGTACACTTTATTGAAGCAAATTAAACCATGCATATGTGTCCACATGTGTGTGAGAGAGAGGGTGAACAATTTACATGGTATGGGGAATACATTGGCTGGAATGGGAGAGGTCCCCAGGGGTCACTCTTAGTTACAGCAGTTGTCTTTCTCTCTTAACGTAACCATCTCCTTCTACTGAGTATGACTTTAATATTAAAGGCAACATTCTTTTTTTCATACAGCAGCCCACCTAGTTAAAACCAACTACCTTATCTGGTGGCCCATGGAAGAAAGGGTGGTTTAAACTTAGCCAAGAAAAGGATGCTGCCCTCCAATATGTTGTAAGGGATTTTGACTACATGTTATTTTCCTTGACTGACTTAAGAACCTGAGCCCTACTTTTCTCATGACCTGAGCCCTCTTCTTTTTGATTCTAGGCCTCTCTCTGTGCTATTTTATTCTTCCTTAGCTTGGACCCTTCTCCTAAGCCTAGGTCTATGTTGTCAGAGCTCTACTGCTCTTTTCCACATGTCCTTGGCCACTAGGTCTCAAAAATATGGAAGCACTTGTTCAACTGCTCCCTCTTCTCGTCTCTGATCATCTCTGCCACCCCATGAATAATTACTTGGTTCTCCCTCCCTGATGTGGCTCAAATTGATTGGTCTTTCTTTATATTCCCCTTACTTCTGCCCTAGATTAGGCCCTTGACACCACTTGTCATGGCTATTGAAATAGTTTCCTAACTGGTACCTGTTTCTCACCCCACATCAAGATGTTCTATACCCTGCCAGCAAGTTATCCTTCTAAAGGTGGAGCTGAGCAAGGCACCACCTGGCTGGAGATCTTTCAGTGACTTCCCTTTTCCTACAGAATAAACTTCAGATTCCTTTTCTATTTTATTTTTTCTAGCTGATATTAGCAATGCAGTATTGTGAGAATATGAGAATATGCCTTGAATTTACAGACCACTAGATTTGGCTAATATTGTTTCCAATTCTGCTGATCATGGAATGCTATGCCCCCATTTCAACCTTAGGAAGTTCTCCCCATCCTTAAGATACCATGATGTGCCCAGAAGACTTCTTAGATACCATCAATCAAATTGAAATATCCCTCTCCTGCTCATCCAGGGCACTATGTACTTCTATTACAGCATTCATCAGACTTTCTCTTGTAATGCATTTATTTATATATGTGGACTATCTCGTCCACTAAGGCACTACTCATTTTTTTTTATATTCCACTGCACGAAGCATAGATCCATGTACATATAATTGTTGTAACAATAATGACGTTGTTGTTAGCTGCCATTGAGTCAACCCCCAACTCATAGTGACCCCAATCGCATGGAACAAAATTCTGCCTCAGTCCTGCACCATTCCCATGATCAGTTGTAGAATGAACCATTGTGATTCGTATGGTTTCCCACTGGCTGATTTTCAGGTGTAGATCGCCAGATCTTTCTTCCTAGTTCCAGTCTGGAAGCTCTGCTGAAACTTGTTCAGCATCATAACAACGGACAGGTAGTGGCTGTGCATGAGGTACATTGGCCAGAAATTGAACCGGGGTCTGTCGCATGGAAGAGAAGAATTCTATGCCTCATGACAATAATTATGGGTAACAATGTACTATATACCAGGCACTATGCTAACCTCATTTTCAGCATAAACTTATCGAGTTTTCACAACCACCTATGAAGTGGCCTGATAATCCCACTTTTAAGATGAGGGAACAGAGCCAGAGAGGTGGAGCAACCAGCCCAAGTTCCCGCAACGTAGGAAGTCACAGAGCTATTGTTCCAACCTTGGTCTATTTCCTTGCAAGGCCCAAACTCCAAGAACTCCCCTCTTCTGTGAGTCATGGATTCTAATTTGTAGAAGAAATTAATCTATAGAAGGTTTGCAGAGGGAGCATTTTACCAGGAATCAGACTCTCTGGGCTCCCATGCCAGCTCTCCCAGTTACTTTGCCATCTACACTTGACCAAGTGACTCCACATCTCTGAGTTTCAAAATCTCCATTTACAAGCTGGGAATAAAAACAATTCCTGCTCTGCTTACCTCAGGAGAGTTTTGTGGGGATGGCATAATCTAGAGTATGTTAAAGCCCTTTGTTAACAGTAGAGCACTACACGGGGTGGCAACATTGACGAGAGGCTTGGAATGGAGAGAGGCGGCAGTACAGTGTTGATGGTGGCAGCACAAGGGCTTTGATGACTCTAAGTCACAAAGTGATTCCAAATATTCAAATTCTGATATCAAGAGGGTTAAGGATTATCACCTCAACCAGTTACTTTCAAGGGTGTTTTTCTTTGCACAAGAGTGCTATATCATAAAAATTTGTCTAAGTAAATTTCAAAGTGCTCTTTTAATAACTATAAAATAGAAATTCTAAGAGTTATGAAAGCACTGTATTATAGTTTAAATGGGTGGCATATTTTTTTCTCATTGGTACGTGGTGTTGGTGGGTCTTATGAAGGATGGTATCTCAGATTCAGTGAAATATGGTAAGTGCTATCAAGGAAAAAATAAATATAAGGGGCATGAGAACACGTGATGGAGGATCTGGCTTTGCCTTGGACATCAGAGAGGGCTCCCCTGAGGAAGTTGAGGTCTATGCAAGCACAGAAAGCTGGGAAAAGACCCCTCAATATTCTTTGGAAAAAGGAAAGGAAAACTTAGCCCCATTTCATCCTGTACTTGAAGGATTTCCCCAGCAGCGCTCAGTGGCTCCTCAGCAAGCCCAGCTACCAGCTCCCTTAGATGTAGTTCGAGGCCAACTGTTCTGCATGAAGTGATGTCCTTGCCTTTTAACCTGGGGGTGGATGACACTGACCAAAGCAAGGAGAACCCAATTTTAAAAGCAGGCAATATATATATATATATATATATATTATTTTTTTTTTCATCCTTCAGTTTATAATGTCTTCATTTGCTGCTGTCAACTCAGCCCGATTCCAACATTAATTTTTCAGATCTTAAGCCTTCCTTCAGTTTGGAGCTTCATTTCTGTGTGCTCACTACCTTGAAAGGTATCACCAGAAGAAGGACTTTTAAAATGCTGCCTTGCAGCAAGGGGAAGGGAACGCTGATCTTGGGCACACACAAGAGTCAACCAGAGCCTTTGGAGGTCTCCAAAGTGAACTTCAAACCAGGAAATAAAGGCCAAATAAAATAAAATGGCAACTTCGAAATAAACATAAGCCCACGGTTTAGCCAATAAACAGACAGATGTAGCAGAGATGGAGAACATATGGCATATCAGCGTTTACTTCCTTCTTTCCTACTGCAGGAAGATATGGCTAATTGATCATGGGACTCTTTCCTGCTCTGTCCCCATCTAGCCTCAGAATCCTTATCGTCACACTGGTGCCAGGCAGTCCCTACCAATCAGTTGTAGAACTGGAGTCCATACAGGGGGAAGGAGCACTGGAACCACAGACGGGAAACCTGGCCACAATATCTAGCTTTGCTTCCAGCCAGCCATGTGACCATGGACAAGTAATGTAATTTCTCCAAGTCTCAGTTTTCTCATCTACGAAAGGAGCGAGCTAGTCCAATACTTTCTAAGTTCTCTTCTAGTTCTCATATTCTTAAATTATGTAAAGCAAATTGCAGTGGCATTGGAAGTTAACAAAATTGTCCATGCCACTTGGGCTTAGAAATCACACCAACATTTTGAAGGTAAAAAAGAAAAAAAAAATTTTTTTTTTGTTTTACTGTATGCTCAGTGTGAATGCTAATTACTCTGTAAGGAAACAAAGAAATGTAAACTTGAACGCTCAAGAGTCAATAGTTGAGCCTGGGAGGTGAGACTTGTGCATAGAATTAGGCAAATGAGAAACTCTGGTAAAGAGCAAGCCAGTGGGAATTCATAGAGGGACAGTTCAAGTTTGGATGGATGGCATTATATGAATCAGCTATTTTTATTGCCTCAATAATGCTGTGTATAATGTCCTTTTACTTGGATCTGCAATCAACATCCATGGAAGCAGCAGTCAGGCAATCAAACGGTGCATTTCATTGGGCAAATCTGCTGCAAAAGACCTCTTTAAAGTGTTAAAAAGCAAAGATGTCACTTTGAAAACTTAGGTGCACCTGACCCAAGCCATGATATTTTCAATCGCCTCATATGCATGTGAAAGCTGTTCAATGAATAAGGAAGAGTGAAGAACTGACACCTTTGAATTATGGTGTTGGCAAAGAATACTGAATATACCATAGACTGCCAGAAGAATGAACAAGTCTGTCTTGGAAGAAGTACAGCCAGAGTGCTCCTTGGAAACGAGGATGGCAGAACTTCATCTCAGGTATTTTGGACATGTTGTCAGGAGGGACCAGTCACTGGAGAAAGGCATCAGCAAAAAAGAGGAAGACCCTCGATGAGATGGACTGACACAGTGGCTGCAACAATGGGCTCCAGCATAACCATGACTGTGAGGATGGTGCAGGATTGGGCAGTGTTTTGTTCTATTTTACATGGTGTCGCCGTGAGTCAGAACTGACTCGATGGCACCTAACAACAACAACAAAACAAACAAATAAAAAACAAACACATACACAAAACCCCAGTGGCGTAAAACAGTGATGATTAATTTCACTTCTAGGTGTGTAAATTTCAGCTACTCTGAGTTAGGCTAAGCTGATCTCAGCTGGGTTTGCTCATGCGTGTGTAGACGGCTATGAGTCGGTTGGATGGCTCGGCTGATCTTGGTTGAGTTCGCTCATATGTCTGAGGGTCTGCTTGTTATCAGCTGATATAGAGTGGCATTGCTTAGTATGACTGGGGTGAGTTGGCTCTGCTTCTTACATCTTTCTTCATCTTGCTGGTGGCCTAGGCATGTTCTTGCGACAATAGTATTGGTACAAGAGCACCAACAGAGGTATATAAGCGCTTATTCAAGTTTTGCTTGCATCACTCTGGTAACTTCCTAGAGGAGGAAGAAGGCTATTTGCAGGTTGTGCTTTGATAACTTAAAAGATGTGTTGCCCTTGAGATGAGGGACTGTTTTCTCCAAACCCAGACTTGTGATAGTGCGACCCAGGAAACGATTGCTGTGCCACTTCTGTACCTGAAAGCCAGCCTGTGCAGATAGGTTGGATGCTAAACTCCAGAATTTTCCAGCACCATCAGATAGCTTAGGGGGTCAACAAAGCAGGGTAGGTGATACTTTAGGCTTTGACACTGCGTGAGCATTGGATGAAATAATCCTTGATGTCGATTCTTTTTTCTTTTTCTGTACTGGTGCTCAATAATTGCTCCAGACCAAGTTAAGGTACCATCTCAGTTCTGCTGGGCCCTGCTTATCCCCACCCCCACCCCTTAGGCACTTGTACTTCCTAGCCAGAGCAACCTCAGTGACTGCTCCCATTTCTGCAGTTGTAAAGCACCACCACGCTTAGCCTCACTGGGCTTCAGCCTGGTTTCCGACTCACCCTCTGAGGTGTTTGCAGCACCAGGTCTGAGCCACCGAGGCTTCAGCTTCTCCCAAGACTCCTGAAGAGGTCAAGGAACACAGCCTGGAAGTATGGAGGTGTTAACATGCCCTGGGTAAGCTGTGATAAAACAGAAGCAAGTGGCTGGAAGGGACAGGCATCAACAACCCCTCCCCCACCACCATCAGATGGTTCCAGAATGCAATGGTTCCATACAGCTTCTCTGAAGATGCCTGCCATGACTGAGTTATCAGCTGTGTATCTTGTGAAACAAACCACCTTGCACTATTTTCCTTCCTTCCCTGCCTCACTTCTCTTTTTCCCTCACTCCTGCTGCCCTGGGATTGTCTTCCTTATAAAAGCATAAGCAAGTAAGTTGGCCTCTGTTTTCTTGTGGAGTGCAGTTAGGATATTAACCAAACTTTATTTCCATAGTTCGACTTCTCAGGTACATAAGCGCAGCGAATGGGGCCCCAGATTCACTGGGATATTATACGATGCAGTCCCTCCTTCACCTCAAATGCACACTTTTGTGAGGCATTTGAATTACAAATGGGTTTCCGATGAAGTTAGATTAGGATGGAACAGTCAGGAAGGTGGTCTGAGAGATGTGAGTTACTGAGCCAGTGAGACTGAGCTCAGACCTTGGTCTTAAGACTAGTTTAGGACAAAATTGTTAAGGTAGCTTGAAAATTTCCCTTGGCATCTCCTTACCTCTTCATAAGGAGCCTCTCCCCATCTTCCTACTATAGAGGTCCCTTTCTTATGTTTCTTATTTTCTAAATTCAGGTAGGTGACAATGCTAGAAAGAATATAACAATCCCGGGCTAAAGCGATAGCTCATCATAGCGCGTGGTACAACTGCCCCTCAGGCAGGGTATTTTCATTTTAATAGGGAGTCCATGAAAAATAGAAGATCATCTTCATAAAGAACTAAACATCTAATAGTGGGAATTCAAGCACCCTAACCATCTGGCAAGAATATACTTTGGGATGAGCTTTCCTTCCCCTGACACCATAGAACTGACTCCCAACTGTGCCTTTTTGTAAGGCAAACCGGAAACAGTTGTCTTACCAGGAAATTGAGGCTCAGAAAGGTAAAATAACCGGCCGCGGTGAGGGTCGCTTAGCTTATTAGTAACAAAGTTAGGAATAGATCTACCCCTTCTGTCACTACCCCAGGGTGAGATGAAGGAAACCAAACTATGCAAGGTCCTTCCTGTAATACTGTGAACTCATGAAAAGGTGCTTTTTGAAGTCCGATGGAATAAAATGGTCAGAAAATGGAGGTCAAGGGCAGGCGGGCCTCAGGGCATTGTTTAGTCTAAGACCATCTCCATGAGTGGTTCTAGCACGGCTGCTTTTCCCTCTTGACCAAGTTCATGATTCCAAAGGACAGGGCACTGTGTGGCAACATCCTGAGAGGATTCCAAGTCCCAGGCAGCAGCCTAAATGTTCTGGCCATGGCCACCACTGGAGTTGTGGCTTTGGAAGGCAAAGACATGCTCCTAAGTTAGGAGGTTCATAGGTTCATAGGCCTACAGGCCATGCAGAGCTATGCAGAGCCAGGAGCGCAGCAGAAGGGTAGTGGAGAAGGAGGTCATTTGCCTCTGCCAAGGAGCTGAGCAGCCCTGGGAAACCCATTTGGTGTCTGTGAGCCTCAATTCTCTCATCTGAAAAATGGAGGCAAGACCTTCCTTACCTATCCCAAAGGGATGTCATGAAGTGCTACATAGGGAAGATTCTTTCTAAATTTAAGTGCTGCACAAACACAAGATGCTAATAGAAAAGACAAACTTCCTGCTGTAGAGCAGCCAGTGGCTTTCGCTCTCTGAAAGAGCTCCTCTCTGCATCATACCCACAATGCTCCATTGCAAACGGTGTCAGTGTCCCTCCCTCCTTGGTGCTGTTGTTAGCTGCTGTCAAGTTAGCCCCCAACCCATGGTGGCCCCATGCACAACAGAATGAAATGCTGCCTGTTCCTGCTTCATTTCCACGATCAGTTGTAGATTGGAATGTTGTCACCTATAGGGTTTTCAATGGCTGATTTTCAGAAGTAGATAGCCAGACCTTTCTTCCTAGTCCATCTTAGTCTGGAAGCTCCGTTGAAGCCGGTTGAGCATCCTAGCAACACGTAAGCCTTCACTTCTCCACTGACAGGCAAGTGGTAGCTGCACATGAGGTACATTGGCCAGAAATCAAACCCAGGTCTCACGCATGGAAGGCGAGAATTCTACCACTGAACCACCCCCTCAGTACTTACCAGTATCGTGCATGCTGGCCTGACTTTCAACTGCCACCACCTGCATCTTTGCCTGAGGGTTTTCTTTGGCCATTGGAGCCTGTTCTGCCTGAAAGGTGTCAGGGAATTATGTCCCACCCCCACATGAACCTCCTACCCTGGAAGCAGCCCTAAACCATGCTAGCAGGATTTGGTGGATGAAGCTGTCTTAACTCTTGGTGGATGAAGCTGTCTTAACTCTTGGTGGATGAAGCTGTCTTAACTCTTGCTCTTTGGTTGGGATAACTGAGATGTGTATTCTCTATTGCCCCCTCCCCTCCCGCCCCCACCAGAGTTCCCCAGCAGGATTGCTCTCCAGCTGCCCACAGTGGTAATAAATACAGCCTTTGTTGTCCTGTCTTCCTCCTCCATTTTCCTACTGGTGTTTTCTAGAATCACCTCCGAAATAAACTACTTGCACTCGAATCCTTGTCTGTAAATTAATGCATGCATCTTGCTCATATTTCTTTCAAGCTTTGCTCATATTCTCCTGCCTTGAATACCTCTTTTCCACATTTAGGCTTATCTTAAGGAGCCCTGGTGGCACAGTGATTAAGCACTCAGCTTCTAACCGAAAGGTCGGCAGTTCGAGCTCACCAGCGGCTCTGTGGGAGAAAGATGCAGCGGTCTGCTCACATAAAGATTACAGCGTAGGAAACCCCATAGGGCAGTTCTGTTCTGTCCTATAGGGTCGCTATGAGTTGGAATTGACTCTATGGCAAGAATGTTCCCCCCCCCTCCCCGTTTTGGGAAGCTTATCTTCCTAAGCCCTCCTCCTCCCTGGGGCCTTCTCCAGCAGTTTTGAATCTGCTAATAATCTCTCCTTTTCTTACCCATCCCAAGTGGTCACAATAAATTGTTATTTATATCAAATCATTGAGAGAGATAGTGTAGCATGCAGGTTAAAACAACAGATTCTGGAGCTAGACTATATGGGTTCAAATCCTCATCTACCACTTAGTAGCTGAGAGTAGTGAGCAAGTTACTTAACCTCTCTAAGCCTTAAAATGGAGAAAGTAATAGAGCCCACCTCTCAGGCTAGTTGTGAGAAATAGATGAATTAAAATGTGCAGAGTTTTCATACAATGGTACTTGGCATATAACAAACACCTAATAAAAAACCAGTTGCTGTCCACTCCAACTCATGGTGACCCCGTGTGTGTCACAGTAGAACTGAGCTTCATGGGGTTTTCAATGGCTATGACCTTTCAGAAGTAGATCTCCAGGCCTTTCTTCTGAGGTGTCTCTGAATGGGCTCAAAATGCCAACCTTTTGGTTAAGTTAACCACTTGCACCACCCAGGGACTCCAGAACACCTAATATGTGCAGGCTTAGTTGCAGTCACTGGGTGGCACAAACAGTTTGTGCTCTACTACTAACCTAAAGGTTGGGAGTTCGAACCCACTCAGAGGCATCTCAAAAGAAAGGCCTGGCAATTTGCTTCTGTAAAGATTGTTGTACAGCCAAGAAAACCCTATGGAGCATTTTTCTACTCTGGAATACATAGGGTCACCATGAGTCAGAATTGACTTGACAGCAAGTTTTTTTTTTTTAAAGTAGCATTAACACTTTAGTGTATAGTGCACTTATCGCGCTGGGTGAGCGCCTGTTATATACAGGTAGTTCCCAGCTTACGACAGGGTTCCATTCTGACAACTCTGTGGTAAGTCGGTTCTTACGTAAGCTGAATATCTCATTTTTTTTAAGTTTTCATTATTATTGCCTTTTATTATCTGATAAACCTGATCTTTATTTGTCTTTGGGGGTTGGAAACATTACATATAACTTACAGATGTATTTTAATACATACATAAAAAAATACACAAATCATAAAAATTTACTCCAGCGAGGAAGAAGAGTTGGACAACATTGGCATTTTGTCAGTTGTGGTAATAACTCTACTTGTGGAAGGTTCTGGGTCATCTGGATTATCTCTGGGAATGGGGGTGGCGTTTCTAGTCAGAATGTTAGTGACAGTTGTCTGTATGGTCCTTTTGTTTTTTTCTTCATATATTTCGCAGTAATAGCTCACTATTCCAGAATTTGCCTGTCGACTTTAGTAAAGCGATCAGCATTTGGGTCCATGTTTTCAAGCAACTGAAGCCCCTGGTTTCATGCAGCAAACTAAATCTATACGGTAGTGTTTTGAACAGTAAATCATAAAATTTAACATCTGCGGGTGAACATCTGAAAATAACCTCAGCAAATTACAGGCTGCAACATTCTATATAGTACATATTACTAAAGATAGATACAAAAAAAAAAAAAAAAACCCAAAACTCGTTGCCATCGAGTTGATTCCAACTCATAGCAACGGTATAGGACAGAGTAGAACTGCCCCATAGGGTTTCCAAGGAGCACCTGGTGGATTTAAACTCCTGAGCAGCTGAGCTCTTTACACCGTTTCATCAGGGCTCCAACGACAGATAGGATGTACAAAAAAACCCGACGCTCCTAAGTGCGGTTCGCCTTAATTAGAATACATTATAAGTCGGGGTTACTTCTGAAACCTATAATTAAACAATTAATTTTTATTGATAGTTCAGTATCATTTCCTCTTCTAGAACGTAAGCTCTGTGAGAGCAAGGACCAGTCTACGTTTCTCTCTGCTGTATCTCCAGTGCCTGAAGCAGTGAGTGGCACATAGTCGGTGTCTGATAACATTTTCTAAATGAATATTATAACCTAAAGGAGCAAAGGAGAAAGTAAGAAGGGTTTGAAAAAGGATGGGAGGAGGAAGGGACCACATGGGGAAAGACGAACAGCTTCTTTGTGGTTCTGCCTGGAGCTTATCCAAATGCCTGAGAGAGCAGGCTGAGTGGGACAAGCCAGGACGCCCTGGGCAACACTGACAACTAGTTTTGCCTCTGGAGCTGTGATAGACAGTGAGGTGCTGCCCAATCCCCCTTCAGGGAAGGACTTGCTGCCCAGCTGTGGAGCATGGGCAGCAGACAGCCTCCAGCTGTCAGCCCCTTCACAGAACACCTCAGCTGCTGAGGCAGTCTGGCCCGAGGTCCTGCCTTCCCCAGGGTGGCCTACATCCCATGACTGAGCAAGCAAGTGGTGGTAGTGGGTAGTAAAGGCCCAGCCATTGCTGCCTGACGTGGAACATTCTACAGGCAATCCTTGCTCCCGGCACCCACTGGGTTGGCCAAGTTTCAGTGAGGCCTGCATGGCAGCTGGACTTCCCCCTGTGCCTTGTCCTGCGTTCCTCCCCTTCCTTCCACAGGTCTCAATCTATAATGAACACCTTACCCCTCAAACTCCACCAGTGCTTCTGTCAAGCATAGCCTGTGACAAGAACAAAAGACTTAGCCTCCTTCCTCCCGAGTTCAAGTTAATGCTTAAGTTTCTTTTCACAAGTTCAGGGACCCAGAACAACCTTCTTTTTTTCCTCTCTGGGAGTTTAAGCCCTCAGTGATGTGAAGGATCCTGCCTTAAGCCTGGGAATGTTCTGAGCTCACTGTCCTGTGGCCCAGACAGACGAGAGCTGTTTATCTTTCGACTTCACTTAGAACAGTAAATTAAAAACCTCATTAATTCAGACTGTTCTTATTTGGAATTTGTGATGATCCAGAGAGGGGCCTGACTGGTGTTTGTTTATTTTTGCATTATCTGGGAAAAAAGAGCTTGCCAAGCAAATGAAGAATGTAAGCAAGATTATAAGGGAACCATTTTAACAACTTTAAAAGAGGGGGAAAAAACACCCTTCTGTCACTGGAACAAAAAGCAACATCATGATAAATGGAGAAAAGATTGAAGTTGTCAAGGATTACATTTTACTTGGATCCACAATCGATGCCCATGGAAGCAGCAGTCGAGAAATCAAACGACGCATTGCACTGGGCAAATCTGCTGCAAAAGACCTCTTTAACGTGTTAAAAAGCAAAAATGTCACTTTAAGGACTAAGGTGCGCCTGACCCAAACCATGGTGTTTTCAATCACCTCAGATGCATGCGAAAGTTGGGTGTTGAATAAAGAAGATCGAAGAAGAATTGATGCCTTTGAATTATGGTGTTGGCAAAGAATACTGCATATTCCATGGACTGCCAAAAGAACAAACAAATCTGTCTTGGAAGAAGTACAACCAGAATGTTCCTCAGAAGCAAGGATGGCAAGACTTCATCTTGCATGCTTTGGACATGTTATTAGCAGGGACCAGTCCCTGGAGAAGGACATCATGCTTGGTAAAGTAGACAGTCTGTGAAAAAGAGGAAAACCCTCAATGAGATGGATTGACACAGCGGCTACAACAAAGGGCTGAAGCATAACAACGATTGTGAGGACGGTGAAGGACCAGGCAGTGTTTCTGTTCTGTCATACATAGGGTCACTATGAGTCAGAACCAACTCGATGGCACCTAACAACATCAATCACTTTAGAGGAGTCCCTGGGTGTTGTAAATGGTTAAGCTCCAGACTACTATCAAAAAGGTTGGCAGTTCAAACCCACTGAGAGGCTCATCGGAAGACAGGCCTGGAGATCTGCTTCTGAAAGGTCACAGCCATGAAAACTCTGCACACATGGCGTCGCCATGAGTCAGGATCAACTTGATGGCAACTAAGAACAACAATATCACTTTAGAAGAACCCGTTTCCATTAAAAAAATTCACATGACATTCTTATCAGTTTATTAAAGCTGATATCGCAATACTTTTTAAAATAACCCATTGGTGGTCTAGTTGGCATCAATCTATGAACTTGAATGCAATTGGACATTTACTGAGTTCCTATTTCTGGCAGAGCAGGAGGCAGGTCTTGTGGAGTATAGCCAAGGTGAAGAAGATACACTGTCTACCTACAAGAAGTTTATAATTACAGTACATACTGTTGTTTTTGTTTGTTGCTGTCAAGTTGGCTCCAATTCATGGAGACTTGATGTATAACATAATGAACCGTTGCCCAGTCCTGTGCCATATCCATAATCGTTGGTATGTTTGTGTCCATTGCTGTGGTTATTGTGTAGTGCCTTCAAACTTAGGGGGCTCATCTTCTAGCACTGTATCAGACAGTATTTTGTTGTGACCTATAGAGTTTTCATTGGCTGATATTTGGAAGTAGATCTTCAGGCCTTTCTTTCTAGTCTGTCTGAGTCTGGAAGCTCTGCTGAAACCCGTCCACCACGGGTGATCCTGCTGGTGCTTGAGATACCAGTGGCATAGCTTCCAGCATCACAGTGACATGCAAACCACCACAGTAAGACAAACTGACGGATGTGTGGTGGGGTACATACTAAAACCACATTAAAACTTTTCTGCACTTATTTTAAAATATTTTCTAAATACCTAGCCCCTGCCTCAAGCCAGACAAGTACCAGTTGCCTGGTAAGTACCTGTTGAATGAAGGAACTCTGAGTCAGATTGACCTCTCTCACTCACTGGTCACCCAGAGCCTGCAGGATTTGGTCCCTAGAGGCCCAAACAGGCTGTTTGTTCACCACACCCCAAACAGCCCACCGACTCTCCCTAGACTGTATACATCACAGGAAATCCCCGCCCACAACAATCAGCTGTGATCTAACCTTTTTACAAAAAGGCCCTGCGTAAAATGGCAGTCGTGACCTTGGATCAGCATGCTGCCCAGGGAAGCGGTGCTGGCTGGGTTTCTGGCCTGCGGCTCAGCCTGCAGGCATCCAGAACTCCCAGACAATTACCATTCCCCTGGAATTGCCCTCACTCCTGATTGCTATTGGTTAATTAAAGAAATCTAGGCTCCAGACGATATCACCCACCCATGTGTCACATCTGATGTAGCTAACGAGTTCTCAGCAGAACAGGGGTTTGTGTGTGTGTACGGCAAAGTTGTTAAATGTGATGCACTTACACGGCCGCAATGCTTCCCTCTGCAGAGAGGGGTTCCCTTTCTCCCCTGCGACTTTCCAGCTGCTGTGCAGAAGCTTGAGCTCTGCCAGCTGTACTTCTGCACATTTTTCTGTGTCACCCACGAGATTATTACCTTCTTCATGCCACCTTTACTATTTTGGCACTTAGTAACTGTTTCTCATCCAAAGAGCCTCAATCACTTCCTAAACTCTTTAACTATAACCCGCCTAGGGAGACAATCCCTTTCCCCTTCTGGCAAAGGAGACTATAAATCAGCTGGCCCAAAGAGCCTCGTCTAGTCAAAATTGAGTTTGTTTTGTTTAATTCAATCCAATCTGTGCCCAACACTAATCTAGGTGCTTTGGGTACAGTAAACAGAGGTGGGGTCCCTGCTTTCAGGGAAGGGTCTTGTTGGAAATCTAAAACAAGATTCCTGAAGCATTTGCAGGGTACTGGGTGGCACAAACAACTATGTGCTTGACTACTAGCCAACAGGTTGGCAGTTTGAAGACACCGAGAGGTGCCTGGGAAGATAGGCCTGGCAATCTACTTCTGAAAGCCCGTAGCCTTGAAAACCCTACGGAGCAGTTCTACTTTGCACACTTGGGGTCACCATGAGTCGGAACTGACAACTAACAAGAACATGGTTTATTCATTCATTCAACAAATAAGTACTGGGCACTGTATTAGTTAGGGTAAAGGATAAGCCACTGCAGTAAAAAGACCCCCTAATGCAGTGGTTTACACAACAGAGGAATTCAGTTGTCTCTCGTGTAATAGCCCCAAGGTGAGCGGTTTAGGTTTATAGGGCAGCTCAGCTCCATATAGTTCTTCAGAAACCCAGGATCCTTTGCTTTTGTGCTCTGTCATCTTCCAGGGTGTTGTACTCATGTGTGAGGTCAAAGCAGGGTCGGGGTACGCTTATGTTCCAGCTTGCAGTAAGGCGAAAGACAAATTTCAGGACCAACTTGTGTATGTGTGTGTATGTGTGTTTGTGCTTTAGGTGAAAGTTTACAGGTCAGATTAGCTTCCCGTTCAGCGATTTAGACACAAAGTGTTCTGTGACATTGTTTGGCAATCCCCACTGTGTGTCAGCACTCTCCCCATTTCCACCCTGAGTTCCTGGTTTTCATTTCTCTGGTTTGCCTACCCCTTCCTACCTTCTCATCTTTGCTTTTGGGCAAATGTTGCCCTTTTGGTCTCATATAATTAGGGCTGGCAACTTTTAAAGTGAGTGAGGCTAAGTTGCATACACCTTCCACCTAATCACACGGCCACACCTAGCTGCAAGGGAGGTTGGAATGTCATCGCTAGCTGTGTGACCACGTGTCTAGGAAGAAAGGAGAGCGGATTTGGAAGGGGTAACCAGCAGTTTCCCATAAGCATTACTATGTGCCAGAGCCTTGCAGATCCCATGGTTACAGCAGTGACAAAGAAGTCTTGGTGACTGACCTCAGAGAGGATTGATTCGAACGGGAAAGATCATAATTAAACAACTGATTATGTAAGTATGAAGCAGGACAAAACCCAGATCTGAGAGCAGGGCCTGCGTTCTTAAGCATTCTGGACGTTAAAGTTATGTCTTTTCAAGTACTCTTCTGCTTGACATTTGCCAAAGACTCCCCACAAGCTCAGGATAAAATCCACATTTTGTTCGCACCACCCTGGGAGAGTTGGCCCTTGCCTGCCTAGCTTAGTTTCCTGGGCAGGTGGCCCTGGTATCCTGGGCTTCAGTCATGAGGAAGCCTTTGTAGTTCCTTGAAAACGGACTATTCTTTCCACGCTAATAGAGGAGGAATAATTCAGGAAAGGAGGGTGACAGTGGTGCACAACTTGAAGAATGCAATCAATGTCCATGAATCGTACATCCAGACATTGTTGAATTGGTGTATGTTTTGCTATGTACATTTTCAACAACAGAATAAAATAAATAAAAAATCGGACTATCCTTTCATCCTTCTATGCCTTTGTCCAAACACTTCCCTCTGTCCATACAGTACTCCTCTGAACAATGCCTGGTGCCCTCTTCTCACTCCCCTCACAATTATCTGCCCAGTGGCCTTTCAATCCAAGTAATTTGACCTGTTGCTTCCACTTTTCTTCCTTTATAGCAAACCACTTGCTGTCAGGTCATCTCTGACGCATGAGGACCTCATGCGTGTCAGAGTAGAACTGTGCTCCATAGGGTTTTCGATGGCTGATTTTTCAAAAGTCGATTGCCAGATCTTTCTTCCGAGGCACCTCTGGGTGGGCTTGAACCACCAACCTTTTAGTTTGCAGCCAAGGGCATTAACTACCTAGTGCATATCTTATCTTAGTGAGCCATTGGGCTATTGTGTGAGGTGGAAAGCAGACAGATCTGGGCCCCGATTCTAGCTTTGCTGCTCACTAGCCATGTGAAGTTAGGATGTTATTATCTTTCTCTACCTGGAGATAATGCGATGGTGGAGGGTTGGCTAAAACTGAAGTTCTTTACAGTGCCTAGAACATAACAGATGCCCAGCGAAGGGCAATTACTGTACTACAATCATATGTCTGTCTCCCCCAGGAGACAGTGAGCTTCTCAAGGGCTAGAGTCCACTTTGGGTTTGCAGTGTTTGGAACAAATAGGTGCTCAATACATGTCTGTTAAATGAGTAGAATAATTATGTTATTCACACTAAGGTACGAGTTGATTATCTTTACACTCTGTCTCTCAGAGGCGACTATATTTTTAAAAGGACCATAAAACCAGTTGTCATCGAGTCGACTATGACTCATGGCAACCGTACGTGTGTCAGAGTAGAACTGTGCTCCATAAGGTTTTCAGTGGCAAAGTTTTTGGAAGTAGATCGCCAGGCCTTTCTTCTAATGCACCTCAGGGTGGATTTGAACTTCCAATCTTTCAATTAGCAGCCAAGTGTGTTAACGATTTGCACCACCCAGGGATTCCTAAAAGAAATGTTTAGTATAAAGAAATGACTTTCTAGTGGAATTTTATCCAAGCTGTTTTGGAACAAAGGGACCTAAGTTCTCTCAAATCCCATCAAGTAGGCAACAACCCCTTCCAGCCATTGTTGAGTCCCATCCTACCCCACTACATCCATCTCGTTCAAATTATTCTGTACTCTTCCCCCCAGGGAAGCGCTTAACTTCTTGGTACCCTAACCCCGGTCAGAGGGTAGAAATATATCAGGATAATTAATTTATACAGAGCTTCCAAACACTGGGGCCTGGGGGAAGGATAATTGGGCTAGGATTTAGAATACCCGGGTGTCCTGCTGCCTTGTCCCTCACCAGCTGTGTGACCTTGGCCAAGGCCCTTCCAGTATCTGAGCTTCAGTTCACTTATCTATAAATGAAAGTGGCTCACTGGGACAGCTGGTATCTAAGGTCCCAGGTCGCATGATGAAGCTGTGTTTTGATACAAAGATGCACACACAATTTGGCCTATTTCTCAAAGGGCAAAAATTGGCAGATTCAGATGCCAAGTGGCTCTGACTATGGCGTTCGTTCAGCAGCCCTAAGGATGCTCCAGTGGCTGGGTTCTCCCAGCCCAGACAGGCTGGGTGGCAGCCCTGCCCTTTCCTGCGCTCTTCCTCGTCTCCTCTCAAGCTCTTCTGATGACTATGGTTAAGGCCAGAGATCTGAGGACACAGCTCTAACTTTTCTTTCCAATCCAGCCTCAGTCCTACCTCCTCAACCCATTCATTCTCTGCTGGCGGACTCTGTCCTCCTCACCTACAACTCTGTGTTCAGGCCCGTGTCAGTCTTGCTCCTTATTATTCAGTCCCAACATCTCCATCATTCTGGCATCTTCATTGATTCAAATTAAGAGTCAGACTAATAATTAATGCAAACCCTTCCCCCATCCTCACCCCCTGACTGATGGATTTTCAGTGTCAAAACATTAACCTTTAGGTTTGGGACCTTCATGCATTCAAACCCCATAAGCACCTGAGAAGCAAGCAAACTATAGAATCTTTCCCTAGATCAGCTCTGTCTATTTCACCGGTCCTTATTTGTTGATGCAAAATGATTTATCTTGGGAAAAAAACACACTTAAATTCACAAAGAAACATAACACAGAGATCCAACCTACCCATCATTGCAAAGGTGGCATTTAAAAATGATTTAGCAGTTCCTCTGCCCCTCCTCAACGGGATTGAAGGCAGCCAACAGAACCCCCATAGAAGCCTCCTGAGGCATATGGAGACCCCCCCCCCCATTAGGGAATCTGTCAGATCCAGGGAGCAAGCCCAGATTCTTATCGTTGAATAACAAAGCACATTAAAAATAAGTGGCTTAAGACAACAGCAATCCCTTATTTGCTCACAGTTCTGCAATTTAAACAGAGCTGGTGGAGAAGGCTCATCTCTGCTTCACGCGGCATCATCTGGGGTGGCTTGACTGGGGAGGAGGGGAGGATCCACTTCCAAGATGGCTCCCTCATATGGCTGGCAAGTTGGTGCTGGCTTTTAGCTGGGAGCTCAGCTGGAGGTATGGTCCAGAGCCTCAGTTCTCCTCCATGTGGCCTCTCCATGTGGCTTAGACTTTTCATAACATGGCAGCTAGGTTCCAAGAGGGAGTGTCCCAAAAGTGAGTGTACAAGAGGAAAAGCTCCAATGTGCAAGCAATTACTAAGCCTCTGCTTGCTTCACTCTTCCTAGTGTCTCATTGGCCGAAGCTAGTCACATGGCCAATCCCAAAGTCAGTTGAGAGGGAAATCCACAAAGCAGTAAATACTACAAGGCATGATTCATTGGGGGCACAAATGTAACAGCCTACCACAGATGGTAGCTGAGGATGAAACACTAAAATAAACTTACTTTAAAAACAACAACTACATACCTTATGATTTGAATTTCTTTTAGCAACTGCTGCACAGTGATCTCTTTTTAAAAAGAAAGAAAAAAACAGAACCAGCTTATTTCTATGATTTTCTCGATTTTTCATATTAAGGCGTTCAGTGATTCTAGAGCCTCTAAGGTCCATTTTGATTCAAACATGTTATGACTCCTTAACCTGGCAGCTCTCGCCTTTTCTCTCAAATCTCCTTTCAGCTCCTACCCACGGATATCTTTCTCATGCTGCAGCCTCAAGATATGAATGGGATAAAGCTTGCTGGGTATTTGAATTAAAAACAGAAGCCTCTTAATGTATGAAATCAGAGAGCTGAAAGGAAGCCCAGCCATCATCTGGTCCTGGCCCACCCCCCTCATCTGGGAGAGGGGGAAGAAGCTGAGGACCCTCCTTGGGGAGGGAGTACAGCCAGAACGCTCCTTAGAAGTGAGGCCGGTGAGACTTCATCTCGCTTGCTTTGGACATTTCATTGGGAGGGACCAATCACTAGAGATGAACATCACGCTTGGTAAAGTAAAGGGTCAGTGAAAAAGAGGAAGACCCTCAATGAGACGGATTGAAAAACTGGCTGCAACGATGGGCTCAAACATAGCAACAATTGTGAGGATGGCACAGGACAGGACAGCGTTTTGTTCTGTTGTACATAGGGTCGCTATGAGCCTGAGCTAACTATGCAGCATCTAACAGCAGGTAGGTACCTAACGACAACAAGAAGTAGCTACTCATTACCTGAATGGCATCTCTTCGGCTGCTGGAAATAGTTACTAGGTGTCCCAACAAGTCCAGATTTCACAGCAGACTTGGCCCCTAACCTTTAGCAGCAAAGTGCATGTCCCCATTAGGAGTAATGACTGTCTGAAAGGTATGGTCCCAAGATACTCACGGGATAAAGAGTAATTTTCATTTCTCAGGAGGTTGCAGCACATTCAGTTAGAAACTCTCTTTTTAAAACAGGCAAAGCCGAGCCTAGTCTCCCCTGTGATTTGTACCTGCCATGAGGCTGCCGAGTAGCCCCAGTTCCTGTTCTGCATAGGTAGTGAGGACAACCGGGACACTCCTGTCTCCACCAGGATGGAAGAACTGGATCTCAGTCTACAATTCTTCAGACAAATTGAATAGAGTGACCCACATCTGGCACTCTGCAGTCAGTAGCCCCCCACTAACATGTTGCTCATCAGCAGTTTGTCCAGCCTGTGTCCTCAATTCGTGGAGTCCCGATGGCTTCTGGAAGATTGAGGGAGGGATGGCCTCGTCCACTTAGCAGCAGGCTTCAGAGAGGGCTGTCTCAGTTTCTTAGTGCTGCTGTAACAGAAATACCACAAGTTGGTAGAGGATGTGGCAGAAAGTTTGAGCCAATTCTGATTAAGCGTAGGTTACCTTTGTCTCCATTCCAACTGCCAATTTACATCCCAGCTAAAAAGGAATTGCTCAGAATGAGCCCACCCAGCCATTGGTTTCCGTCTTAGTTTTCCAGTGCTGCTATAACGGAAACAACACAAGTTGATGGCTTTAAAGAACAGAAATCTATTTTCTCAGTTTAGGAGGCTAGAAGTCCAAATTTAGGGCGCTGGCTCTAGGGGAAGGCTCTCTCTCTGTCAGCTCTGGGGGAAGGTCCTTGTCTCTTTTCAGCTTCTGTTTCGGGGTTCCTTGGCGATCTTCATGTCTTCCCCCATCTGTGCTTCTTTGCTACTGTGCCTAATCTGCTCTTTTATATCTTGAAAGTGGTTAGTTTAAGGCACACCCTGCACTGATAGAGCCTCGTTAACAGAACAAAGAAAACCCTATTCCCAGATGAAATTATATCCCTGAGTACATGGTTTAGTATTCCAACACATATTTTGAGAGACATAATTCCATCTATAACAAGGAGTGAAGCAAGTAACAGCGCAGTTGCTTCATTCATTCAACTTGTATTTAGTGCGCAACTATTAAATGCCAAGACACTTAAGAACTTGAAGACAAGCTCATAACTGAGTTGTAATGAGGAGCCTGAGTCCATTTTTGAAAATACTTGACTGATGACAGTTTTTAGCCTCACCCTCCCTCCTTCCCCTTGTGCCCTACATTTGGGCAAGCTGATAAGAATGACTGGGTGTTCTCTCCTCTGGTGCCGGTGGGAGATTCAAACCTTGAAAGCCCCAGCCCATGAGGGAACTCTCACCCCGGCCCCATTCCCCACCACAATAAACACCCCTACGTAGTCTCCTTTCCTTGTTCTCTCAAGCTGCTTTGGACTTGGTTGAAAGGTTTGCCCTGCTCTCCCCAGACACCACAGTTATGTAAGTAATAAACCTCCACTTTTTTTTTTTTGGTAAATGGACGGCATCATCAGCCTTGACATCAGAACCAAATTTCGGGTGGGGATCCCTCCTGCTTTTGCAGGGTGACTGTAACACTAGTCGAGGAGAACACCGGGAGAGATGAACATGTACTTTGAGACCACAAGTGCTTTAAGGCCACATGCGGCAGTCAGAATAGGATTCATTGCCAATGAAGCGATTCGGAGCATGACAACTGATGTTTGGAGGAAGGTGAGGATGGAAGGGGTCAAGGAAGGGTCATGGACTCCCAGACTTACCTGCATATCTCTTACCTTGAATTCTCCACTCAATCTGGCAATGTCCAGAAGCACACTTTACAAGTGAGATGGAATTTCAGGGACTTCGAACAAAGCCACGCAGCTTGCACCTAGTAGAGGCGGCATTACAGATCAAGGCAGTTTAGATCCAAAGCCACTTCTGTCCATTACACCACGCTGCCTCCTTGGGCCAAATACCAAGCGTGTTATTCTAGTCTACCACATAACCCAGCCTCTAGAGAACCCTCGAATTTGTCAACATGCTAAAGAGGCAGGTGTTCAGGAATAAACCCTAATGCTCTCAGGCCAAGTTTCACAATTAATTGCAATGGCTTAGGCTCTTACTAAGGAGCCCTGGTGGTGCATGGTTAAACACTTGGCTCCTAACTGAAAGGTTGGTGGTTCGAACTGCCCAGTGGCTCCGTAGGAGAAAGACCTGGCTATCTGCTTCCGTAAAGATTACAGTGAAGAAAACTCTATGGGGCAGTTCTACTCCATCACATGAGGTCGCTATGAGTAGAAATCTTCTAGACAGCACCTAACAACATGGCTTCTGCTGCTTAAAGTGTAGTCTGTGGGATCAGCATCACCAAGGAGCTGGTTAGACACCATGCAGAATCCCAGTCCCCACCCTAAGCCTCCTGAACAAGCCTTTGCATCTAACAAGATCTCCAGGTGACTTATATGCGCATTAATATGTGAGACGCGCTGGTTTTGAAGACATACAAATATGCTTCCATTTGAGTAATCTTGGAGTAGTGCATCAAGATGCAACTTAAATTACATTAACTGAGAACTTGCAATGTGCCAGGAACAGTGTCAAGTCTTTTACATATATACTAACTTAATATTCCACTTTACAGATGAGGAAACTGAGTCACAGGAAGTGAAGTAGAGAGTGAAGTAAGTTATCCAAAGACTCACCTAGTGTATAGAGCAGGGCTTCGAACCCAGGCACTCCAGTGCCAGGGTCCATATTTTTAGCCATTGTGTTGTTGTTAGTTGTCATTGAGTTGATTCAGACTCACGTGCAGTATAGAACTGTGCTCCATAAGGTTTTCAAGGCTGTGACGTTTCAGAAAGAGATTGTTAGGCCTGTCTTCCGAGGCGCCTCTGGGTGTACTCAAACCACCAACTTATGGGCTAATAGTTGAGCATTTAACCATTTGTATTCACCCACATGTAACAGTGAAAACAGCTGATCAAGTCATCGTGTAACTGATTTTTACGAAGTGTTATAGCATATTATGGGTTCCAAGATGCCAACCAAATAAGAGTAATTATATAAAGAATGCTTTGATTATATCTGTATTGGATAAAAGAATAAGTATTTTAAAGATTTTACCTCCTACCTCCCCCCTCCAAAAAAAAATACAGCTTAAAACAAAATATAAGTTAGGAGGGAGTTCTGTGCTTTCTGGAATGCACCAATCAGTTCTGTAAAGTGTTAATTGTCCTTATGGCATTCAAAAGATGATGTCATTTGTAACTTCTCAGGAATGTATCTTGCACCCACATTCCTACCTGGGCAGAGAGAGATAGCTTTCATCCTTTCGGGGAGAGAGGAAACTGAAATTTGACACAGGAAAAACACTGTCAAAAAGGAGAATAATAACAGTAATGTGTGTGGCAGAAGTTCGGAAGCCTTGAAGTTCCGAAGTTCAGTCTTTGCGGATTGAAGAGCCTCCCCTCCTCTACTCTTCTCTCCCCACCCCCCCATCCTGTCTGTCCTCCTCTCCCACTCCTGACAACCGCCAAACACAACATTCCCTCAGATACAGGGCGTAGGCAGGCCCTGGACCCCACCTTTAACTCTTCTTCCCATTGGGCTGAAGCTACATGACATCCCTTGTGAAGCTGTGCATCTCCCAGGAAGAAGGTGGTGTGCCCCTGAGCTCCACAGTCCACAGTCCTCTACCTGCTGGGCCGGGCTTTGTCCAGCTTACCCTGATAGCAGAGAGCAGCCCAACCTTCCCACCTGCTTCCCTAGGGGCAGTAGGGAGTCACTCCAGAATGTCACTGGCACAGTGAGGCTGCTTACACAGTCTTAGATCCCTGCCTCCCTCCTTCAGCTGCTAAGGCCTCTCTCTTCTTGGGCCTTTTCTCCTTGTCTGGCTTTTCAATCTCTCTCTCCCACCTGCCTGTGTCTGCTTGTTTTGGCCTGATGGTGTTCTCTCTCTGCTTCTTTTCCTTGCTCGACTCCCATCAACCCCTCAAAGCCTTCTCCTGGTCAGAGATCACAGGGATATGTCCCCAGTTCAGCTCTGCTCCTGACCTGCCAGACTGGCCCTGGCATTCAGACTCTCTGACTTCAAAATTTCCTGTAGCTTAGGGAAACCATTATGAAAATGTCATGTCCAGCCTACATTTCTGAGAGGGCTTAGGGGTGGAGGGCTTGGGGATGCTGGAGTGGGGTGGCGATTCCACATGGAAAGAGTCCTGCGGCAGATGAGTTGGAGGGAAGGGGCTCAGCCCTGCTCCCTGCAGTGGGGTGATGGAACCCAGCGAGTGACTCGGGGACAAGGAAACCCTGAGAGAACAGAGAGAGGAGAGCAAGCCAGAGAAAGACAGACACCCCCCCCCCCCACACACTCACACCAAAGAGACAGGGAGGGAAACAGCCCAGCCAGGGCAGCCTCCCTTGCCCACCAAAGCTTGCCCTCTCTTGGGAACTGGGGAGAGAGCTGGTTTTCTCTCCTCCTGTCTGGAGTAAGTTGTTAAAGTTTCTGGGTTCTGGTGGTGAAGGAAACAGTTATTTACTGAAGACATGTTTGGATTTGAACAAAAAAAAGGAAGTCTAAAACCAAACCCCTTGCCATCAAGTCGATTCTGACTCGTAGCAACCCTATAGGGCAGAGTGAATCTGCCCCCATAGGGTTTACAAGGAGCAGCTGATGGATTCAAACTGCTAACCTTCTGGTTGGCAGCCTGAGCTCTTAACCACTATGCTACCAGGGCTCCAAGAAATCTAAAGGCTCCTTATATCTTCTTTGAGTTCCTTTTAACATCATTGAGTTCCTTTTAGTCTCTGGATCTCCCAGGCTCCATCTCTCTCTTAGTCTCTCTTTCCAGTCCCTTTGTCTTTCTCTGTATCTTTCTCTGCTACCTCTCTCTATCACTCTCTGTCTCTCTGTCTCTGGTTACTCTGTGTCTCTCTATTTGTTCTCTGTACATGTCTGTCTGCCTCTTTCTCTTTGTATGTCTCTCTCTCTCTGCCTTGCTCTTTGTCTCTCTCTGTGCCTCTATGTCCTCTGTCTCTTTGTCTATCTCTATTGCCTCTGTCTCCGTCTCTGTTGTGCCCATCTCTCTCTGCCTTGTCCTTTGTCTCTCTCTGTCTCCCTGTATCCTTTTGTCTCTTTGTCTCTGTCTGCCTCTGTGTGTGTGCTCATGCCTCTGTTTTTCTCTCTGGTGTCTCTTTTGATCCTGTCCGACTTGGGTGGTCTCCTTCTCTCTCTGCGTGAATCTGTGTTTCTTTCCCTGCCTCTTTGGCGTGAGTGTGTGTGTGTCTGTCTGTCTCTATCTTGCTCTCCTCCCTCTATCCTCTCAGGGTTTCCCTGTCCCCGAATTATTCTTTGTCAGGGCATCTTCTCGTGTCCCTCTATCTGCACTTGGCCTTCTTACACGGTTTGCTCTCAGATCCTGACTCAAGGTCCCCGCCCTGCCAGCTGCCATGGGTGGCTCTGGGCCTCTGCCTGCTGATTCCTCTGGGGGCAGGCTTGGTGCTCACAGCACGTTGGTGTCCAGACCCTTCCCAGACTGGCCAAATCAGGGAAGCTGGAGGGCCAATGGCTCCCGTATTCACAAGGGAATCCAGTGCAGGAACCCAGCTCCAACTGGGAGTGTAGAGGACGGACACACACGACACACTCACCCTCAGACATAAACACACATACACATTGTGGTGGACACAATGATGAGCCACCCAGAGTTCCTTTCAAGGAAGGACTGTTACCCAGCTGCCAGGAGCACCATCAGCTGACACTCTTCAGCTGTCAGCCCATCCAGGGATGGCCTCAGTGGCAGAGAGCCCCTTGCCCAAGGTCACTCCCTTTCCTGGGGTGGCCGTTACCTGATGACTGAGTAATAGAGGATTATAAAGGTTTGACCACCTTGACCAATCTTCGAAGGGCCATTCTAGTTCCCCAGCCCCCCCATGGGGTTGGCCAATGCTATTGTTGGGCTGGCTTCACAGCAGCTGACCACCCGCCTCTGTTCACTCCTGCTTCCTTCCCCTCTCTTTCCCAGATGCTGATTCCAAGGTCATTCCTTAATAAACATCCTGCACACTAAATTCCACCTCAAAGTTTGCATTTGTTTCCTGGGAAATCCAGCTGGTGACACACATATTTATTGTCTCTGTCTCTTAATCTCTTTCTCTCTCCTCTGTCTCTCTCTCCCTCCCCCCTTAATTTTTCTTTCTTCCTGATGCCTAAAACCGACCTTTCTCCTTAGACCTCTCCTGTGTAAGATATTTATTAAGACCCTTTTCCTGAGGCAACTTGTCACACCCAGGTTTCTTTCTCTCATGGGCCCCAGCAGCCTGGTTTTGCCCTTGCAATTGTCTTTGAGATTGCACTAGAATACTTGGCAGTTCTTTACTTTGCATCTGCCTCATCAGCACAGTAGAAAGAACACATATATATATGAAAATTAAAAAAAAGTATATATAGGAGGGGAAAAGTCTAGTTTGGAGGTCTGATTCCATCATTAATCAGCTGTGGGACCTTGTGCAAGTCTTTCTCACATCCTGCGCCTCAGTTTCCTTGTCTGCGAAAGTGGTTCCCATGATGTCTACCTCATAGGATCAGAGATGGCACTTGTGTTTGTGCTGTAAGGTGCTACATAATTCTTAGTTATATTAAGCGTATCAGGTAGGTTATTTATTTCATAAGGAGCCCTGGTGGTGCAAACAGTTAAGTGCTTGGCTACTGCAGAGCAATGAGTTTCTCTACGTATGGCCTTTATGGCCCTGGGCATGTAGTTCTGCTATGATTTGCTAGGCCACAATCTTGCAAAGTGATGGTTAGTCTTCTATACAATTAAGGTGTGTAAAACCCCTAGAGGAATTTGTCAATTACTATGCAAACTAGGTGCTATGGCCTATCAAGGGATTGGTCAATTTTGCCATCCTGCTAGGTTTAAAAGAGCCAATCCCACAGAGATTGAGGGGAACCTTACTGCCATCAAGAACAAGAGCCACGAATGGAGTATATCCACTGGACTCAGGGTCCCTATACTGAGAACTTCCTAGACCCAGAAATCAGAGAGAGCTGTAATGCTGGTGACAGATGGCGCAGCATAGCATGGGATGGTGCAAGACAGTGTGAGGAGCAAGAACTAGGAGTCCAGTGCGAGGTGGCTGCAGTGGGCTCACTGACCCACAGAGCGAGAGAGCTGAGCACCTGCAGGAAAGCAGGGAAGTAGGCCTGAATGAAGAGTACAGGGGCAGTAGGCTCGAGCGAAGGGCCAGGCAGCAGTAGGCCTGAACAAAGGGCCCAGCGGCAGTAGGAACTGGGAGCTGTTTTGGTCGGAAGCCGTTCTGATTGAAGAACTGTGTCCTGTCTCCTGAGTTGTTCATGTTACTTCCAAGTTGATCCTGAACCTGAATTGTAACCTGTTACTTTCCTAATGAGCTTCAAAATCGTGAGTATGGTCTGTCAGTTCTGTGTAGCCATTGCAATGAAGTGATCGAACGCAGCAGATAAGTAGAGAGTACCGTGGGAAGGATGGCCAGTGTCAAAATTGGTAAAACGGTTGGAGAATGGAGGTATGTCTGACCTTCACCCCACAGGAATCAGCTTTGGGCTGATCTTGATTCTCATTCCTCCTCCTGAAGTTAGGCAGCTTCTGATGCTACTAGCAAAACAGTTACTAACTGAGAGGTTGATGGTTCGAATCCACCCAGCCCCTCTGTAGGAGGAAGATCTAGCAATCTGCTTCTATAAAGATTACAGCCAAGAAAACCCTATGGGGCCATTCTACTCTGTCAACAGAGTTGCTGTGAGTCAGAATCAACTCAACAGCACCGAACAACAACAACATTTATTTCATGTGGTCAGTGTTTCCTTTATTCTCTTTTGTCTTCTGGTCTTTGGTTGTTCAACGGCAATGGAACCCTCTCCAGCAAAGAAACAGCAATCCTGCCATTTACTGAACCTTTACTATGACTTTTTTTTACTGCCTTATTTGTTTTCTGCAGCAATCCTATAAGGACAGTTCTATTATCTTGTCCTGCAGATGGGAGCACTGAAGTTCGGGAGGTTGAGAATTTATTCAAGGTCACACAGCAAGTGCTTGCTGGAGCAAGATTCAAGCCGGGGTTTGATCATCTCCAAAGCCCATGCTACACAAGGATTAAATAAGTCTCCATAGTATCATGGTCGCACTGTGGGATGTAATGTGATAACCCATGGCTATGAACTCCAGAAACCCTAGGGAAGGGGTGACATTGCTACTTTCTTGGGAAGTTGGTCCTAATCTATTAACCAAGAGATAGGGACAAGCAAAAAATGACCTGGGGCCAGAAACCCTGAGAGAGAATCTAAGTTATGCCTTTAACCAGCTGGAGGTCCTTGTCCAAATCGCTTAAAGGCAGTGGGTCTCAATTTTGTCATGGGGTAAAGAGCTTCATGATTTCTGACGTCACTCCAGCTCTTGAATCTCACTGCAATGCCTGCCTGCCCTCTACTCTCTGGCTTTCCAAACCTCCTCCATCCCTCAGAATGTAGCTCAAACATTACCATCCTACAGTTGTCTCCATTGACGTTAGCCTGCACCAACCTCTGCTATTTCTGGCTGCCCGTGGGCCCTAACTCTTTCCACATTCGTTTATATGCGTATTCATGTGTCATGGGGCAGAGCACAAAGAGCTAGCCTTTGTATTCAGACATAGATTTAAATCGAGACTCTGAAATTCATCTGTTGTGTGAATTAGGGCAAATCACCTTACCTCTCTGCACTTTAGTTTCCTCTCTGTAAAATGTTGATACTGCCTACTTTATGGGGTGATTGTGAGAAAATGAGATAATTTCATGTATGAGAAACTTCGAGTATTGTATCAATCTTGGTTTAAATTATCACTATTATGATTAATCAGTAGTTGGTGTGCAATTTGAGCATCCCCGAAAGTCTGAGGCTTTCTCCTCTGCAGTATCTAGAGCATGTTGGTGTGTAGTTGGCACTAAACACTTGAATTGGCCTGAACTGAATTTGATATCTGGGACAAATATCTGGTGTAGTCTATATTAAGTAATACCTGAGGATGGTTGAGCTTTGAGAAGCAGGAAGGGTTTCTTCCATTCTGGTCTTGAAGATGAGGAAATTAACCTTGAATTCTATAGATCAAAGGACCAAACAACTCCTCCAACCATCTCTTGCCTTAAGCCAGGATATTCATTTTGTCTTAAGATCAAAGAACACAGGCTAGAAGCTTCATTCTGGCATGCTCTCTGTGACAGGCAGTTGCCATATTGGAGACACAAATTCTGACTTCCTGGGGCTTTGGTCCAAAACCACATATATGGCATCAGAAGCACAGGTTCAGGGAGAGGGCAGACTCTGCAAATGGGAGATGAGGGATAGGCTGTTACAGGAAGAGGAAAAGGAAAACTTTCCCCTGGAAAGATGGAGGATTCAGCAATAACCCAAAAGGACTCCAAGACTGTTCAGAAGAAACAGGGATCAATGGAAGTATAGGTGAGAAAATTCCAACCATGGGTAAGGTAAGCTAGGTATGCCGGGTATTTTCTGGCTGTCTTTCAGTCCTGAAACTACCTACCCTTCCTTATTGTGTTCTGTAATGTTGAGGCTGGGACTCTGCAAGGTTTATTTCTCATTATTCTTTGCAAACTGGCTCTGTATTATACTCTACCAATAGAGGCACTGGTAGGAGATTAGAAGGCAGGAGCATTGTCTGCCTCTCTCTTTCTCCTTCTGTTTCCTGCTACTGTTGGAGTCTCTGGAAGTGGCTATGTTCACTCCTCCATGGTCTCAGTTCCTGAAGTGATGGTCCCTCCCTCTGCCCCTTGTGGGTTGGTAACTATCTCCTCTCCTTTGTTCTCTTAGCCTTAGGAGTGGTACCTGCTTCCTGCTGTTTCTAATCTTTTGGTTAATTTGCTGTCTACTTTAACCTCTGTCAGCCTTCCAACACCTGGGTAACCAGGGCCCCGTTTTAAATCCTTTCTGTTTGAAATAGTAGTTGGCTTCTGTTTTCCTTACTAGGTATCCAAAAACCAAAAACCCATTGCCGGAAGTAAAGATCAAGGGACAATAATGTTGATGAGAACTATTGGGGAAGTCTCCTTTCCATTTATCTTGGCTGTCCTTAGACATCATAATCTTATGTTGCAAAACGCATTTGGTTGAGGCAAATGGATTAATGGTAATGATAATAATACCTAACCCATAAATAGCACTTACTATGGGTCACGGGAAACCCTGATGGCATAGTGGTTAAGAGCTATGGCTGCTAACCAAAAGGCTAGCAGTTTGAATCCACCAGCCTTTCCTTGGAAACCCTATGGGGCAGTTCTACTCCATCCTATAGTCGCTATGAGTCGGAATCGACTCTCGCTGGCAATGGGTTTTATGGGCCAGGCGTTATTCTAAGCACCTTACATGTATTCACTCATTTAAAACTCACAACAACCCTATGAGACAAGTATTATTATTATTTTCATTTTACAGACAAGGAAAGTAAGGCACAAGGCACAGAAAGGTTAAGTGAAGTTGCTTAAAGACATACAAATAGTTAAGTGGTGGAACTGTTGTTCAAATTCAGGAAGTCTGTCTCGAGTCTGTGCTCTTAACCACTGTCCACTTTCCCCCAAATCAGACCACAACATAAGGATTTAGGTTCAAGTAATTTATTTGGAAGATTATTCCTGGAAGCACAATAGGAAGTGAGGCAGAGAAGAGAGGAAAGCTGATAAAAGAGTGTTGTGCTAATATAAGTGGATTACTGCTGTGGGCACTTGGAGCTCAATCTTGCTGGGGATCTTCTGAGAGACTGTGTGCAACACAGCATTGAAGATCATTTCTGGTGTGTTAATTCCCTGGCCCTTTTGGCCAGTCTTACATGTGTCAAATATGTGCTCATAGTCAGAGAACGGCCTCAGCCAGAGACACAGTAGACAAATAGACATATACCAGAACTTTCAACAAGGACCTCCCTGGTTCACCTACTAAATTACACTGTTTCCTACTTACTCATAAGAATGTCTATCTGTCATGGATTGAATTTTGTCATCCCAAAATATGTGTTAACTTGGCTAGGCCATGATGCCCAGTATTTTGTGGCTGTCCTCCATTTTGTGATCTGATTATCCCCCATTTTGTGGCATGTTGTAAATCCTAGCCTCTAGGCCTGAGGTTATGGTCCCATTTGGGAGTGAGCTGTCTGTTATGTTAATGAGGCAGGATTAGGTCCTGTTAATGAGGATTAGGGTGGGATGCAACACCCTTACTCAGGTCACAGTCCTGATCCATGTAAGGGGAGTGACCTGGGGTGTGACCTGCATCGCCTTTTATCTTACAAAAGATAAAAGGAGAGACAGAGCAGAGAGATGGGGTAAGATTGATGCCAAGACACCTGGAGATCTCGCAGGGCCCGTTGTTGTTGAAAGGAGATAAGGATCTTCCCCCAGAGCCTACAGAAAAAGCCTCTCCCTAGAGCCAGTGTCCTGATTTCAGACTTCTAGCCTCCTAAACTGTGAAAGAATACATTTATTTGCTAAAACCAGGCACTTGTGATATTCCTGTTACAGCAGAACTACATAAACTAAGATACTATCAATCACGTACAAGTGAGATGGCAAATTCAGATCACTGTGTGGCACTCAAGGAAACTATCACAACTACTCTTTCCCTATACCCTAGATGTTTTTAATTTGATGGACCAAGATGATCTCACCCTGCGCTCCTCTTCATATTATCTGTCACCATGTCACATAGGTTGTACCTCCTTAGTAGCCCGTCAGCCCCTTTCTCTCTGCCTCCCCACTGTGTCTTCATCATCTCTCACCAGGGTTACCGAAAGAGCTTCCTACCAGGCCTCCCAGCCTCCATTCTGACCTTTTCCAATCTATGTTATTGCTGGGGTGAACTTTTTTATTGCTGTAAAAATACAGATAGCACCATATTTACAAATTTGATATTTTTCACGTATGCAATTCAGTGAGATCAATTAGATTAATCATATTGTACAACTATCACCAATGTCCTTTGCCAAATTTTCCATCCTTATAAACAGAAACTCAATGCTTCCTCAACAATAATTTCCTCCATCCCCGCTACCCCCTACCGCTGGTAACCACTGTTAAACTTAGGTCTCTATACATTTGCCTATTCTAGATACTTCACATAAGTAGGATCATACAATATTTGTCCTTTTTGTGACTGACTTACGTCACTTAGCATAATGTTTTCAAGGTTCATCCATGTTGTGGCATGCATCAGGGCTTAATTTCAGTTCATGGCTGAGTAGTGTTTCACTGGAGCCCTGGTGGCGTAGTGGTTAAGAGCTCCGCTGCTAAACAAAAGGTCAGCAGTTTGAATCCACCAGCTGCTCCTGGGAAGCCTTATAGGGCAGTTCTACTGTGTCCTATAGGGTTGCTATGAGTTGGAATCGACTCGAAGCAATGAGGTTTTTTTTTTTTTTTTAAATACTTCACTGCATTCCCTATACCCAGCACCGTGCTTGGAGCATAGTGTAGTGCTCAGCTCAGAGTTGTCCCACCCAAAGAGTAAGAAAGCTGGAGTGTTGATGGGCCAAGTGCTGTTTGTCATTTGTTGAGGGCTGTTTCCTCTGCCCACCTAAATAGTCCAGGAGTCTGTCTCAGTGAGCTGATGACATCTCCAGAGCAGAGTGCCATCCTGGCATCTTTTGTAAGAGTACATTTGTTGGACTATTTAAAGCACTTGTATTTATGTAGCTTGAACCAATGTAGTATGGTGGTTAGGAACACAGACCCTGGAGCCAAACTGTCTGGATTCAAATCCACCTCTGCCACTTGCCAGCTGTGTGACCTTGTGGAGTTATTCAGTCTCTCTGTGTTTCAGTTCCTTACGTGAAAAACAGGCGTAATAATGATATCTAACTTTTGGGTTCGTTGTGAATATTGAATAAATTAACAAAAGCAAAGCACTTGAAAGACTGCCAGGCATTTAGCACCTGATAACTTATGATAGCCTTACAAAACACATGTAAGGAAGTAGAGAGAGCATGATTCCTCTTTGAGAGCTGGGGAAACTGAGGCATGAGGAAGGTTGTGCAGGCTGACCCTTTGGCTACTGGCCACTTCCTTACAACTGTACCTTTGGCTCCCTCACAGCCCTTGGTCTGAGCCAGCACAGCCTGTCTTTTGGGAGTGCATGTGCTCCAGTCTCCAGGACAGTGGGGAAGCCCAACACGGGTGTGTGTGTTTCCGTGTGTGTGTGTGTGTGTGTGTGCTCTCTGCACCCTGAATGGCAGGCGCTCAAGGAGAAAAAGGCAGTGCTTCAGCATGAACGCACGCAGCCAGCCCAGGCAGCCGCATTTCCAGAGGTCTGAGCCCATCAGGCAGCCTAGGAGTGGGAGCTATTGGATTCTGAATGGCACACCATGTACCCTGTCCTCCCTGTGTCTCATCTGGCGGGTGCCCCAGTTCAGTGACCTATGCAGTCTCCCTCCTGCACAGATGGTGCCTCTCCCAACACATAGACGAGCCCCAAAACCCCTCTCTCCTGCCCACAGCATCTTCTAAAGACCTGCTGGGCACATGGGCAGCTTCATCCTGATTATAGCTGGTGGCTTTTTCCTGTCCTTTGTTCCTTAAAGCAGTCTCTGGTTGGCATAAATGGTTTACATTCGGTGCTTACAAGCTTGCCTGCTAACCAAAAGGTTGGTGGTTCAAATCTACCAGCTACTTCTTGGAAATCCTAGGGGGCAGCTCTACTCTGTCCTATAGGGTCGCTATGAGTCAGAATTGGCTCAATGGCAAAGGGTACTAACCTAAAGGTTGGTGGTTTGAATCCAGCCAGCAGTGCTGCAGAAGAAAGGCCTGGTGATATGCTTCAGTAAAGAAAACCCTATGGAGCAGGGGGGGGCCATGAGTTGCCATGGGGTTGCTATGAGTCAGAATAGACTCAACAGCAACCGGTTTGGTTTTTGATTTTTTGGTTCCTTAAAACATGTCATAAAGGGTTTTTCATCTGGAAGAGATAAAAGGAGAGAAAGAGAGAGAATGCCCAACAGAAGGATAATGAAAAAGGACCCTGAAATGCATAGACCAAAAAGGAGGATCAAACTGCCCTGAGCTAAAATCAGGGTTGAGAAAGAGAGGAGACAATTATAGTCCTCTGCTTTCTGGGAAAGACCCAGGGTCATAGTGAGTTCCTGTCACCCTGAGTAAATCAGACTAAATGAGAGACTGGGGGCTTTGTGTGGCTGTAATAAAGACACTCATGTTGGTAGTGTAGAGGAAGAAGGTAGCACAAAGTGAAATTCGCAGAGTGTACTCTATTGATAGATCTAAATTGAACACAGAAAACGGCCCTGGCCACCAGGATGTCTTAAATTCGAAGGCAGCCCTGGGACTTGCAGCATGTGCATGGGAGTGCGGTGTGACTCAGGACCACCGGACATCGCTGGTGGGCTTCCGCCAGAAAGCAGAGGCAATAATTGCCTCCCTTGCTTTTTCAACCTCGGCTTTGATGGCGGAGGCCTTTATCCTCCATCTGGGTCTCTGTGTTCGTTTGGCATTGATTGGCACTGATTGAATTGAGCCCCTTCCAAGAGGCAGCACTGGGCCAGGCACCAGAGGCACACAGGTAAGCAAGATACTGGTTCAGTGCTCAAGGAGCCCCAGCCTTCCAGTCTGGAGGAGGGAACAGAAACGTCTTCAGAGAAACTGACCCCACAGTGGAGAGAGTTGCGGAACGACACGGATGTGCTTGTGTGCCGAACAACCTCAGGGGCATCAACTCCAAAGAGCCAGAAACCCACTGACAACACTGAGTCACCTAAGTTGTGCGCTGTGAGAGTGTCAAGCCTTTGGCGACTGCGTGTGTGCATGCTAACAGGCCTCTGTGAAAGATGGGCTTCCCTCCCTGAAGCCCGGAGGCAGGACAGACTTGTTTAAGGATGCATTGAAGGATGTCGGTTGAGACTTTTCTACATTACGAAGTGCTGCACGTTTGTCTGGAACAAGCTGCTGGACGCGACAGCTTTGGAGCAGCCTCGGAGACAACTGAAGGCTGGGGCTGCTGGGGAACTGTGGCCTGGGAGAAAGAGGCTGTGCCAGAGGCCACTCAGGGCTGGAAGTTGCCTGCTTGGCCAGGGGAAGCAGTGCTCTCTGATGGGGTGATCTAGGGCTACAGTAGAGCCCCTAGGTCCTCTCCCCATCCGGCCCCCATGTTACAATATCTAAAATGTCAACATGACAAAGAAATACTTCCCCTTGGCTTTTAAACAAGACTCCCTTCCATCTGCAGAGCACTTTACCCCTTGAGCAGCAGTGGCATTTACCTTGAATTGTCTCTAATGTTGTTGTTAGCTGCTGTCCAGTCGATTCTGACTCATGGCAATCCCATGTGTGCAGAGCACAGCTGCTCCATAGGGTTCTCAAGGCTGTGACTTTTGGAAGCAGATCTCCAGGCCTGTCCTCCGAAGTGCCTCCGGGTGGGTTAGAATTGCCAAACTTTTGGCTTAATTGCTTGCATCACCCAGGGGCTCTTCTCTGACATTAGCTCCCTTGATACCAGGGCCTCACAGGGCACCCGGTTTGCAGATAAGAGAACGCCTGGGAATAAGGTGCAGTGGAGAAACACAGGGAGGTGTTAGCAATTTATTAGACCTTTCTGAAGGCTCAAAGGCACAGTAAGAGAACAGACAGGCAGATAAAGCAGCAGGTTCTAGAAGCTAAAACAGGGGGCAGCTCCATGACCTTGACCA